>NC_141687.1:696785165-697385165 GCF_964263255.1 Lissotriton vulgaris | reverse complement strand
CTACTCCCGGTATTTCCTGATCCCCAAGAAGGATGGCAGGTTACGTCCAATCCTGGACCTCAGGATTTTGAATCTCTATCTCAAGCAGGAGAAATTCAAAATGCTCACTCTTGCGCAGGTTCTTCAAGCGCTGTTGGAAGAAGACTGGATGGTGTCGATCGACTTGCAGCATGCGTATTTTCACATCCCGATCCTGAAGTCGCACAAGAAGTATCTCCGATTTACGGTGGGATCGCAACACTACCAGTTTGCGGTCCTTCCGTTTGGTCTTACTACTGCGCCTCGAGTTTTCACCAAGGTGATGGCAGTGGTGGCTGCACATATCAGGAGGTCGGGGATTCCTGTATTCCCGTATCTGGACGACTGGCTGATCAAAGCGGAGACGCCCGAGAAGGTGCTTCCTCACCTGCAAGAAACATCGCAGCTGTTGTTCAGGTTGGGTTTTTCGATAAATGTGCCCAAATCTCACCTGGTGCCCTCCCAGCGCAACCTGTTCATAGGTGCGGTACTGGACACTACTGTATGTCGTGCATTCCCTCCTCCGCAAAGGATTCGCGACATACAGGAAATGATTCCTTTATTTCACAATGGAGCGGTTGTTCCGGTCCTGAAGGTCCTTCGCCTGCTCGGTCTGATGGCTTCTTGCATTCTCCTGGTCAACCATGCACGCTGGCACATGAGGGCACTCCAGTGGTGCCTCCGCAGGCAGTGGTATCAACACAGCGGAGATCTCGGGGAGTCAGTGAAGATCTCCAGAGAGACTGCTGCGGATCTGTCTTGGTGGGGCGTGGAAGGCAATCTGTCTCAAGGAAAGCCTTTTCAGCTTCCACCATCAGTGGCCACGGTGATAACGGATGCATCCACTCTAGGGTGGGGTGCTCATCTGGGGGATCTGGAGGTCAAGGGTCTTTGGTCTCCAGAGGAAAGGTTGCTTCACATCAACCTTCTGGAATTGCGGGCGATACGTCTGGCGCTCAAGGCCTTCCTCCCTTCCCTTCGCGGTCAGTCGGTTCAAGTCCTGACGGACAACACGACCGCGATGTGGTATGTCAACAAGCAGGGAGGAGTGGGGTCGCAGTGTCTCTGCAGAGAGGCTCTGCGCCTCTGGTCCTGGGTTCAGGACCACCAGATTTGTCTGATGGCAAATCATCTGGCCGGAGTTCTGAACGTGCGTGCAGACATTCTCAGTCGACAGTTCTCTGCCGACCACGAGTGGAGGCTTCACCCGGAGGTTGTTCGCTACATCTTTCAGATGTGGGGGACTCCTCGGGTGGACCTGTTCGCCACTTGCGAGAATGCTCACTGCCCGTCATTCTGCAGTCTCCAGTATCCGATGCAAGGAGCATTGGGGGATGCGTTTCAGTTGAGCTGGAGAGGTCAGCTCCTTTACGCGTTTCCTCCCATACCCTTGATTCCTCGGGTTCTGAGGAAGATTCGCCAAGACCGGGCCCAAGTCATATTGATCGCCCCGGATTGGCCAAGAAGGGTGTGGTACACAGATCTTCTCCACCTCTCCTCTCACCCGCCGCTCCGTCTCCCTCTCAGAGCAGACCTCCTCTCTCAGATGGAGGGGCAGGTTCAACACCCCCACCTCCAGACATTACACCTTCATGCCTGGAGATTGAACGGGGCAATCTGAACTCTTTCTCTCTCCCTAACGATGTGGTGGATGTCATACTTTCTGCCAGGCGTGACTCCACCAAGTCCATTTATTCGTATAGGTGGACTAAGTTTGTGTCTTGGTGTAGGGAGAGGGATGTTGACCCGTTAAAGGCTCATTTATCTGATATCTTGTTATTTGCTCTTTCTCTGGCACGGCAGGGGTTTGCTGTTGCCACTGTCAAAGGTTACCTTTCAGCCTTATCGGCATTCCTCTGCTTGCCGGATCAGCCCTCTCTTTTTAAATCACCTGTGGTTTTAAGATTTTTGAAGGGACTCACTAATAAGTTCCCTCCTTCTCCCTTTATTGTTCCTCATTGGGACTTGAATCTTGTGTTAACCTATCTGATGGGTTCGCCGTTTGAACCCTTACACAAGTGTCCAATGAGGCTTCTTTCTTTTAAGACGGTCTTAGTTGCAATTACCTCGGCAAGGAGGGTAAGTGAGCTTCAAGCTCTTAGTTCCAAGCCCCCGTTTTTGTCCATCCATGCTGAAAGAATGGTTCTTAGGACCAGGGCTGCTTTTCTGCCTAAGGTGGTTACTCCCTTCCACCTAGGTCAATCCATTACCCTTCCTACCTTTTATCCTCCCCCTCACCCTTCCAAGGAGGAGGAGAGGCTTCATCGCCTGGACCCGAAGAGAGCGGTTAGTTTCTATCTTGATAGGACTAAAGACTATCGAATAGACGATCAGCTCTTCGTGGGTTTTGCTGGCTGCAAGAAGGGCAGATCGGTGCACAAGCGCACACTTTCCAGATGGATTATTCTCTGCATCAAGATTTGCTACTCTCTGGCGGGTAAGGACCCTCCTGAGGGTATTAGAGCTCATTCAACTAGAGCAAAGTCTGCTACTTCTGCATTGTCTAGAGGTGTTCCTGTTGAGGACATTTGCAGGGCCACGACTTGGGCCTCCCTCCACACTTTTGCAAAGCACTACTGCTTGGATGCTGAGGTGAGGAGGGATGGCCACTTCGCGCGCTCTGTTCTCCAAGATTTCCTGGTGTAGCAGAGTGGACACCCTCCTCCGGGAGTGGGGACTGCTGTGGGACTCTATTCACAAGGTGAGGAATCCACACGGCAGATGTATCTATCAGAAGAACAAGTTACTTACCTTCGGTAACGCTTTTTCTGGTAGATACAATATCTGCCTGTGGATTCCTCACTGACCCACCCGCCTCCCCGTTGTCCACTCTGCTATACCTGACGTCAGACGGAGTCGCGCGCGAAGCCGTGCTCCTATGACGTCCTCCACGCCGGCGTGCTACGAAGGATTTTCCGAACGTTGCTGACGCAAGGGGGATATTCACAAGGTGAGGAATCCACAGGCAGATATTGTATCTACCAGAAAAAGCGTTACCGAAGGTAAGTAACTTGTTCTTCCGCCACGCGCTTGCTCCAAGCTTGGTCGGCCTGGAGCAACTGCCGGAATTCAGTCCAGTGGAAGCCAAAATCTTTATGGGAGACCTGGGAGACAAGAAGGTGTCCCGAATTTATCAAACCCTAGTCACTCATTGCTCTGCTTCTTTGCTCCCGCTCAAACACTCCTGGAAAAAAGATGTTGGCCCTTAGATGAGGACGATTGGAGGGAGGCCTTGGAATCACCACGTGGGGCTGCAATCGCAGTACGTCTCCGACTGATCCAGTTTAAATATCTGCACAGGGCATACTATACACGGGAGAGATTGTGGAGGGCGGGCCTGATTGCGTCCCCAGAGTGCCTGCGTTGTGGGACTGAGAGAGGTACGCTGTTGCACACGGTGTGGTCTTGTGTTGGTCTGACCCGGTTCTGGCACGGGTTTTGGAGCTGACTGTCAGAAGTGCTGGGGTGGGATCTCCCCTGCTCCCCCCGGTTGGGTCTTCTACACGTTTTGGAGAATGTGGGCGGGAATATCTACACACGTCACCTTCTGCTGTTGGGTCTGGTGGTGGCTAAGCGGGACCTGGCGAGGGCTTGGAAGAGTGACCGGGCTCCGCCACTGGGGGTCTGGAAGGCAGGTCTTGATTACTTTATGGGATTGGAGAAACCCGTGTTTGAGGCCAGAGGGTGCCCACGGAAACACTTTAAAATCTGGAAACGGTGGGCAGACTACAGGGGTTTGACTCTGGAGCCTCCGGCTGCCCCGGACGATGGCTTGCCTACAGTAGAGGACCTCCAGTCCTAGAGTGACACTCGATTGCTGTAATATGATCAATTGGTGGAGCTGTTGTGATCACGTGCATTGGGTTAGGGTGGGATAAGGGGTGGGTAGATGGGACACTGGGTAGTTGGGGTGGCTGGGGGTGGTAGAGTTTTTTTTTCCCTTTTCTTTTTCTTTTTTCCCTTCAATTGATTGGGTTGTATGTATATTGAAATGTGCTTTGCTACTTGACAGTGCCTTCCTGATTGTGGAAAACTGTAATTATCCCTCGCCTAATCAATCAATAAAACCTGTTGTGAAAAAAAAAAAAGGGAGGAGCAGGGTTGTATCTTTGAAGAGAGGCTCTGTGACTTTGGTCCTAGGCTCAGGACCATCAGATTTGCGTGATCGTAAATCTTCTGGCTGGAGTACTGAATGTACTTGAGGACAGTTGGCAGTACTCGGCCGATCACGACTGGCTTCTCCATCCAGAGGTGCTCCATCGCATTTTAAGGATATGGGGCTTTCCTCGGTTGGACCTGTTTGCCACTCACGAGAACGCGCAGTGCCCATCATTCTGCAGTCTCTAGAATCCAATGCGGGGAGCGTTGGGGGTGCGTTTCAATTAGATGGGGGCTCACAACTTCTTTACGTGTTTCCTCCCCATACCCTTGATTCCTTGAGTTCTGAGGAATGTTCACCAAGGCCGGGTCCAAGTCATATTGATCGCCCCAGATTGGCCGCAAAAGGTTTGGTACACAGACGTCCTATACCTCTCATCCCACCCTCCGCTCCGCCTCCCTCTCAGTGCTGACTTCCTCTCGCAGTCTCATGGGCAGGTTCTACACCCCACCTCCAGAGCCTGCACCTTCATGCCAGGAGATTGAACGGGGCAACCTGAGTTCTTTCTCTCTTACCGGATATGGTGGATGTTATTCTATCGTCGAGGAGGCACTCCACCCAATCTGTCTATTCTGGTAGGTGGGAAAAAATTGTTAAATGGTGTGGAGAGAGATCTATTGATCCTTTGAAGACCCAGTTGTTCCGAGTTTCTATCTTTCCCTTGCTCAACAGGGTTGTGCAGTAGCTACTGTTAAGGGCAACTTTCTGCCTTGTCTGCTTTTCTCTGTTTACCAGATCAACCCTCGTTTTTTAAATCTCCCATAGTTATGAGAGTCATTAGAGGTCTCACAAATAGGTTTACTCCCACTCCCTTTATCATGCTTCAGTGGGATTTAAATTTAGTTCTCACTTTCTTGATGGGTTCTCCATTTGAACCTTTACATAGTTGTCCCGTAAGGTTCTCAGCATTTAAGACAATATTTCTGGTTGCAACCAATGCTGCTAGGAGTGTGAGTGAGTTGCAAGCTCTATGCTCCAGGCCTCCATTTACTTCATTTCATGCAGATAAAATGGTTCTTAGTACCAGAGCTAATTCCTCTACTCACGTTCTATCCTCCCCCTCAACCTTCTAAGGAGGAGGGGAGACTTTATCGCCTGGACCCTCAGAGGGCGGTCAACTTCTACCTTGATAGGACTAAGGACTTCAGGTTGGATGGCCAACTCTTCATTAGATATGTGGGCAAAATGCAGGCAAGGCTGTCCCAAAAGAGTTCTGTCCAGGTGGTTCATCCTCAGATTCAAGATCTGATATGCCTTGCCCAAGAAGGAGCCTCCTGAAGGTATTCAAACTCATTCTACCAGAGCTAAGTCTTCTTCTTTGGCTTTAGCTAGAGGTGTCCCTGTGGAAGACATCAGCAAGGCAGCACCTTGGGCCGATCTCCATACTTTTGCGTAGCACTATTGCTTAGATTTGGAGGTGAGGAAGGACGGCCATTTTGCAAGTTCTGTGCTGCAGGATATTTTGGTATAGGTAGGCAGGCACCCTCTGCCAGGAGCGGGACTGCTTGGGGATTCAATTCAAAAGGTGAGGAAAACTCAGGCAGATGTATCCTTCAGAAGAACAAGTTACTTACCTTCAGTAATGCTTTTTATGGTAGATACAGTATCTGCCTGTGAATTCCTCACTGACCCATCCACTTCCCTGTTGCCTGCTTGCTTACACTGAAAAATAATCCATGTTTATTTATGTGATTTATGGTTTAAATCATGCGATACTTGACTCCAGGATATGTCTATGATGAAAAATTTCCGGTTTTGTCTATGTTGGTATACTGTGTATAATTGTATATTGTGTTGTTTCACCCGTTCGCCTCGAAGGCATGAAAAAAATGGGTGGAACTGACATTAGCACGTAGGTATTTTTATGGCTCCGATTTCATCACGCAGAGTTGCATGTGAAGCATTCCATTGTGACGTCCTTGACGATGTGCGAGAGCGAAGGATAAAAGTTTCAGTGGAATGCTGCACCTGGGGGTAATTCAAAAGGTGAGGAATCCACAGGTAGATACTGTATCCACCAGAAAGTGTTACCGAAGTTAAGTAATTTGTTCTTCTAGCTTAGAATATTCCCCAGGTGTCAGACTGGATCCGTAAAATCTTGAGTAGGACCTCTAATCACGACTTGGTGTTGTGGGCGCCGTCTGCGCTGGATATGACGTGCACGGTGCCTATATATGCGTCACCACAACACCTTGATATTCGTTACTTTCTTTCTGTACCATCTGCACGCATCCGGAAGAGCTACCCAAGTCCCTTTTTGACCACCATTTTCAACTTTTTTTCGGCTCTTTTAAGAAATTTGGCTCCCAGTGTGCTTAAGGCATGTCCCCTTAAAAGCCAATGGGGATTAAACCCTGCAGACATTTTCACCGTCAAATATCAGTGACAGATCTCCATTTGGTTAGGCTGTGATTCCTGGAACCTGACAATCGCTCCAGTGACTGTCCTTGAGAAGAGATTTAAGAACAGTGATGGAGATTCTGGTGGCTCGACATCGGAAGACTATGCACTGCTGCAGGTCCTAACCAACTGCAAGGTCCCTTGCCCGCTCTCTGAGTTCTTCCATCAGTCATTATTGCCATCAAAAATCATCATTTGGCAAGTCCCTTAAATGCAAAAATCTAAAAAGTTCAAGCGCTGGTTGACTGTGCTGCACCGGTTGAAGTCATTGGGCGATGCGTAGGGATGACCCTGCAATTCGAAGCCCCGCTCCTGAACTCCACCTGTGATGCCCGAGTCTGGGGCTACTATGCACCTCCCTGAATTTCTCAAAGCTGGAGTGACCCCCTTCCAACTCGAGGAATTCTATGAGGCCATGCACCTCTTATTTGGTTGACCCAACCCCTCTGGGAGCGCCTTCAGGCCCTACTGGTTGTGGAGGTACCACGCCTGGATTTCCACTGGCAGTTTCATCTTTGGTGCCAGTTGCGCCTTCTGGATCCGTTACTGAATCTGGAGTTAACCTGGTTAACAACCACAACCTTTGCCAGGATTCGTCCTTGTGGCACTGTCCCTGGCACATCTGAAGCCTCTTGCGTAGTCTACCTCATAGTCCTTCCTGACTTCAATACAGAGCCAGACCATGTCGCTCCACGTACACAATATGTATAAGACCATGTGAGTTGGAGACAGTGCCTCCTTTCTTTAATACACTCAGTTGGAATTTTGGATGGGATCTGAGAATCCTTATGGCTACTCTGCCCCTCATGAAGACCCTTGGCCCAACCAGACAGTGACAACTGGTATGAAAAACTGTCTGACGCCAGTGGTCTGGACACCTCTCCAATTGCTGGCCTGGTCTTCCCTGTGGGTTGTGGAGGAGGGGCTTCCTTTGCTAGGGTGGTGAGGAGGGCGGCTGAGTCCTCAACTTTTAACTACCCTCTGTAGAAGTCAAGACTAATGTTTTGACAGAGGTGCTTCAGCAAGGATACCAACTACACAGAACTCTTACTAACCTTTAATGAAGCCCTCTCGGATGTCCTGCTTGGGATCTGGACCAAGCACTGCACTGGCACCCCATTCTCTGGACGATTGCATGGTGCCACGGCCCACTCCAGGGGACATGGCTTTCCTCTCCCAGCATCCCACCCCACCCACACCAGCTGACAGAGGACCATCTCTCCATGCTGCGCCAGGAAGTGCAGGTTCATTTAGCCACAGGAGCCATTGAGAGGGTGCCGGCATCAGGAGTAGGTCGTGGTTACTATTCCAGCTACTTTCTGGTGCCAAAGGAGGGCGGAGGACTCCACTCTGTCCTATATCTACACCATCTCAACTCCTACCTGAGACTGGAAAAATTCAAGATGCTAACTCTTGCCCGGGTCCAATGCTATTGACCCTGAAGATTGGATGGTAGCGTTGGACATGCCAGACACCTGTTTTCATATCCCCATGCTGCAGGTCCATTATTGTTACCTACAGTTCACTGTGGTACAGGAGCTTTTCCAGTTCACTGTGCTCCCCTTTGGTCTCATTAGCTGTTCATGAAAGTGATGGTGGTGATAGCAGTACATCTGCAGAGTTCAGCGGTTCCAGTCATCCCCTACCTTGACTGTTAAAGGCGGTCTCGATCCATGCAGTAGTCACCCACCTCCAGATTATGCTGGAACTCCTACTCTCACTGGGGTTCCCTATCAGCATGTCGAAGTCACACTTGACTTCTAATAATCGGAGCCTTTCTTGGCGCAGTGCTGATCTGTCCCTATCCTCATGAGCTGAGAGTCCAGGACCTTTGGGCTATGATCCTGATGTTTCGACCTTGGTCCTGGATTTCGGTGAGGCTGACTGAGACTTCCAGGTCTGATGGCCTCCTGCATCCTGCTAATAAAGCACACTCAATCGCATATGGAGCTCTGGCGTGGTACGGGATGTCCCAGTGAGCGCAATATCGGGGAAATCTTTCCTACCTGGTCCAGATGTCAGAGAGAACTGTGAAAAATCTACAGTTGTAGATGACAAATTGCCTTAGGGTCAGCAGCAGTCCTCTCTCCCTTCCCCACCCAGAGCACACAGAAGTGACACTTCAATGTCCTCTCATAAGCCAGGTTTTAAGCCTTGTAGCTCCTGATGTTGGTGAAGGAACTGTATCCTATTTGTCTGTGGTGCCTGGGGCACGTCCACAACACCAAGTTGTGCCCCGATTGTGGGGCCATGGCCAAAAGACTTTAAGGGAGCAGTCCCTGAAGCTGCTAGCAGCCCGGCATGTGACTCCGCGGAAATCTAGGTCCTGACTGAGGGGAAGGTCTTGGGATCATTTACAAAGCCAAAGTCCTCTTCTGTCCGAACTACTCCTCAATGTAGGCGGGATCTGTGAACCCTGGTGGAAACCGAAGAAGAAACAAGGATGTCATACAGTTGCGCTTAAGATATGTTTTTTTTCTTTTTGGAATTCTTTTTATTGTTTTTCAAACAAATCATACTGTGGAGTCATTTACACATACAGTATTCGACACATAGCAGTACAATACGTTCACAGTTTCTAATATTTCTGGAATACACCCTGTTGTGCAGCGGGGCATAAGACAATATTTACATAATCAATGAGGAATTTACAGTACAGCAGATCAGTACACAGGTTCTCAGACATTTAAGCATTACTAGTTACAAGCAACACATTTTATCAGAAATAAGCCATGGTTCTATTGTCCCAATAGTTTCCAAATTCAGGTGTATACAATCAAACTAATCACACCAGAATGCATCACAAACATATCAGGGCTAGCAGTATCATAACTCACCAGGGTAAACATTCATATTAGTGATGTGTTTACCCAGGACATCTCAGAGTGCAGGCGCCTCTATCTCAGGTGCAGTATTCTCACACGGGTGTGCCAAAAGATTACATGTCAGGGGAGCTCAAATGTCCCTAGGCCTGGAGGTTCTAGGTAACCGTTCTGCATATGTGACAAGTTGTTCCTGACGAAAAACTAGGTCATCGAGCCAGACCTTGAACTTGGGTGCTCTTCCCCTTCCCCACCGGCATGCCACCCGCCTTTTGGCCATCAGTAGTGCGAGGGCCACATAGTTTCGACGCGCAGCTTGTAGCGGTTTTACATAACCTAGCAGGGCCAGCAGTGGTGTGGGCTCAATATGAGTGTTTGTTATCAAGTTCAAGGCTTCAAAAACATGTCCCCAATAGTCATCCACTCTCAGGCACTCCCAGGCCAAATGCAGGAAGTCTGTTCCCGGAGCCCGACATCTGTCGCACCTATCTGAATTGAGCAGAGCATATCTGTGCATTCTGGCTGGGGTGTCATACAATCGATGAGGAAATTTGTAGTGTAATATTCGTAGTCGCTTGCTGGCCGAGACCTGCTCAGTTTGCGAGCAGCAGTATTCCCATTGTTCTTCAGACAAGTCAAAGCCCAGCTCTGCGCTCCAACGTGTGTGAGACAGGGCAATCGGTTCTTTCCTTTGTGTGTTCACTGTACGGTAAATCAGTGAGACAAGGCATTTGGCTGTCGTGTTTTAAGCATCAGTTGTAGTGAAGCAAGTACTGGGGGCTCAGCCGGAAACTCCCGGGTTAGAGAGCGGATTCCTTGTCTGAGACGTATATATAAAAAAACATCAGGTGGAGTGTGCTGTAGGTCCTGAAAGACCTACTCGGCCGTACGAAACTGGCCATCATGATACAGGTCTCCCCAAGTTTTAATGTGCATTCGCTCCGAAAAATTTTGAAATATCGTCACTTGGAGACAGGGCATGCTAGGATGATATGTGAGAGGCAGCAGCGGGGAGGAAAGCAGGAGGGTGTCCAGCCGTTCGACTTATGCGGTGCCACGCTGTGATTGTACAAGTAACAGTAGTCTGTCTTTTTTCCCAAACATCAGGTGTATCATACAATGCACCTTCGATCGGAATGGGGTGCGCAAGCGAGTGCTCTGCCGCCACTTATGGCATACATCGTGACTGATACACCCAATAATATGCATAGTGGGCTTGCACACTAAGATAATATAATTCAAAGTCTGGTACACCAAACCCCCCTGCGAATATGGCCTAGTGAGAACTGTCCACTGCAGTTTTGGGTGTTTACCCCCTCCCCCCCCCCCCCCCCCCCCCCACACCAGCTGTGTCAGTTCTGACCTGAGCATTTTAAAGAAATAGCCCCCTGGATGAAACTGTATATTTAAAAACCGATAGAGCAATTGGGGTAATATCACCATTTTTATTATGGATGCCCACCCCGCCATTAAAAGGGGAAGTGTAATCCAACGGGTAACATAATCCGTTATGCGGGTCAGCGCTGTACCATAATTACGTCACATCAGTTCGTCCCTATCCCTAGTGACACGAATGCCCAAATACCGCAAATCCTCATCACACCACTCTAAAGGATAATCCAGCTGGAAGCGAGTTGTTGCGGCCGTCAGGGCAAGGATACAGGATTTACCCCAATTGATTTGGATCCTTGAGAGTCTCCCAAAAACAATGAATTCCCTAAGGACTGGCTTTAAATTCTGCTGCGGATCGCGAATGTATAGAGTAATATCATCAGCATAGAGGGATAAAAGTATCTGCCTCATGGTGCACCGTAGGGATTTATCATTGTGGTGTTGCAGCAGTTTTGCCGCTAATGGCTCAACCGGAAGCGCAAAAAGTAAGGGGGATAAGGGTCATCCCTGCCGGGTGTCCCTAGTGATTGGGGAAGCCTGGGACACACGCCCCTTCATGAGCACCTTGGAGGCTGGTAGATGATATAATAATTGAATCCAGGAAAGAAAGAGGGTCCGGAAACCCATGAGCAACATCACTTCGAAGATGTAGTCCCACTCAATTGAATCAAAAGCCCTTGTGGCATCTAAAAAAACAGCCGCCATGGGCAATTCAGGGGAGACATTATTTAAAATGGTGAAAAGGGTTCTTAAATTATGGGAAGTAGCCCTCCTGGGCACAAAGCCAGATTGATCGGGGATAATCAGATTTTCCATCATTAATTTAAGTCGGGTGGCAATGAGCTTGGCCAGTATTTTTGCATCGCAACTAAGAAGGGACAGTGGCCTATAGGAGTCGCACTGAAGGAGTGGTTATCCATTATTAGGGGTGTCTTTCATAGATTCACATGCCTGAATCATTCCCCGTCGTCGAGACGGGAACCTCCGGTACATAGAAAAGTAATATCCTATAGACATACATAGAGAAAATAGGCCTAAGGGCCTCACCTTAGTAGCCTATCCTTGTCCTTATGTAAAAAAGACCAAACTCTTAGAGCCAGCCAATCAGCTATGACCTCCCTCTAGAACCTTCCTGGCAGGAGCCTCAGTCCCTCAGATTTTCTACCGCACGTTGTGCTAGGGAGTCTCCAGCCTGAGTTCTCCTCAGGATCTCTTCAAAAAACAACTTGTTCACTTTTAAAAGTGGTTTATTTCTTCTACATCTCGACAAGGATTACTTCAAACCACTTATCACTGCAGAAAGTGATTTATTTCTTCTGAATTCTGACATGTCTGAGTCCCAGAAGAAAGCCCTTTTCAGGGCCTGCTCTTCATGTGGGAAGAAAAGGCTACATGTGGAGGATAAGCCTGCCCTGTGCTTATATTGCCTTTATCCAGACCACGTCCCTAAAGACTGTAAAATATGTAGGTCTTTCCCCAACAAGACCTTGAGGGACAGAGAAGGTCGCCTGCTCATCTGGCTTGACAGGCTCAAGGAGAGGGAGAATGTGGAGTCTTCAGAGGGGAGCATTTCAATGACCTCAGAAGTCTCCCTAAAGAGGCCAAGGGTAACTTCCCCTGGCCCCTCAGACACTCCTCCTATGAAGGCACAAAAGAAGTCTTCAGAGGCAAGATCTACGACATCTTCAGTGACTGCCAAGGACCCCCAGACTTTTAAGAAACCTACACAGTCGTCCAGCAGGCATGCGACGTCCTCCTCAACGCAAAAAAGAGTTACCACAGCGACAACGACTGTGTCGACGACGACAGCGTCGTCGGTTTACCCATCGACGACGACAACTCCTTCATCGTCGTCAGCAGGTAGACCTATTCCATCTATAATCCTACTGAAACCGTCGTCGACGTCAAAGACCTCGTCGACGACGAAGATTACACCGTCGACGACAGCGTCGTCGATGAAGAGCCCACCGTCGACGATCATGTTGACGACGAAGGCGTCGACAAAGGCGTCGACGAAGGCGTCGACGACGAGCTCACCGTCGACGAGGAATGAAACTTTGACGAGCGCATCGACGTCGAAGACATCGTCGACGATGAAAATACCGTCTACGGAGGCACCGTCGACGAAGGCCTTACCGTCGACGAGGACACCGTCGACGGGGGATTCGTCGTCGACTTTGGCCATTTCTGAGCCGTGGAAGAAATCCAAGCTGGTAGAAATGTCGTCTCTAACCCTGCCACCGTCGACGACACCAGCAACGACGGCAGGGGCTCCTGCAACAGGTTCTGCGTCTGGCAAGATAGCCAAGCAGCAAATTACACCGGAAACAACGTCTCCAAGCAAAGTGCAAACTCATTTGCCTTCAGAAATTTTCCAGAGTGAAGAATCTGAAGAAGAAGCACTCCTAGATCAAGCTACTTCCATTTCAGACCTTCATGTAAAATGTCAGAGCACGGACGAGGAACAGGAGGAAATGAGTTACCATGAACACTCTGTCCAAACTCATGTTCGCACGGAGGTCACCCCGATGGTATGCCTTCCCGTTTCTATTGTTAATGACCTTAAATACCTTATCCAGGACTACAAACAACGTTTCCCGGAAACACCGGCAACTGAGACAGGGAGCCAGACGCCTGCTATAAATACTCCAGCGGCAGCCCCAAAACAGACTCGGCCAGTTACTCAGGCCCGCCACGAGAAGGTCCAACCTCAGGTGATAGTGTCATCAGATGAGGAAGAAGATGAGGAACTGGAAGAGGGAGAAGTCCAGGAAATCCAGTCGGACCATGAAGAGGAAGAAGAGTATATAGCGTCTTCCCCAGCTTCGCCCCAACCACTCCAGGCAGATTCACCACCAGTGGATATTGGCGGTTTCCATAAAATAGTGGAAAGGGCGGCAAAGCGATTTCATATGGTGATGGAATCGACTGAGACTGAGTGCTTCTTACATGACTTCAAGGAGCAAACACAGAAAACAACGAAGTCTATTCCAATAATAGAATTTCTCTGGGACCAGGGAAAGAAACTGATGCTGACGCCGGCCTCTGTACCTGCGGTTATTCCGCGCCTGGATAAAAAATACAAGGCCCCACTTACAGCGACAGCTTGCCTAAATGGACACCAGAAACCGGATTTGGTTGTAACCCAGGCGGCCCAAAAGAACTCTCGCAACCCTTCCTCGCCTCTGTCGGGCCCTCCGGACAAGGAAGGCAGGAAGTTGGACACAATCGGTAAACGGTTTACAACAACATCGGCTATGACCATCAAAGTGGCCAACTCCATAGCTCTGTTGGGGCGTTATAACCGTCAGCTCTGGGAGGATATAGTCCCATATTTAACGGAACTACCTGACACAGTTCAGGGGGAAGTCAAGGCACTGCTTACGGAGGGTCAAACCTCGGCAGCTGAAATCATTGATTGTGCCATAGATGCAGCCATGACTGGCTTTCGTCAACTAGCTGGGGCAGCAGTCCTGCGCCGTCAAGGATGGCTTAAGGCAACGTCGTTCAGACAAGAGGTGCAGACGAAAGTGCTGGACATGCCCTTCGACGGCCAGCACCTTTTTGGTGACAAGATTGACGAGGCGCTCCAAACGATTAAGAAAGACACTGATACTGCTAGAGCACTGGGTACTTTACAGGCACAGAACCAGTCCTTTCGAGGCAACAAATCTAGGGGACAGTCCTCTTACAGAGGATCCTATCAAAATAGGTCCTCGTATTCCTACCAGAATAAATCTCAGTACCAACAGAAGCAGCAACAGGGTCGTCAGTCTTCATATGGAAGGTCAAACTTCACGGGCAAAACTCAGAAGAGGGGCACTGGCAGCCGCCAATGACCAATTACTCCAGCCAGTCCAACAACTATATCCCTCATTAAAAATTGGAGGAAAATTGACCCATTTCCTAAACAATTGGCATCTCATCACCACAGATCGGTGGGTACTTCAATTAATAAGATTCGGCCATTCCCTAGAATTCACCACCATCCCTCCTGCAACACCTCCCCGCAGACTGCCACACAAACATCTACGCCTGCTACTCCAGGAAATATCTGCGATGCTGAAGAAAGGAGCAATCGAACGAGTTCCATCGTCTCTAAGAGGGAAAGGATTCTATTCCTGCTTCTTTCTTATACGCAAGAAGGAGAAAAAATGGAGGCCCATTCTAGACCTCAGGGCGCTGAACTCTTTCCTGAAAAGTCAGTCGTTCAGGATGGTGACGATCCAAGAGATACTAGGCATACTGGAAAAAGGAGATTTCATGACATCTTTGGATCTCCAAGATGCCTACTACCACATCCCAATCCTCAAGTGTCACAGAAAATTCCTGAGATTCGAAGTGGCAGGACAGCATTACCAATTCAAGGTCCTACCGTTTGGCCTCGAATCCGCTCCGCGGATTTTCACCAAGTGCCTTGCACCGGTGGCAGCTTTCCTGCGTCAAATGGGTCACCAAGTCTTCCCCTACCTCGATGACTGGCTGGTAAAGGCACCTTCAGCTGCAGGCGTGACCGAATCCACCAACGCCTGCACCACTCTTTTTCAGCAGCTAGGATTAACTCTCAATCTCGAGAAATCCTGCATGATCCCTACAAGAAACAGCACCTTCCTCGGGGCAACCTTGAACACGGAGTGCGCAAGGGCATTCCCTTCAAAGGAGAGGACAAACAAAATAATATCTCTGGCCACGGCTGTGGCATCAAGGAAGTACCTAAAAGTTTGAACCTACAAATCACTCCTAGGAATGATGTCCTCTTGTATACTCCTCATCCCTCACTGCAGACTCAGGATGCGCCCATTGCAAGAAGCCCTCACGAACCAATGGACACAGAGTACAGGTTCCTTCGAGGACATTGTGAAGATAACACCACAAATATCCAAGAGTCTGGACTGGTGGAGAAGTCACAAGAATTTGTCTGTAGGACTGCCATTCCTTCTTCCAGCAATACCTCTGGTGATCACCACAGATGCCTCCCTGGAAGGCTGGGGAGCTGTCCTCCAGGACCTTCGAATAAGCGGCAAATAGACAACTCGGGAGAAGCAGCTCCATATAAATCTTTTGGAACTGAGGGCTGTGTATGTGGCGCTACAAGCCTTTTTCCCACGCATCCAGAACTCCCAGGTGCTCGCCAGAACAGACAATACCACGACGATGCACTATCTCAACAAACAGGGAGGAACGCGTTAGCTCACTCTATCACCCGAATCGCAAAAGGTCTGGAACTGGCTTGTTCTCCATGGGATCACGCTAAGGGCGGACTATGTCCCGGGCAAGGACAACACCATTGCGGACGCCCTAAGCAGACAAAAATCCCTCTCCCACGAGTGGGAGCTCGACAAGAGTACACTGGATCACATATTCTCAGAATGGGGAGTCCCAGGAATCGACCTGTTTGCCACCAAGGGGAACGCCAAATGCCCAAACTACGCAAGCTGGCGTCCCCAACCAGGGTCACTCGGAAATGCTTTTTCCATCGGTTGGTTCAGCGTATTTGCGTACGCTTTTCCACCATTTCCGATGATTCCCAGGGACCTCAGGAAGATGAAGGCGGAGCCTTGTACCCTGATCCTAATTGCCCCGTTCTGGCCGAGGCAGCACTGGTTCTCGGATCTTCATCGCCTCTCCATCAGGACACCGATTCGTCTGAAGCAGCACCGAACCTACTGACAATGTCCAACAGGCAGGTACAACACCCGAACCTGCAATCGCTCAGGTTATCGGCCTGGCTCCTGAGCACAGAGAGTTCTGCAGTTTGAACATCCCGCAGGAATGCAGGGACGTACTGGCAAAAGCAAGAGCGGACAGTACCAACAAAACATACTCTCTCAAATGGAAACGATTCTGCATATGGTGTTCAGAGCAAGGCCTGAGACCACTACATATCACACCCGAAGAGATATTGCCATATCTGCTGCATTTGGCACAGTCAGGACTGGCGCATGCATCCATAAAGGTGCATCTGGCGGCCATCTCACGATTCACCAGGACTTTCAAAGTACCATCTCTGTGGTCAAATAGGCTTGTCAAGCAGTTCCTAAAGGGACTTTATAGATCCTTCCCGAGACCTAGAAGGGTCCCTCCGACATGGCACCTCAATTTAGTCCTCAACCAACTCATGAAGCACCCTTTTGAGCCCATTCATCGAGCATCCATCAAGTACATCTCATGGAAGACGGCTCTGCTACTCGCTCTAACATCTGCCAGGAGAGTAAGCGAGCTACAGGCTCTATCCATTCAGGAACCCTTCATGCAGTTCAAACAGGACAGGGTGGTACTGAGGACAAATCCTAAGTTCATACTGAAAGTGCCTTCAGACTTTCACCTCAATGAACCGATGGTTCTACGTTCTTTCTATGCAAACCCTACCACCGCAGCAGAAAGGACGCTACACTCCTTAGACCTCAAAAGGTGTCTATAGTTTTACATAGACAAAACAAAGACTTTCAGGAAATCATCACAACTATTTGTTGTCTACAGTAGGCCAAGGATCGGTATGCCTCTAACGAAACAGAGCATCTCAAGGTGGATCTCCTCAGCGATAGCATTCTGCCATGACAGGGCCGGACGGCCTTTGAGTGCTAATGTTAAAGCGCATTCCACCAGAGCGATCTCCACATCAGCAGCGCTGTTCGCTGGAGTGCCGATTTTGGACATATGCAGAGCGGCGACGTGGAAGTCACCGCACACCTTCTCCAGACACTACTGCCTGGATGCTGAACTTCTGAAGGATGCAGCAGTGGGCCAGGCGGTGCTTCGCCATCTATTCCAGTGAGGTGAGCCTTCCAACATCCCGCCATCCTGGTATGCACATTTCTTGTCTTAATGATATATTGATTTATGCTATTGTTTCAAAGTCGTATGGTAATATGTGTATTATCTAAAATGACTGTATAGCAGGATTACATCAGAAATGTGCATAATGTATTGCTGACTACTCTGATTCAGGCATGTGAATCTATGAAAGACACCCCTAATACTGTATAAGAAACGCGTTACTTACCTGTAACAGCAGTTATCCAGTATTGGTGTCTTTCATAGATTCACATGCAACCCTCCCGCCTCTCCTGGAAGGACTCACATCTCTCTCTCACTGTATTACGCCTACCTAGCTGGGTGCGTAGGAAAATCTGAGGGACTGAGGCTCCTGCCAGGAAGGTTTTAGAGGGAGGTCATAGCTGATTGGCTGGCTCTAAGAGTTTGGTCCTTTTTTCATAAGGACAAGGATAGGCTACTAAGGTGAGGCCCTTAGGCCTATTTTCTCTATGTATGTCTATAGGACATTACTTTTCTATGTACCGGAGGCTCCCGTCTCGACGACGGGGAATGATTCAGGCATGTGAATCTATGAAAGACACCAATACTGGATAACTGCTGTTACAGATAAGTAACACGTTTCTTTCCCAGGTTTCAAAAGTGAAATAATGAGCCTCTCTCATGGATGGTGGGAGGCAGCCAGTGTCCAATGAATCTTCGTACACCTCTCGCAGTATAGGGGCCATCTGATCTATATATGTTTTATAAAACTCTATGCGAATGTCATCCGTACCGGTAGCCTTCCCTGATTGCATGTGCATGACGGCATCCCAACCTCATCCAAATCGAACGGGGCACATAAAAACTTTCGCTGCACGTTGGTTAGCCACCCCAATGTCACATCTTCCAGATAACTCTCTAAATTCAAACCACCTATCCTATTCGCGGTGTAGATTTGATCATAATGAGTGGTAAAGGTATTGAGTATGTTCTCAGTGTCCCTGTAGACCACCTCGCCCAGGCCTTCGATCTCTAACAGAAAGTTGGAATAGCGTGGCTTCCTAATCGTGTCTGCTAGTGCCTTGCCCGGCCTCTCCCCTTCCCCATAGCGGTGAGCCACCCAATATCTACCCCTGAATCGTGTTTCTCTCTGTGCTGAGTCCATATACTCTGTGAGAGTCTCTCTTAATTTAAGTTGGGTGGAACGATCCGGGTTTGAGGCCAATGTCACTTGTAGCGCTTTCAGCTCTGTTTCTAGTATGTGCAGTGAGTTAGTGATGTCTTTGAGTACGCCAGACCCCTTTGATATGCAGTATCCCCTAAGCGTAACCTTGAATGCCTCCCAAATGGTCTTCACACTCTCCACTGAGTCCTTATTCGGTACGAAAAAGTCCCTCACCTCTTCCCGCAGCTCCTCCTGGAAGACCCTATCTAATAGAATAGGGGCGTGTAATCTCCAACTATTGTGTGTGGGGCCGTAATCTGACGAGGGCAGTGTGAGCTGAACAGGGGTGTGATCCAAGTAAGTACAAACCAAATGCTGCACCTTAAATTTAGCTGGGCCTAGCCCTCAGGACAGGAACAAGTAATCCAGTTGCGCCCACAATGCTGCTTGCGCAGTGTAGTGTGTTCCCTCTAGCCTATGTGGATGGATGTGTCTCCAGGCATCAATCAATTGATAAGTATCTAACGTGTTCTGCAGAACAGCACATGCTTTGGTGTAGTGATGGGGATCAGGGTGAGACCTGTCAATATCTGGGTTGCATGTAACTTTGAAATCCCCTCCCCAGATTATGTGATTAGAGCATATGTCAAAGACATTAGCCCATAGAGAGGTATAAAAGTCCGGGGCATCCTCATTCGGCCCATAGCAGCAGGCCAGGGTGACTGACTCCGAACCTCTTCGTCCCCAGGCCAAGCAATACCTGCCCTGCATGTCCCAGGTAGCTCCAGCTAGGTGAAAGGTGTCCACTTTTTTATGAGTCTGGCCGTTCTCCTCGCATAAGACGAATAAGAGGAAAAGATTCTGTGTTCTGCCCATTTACATGCAAAAGTATTAACACTCTAGGGATTAAAATGAGTTTCTTGTAACACAGTATGTACTTGATGCCTGTCTAAATAGACTAGAATGTGTTGCTTTTTCCGTGGATCCCCCAATCCTCTGATGTTTCACGTGACAATATTCAGTTTCTCGGACCTGTGTCAGCCATTGACCGATATGCCTGTCATTGATGAGGCCCGTGCCCAAAGGTTGCATCCCAGTTCATGGGTGTGTACACAATGCGGTTCAATACTGTGTGCTGAGTGCTCAAAACTTAAATTGCATGCTATCCATATGGCACTATTAAAGAAACCATCTTGCTTTACGAGAGACATGCGTAACCTGATACAGTCCCACCCACTGAAGCAGCCCCAACTTGCCAGAAATGATCGGCCACCCTCCCTCCCCTGCCCCCATCAAAAACAACAAAAACCAAACATACACTGCAAGAGTCATGCAGTGATCAACAGCGGGGAAGTACCCTTAGGGGGAACCCTCTAGGTGACAGCACAGGTACACCTCGCCCGGAGAGTCCACTTCAGATGGAATGGTTGACCTGATTGTCAAGCCTTGAGCTCGAAAGCTAGGCGGGTGCGGTCCCATAAGCTTCTCGAGATCCGACAGTCGGCTCCGCGCCGCTCAAGGTCCCAGTCGAGGAGGAAGTCGAGGGACCGGTCACAGAGCCGAAGCCACCACCATTCGTCTGGTTCCAAGTCCTCACATTCAGGTAAGTCGAGGAATGGAAAGAAGAAGTCGAAGAGGCGACATTGCTCCTCTGACTCCCCTCGCCGGTCGCGAGACTCGGCCGAGGGTTCGGGTAGCACCACCCATGCAGCTCCGCCGGAGCCGCAGGCGTCGCATCCAGCTCCACACCCTCCGGTCCCTGGGCTCCATGCGATGCCAGGCGAGATAAGGACTCTCTTTCTGCCCTCGAGAACCGCCAGGGCGCTGTCGGGCCCCGCAGGTCCGACTGGGGGTCCTTGTGTGCTCGCGGCTTCGGGCCCGGCGCCGTCTGCAACTTCGGTCCCGGTGCTGCAGGACTCCCTGGGATCCAGGCCTGGATCCCAGGCCTGGATCCTTCGCTGGCACCGACCCTTATAATGCCACTCCCAGCGCCTCCCTCGGACGACGCCGCCCCCGGTTTCTGCCCCGGTCCGGGTCTGGCGTCAGACCGTCTCCGGCGTCGGTGGGTGAGCAATTAATCTATGACCCGGCTCCATCATTTATGCCTGTTTATCAGGACACAGATGAAGGAGAGGACTAGGAAGGGTCTGAGGACCCTCTGGCACAACAGTGCCAGTTAAGTCAGGACTGGGCAGACTAGCTGGGGGAGGCCAGTGGTCTTGACACATCGCCTTACACTGGCTTAATTTCTCCTCCCTCTGTCGCTACGGAGGAGGGTGCTACATATGGTGTGGTGTTGCGCAGGGCAGCCAAGGCCTTGGCTCTTGAGCCCCCTGCTACGGCCGTGAGGACTAATCTCCTCACCAAGGTGCTTCAATCGCCAGTAAGCTCTTCGGAGCCTATGCTGCCGTTCAATGAGGCCCTCATGGACGTTCTGATGGGCACTTGGTCCAAGCCCTCCACAGTGCCCCCAGTGGATCGGAACGTGGCCGGATGCCACCGGGCGACCCCTGCTTTCTGTCCGTACACCCCACCCTGAGAGTCTAATGATCCAGGCCTCTACGTCCCAGACCGCATTCTGGGACGTAGAAACTGTTCTCCTCAATCAGCTTGGGGTTGTGGTCCATTAATACCGCATGGTTTATCTTCCCGAACAGCGGGTTCGGGATATTTCAGGCTCTGATTCTGATCTTTCAGCCTTTATCCCTAGTTTCGGTTAGGCTGACGCTGCGGCCCCTGGGGCTGATGGCCTCCTGCATCCTGCTGGTACATCACGCCTGGTGGCGGATGCGGGCTCTGCAGTGGTACCTGAAGTTCCAGTGGGCACAGCATCAGGGCAACCTGTCAGACCACGTCTTGATCTCAGAGGGCACTGAGAATCCGCTGCAGTGGTGGCTCACGGACCGCGACTGGGTCAGTGGCAGATCCCTCTCCCTTCTCCAACCGGAGCACATAGTGGTGACGGATGTGTCCCTCCTGGGATGGGGGGTGCCACATGGGAGAGGCGGAGATCAGAGGCCTCTGGTCTCCGGCAGAGTCCTGGCTCCATTATCAACCTTCTGGAGCTGCGGGCGATCCAGCTTGCACTGAAGGCATTCCTTCCCTCTGTCCGGGGAAGAGTAGTGCAGGTGTTTACGGACAACACCACCGCCATGTGGTATTGCAACCAACCGGGCGGGGTGGGGTCGTGGATCCTTTGTCAGCTCTGCACCTCTGAACTTGGCTGGAACACCAGGGCATCACCCTGGTGGTTCAACACCTGGCAGGTCCCCTGAACGCCAGGGCGGACGAACTCAACTGCTGGTGAATGATAGATCACGAATGGCGTCTGAACTCCGATGTGGCGCAAGGTCACTTTCAGCAGTTGGGAGAGCCATGGTTAGATCTATTTGCCAACGAAGAGAACACGCAATGTCATCAGTTCTGCACGTTGGAATTCCCAAGGCGGCACTCACTCGGAGACGCTTTTCTTCGCGAGTGGAGCTGTGGTCGGTTGTACGCCTTTTCGCCTATACCACTTCTGCTCAGAGTGCTGAAGAAGATCAGTGGCAACCGGGCCCAAGTCATCGTGCGGCTCTGGGTTGGGCACAAAGGTACTGGTATCCCGAGCTACTCAGTATGTCAGTCGATCCCCCGATCCGTCTGCCTCTTCAGGAGCACCTTCTGTCGCAGCAGCAGGGGACAGTCCTCCACTCGAACCTGCCCAGTCTCCACCTACATACGTCGAGATTGAGCGGCAACGGTTGATGCCATTTTACTTGCCTCCTGAAGTCTGTGATGTCATTCTGGCAGCCAGGCGTCTCTCCACAAAAATTGTATTTGCCTACAGGTGGAACATGTTTGTGGCATGGTGCACAGCAAAGGCTGTGAATCCATTCTGCCCCTCTTTCAGAGGTTCTCCTCTTTCTCCTTTCTCTTACCCAGCAGGGCTCTGCTCTGGACACTGTCAAAGGCTATCTCTCAGCCATTTCAGCCTTCTAGAGGCTTTCTGATCAGCCTTCTCTTTTCAAGTCCCTGTTGTAAATAGGTTCTTGAAAGGCATCAGGCACGTTTGCTCTTGTCCCTATCGTGATGCCTCAGTGGGACTTGAACCTGGTTCTTACTTATCTGATGTGCGCTCCCTTTGAGCCACTTCATAATTGTCCTCTTCATCTTCTGACTCTGAAGACTGCTTTCCTGGCTGTCATCACCTCTGCCAGAAGAGTGAGTGAGCTCCAGGTTCTTTCATCTAAACCTCCTTTCCTCTTATTCCATCCGGACAAGGTTGTTCTGAGGACTCGTTCTTCTTTTCTGCCCAAGGTTGTTACTGCCTTTCACATCGGGCAGTTCATCGTCTTGCCCACCTTCTTTCCGCCTCCGTATCCCTCGAAAGAGAAACTCCACCGTCTGGATCCAAAACGTGCGCTTTCCTTTTACCTCAACCGCACACAACACTTCCGGGTGGACGACCAACTCTTTGTTAGCTACGTGAGCGCTAAGAAGGGACAGGCGGTGCACAAGTGGACCACCTCTCGGTGGGTCGTTTTGTGCATCAAGGTCTGTAAGGTAAGGAATCTAACTAACGTGTTTCTTTCAGAGGAACAAGTTACTTACCTTCGGTAATGATATATCTGTAAGAAACGTTAGTTAGATTCCTTACCGCCCCACCCATCCTCCCCGTTCTGCAAACCGATATCTAGGGTTAAGGTATCTCCCTTTGAGGGCCCTACTTTAATGGCACCAGTGTTGGTTTCTTGCATGACTCTATGTTCCTGGCGCGGAAAGCTATGTACAGAACTGACGTCAGCATGCGAGGGCTGAGTGTAAGTACTCTGACGACGTCATCCCGGCGATCACGATGCCGACGATGGATGCAGAGCCGCAGGCGACGCCTACCGATGCGCAGGGGTACTGCTGACGAAAACATTCCGGATCCAGTCTGACGCCTGGGGATATTTTAAGGTAGGAAATCTAACTAACTAATGTGGCTTACAGCTATAGCGTTACCGAAGGTAAGTAACTTGTTCTTTAGGTTGACGGGTGTCTGGCTTGCCCATGGTGTCCTGTATTCACGGTCTGCCTGTTTACCCGCAACGTTGATGCACTTGTCCTACGGGCAAAGGAGATGAGGCGCACAGCGGCTATAGGGCCCCAGGCGTAGAAGAAACAGTGGTGCGAGGGGTGTATCATAGTGCCTGCCTCCTGTGCGTCCAAGCTGTTGGCAGATCTCAGCTCCTCTAGAGGACCGGTAGTGAGCAGTTCAGTGTGGTCAAGCCCTCTCGCCCCCAAGCACGTACACCTGCCCAGGAGGAATCTAGCCAGTCCGATGGGCTCAGAGAGGTCAGTGGGCTATAATACAGTAGCACCGCAGAGCATCAGCACGCTGATATGTCAAGGCTGTCGTCGGGGCAGGTCCCACTCATATGGCCGGCAAGTTGTGGGGAGAGTTTGACGTGTTACTTATATTAAGTCGCTGCGTCAGGAGCCTTACCTCTTGCAGTGTCTCTACAGCCAAACAATAGCTCCTTGCGGTAAGGGGAGGACAGTGGCAGTGTCTCCCGACCCCGCTTGGTGCCAGGTAATTACTTCCTCAGAGCGGAACACTCGTAAAAGCTGGTAGACTTTTAAGATTGATTGCAAATTTTAAAAATAACTCACTTGCGCCGCATGTCATTTGACAAATTATTTTAAACTGCACGCTGTGTCTGAAATGGAGAACTAATTTTACACACTTACCCTCTGTGCACGAACGATACTCCCCAGAACTTGTAAGGGGTACCAGGGGCTGATTTCCCGGTCTGCGCTCAGTGTTCAAGCCTGCCCGCCCTGGCCCGACTCGGTACCCAATACCATTGAGCGGAGGGCGGGGCAGGTGGGAGACAGACACGCCCAGCAACCCCGAGGCAGTCGAGTGGTTAGCGCTCTAGCACCACTTTAGAAGGACTATTTAGCCAGTCGTCGGCCCAAGCGCACAGTGGTTGCGCGCAGAGGGGCGCCTTCGACAGCGCCAAAGACTAGCCTAAGACCAGCCCGTCTGCGCCCGTCCGCGACAGGACGGGACCAGGGGCCACGGGGGTAACTATGCACAATCTGCAAAATCCCCTTTCCTCCAGGATAACCTACTCAGCACATTTACTTCGGAATCTACATGTGAAACCAACACAAGATTGTGGTAAGGATGAGAATAACTCAGTGGAGTGTCCTTCTGCCTGCATCCACTGCAGAGCCCAGTTTACCACACAATTCCAGGTAACCTGCACTAAAAGGCATGCCAACAAACAAGAATTATGGTTTTCTGACGACCTCAGGACACTAAAACAAACAGCTAGGAAGCTAGAGAAGAAATGGAGAACCTAGCGACCGACAGGAGCCTCTACTGGGACTCATTAACCACCTATCATAAAGCTATCCGTACTGCGCGGAAAACCCACATAGCATCCCTTATCACAGCCGCAGACAACTCCGCCAGGGTCCTATACCAAGTATACAATCCTTTGTCAAACCGGCAGCATGTGAAAGCTCCGACATTTCATCACAAAAGCTCTGTGACGAAATATCTCAATTCTTTTCAAATAAAATAAATACTATCTACGAGAAAATAGTCAACTCCAACAATAATAGGACTACCGACGCAGCTCTCGCCTTTCAGGATACAGAATACAATCAAAACTTTCACACCCTAGATATTTTTCCCCCGATCACCCAAGGGAGTCGTCAGCACTCACCACGCAGATCAAAAGTGGCAGCCCTGACGATATCATTCCAGCCAGACTTATGCCCACCTTACTAGAAATCTTATGTCCTACGTTTGAAAAACTTGTCAATCTGTCACTTAGTACAGACTCTGTTCCCAGACAATGGAAGCAGGCACTAGTTAGGCCTATTAGGAAAAACACTGCTACACCATGGACCGAACTAGCAAACCTCAGGCCCATCTCCCTGCTACCGTTTTTGGGAAAACTCACAGAGAAATACGTAAACCGACACTTATCCAGCTACATTGAAATAGCTGGCGGCCTAGACTATTCCCAATCTGGTTTCAGGCCGAAACACAGCACAGAGTCCACCCTCCTTTCTGTTACCGACGACTTGCACATGTTCCAGGACAAAGGCTACTCTGTGATTCTAGT
Source organism: Lissotriton vulgaris (assembly GCF_964263255.1). NCBI lineage: Eukaryota > Metazoa > Chordata > Amphibia > Caudata > Salamandridae > Lissotriton > Lissotriton vulgaris. The sequence continues at coordinate 697,359,344 of NC_141687.1, read as the reverse complement.
GTTACTAGATCTGTCGGCAGCGTTCGACACCGTGTCATCCTTATTGACCGGTTGTCGAACGTAGGAATTAAGAACAAAGCCCTTTCCTGGCTAAGGAGTTTCCTTTCCAATCGCACCCAGACTGTCACCATGGGTGCATATTGATCAGCGGAGGTAGAGATTTCAAAAGGGGTGCCACAGGGCTCCTGTTTGAGCCCGACACTCTTTAACATCTACTTGGCACCCCTGGCAAGAGTGATGCGCAAATTTGGTTTCATCCCCGTGTCCTATGTGGATGACACACAGCTCCTCTTTCCCTTTAAAACTCTCACCGCTGAATTAAGGAACTCCTTCTCTGCAGGCATGAAAGCCGTTGCACAGTGGATGTCTACCAACTATCTACAGTGCAACGTCAGCAAGACTGAAGTTATGCTATTCGGAGAGGCCAAAATACTGTGGACCCCGGATTGGTGGCCATCTGATCTTGGTACGGTCCCAGAACCCAAACAGGTCGTCAAAAACCTAGGGATCCGCCTCGATCAGGAATTATCGCTCAAACAACACAGCAACTTCGTTGCAGGCTCATGCTTTCACATCATTAGCATGCTGCGCAAAATCTTTCCCTTGCTGCCCGACTCATTCGGGAAAACTCTAGTGCAGGCCCTTATTTTGAGTCGAATCGACTACTGTAACGGCTTGCTTCTCTCCGCTAATGAGGGAGTGTTGGCTAGACTCCAGGTAGTCCAAAACACGGCGGCTCGTCTAGTCCTAAATGCCCCTCCAAGAACAGCATCTAAACCACTTCTAAACAAACTACACTGGCTTTCCATCCGACAAAGGACAAAATTCAAAATATGCTGTATTATTCACAAGAGCGTAAACGGACAAGGCCCTACCTACCTGGAACAGAAATTCACTCCCTACATCCCCTCCAGATCTCTCAGATCCAGCTAAAGCCATTTACTGGTAGTAACTCGCGCAAAAAAAGGCAGGCACGGATGGCAAAACATTCTGTAGTAGGACCCACACTGTGGAACAGACTCCCTCTGACTCTCAGACTATGCACTGAACATCTGAAATTCAGAAAACACCTTAAAACCCTGTTGTTTAAAAACGAGATCTAGCTCCAGCATTACTCACTCCTCTGTGGATGTCAACCGGCCCAAAAGCGCAGAGATACTCCAGTTGGATCCGATTCCAGCGCTATATAAACTCGTAAATAAATAAATAAATAAATAAATTGTGTCAGCAAAAAACAGCATGAGTAGGAGGATCATATTGTGCACCCAGCTCCTCACTGCACAAAATGGCGGTCAGCGCATCCGGCCTCAAACTGGAGCCAGTCCAGGGGACCCAAACGCCCACAGTCAGTGGAAGGACACTAGCGGGCAGCCGATCCTCAGCCCCACAACCCGTCCCCCTCCTACATCAATGGGGGACAACCTTGGGGAGAGGGCCAAGTCCACGGGCCGCGCCACCAAAGAAGTGAGCGCCTCTCACCCCTCAGCAGCATGAGTAGGCGAGGGCAGATCCAGCGCTGGATTGCAACTGTTCAAGGCAGCGAGGGCCGTGCAAGCGCTACAGGAGGCCTCTGGCACCCGAAATTACACCAAGGCAGTATGAATTGTGTGCGCGCAGCCCAGCGCCATATTACAAGTTCAAGGGACAGCAAGGGCAGCTCGACTGCTCCGGGAGGCCTCCGGGCGCCAAAACTCTTGTCAGGATAGCGGTAACGGTGCGCACCTAACCGCGGAGGAGCCCGTCCGCAGCACAGTTTCCACACTGCCGCTCACCTACCACCCTCAATGTTGTTGCGGCCGGTGCAGTCGTCTCATGCAGCAGATAGGCAGGGGTCTTCATTCACCATGTAGATAGTCGCTGCGGCTGGCGATCAAGAGAACCGGTCCGTTGTCTCCGGTGCCGCCGCCCGATTCGCGTCACAAGGCCTAGGCGCCTCGTGTTAAGCAGCGAGCTCACTTAGTTACTGAATCCGTGCTGGGGCACTAGGACAAAATGCAAGGTTCAATGCTACTTCACAAAAGTCCTTTTTCACCTATTACAGCATAGGTTTTAGCATCCCAGTACAGTCTTGTACCTATTAATGTCATAGACTAAGCAAACAATGAAGGTTATTAACATTGTAAATTGTCTTTGCCAGGAGAGTAAAGCGTGGGTACAGTGCACTGACCTTGATGAGTCGAATATAAGTGTGCCGATAGGGGCGCAAGCTTGAAAGATGTTATGACTGTTTTCGTGAAGACTTTCCTCTTCACATATGCCAGGAATCGAGGACTCTGTGGCCAGGCTGCTGCTGAGGGCGGGAATTAAGCGCATAGCCGTAATTGCAAGAGTGGATGAGGTGGATTTCCTCCAAGAAGGGTCCGTAGCCAAGCAACGCTGAGGCTCCAAAGAAGTGTTCTTAAGACCGCGCCCCCAAGATTGCCCCCTGGATTTAGACAGTGCCGAGGTATCACAAGACTTTGTGCATCTGTCGTCCATACCATGGAAAGTGGCAACAAGAGGTATGGGAAGAGGGGGCTGCGCTTGCTCAAAGTAAAATAAACAGACATGTAACACTAAAACTTCAAATGTCAGATTCGTAATGTGAATCATGATGCATCCATAAATGTGGAGGGTGTAGGTGGTCAATACCAGAAGCCTATCCCTACGACTGGTGATGGTCTGCATTAAGTGAAGTGTTTATGGTGTACAAGGCACACGTTATGACACGTAGTTCCTCATACTGCAATTCTTTAGTTTGTATGTGTTCTAAGTGGCAGGTGCTACTAGGATCATCCTGTAGCAAGTACTATTTGTCCTTAAGGAGCAAGTCTGGTTGGTCCTGATAGCTTGTCTTCAAAGTCAAGATTCACTGTAGAACATAGCCATTTTTTGTTTGTAGTCCTTCCCTTTGGTCTAGTTCTTCATCATGGAGATTTACAAAGGTGATGGCAGTTGGAACTACACATCTACTTGTCCATGTAATATATGAGTACCCCTACCGGGATCAAATACCACCTATATACTGATGATACTCGACTTGAGTACAAAATCAAATCACCCTAAGACATTCTACATCTTAATGACACACTGAACAAGTTACAGTCCTGGTTTTACACTAATCACTTAAAGCTAAACCCCATCAAAACAGAAGTAATTCTTTTCTCCCCCAAAAGTCACCACCTTCCAATCCACGAATGTCTCAACGACCTCCATGCTTTAAATTGCTCTCTTCTTTCCAACTCTGTAAAATCCCCTGGCTTCTTCCTAGACAAGAACATAGCAGTGAAAGAGCACATCAAGAATACGTCAAAAGGAGAGCTGTCCTCACTCGACAACATCAAGAAACTTCAACCATTTATTCCTGCCGATGATTTCAAGATTGTGGTGCAATCTTTGTCCTCTCCAAACTAGACTATGGTAATGCCATTTTCACTGGGACTCCAAAAACTCACCTTGCTCCCCTTTAGAACAGTTCTTAACATGGCAGCCCAGCTCCTCTCAGACGTTAAACCGTTTGAACACATCACTTCTGCACTCAAGAGCCTCAACTCGCTTCCTGTTAAAGAAAGATGTACCTACAATATTGCATGTATCATCCACAAAGCCCTTCACTCTCTTTTACCCTACTACTTAGAAAACAAGCTCATAAAAGCAGGAACCACTAGATCATTGAGAAGCTCCAATGCACTTCTGCTCCTACCTCCCAATCAAAAAAAGTCAGCAACCAAGTTGCGTTCTTTCTCCGGAAATGCTTGAAGCATATGTAACTCACTACTGTGTGACATTCAATGCAACCCTTCCTTCTCTTGCTTCAAGAGAAACCTGCACTCCTCCGCAATGAATACTTTAACTCCTTGTTTACAGAACTAGGTTAGTTATCGACTGATCAGATCTAGACCCTCTGTCTTAAGCAGCTGTTTATGTGCTTATGGTGTCTTAGTTCCTCTCGAATTGTCTCTAGTTGTTGGTTACTCTACTATCACCTTTGATGTGTACCATTATCTATTGAACTCTCGCCTTATATGTTCATTACAAGACTGACTGTATTCTATCTCGATCATGTGAAGTGCTCTGACCTCTTCGGGTCTAGCTAGTGTTACATAAAACTTACATAAAGAAAATTTTAAAAATCAAATGGTGACCATTTAAAATGCTCTTTCCACAGCTAGCTGTAGTCACAGATGGCTCTCCGCAGGCATGAAGATCTTGTCTTCGAGACCTAGTTTCAGTACTCTGTTCTCCACACAGTGAAAAGCTCTTCAAATCCGCTTCATGCTCATGGAATGAAGAGCAATGATGCTAGTACTGAATGTCTTTCTACCTTATCTAAATGGAAGAAAAGTGCAGAGCAAGAAAGTACGAGTGCGATCCAAACTTCTTTGTGGAAAGGCAGTGGAAATCTGGCAGTTTACAGTGGCTATAGAGACAAGTCTGACAGACACTCATTTAGGTGAAAGAGAACATACCTGTAGATAGCCTCAGTAGACTGTTTTGGGTGATCCATGAATAGCAACTCTTACAGGACATGACAAAGCGGTTTTTCCAAATGTGGAGTGTTCCTGAGATGCACTTTTTTTGTAACCAGAACAGATGTCCCCTGTTTTCCTCTGGCTAATTTCTCCTAGGAGAATACCTAGGGGATGCATGTTCTCTTTAGAAGTAATTAAACCTGCATAATGCATTTTCACTCATGCCACAGAAGATAGAGTATCCAGACCTTCTTGAGCTACGCTCTGGCTCTCTGTCGCCCCTTTACTTAGTGGAAATCGTACTGTCCTGGAACAAGGGGTAGTATTCCACCTCAATCTCTAGACATAACCTATATGCTTGAAAATTGATAAGTTGGTTACATTCTTTTTTATGTTTACTCCAGTAGTTGAAAACATTCTGATGGTGTTTAGACTTTCTACCACTTTTGCTTATTCCAGCAACTTCATCATTAGGAAGACCAAATTATGCAGTTGATTGTATCCCTTGCAGAGAAGGACCCTGAAAACTGGTATGATTAAGGGCTAACCCGTAGCAGTTTCAGCTTGCACCTATAAACTGCACAAAGAATATTAATCAAACTGCCTGTGGCATCAATGTTTCTGAAGGGTCCCAAATTATGGAAGACCGCCCTCAGCACATCAAAGCCTCCTTCTAGCCTCCTTCTAGCTTCTTGAAATCTGCAATAAGCTGAAGAACTGGCTTTTCGACGAAATGTGCAGGGCCCAGTGATTACACACCTGCCGAAGAAAACGGTCTGCAGTATACATTTGCTCTTTTGTACACTTGCCTTCTGAAATTCTTGCCCTGACAGTTGGCTTTTAATTTTAAAAAAAATCTTTTTATTATACAACATATCGACATTACATATCATTTACGACACAAGCAAGAGATTGTACCTCATTCAATTTCCAACCTTGGTTACAGTGAATCAATTTCCAGTATACAAAAACGTGGCAATTATGGGGTTTCTAGACTCTCATAGCTGTTTAGAGGAGTTGGCGGGGTACAGATATCTCCTCTGTACGAATTCCAGGGCCCCCACACTTTGCTCCACTTCCCAGGAAACACCCTCTGGCCACATATATTGATTTTTCCCTGAAACATGCACTAGTCCAAATCTTCCTTCCATTTTTCTAGCATTGGCACCTGGTGTGCCCCCCAATTCTGTGCTATGTTTCTCTTAGCCACCATGAGTGCCAGGGTCACCCATTGATTCGCATAAGAGGTTAGCTCTGTCGGTTCCCAAATATTTAAAAGGCACCTTCGGGCTACAGGTCGACTGAAAGCACTTCACATAGTCTTATGTAAACCCCGCCAATACGACTGTATATGAACACATTCCCATAGTATGTGGATAAAGGTACCCAACTCCCTGCACCCACGCCTGCACTCTCGACTATCCATTCTGCCCATCCGGGCCAACCCTGGCCCAGTGATGTAGACTTTGTGCAGAATCTTTAGTTGCACCAGACGTAGCCTTGCTTGGTCTGCCATTGTCCTAGGTGAGGAGACTGCTGCCTGCCAGTCTTCTTCCTCCAGTTCTAGTCCATCTCTAACTCATTTGTCCTTAAGGGACTGGAGTGGGTCATCCATATTGTTTATCAATTTCCTGTAAATCAGCAAGATAGACCTCTCGGGTAGATGGCCGTCTAATATCCTGTCTTCTAGAGGTGATGCGTCAGAAGGGGAGGGGCTATTAGCGAGGTGAGTCTGGAGTATGTGCCTGACCTGTAGGTATGTAGAATACTCAGTGTCAGCCAGATAGTATTGCCGTTGGAAAGTGGTGAACGGTAGGATTATGCCCTCGATCCAGAGGTCATTAATCTGGGAAATACCAATAAGGTCCAACCTATCAAACCCTTTAGTTTGCCAGAGGCTCCCCAGCTTTTCGGCGCTCCAGAGGGGAGTAGCCAATGTAAGCCTGCGATCCCATCCCAGTTGCTTATTCACTTCATGCCACACATGAACCAAGTGAGCTGTCGGACTTGTGAGGGGGTACCTACTGGGTTTGGCATAGAGTGCTCTATTATAGTACCCGCCTGGGAGGAGCCATCTATCCATGGCGTATCCGGGGTCATCAGGACCACCAAAGAATCCCTGATTGATCGCAGCTAGATGGGCTGCCCAATAATATTTCCTGATGTCCGGGAGACTAATTCCGGCATCGTATCAGTTAAGCGTTAGTTTAATGAATGCAATCCAAGGTTTTCCGTCCCATAAGAGGGTTCTCGGCAGAGTTTCTATTTCTTTGAAATATGACTTGGGAACTAAGGGCTAGATGTAGGTAATCCAAATTTACTGATTCTAAAATACCAAATGTTTACCGATTCTGTATTTTAGAATCGGTAAATGCAATGTAGATAAACATTCGGTAAGTATTACCGAATCGGTACGATTCGGTATTTACCGATTCGGAAATTTCCATTCATTCCTATGGGCCTAGAGGCCCATAGGAATGAATGTGAATTACCGAATCGGTAAATACCGATTCGGTAAAATAGGGAAACATTCAAGGATGCCAGGGTGTCACATTGACACCCTGTTGCACCTCTGAATAGTGCTTGTGTGCACATGTGGCACTCATACATGCCCTAAGGACATGTATGTCTGCCACATGGCACTGTTGAAAATGCACAGATTTGCATTTTCAAAGGTTTTCGGTATTTACCACCAACTAATAGTTGGTGGTAAATAATGAATCCTTACAGCACATAAGCACTCTTAAAAGTGCTTCCTACATGCCATTTACCGATTCGGGAAATACCAAATCAGTAAATAATGATTCGGTAAATACCGATTCTGTATTTATTGAATCATCCCCTACATCAGAAATGGCTCAATACCGGTCGGTAAGCCTGAAATTTACCGAATTTCTGGTTAACCGACCGGTAATGGGCCACCTACATCGGGCCCAAAGTCCATTGAGTTCTGGAGGACTTAAAAAAATTTGGGCAAAGCCATCATTTTAAAAAGAGCGGCCTTTCCTAATGAGAGAGGCGGAGACTTCCAGCGGTTGATATCTCCCTTCAATCTCTGAATGGGTGGTAGATTACGGATGAACCATAGCGTAGCGTTTAATGTAATAAAAATGCTGAGGTATCGAAAGCCATCTGCGGCAGTCCGTATCTGGCAGTGTTTCGGGAAAACCAGTCGTTCTCCACGCAGAACATAGATCACGGATTCTTATCAGTGTTAGGAAAATCCGGAATATCTGCCGAAGATTGCGAGGATATCTAGTAGACATATCAGGGAGGCCCTCGGGATGTCAGATACAGCAACCCATCATCTGCATATAGTGAAATCCGGTCCTCCCAGTCCGGATCACAGCGCATACCGCGAATCGCCCGATCCCTGCGGATCCACGCCGCCAAAGGTTCCAATGCCAAAGCGAAGAGAAGCGTGGACAACCTAGACGTGTTCCGCGGCTACGCTCAAAAGTCGCTGATTTGCGATTGTTCACAATTACTTGTGCCATGGGTTCAGAATATAGCAACCCGATCCAGCACAGATATTGGGGTCCAAATCCCATCTTATCTAGAACGGCGAAGAGATACGGCCACTCCACCTTGTCAAACGCCATGGTGGCGTTGAGTGATACCAGGACGGCTGGTTCCAAAATGGTTGTTGCCCTACCCAACACCCAATGGAGTCAGTGTAGGTTTAAGGCAGTGTTACGGTGTGGCATAGATAGACTGGTCAGGGTGCACCAAGGTATCGATCGCTTTTACCAGACGTGTAGCCAGCATTTAGGTAGGGTCTTAGGCTCAGCATTGAGCAGTGATATTAGCCTATAGGTCGTGCAAAGATTTTTAGGCTTGCCCTCTTTATGAATAACCCCAATATTAGCAATTATTTGATCTAGTGGGAGTGTACTCCTTTCTCTACTTTACAGAAACATTGAATGGATACGGGTAGAAATATTGTCTGGTCTCCACTTGTAGAGCGTGATCGGGATGCCATTGGGACCCGACACTTTACCGGAATTAATCGCTCTTATAGCCTGGGCCACCGTAAAGAAATCTGACTCTAATCGGACAGCGTGGGGATTACAATATCTCAAAGTAGGTTCGCATTATCGCATTATCTCCCTCTGTGTACTGTCCCTTTGTTCTGTAAACCTCCTGATAGTGGTCCACAAATCGGTCTGTTGTGCTTTGTGGATCTATGATGGGATCGCGATCCCCCCCCCCCTTCCCCCGTCCCCCCCTCCCCCTCCCCGCATGCTATCTCTGGTACCAGTTGAGATGCCCATTCTTTCCTATCCAGCCTTGCAATCAGTTTCCCTGCCTTATCTCCATGTTCATAAAGTCTACTCTCCTGCTCTCTCCCCTGTGTCCTAGGCCTATCCATCGCTATGCCTCTAAATTCATCATGTTCAACAGGTGCATCTTTTCAGGCGTCACTACGTGTTCCAGTTCCTCCTTCAATTGAGCACCTCCTCTTCCGCCGTCTCCAAATATTTTTGCTTTTCTTTCTTCTTACTCGCAATGAGGGATAGAGCTTCCCAAAGGATAACTGATTTATAGGCTTCCCATAATGTCTGTGCAGAGCTCACAGTTCCCTCATTTTCCTGAAAATATTTATCAGTAGTCTTAATTAATTTTTTTCGAATATCAGGGTCGCGTAGGTCCCACAGGTTAATGGGAGTGACCCTCCCAACACTGATTTGACCCAGGACCATTCGCATCCATACCGGTGAATGGTCCGAGATTCCCCTAACTAGATGCCGAATCTCTCGGATATCACAGGCCTGCGCCGCCGTAATCTGGATATAATCAATTTGGTTCAGACTTAAATGGGCACTGGACCGGAAGGTATATTGGGTTCTATCTGGATTATGGATCCTCCATCCATCTACCAGCCACACGATCTCAAGGAAGTTGAAGAGCCACCTCTGCGCCGGCAGGATGTCTCACGGGGGGGGGTGACGATCCAACTCGCCAGATACGACTTGGTTAAAGTTTCCCCCTATAATGAGGGGACCCAGCAGGAATTGTAGTGTAGTTCCTATATTCCCAATAGGCTCTGCGCCTTAAAATAACATAAACAGCAGTGTAGATGTAGGACTGAGGTCATCTAGGTCTCTACTGACTATGTTAACCTTAATTAGTTTTGCCAGCTAGCTCAGAGGTCACTAGAAACTTTCTTGAATGTTCAGGAAAGTGTTACCTGGCCTGATTTAGACAAGAAGGGATTAGTTTCTGACAACCGCATAAACATGACAACTTTGCTCCCTCAGAATAAAGAGTGTATCTCTAGAGTCGAGTAAAAACAATAGACAACTATTTCACTCAGTCAATCGTGCATGCTTAGTTCCACCAGAGTGCAGAGAAATAGAGAGACTGGCGTTTTCAATAAAAAGGTGTTATTTTATTGAGCAGTCTTCTTTCTCATGCAAGAGAAATGAATTGCCACTATTGCAATACTTATCATAAAGTAAAGTGCGTACAGTAAAAGTAGTATTATGAAATAATACTCTAAAAGCATGGATATGGTTTCATAGCCACTTTAAAATGGATAAAATATATACATACATAAAAACATTGACTAACAAACTCAACTGGTGTTTCTAAGATACGCCTACTCCAGTGTACCTGACCTAAGGCTAATACGTGCGAAGGAGTAAGTAAGTTGCAGTTTTAAGTTAAGATTAAGTTTTGCCAAGTATCGGGATCAAGAATTCTCTCTAAGGTTTTAATCAGTTCCGTACCTTAGTTCTAGAATGAAGGAGGTCTTGTATCTCGCTTCTCAGGACTCGATCTCCCAGCAACCCGCGAGGGTAACTCGGGAACACCGGAGCTGGATTTTCTCGGCTGGAGAAAAAACAGCATCTCTCTGTGTGTCAAAGGGAGAGGCGGTTTCCTTCGGCTCTCCGCAACAGCTGGGCTCTCGGGCAAGTAGAACGTCGCTCTGCTCCCTACCACCGTGTGTTTGCTTAAGGCAACGTTAGTATATTTATACCTGAAAGGTGCCGGGTTTGACGTAAGGGTGGACATAAGACGTCACCAAGAACTAACAGTTCTTTCTGGACTCTAAGAGTTCTTGTGCAAATCAAAACAAGAGAAGGGCGTTTTCCCGGGCTGCTGGTGGCTTGGTTTGTTTAAAGAACGCGTTGTGCTTTCTAGGAGTCTATGGGAGTAGCCATGCTGTGTTTTGGACTGCATGGGCTATTACTGAGTATGGATATGATTCTTATGCCTTTATAAGGATATTATTAGTTATAACCACATAAGGGCATGAATTAGGAATATCGAGTTAGGATCCTAGATAGAAATACAACAGAATGACAGCATCACCATACTCAGATCCTTATAAGTCACTTTGAAGGCCAGGGAGAACGTATACTGAGACACACGTGATGGTCCGACCTTCCCACTGCCCCGATATTCCCACATATCTGCCCCTGTTGTCCGACCACGTAGCATGCACCATGAAAGGGAACGAGTTCCTGACTAGTATGCCCCCTCCTCTAGAGCCTGTCGTAAAACCTGAGGAGCCATTTCCCTATACCCTCCTTTGTGCATAGCTTGGCACATGTTATCCATCAGGTGAGTTTCTTGCAACAGGACTATATCAAGGGCCTGTCTTTAGAAATACTGAAGTACCATGCTACGCTTAAGCTTATCACCCAGCCCGTTGACATTCCAGCTAATGACCCTAACCCCAACGTCCCACTGCGTACCCATCAGTAAACATATGTGTTCATCGCTCCCGCTCTGTCATGATCCAGCATAGTCGATTGAACTGTTACGTCAACCATAAAAATTCCAAACAACATAAAAATTCCCTCCCAACAGCCCCCCTCCCTGCTACCCTGCACTCCGGGCTTCAAACTACCCATGATTAAACTTGCAGAGTGCCCGTTGCCCAGCCAAATAACTAAAGGTAGAGCGTAGGGTGCGTGGTACCTCCCTTCCCATCCCCCCTTTCAAGAACCGCCACTTGTCAATCTCGCAACTTCATCCAATTATTGCAAAACATCCCACATCGATAGGAGCAGAGAAGGCCTAAAATGCCCGAAATTATCTGCCGGCGTGTTCTCTATTTTAGGTCCCATTCCTGGCACGCCTAGAAGTGTCCGGAGGATCATCCCGGGTCTCGCCTCATCCACCCCACCCACCCACATCTACCGCCGGTCTCACCACTGCGTCAAATGTTTGTCTTATCAACGATTCCCCAGCCATTCCGCTGCTACTTCTGGATGTTCAAAGAACCATGCTCTCCCATCTGCCTCAACTCGAAGTCTGGCTGGAAACAGCATGACATACTTATATCCTTCATCCCGCAGTGCCTTCTTGATCCCCAGAAAGGAGCGTCGCAGTCTCTGAACTAATTGAGTGAAGTACGGGAAGAATGTTATGTCAGCGTTTTCATATTTCAAGGGTGGTCCAGCCCTGGCGTGCTGGAGTATGACATCTCGTTCGCAAAAGTTAAGTACTCCGGCCAGGATTGGACGGGGGTGTGCCCCGGGTTTAGGCCGTCCTCCGGAAACTCTATGGGCTCTCTCGATAACGAAAAACGTTTCTGGCCCCTTGGGTTGTAGGTGTTTCAGAATAAGATCTTCCACGAAGAGATCCGTAGCCTGACCTTCTGATTTTTCCGGAACACCAAAGATCCGCATGTTATTACGTCGCAGGCTCCCTTCATAGTCGTCCAGTTTAGATTCAGCGACCCTCCTGAATGTTTTTAGGTCTGTGACTTCACGTTGTAGTTTGGAGATGTCTTCCACCAGACTCGCAGTTGTTAGCTCAACCAGTTATAACACGCTCGTTGTTTTTGTTCATATCTGCTCGAATCAGGTTCACTTCAACTGTGATGGAGTAATTCTTGTGCTCTAGAGAGGTTTTTATGTCCGCAATTGCCACAAGCACGTCCTTTAAGGTGGATTCCGGCGATACTTCTCCTTGCGCAGCGCTTCACTTACCAGCAGGGCAAGAGTCCGGCATCAAGGTCTTGGGGAGGGTGTACCTGTCAAGCCGGTTGTGCTGCACTGGCTTGCAGCTCCTTGCGGTCGACATGATATCACTAGGTGGGTATTAGATGACAGCTGTGAGTTTCCTCTCCTCTAGGGCGTGGGTCACTCAGGCGTACCCTCCGCCTTCTCCAGCCTCCATACAGGTCCCAGCTTTCATGTCAGTGAGTGGACAGGGGGTTTCCAGCAATGTCTATAATCTGCCCGCAGTCATGTCTGATGTCTGAGTGTGTGTCTCTGCTGCAGTGGGGGGGGAGCAGTAGGCGGGGGGGGGGACACACCAGTGCGACGATGAGTTACTGTCCCCGAGGGACCATCGAGTTAGTGAGATCCCAGTCGGGTCTTTACAGACAGTGGGAACTGGTCACACACAGCCCTAGTTGTTATGCAGATGGGGTAAACTGCAATAGGGCAAAAACCAAAGCCGTCAATGAAGTAATGTAATGTAAATTAAAACTTATATAGCGCATAAATCACCCAAAGGTCTCAGAGCGCTAACAGGTCCAATGACAGAGGCGTCCAGCAGAGATTAATACAGCCAAGTTTTCAATTTTTTCCGGAATCTCAAATGGTTGAGTTCGAACCTAAGACAGAGCGGGAGGGCATTCCAAGCCTCTGGAGCAGTTTTACAGAAGGCTCTATCGCCATTTCTGACGGTACGGACTTTGGGAACTATTAGAAGTTGTTGGTTCGATGATCTGAGCGTTCGAGCCTTGTTCTGGAATTTGAGTTTGTTACCCAGATATGATGGTCCTAGTCCATTGATACTTTTGTGAACCAAGCAGCATAGTTTAAATGTTATGTTCTAGTTAATAGGAAGCCAGTACAGGGTATTTAAGCACGGCAAGGAAGGTGTGCGGGAAGGAAGATTAAGCACCAATCTAGCCGCCGTATTCTGTACCACCTGAAGTTTTGGCAGAAGGTTTTCATTATTGGAGGCTAGCAGGGCATTGCCGCAGTCGATCCGACTAACGATAAGACCTTGAACTACTAGTGGCATTCGAGATGATAGAGGAATCCATTTAAATATTTTCTTTAGGCTGCGCATTATTCCAAAGCAGATGCCAGTTACTTTGGTAACGTGTTCAGCCATGGATAACTTATTGTCCACAATCACCCCTAAGTTCCTGACTGATGTCTTAGGAGCGGGACAAGTGCCCAGAGTAGTTGGCCACCATTCATCTGACCAAATTCTATTGGCCTTTCCAAAGAGTACAATCTCGGTTTTACTGGTGGTCAACATTAGAAAATTACTAGTCATCCAATCATGTACTGCAATTATACATTTTTTAAACCTCAATTTGGTCTCACTAGGATCTGGACCAATGGTTACCAAGAGCTGAGTATCGTCAGCATATGATACCGTACCAAATCCAAAGGCTTGGATAACTTTGGTCAGAGGGGATACATATACATTAAAGAGCATAGGGCTCAGTATAGAGCCCTGAGGTACGCCTTTATCATTCCCTTGGTAGTCCGAGAGATGCTTTCCCACTTGGACCCTCGAGCGCCTGTTTGACAAATAGCTCTTAAGCCAGAGTAATGCGGGGCCTCCGACACCTATCTCAGCCAGTCGTTGTGTCAATATATGATGCAAGAGTGTCTCACCGTGGCGACGGCGCAGTCCAAGGAGCAGAAGGTGTCACAATGAGCGGGCCAGAAATGCTCCCATTGCGAGTGTTGAGTGTTTGTAAGAGCAGCAGCTGTTTTAGCTCACAGTTTAGTTATATATAGCGTGGTTTCCAAATGCCATATGGGAGCACTGAATATTATCTTGGCGGGGGGGATGGCCTCGATGCCGGCTTCTTATCTAAAAAAGAATTTAATTTCCTTAAAGTGAAGACCCCCAGAATTCATGTGATTTATACACTTCCCAAAGTACACAAAGACGCGGACAACCCGCCAGGGCGTCCGATCGTCTCTGCATGCGGGTCTATTCTTGAACCTCTTGGCTCATATGTTGATTATTTTATCAAGGAATTTGTCCCAGCAACCCAATGCTTCGTCAGGGATTCCATGAACATGATCAATATGATCGAACACCATCCTTTTGATCCGACATCAGAGACTCTAGTGACCATGGACATAGAGTCCCTTTACACTAACATACCTCAGACATCAGCATTACTAGTTATTCATAAGATTTTGGAATCACGTCCCCGCCCTCATTCTGTGCCTAGCACATTCATACTTCAACTCCTTGAAATATGTCTCACGAAAAACTTCTTCATGTTCAACAATACTTTCTATGAACAAATCAAGGGCACTTCAATGGGAGCAATGTTTGCCCCAAATCTGGCCGTGCTTTTCATGGACCAGCTTGAGACTAATGTAATTCTCAATCCCTCGAATCCATTCTTCACAGGGATAGTGTTTTGGCTCAGGTATATCGACGATATTCTCATCATTTGGAAACAGGACGTCGATAGCCTGCGCCAATTCCTTCATTGGATGAATAACAACTGTCTAGGGCTTACATTCACCATTACCACCAATAATGAGTCCGTTTCCTTTTTGGACCTCACAATTTTCCATAATGATGGTTTTCTACTCATGCGACTTTACCGAAAGCCTACTGAGAAGAATACTCTCTTGGCTTACAACAGCAATCACCCAAGAGCCTTACGTGACTCACTTCCCTATTCCCAATTTTTGCGGATTAGGCGTAACTGTTCATGCAAGAATGACTATTTCCAGGAAGTTGCGATTCTAGCATCAAAACTGAAAGAACGTGGCTATCCAAAGAAAATAGTAAAAAAACGCCTCCAAACACGCTTGGTACTGTCCCAGGGAGATCTTACTCACCCCCAAACCTTAAACTGATTTGAAACTCATTGCATGTGTGACTACTTTTTCACCTGTTTCTCATAAGCTGAGGAAGACTATACTCAAACAGTGGCCTATCATTAACTCGGGCATCCTTACTATTGATAAACCCTTGTTTGCCTTCAAAAAGTGCAAGAATCTCAAAGACCACCTTGTCAGGGCAGCTCTCCCTAGCGCACCATCTGCTTCTACTCTTGACACTGTATGGGGTCTGTCCCCCATTGTTGGCCATTCGAAATGTGGTGGGTGTAACAATTGTAACTTGACAATTGAAGGTAAAAGTTTCACTTTTAACAACGTCACTGTACAGAGTTATTCCTTCTCAAATTGCAATACACCAAATGTTATATATTTGATCCAATGCCCTTGCCTGAAGGTATACATAGGGCAAACTACCCAGAAAGTCAAGATCCGAATTGGACAACACAGAAGCCGCATTCGATGCGGGACCCCGAATGCCCCATTGGTTGACCACTACACAGCGTTCAAACACTCTGAAAATGACCTAAAGTGGACTGTACTTAAAGTCTTGAAACTACCGCCCAGAGGTGGCAATATGGTACAATTGTTGAGCAAGGAAGAGCTCAAATCCATCATCCAATTCAACTCCATACAGGATGGCCTTAACAGATCAGAAGACTGGACTAGCCTGGTATAAATCCACTTCTGCGCACCCAAGAACTTTTGCAAATTTGTTATGAATTCATCTGCATTACATTCCAGCTGCACCTCTCCAAGGCATGGATGGAAATGTAATTCATCAAACCCTATGAACTGCCTCTGAGCTGTAGCCCAGTGAATAATCTGTTTATTTTTAACCTTTTCTTATATTATTACATTCTGATGTTTCAATGAGTTTTGATATTCATGGTGAGCTTTAAATCTGTTGTGTCACTGTTTTCTCCTATTCACAAACTCACTCATTCCCTCGCCGATTCACCACTTAAAAATGGCGCCCATGTTCCAGCCATTTTGGTGACTCGAAAAATAGTCCCTTGTTGGTTTTCACGACCTAAGAGATGGTTGCTTAACACGCACGTCTCCATAGCCTGCATGCAACAGCCACCACGCTGACCAGACGGGACCCACACGCCGTCTTGCCGTGACCACATCGATGTAAGAGCAAGTCCATTCACCGCGCTCACCCCTCACCCCTGAGATGCCATCCCACTGATCCCCCTTTGTAATCCCGACAGGATCACAATGAACAGGATCGCCCCATCGTGCAGCGGCCGTTCTTAAGCCCTCGAAGCTTGCAGTAATTGAACTATTGCAACAGGTAACCCCTAAATGAGGTTCGGCACACTAGACCCGCACTGGCCATAGGCACGGCTTACTTAATTGCCATTCTTTCTCTGCAGGTCACTAAATCCGTATCTGGGAAGGAACGCTACCGCAGTTTCTTCATTGAACCGCGATTCAGTGGAAAAAGCTGTCCAAAGTTAATTGCTTGGCGGCCAAGATAATTCAGTCACAAGGCCTTCAATAACTGCGTCACCAACGCTTAGCAACTAACAATAACGGTTCTTTCTTATTTGACCCCTGGCAAACCAATGTTCCTGTTCACATCCACTTGTTTACATCGTGACTGCACTACAATTTAGTGCTTAGGTTAGTACGCTTATCACTCCCTGTACTAAGCGAAATACCTACTACCGGCCCCCATGCACGGCCGCACCAGTCACTGTATATTTGCCGGTTTGCGAACCCTCACAATCCACACCCTGCAGCTGATTCGTTCTGCCACAAGCACTATTCACGCGTTGAACGGTCAAC
Source organism: Lissotriton vulgaris (assembly GCF_964263255.1). Taxonomy (NCBI): domain Eukaryota; kingdom Metazoa; phylum Chordata; class Amphibia; order Caudata; family Salamandridae; genus Lissotriton; species Lissotriton vulgaris. The sequence goes on along the minus strand of NC_141687.1, from coordinate 697,342,297 downwards.
CTTCTCTCACTTATTCAGCGTTTTGCTTGCATGTTTTCTCCATCAAGCACCAGTTGCCGCTCACTTCGTCTTCTTCCATCAAAAAATGAGCACAACTCCACTCGTGCCCTTTTGAAGTAATCATGCACCTCTTGTGCACTCCGCACAGTTTTCTCTGCACTGTTGCACGTTATGAAACGTCGTACTGAATGGAAATGTAACTGACATGCTGCAATTATTTAAATATTTTCCCTTGAGATAATTTTTCTCCTTTCCCTTTTCCTCCCTCCTGTTTAAATCCCACAGGCTTTTATAAATACAATCAGGCAAAATTGAAATTTATAGTCCTGAAGATGATCCCAATTTATTTTGGAGATAGGGATCGAAACGTTACGCCGACTGTTTGTACAGTACTGCTCCCTTTTCATTTGGTAATATGTGTTGCAGTCACTGTTGGTTTGAGCTTACATAAGATTTCATTGCACTGTAAGCCACCTCTTGCTCCAACCTGTTTGCCTGTTATTCTTTTCCCCATGTATTGTTTTTTCCTTTCTGACTTGGTACAGGATTGTGCCCATTTATCAATTTGTGGTTTGTTCCACTTTAAACTCTGTATCATTTTACCTAATATTTTGAAATAAATACCCCCTTGTTCGGCTGGACATTGGAGGAGAAAGACACACAGTTCTTATTCTAAGCCTGTGCTTATTATTTTGCTTTGCATCTAAAAGTTTAGGACCTTTGTCTTCTTCAAAATTAGTTCCTTCCACCACTGCCCCGCTTCCTGGACCATTTTGTTCCGGCCTGGGATCCGAATTGGGATACGGCTCCGGCTCTGCCCCGACCGACGCCGTTCCCGGCGCTGCTTGTCCCGGCTCCGGCCCTGCCGCCCCAACCCGCTCCATCTACACCGGAGCTGGACGAGAACTGGGACAGCTCTGAGGACCCCCTTCCCCGGCAGTGTGACTCCGAGCAGGATTGGGTGGACGACCTTGACTTTTTTTTTTTTTTTTAACATCATTTTTATTGCATCACCAGTATAAAAGTACAGACAAGATATTCATCAACATCAGTATAAACATGGACCAATTCGATTGAGGAATGTCACGTCTTCCTTCCCGGGGGCTCTCCCCGCTCGTGATGCGGGCTGTTTCATCTTCCGTCTTGGTCTCGTGCTTCTTACATTGTCTGACCACTTTATTGTGCCCATAACCCTGGAATGCTTTTGTGGTTTACGCCCCTCCCCCTCCTCAAATTTTGGTGCCCCAACATCCCTCCAAATCAGCTTCCTACCCACCCTCCCCCGCGGTCGCGCTGCGCTTGAGTAACCATGTGTCAGTGCCTGGTGTGTTGCAGGAGGAAGCAAACAATCGCTACGGCGTGTTCACCTGTATAGTGTTAGGGTCTGCTCCTGCTAGTTCGCTCTCACCTTCCTGCTCCTCATCGCCCACATCCCTGAGCGCCTGCACCATCACCTCCCATGCAGTCGCCCTTTCCAGTGCCTTCTCGTCATTCGACCTCCAGGCCATCTGGTATCGCAGGGTGCTATCACACGCGGCCCACCTCAGACACTCCCCATACCATCTCCTATACGTGGGCCCCACTCTGGACTTCCAATTTCGTGTGATCTCCCGCTTGGCCAAGATAAGCCCTAAATCTATAAATTTACTTGACATCGTATTTCTAGGTGTATGTGGGAACCAGTGAAGGATGCCAACTGCCTTAGTATACTGAATATCTCTATCCGTCGCCTCGTTAAGGGCCCGCCCAACTTCCTGCCAATAGTCGCCCAGAGAGGGGCAATCCCACAGCATATGACATAGATCCGCCCCGCTGTACTACATCTGGGGCAAGCAGCGTCGGCCGCCCCAAAGTATTGTTGGATTTTCCCGGGCGTGAGGTACGCCCTGTGGACAACATAAAAGTGGATCAGTTGGAACCTGGCGTTCCTCGAGCTCTTCCGCGCCCTCCTCAGCAGTTGGCCCCAGGTCGTGTCTGGTATCTCCACCTGGAGGTCCAACTCCCACTTGGCCTTCAGGGCTGCCAAAGGTTGCAGGGCCTCCCGCTGCATTCTCGAGTACAAGCACGTGACGGCCTTAAAGGTTCCCGCCGCCATCATGGCGTATTGGCATGCCATTGAGGTACCTGGTTCCTGCTGCCCTTCTCCCCAATGGGCTCGCATGGCGCCTGTGACTGCCGCGTGCAGCAGATAGTCACCCCTCGGGAGGTCAAATCTCTCTTGTAGGTCCCGAAACGGCAGCAACACCCCATCTTCGTAGAGGTCACCCAGCACGTGTACTCCTGCCTCCTCCCACCCGAGCAAGCGCGACCAGTCACCTCCATGTGGGAGGGCAGTGATCATTCCCAGCGGTATTTCGGGGGCGTACATAAGGCGGACACCCGCCCGCTTACGGGCCCGGTCCCAGCACAGACGGAAAGTCTGCTCCTCGACCGTCAGGTCTCCCACTCGGAGTTTCTGGTGCAGCGTGATATACGCCAGAACGTGTCGCGGGGTGCCTTCGATTCTCGCATCCTCGGGGCCTCTATATACTCTCGCCACCTCCTGAGTAAAAGTCTGCAGCTGGGCAGCGAGGTAATATCCTTCGAAGTCCGGCACTGCCATACCTCCCTCATCTTTGGGGCGCAACAGCGTATCGAGCGCTATGCGTCTCCTGCCCGTGCCCCACAGGAACATTATGATCAGTGACCTCAGGCGTTTGAAAATCGAACTCGGGATCCATACCGGCAGTGTCCTAAAATAGTACAAAAGCCTGGGCAGGGCTATCATTTTCAGCAGGGAAATTCTACCAGCCAGAGATAGCGGCAGAGTCGCCCAGAAGTCCATAGATCCACGCAGAGCGTTAATACAACGAGTTACGTTGCCATCTAGCAGGTCGGATGGGGTGTGGTAAACATAAACCCCTAGATAATGTAGGCAGCGCGGTTCCCACCGGAGTTCCTGAGCAGTGAGTGGGCACGGCTCTCCCGGCCTCAGGGGGAACAGACAGGATTTGGGCCAGTTGACCCTCAGGCCCGATAACCTACCGAACTGCTCCAGTAGCCTCCGTGCCCCCTGGAGTTCAGCGCCGGCATCAGCCAAAAACATTAACAGGTCATCCGCATAAAGGGAGATGATGTGTGGCCTCCCCCTAAAAGGCAAACCTGCGTAGTGGCGGCCCAGTCTGGCTACCGCAGCGAAGGGTTCCATTGCTAACGCAAACAGTAGTGGGGATAGGGAACAACCCTGTCTAGTGCCACGCCTGATCGGGTATTGTCTCGAGATCAGCGCACCCACCCGGACCCTTGCTACCGCCCCAGTATAGAGGACCTTGGTCCACTGTATGTAACCGCCTCCCAGTCCAAAGCGACGCATCACCTCATACAGGTATCCCCATTCGAGGCTGTCAAACGCCTTTTCAATGTCGATGGACAGGACAAATGGGGAGGTGGTGTCTGGCCAGTCCACACCCATCAGTCTCGTGAGTCTGCGGATGTTATGAGTGGTGTTGCGTGTCGGTATAAAACCGCACTGGTCACCATGAACCAGGCTCGTCATATGCACTAGCAATCTGTTGGCTAGAATCTTACTGAGGATTTTGTAATCCGTCGTCAACATAGACAACGGACGGTACGAGGACAGCGCCGTACCCTCCCTGCCCGGCTTTAAGAGTGGGATCATAAGGGCCTCGCACATGGAGCCCGGGAGTCGGCCCTTCTCCTGCGCCTCATTGTATACCTCGCGCAGCCGCGGAGCAAGACGCTCCAGGTATTTGCCATAAAATTCGATCGGGAGACCGTCAAGGCCCGGGGTCTTGTTCCTAGCCATCTGTTTTACAGCGCAACCTATTTCTCCAAGGGAGATGGGCCGCCCTAACTCCTCTGCCTCCGAGTCCTCCACTCGCGGCAACTCCAGCCCGTCCAAGAACTCCTCAAGCTCCTCCGTCCCTCCAGTATCACCACTCAGATAGAGCCCTTCATAATAGGCTCGGAACTTGTTCAGGATCCCGGGTTGGGAGTGGCAAGGCTCCTCCCCTGGCACCTGGATCCTCATGACCGGCCCTCCCCCCCGGATAGGATTAGCAAGCCAAGCCAACATCGCCCCCGCCTTATCACCTTCCGCATGCGCCCTCGTCACGTACGCCTTGTGGTCGAAGCTACGCAGCCGCTCTAGCTCTACCGCCAGCCCCTCCCGCGCCCCGCTAAGCCCCTCCTGCAATTCTGGGTGATTTGGGCGCCTCTTCTCAAGATCCCTCAGCTGCGTCTCAGCCTTATCTAAGTCATCCAACAAAGTCTTCCGTGCCCCTGCCGTGTGCCCAATACAGTGTCCCCGCACCACCACCTTGAAAGCATCCCATTCAACCGCCCTCGTGGAAGCCGAGCCACTGTTCTCTTCAAAATATCTCTCAATACGGTCACTCAGGGCCTCCCTGAACAACAAGTCGTCCAGGGTGTCAGGTTGCAGGCGCCATGTCGGTACGCTGTTAACAGTCACCATCCATTCCAGAGACAGCAACAAGGGGTTGTGGTCCGATATCGTCCTTGCCAAGTATTCCGCCCCACCCACCGCAGGGAGCACACATTCCGAACAAAGAAACGCATCCAGTCTCACATGTAAATCATGCAGGTGCGAATGAAAGGAGTAATCCCTAGTGGTGGGGTGCAACACCCTCCATGCATCCGTGAGGGCCCAGCTCTCCTGCCACTCTAATCTACGCTTGGCGATCCTATGTGCTGGGGATGCACGAAGCGGGGGATGGGACCTATCTAGTAGTACATCCTCAACCGAGTTGAAGTCCCCCCCCAGGAGGACCGGCCCTGCCAAGTAACCCGCCAATTTGCCCGAAACGTTAGATAAGAAAGCGGGCAGGTCTACATTAGGAGCATACACATTGCATAGCGATATCATCCTGCCTCTCAGCCTTCCTTCCACAGCCACATACCTGCCCTCTGGGTCTATCGACGATCTCGAGACTTGGAAGGGGACCCCCGCCCGTATCCAAATCAATGTCCCCCTCGCAAATGCCGAAAACGTCGTGTAGAATAACTGCCCCCTCCAGCGCCTTTGTAGAGCCGCCCCTTCCTGCTTATTTAGGTGCGTCTCCTGCAGGAACGCTATGTGAACCCCCCTACGCTTGAGGTATGCCTGAACCTTATGTCTGCGCGTCATGGACTGCATGCCCCGCACATTCCAGGTAACACATTTCAATGCTCCAGTGCTAGCCATTCCCCCCTACACAACCGGACCATACAACAAAGAACAGTGTTCGCCTAAGTCCCGCGACCACGGGCCCTCCCCCCCACCCACTCCAAACAGGAAGCCAAACCCCTCCAACAACTACAACCCCTCGAAAAACCCCAACGGCCCACAACACCCACCCCCCCAGGACAGGCCCCCCCGCTACTGGAAGTACCCCCATCCAAACCAACACTCCCGACCACCCCTCAAGGAAAGGTGGTAATATTCGCAGTCCCCACTGCGATGACCTTAAGGGCCAGTAAGGCGCGGCTCAATGCTATAAGACCTCCAACAAATCAGCCCCGCGTGCTCCACCCCACAATCCCCACATTACAGTTCCCCAAAACCTCAATCAAAGTCTTTCCACTGCTGTGGGTCCATCGCCCCGGTGGCCAACCAGCGAGTCCATTCCGCCAGACCAGTTCAGCACGCCTCCAGTATCTCTCCCGAGGTCTGCGGCGTCACAATAGGGCCCCGGGCTCCACCAAACTCCGATTGTCCTGTCTCTGAGCCCGTTCACGGGGCCTCCGAGTCCGTGCCCTTCCCAGATTGAGTCCTGGCGGCTCTAGATAAGTCCACCACCGCCTGTAGGGCCGCCTGCCTCTCCGCCTCCGTCTGTGACATCGAGGGTTTCCCGGTCCTCCTGCGATTCTTCCTGATCCGTTGGGACTGTCTGATCGGCCTCTCCGCCCTGGCCTCTTCCTCCCTGACCTTGGCACCGTCCGTTCCTGCCTTATAAGTGTCCCACCAGTCCCATGCTTCCGCGGAAGTCGTGAAGAATAAAGACTTTTCGTCCACCACCACTCGTAGTTTGGCAGGAAACAACAGGGAGTACTTGATGCCTTCCTGGCGGAGCTCACGCTTGAGGGACAAGAAGTTTGCCCGAAGCCGCTGAGTCTCAAACGTGTAGTCCGGGAACATGGTGACTCTGTTGTTTTCAACTTGGAAGGGCCCTGCCTCTCTCGCCCTCTGCAAAAGCCAGTCTCTGTCCCGGTAATGGAGCAACTTGAACACCACCGGGCGAGGAGGAAGGCCCAAGGCTGGCGGACGCGCCGGAACTCTATGCGCTCGTTCCAGGGAGAAGAAGGGGGACAGACCTTCAGGTGCCACCTCCGTCCGCAGCCAGTTATCCAGGTAGCCCACCATGTCGTCGCCTTCAATTTTCTCCGGCAGGCCCACTAGGCGTACGTTGTTGCGCCTATTCCTGTTTTCTGCATCCTCGGCCCTCCTTTCCAGTACCTTCAGACGGTCCATCACGTCGGCCATCTGGGCCTTCACCGCTGCCTGGGCCGGGGCTAAATCCTTAACCGTGGTCTCCACGGATTTCACCCTGTCCTTCAGTTTGTCGTGGTCGGCCTTCAGGAGGCCCAAGCCCGTCGCCACCTGAGCTATATCTTGCTGCAGGGCATCCTTTGTGGTGGCGATGGCTTCCAGGATACGATCCTGCATCCGTTGTAACGCCGCCTGGTCTCTCTCCGCTCCTTCCGCCGCCTCAGTGTCGGTCGCGCCATCTCCTTTCCCCTTCGGTTTCCCCATCTGGGCCGGGATGGGTGGTGGTCCTCAGAATATGTTCCTGGTCGCCCTCCAAGCGTCGCCGGGCACCTTCCTCCGGTCGGGTCCTTAGGTCCAGAGGTATCACCAAGAGGCAGGAAGCACCGAGCAGTCGTGGCTCGGCCAGCGCCAGTTGCACCTGAGATCCGGGGTTCTCGTCTCCGAGTCACTGTCGCTCCGTTGTCGCCCCAGTCAGGGGACAGTCCTCAACCACCGCCCAAGGGTGTGCCCAAAGTCCTGCCAGTGCCGGGGAAGAGGCGCGGCGCGGCCGCCAACACCTCTTGCGTGTCCGGAACGATCTTCAGTGGGTCTCCGGGCAGATGTCTCCGTCACCAGCGATCTCATGCCATCGCCGCCATTTTGGGGTCCGCGACTTCTCGGCCGAGTTCAGCTTTCGAAGTTACGATACTGCTGCGGGAATGCTCGGTGTCGTCCTCCGCGGGTCCCGGACCCTCCGCAGTACCGTCCAGTACCGGATTATGTCCTTTATCTTGGGGTTCGAATGGGTTTTCAGGATAGTTTCTGGGATCGGGCACGGAGCTCCGAGCTCACGCTGCCTACCTCCTCGGCATCCAAGCCACGCCCCCCCGTGGACGACCTTGACGGGCGAACTTGATGTGTCTTCTGACCTGAGGGTTGCCTACCCTCCCCCTACTATGGAGGAGGGCGCTTCCTACACCTTGGTGCTGCGTCGGGCTGTGGAGGCTCTCAATCTCAACCTCCCTACAGTAGCCCTCAAAACCAATCTTCTTACAGGGGTGCTCTAGACGGCGTCTACAGCGTCAGAGCTGCTGCTTCCTTTCAATGAGGCCATTACCGAAGTCCTCTTGGGCACTTGGTTGCGGCCGGCCAGGGTGGCACCGGTTGAATAAAACGTCGCCAGGCATCACCGCCCAGCGCCTAGTGATCCCACCTTCCTGACTACTCACCCTACGCCTGAGAGCCTGGTCATTCAGGCCTCAACGACAGAGTGCCTACCCCCCGGCTCCGCCGGACAAGGACTCTAAAAGGCTGAAACAATTTGGCAAGAGGTTGTTCTCCTTGGATAGCTTAGGGCTGCAGTCGGTTAACACCGTCTGCTTTTTGGGCCATTACTCCTACGCAGTGTCGGATTCTGTGGCTGAGGTTTTGCCGCTGTGTTCTGAGGAGGTCCAGGCAGTTCTTTCCCAAAGGGTCACTGAAGGTAAGGATGCGGCTAAGGGCAATTTCCACGACTGTGGCGTTGCGGCGCCACGCCTGGTTGCGTTCGACTGGGTTCTTGCTCGATGTCCAGGGCTCGCTCATGGACATGCCCTTTGATGGCTCCCGCATCTTTGGCGATAAGGCCGACAGTGCTCTGGAGCGCTTTAAGGACTCGTGGGCCACTGCCAAGTCCATGGGCCTTTTTTACGAAGAGCCCTGCCACCATGGGTTTTGTTACTTTTGTGGCCAGGGCAGAGGGACCCAGACACGCTCCTCCAACAAGCCTGTGCAGAACTGGCCTCAGCGCGGCCGTGGCTTCTGCAGCGAGCACACAGTAGTGACGGATTCGTCCCTCCTGGGATAGGGAGGCCACTTGGGAGAGGTGCAGATCAGAGGCCTCTGGTCTCTGGTGGAGTCCTGGCTCCATATCAACCTTCTGGAGCTGTGGGCGATCTGACTTGCACTGAAGGCCTTCCTTCCCTCTGTCTGGGGAAGTATAGTGTAGGTGTTCACGGACAACACCACGGCCATGTGGTATTGCAACAAACCAAGGTGGGGTGGGGTCGTGGACCCAAGTCAGGAGGCTCTGCGCCTCTGGACATGGCTGGAACGTCAAGGGATTACCTTGATGGTTCAACACCTTCGCAGGTTTTCTAAACGTCAGGGTGGACAAACTCAGCCGCCGGTGCATGATGGATCACGAATGTCGTCTGAACTCGGACGTGGTGCAGGGTCTCTTCTGCAGTCGGGAGAGCCCTGGTTAGATCTATTCGCCACCGAAGAGAATGCGCAATGTCATCAGTTCTGCGTGTTGGAATTTCCAAGGCGGCACTCGCTCGGCGACTCTTTTAGTCTCGAGTGGAGCTGCGGTCTGTTGTACGCCTTTCCGCCTATACCACTTATGCCCAGAGTGGTGAAGAAGATCAGGCGCGACCGGGCCCAAGTCATTCTTGTGGCTCCGGACTGGGCTAGAAGGGTATGGTATCCCGAGCTACTCAGTATGAGCATCGATCCCCTGATCCGTCTGCCTCTTCGGGAAGATCTTCTGTCGCAGCAGCAGTGGACGGTCCTCCACCCAAACCTACCCAGTCTCCACCCCCATTGGAGGAGATTGAGCGGCGGCAATTGACACCTTTAGATCTGCCTCCCGAAGTCTGTGATGTCGTTCTGGCAGCCAGACGTCCCTCCACTAAAACGGTATACGCCTGCCGATGGAACAAGTTTGTGGCATGGTGCACAGCAAAGACTGTGGATCCCCTTGCTGCTCGCTTTCTGAGGTTCTTCCGTTTCTTTTGTCTTTGGCCCAGCAGGGCTCTGCTCTGGGAACTATCATCAAAGGTTATCTTTCGGACATCTCTGCCTTTCTAAAGCTTCCTGATCAGCCTTCTCTTTTTAAGTCCCCGGTTGTTAACCGTTTCCTCAAAGGCATTACGCGTACGTTCCCTCCCGTGCCTTTTATAATGCCTGAGTCGGATTTAAATCTTGTTTTGACTTTTCTGATGTGTGCTCTCTTTGAGCCTCTTCATAACTGTCCTTTACGTCTTCTTACCTTAAAGACTGCTTTCTTGGTTGCTTTCACCTCTGCCAGAAGAGTGATTGAGCTCCAGGCTCTTTCTTCTAAACCTCCTTTCCTTTCTGTTCATCCGGAGAGGTTGATTTTAAGGACCCCTCCTTCTTTCTTGCCAAAGGTTGTTACTTCCTTCCACATCAGGCAGACCATCACTTTGCCCACCTTCTTACCGCCTCGTTCAAGGGAGGAGGAGAGGCTCCACCGTCTAGACCCAAAACGTGCACTTGCTTTCTATCTGCAGCGTACACAACAGTTCTGGGTGGATGATCAACTTTTTGTTGGGTACGTGGGCGCCAAAAAAGGTTGGGCTGTGCACAAACGGACCATTTCCCGGTGGGTTGTTTTGTGCATCAAAGCATGTTACTCCTTGGCCAAAAAGGAGCCTCCTGTGGGGCTGCGTGCCCATTCATCCAGGGCAACTGCAGCCACTACTTCCTTGGGACGCGGCGTTCCGTTGCAGGACATTTTTCAGGGAGCTACGTGGGCCTCGCTGCCCACATTTACAAAGCACTACTGCCTTGACAGTCAGGTCCAGAGAGACGGCTTCTTTGGCCGATCTCTACTCTGTGACTTTGTGTTGTAATATCATTCGCAGACCCACCACCAGGGTTGGTATTGCTAAGGTATCTATTCTAAGGTAAGGAATCTATCCCTAACGTGTCTCTTTCAGATGCATAAGTTACTACTTGTGTAACGATATATATGTAAGAGACATTAGTTAGTGATAGATTCCTTACCACCCCACCCATCCTCCCCATTCTGCGAGCTGATTACTAGGGTTAAGGTTATCCCTTTTTAGGGCCCTAGTTTTATGCACCAATGGTCAGTCTCTTGTATGGCTCTGCTTTTCGGCGCGGAACGTCGTGTGCAGAACTGACGTCAGCGCGCATGGGTGGCGTCAAAGGGGAAACATCCTGAACAACGACTCCGGAACAACGAGTTCCGGAGTCACGAAAGATAACAACGACTTGCCTGAACACCGACTCAGCCGTAACCACGCATGTGCGTGGTTAAGGCTGGTTCGGTCTAGTGTTCGGCCAGGGCGGAGTTACGCTTGCGCCGTAGTTCAGGACAAAACTGCCTGCTCTATTTCCGTGTGTACCTCGAAAGCACTATTTCCGTGTGGAATTAGTTAAATGCACATCTGGTATGTATCCATCTGCACTGACCCCCAAAACAATGCCTGAAGTGAAGCGTCCTTATTTGCCCGCCTCTGACCTCCACTGTGCCAAACAGCCAGCCTGCTACATCCGAAAAAAATGGCTGGTCGGAATAATCTACAAAGCAGAAACTGACTGACTAATGATCTTTTCTAAACATCGCGAGTTAGGAGGAGCGTCACAGAGTACCAGGTAAGAGAGTTTCATTTTCAGGGGGTGGGGGATTTAGGGTTACATTTTAAGGGGTTGAAGTTTATTTAATAGGGTAATCATGTTTGTATGGGAAAAAAGTTTTAAAAGGGTGGGAGGATTGGGGTAATAGTATTTTTTTAAAACACATTCCTTTACCACGAACATTTGTGGTGAAGGAATGCGTTGTAAAAAAAATCGTGGTTTAGACGAGGTCGTGGTTGCGACCTCGTTGTTAGGGAAGTCGTGGTTGGGGCAATCGTTGTTGCGACATAGAATCGCGTCAAAGTAGGGGCGTCATCTCGGCGCTTACGGTGCCAGCGACTGACGTGGAGCAGCACGATGCCACCTGCCACCTCGCATGGGTACTGCTAAGCAAAACTTTTCGGGATCCAGTCTGGTGCCTGGGGATATACTAAGGTAAGAAATCTATCACTAACTAATGTCGTTACACAAGTAGTAACTTGTGCTTTAAGAATCTGCAGAAGCTTTTATAGCCATCTGAATGAACTTTACAAAAGGTAAGTAACCTGTTGCTCATTTTGGATTTCCTTAAAAAAACAGAAGACGAGGCATTCAGCAAAACTGGAACAGTTTGTTTAATTAAACAGTTCAGCCGGGAAAACATTTACAGGCACTAGGTCTGTGGACTATCAATTTACATTGGGTTTGTGCTCTTATATAAAAAATTACAAGAAGCAGTAAAAGGTTTCCGGCGTACCATATGCGGTAAGGAATGTTGGTTGCTGACTTTGGAGTCACACATTAATCTTCAAAGTCTAAATAGTGTTCGTAGACTACGAAAAAGGTTTTCTAGGTGAAAATGCTAGTTACAGTGTTTCCAATAACTCTGGGTATTCTATTGCTAAAATGAGCTTTGTGGGTGCATGGCCAGGATGGCGGATGTGAGAGACTGGTTTTAGTGTCTCTTCGCTCCCCGCCGCCAGGTCCAGCCGCCCTACATAGCGCAGAGAAGCGACTGACTTCACCGATCGGCCTGGGGCAATAGCAGGGGGGAGAGGGAGAGCTGCTTGGACCCCCAGGGCTCTCTGCCGGTTCGGAGCTCGTGAGCGGCTGCGGCTACTGGGTCTAGAAGTGCAGGTTGCTGCTGTGCAGCCTGGTCCCGCTATTGAGACGTTGGGAGAGGAGCTGGCCCGGACTTCTCTGAAGCGCTGCGTGCCGACCAGATAACAAGTCGGGAGAGAGGACTGACCTGCCTCTTCGTGGCCTCCCTGCCCTGCCTCGTCCGGCCTCCCTGCCCGGCCTGCGTAGCAGGGTGGAGGCCTGAGTTCCTGGGCCTAAGGGGCTGGCAGCCTTCGGAGGGCGTTGAATAGCGGCGGTGGCTCACCTGACCCAGCATTTCCCCGCGGGCCTTCCTGATCCCTGCACAGATCAGTGAGCAGGGGGACGTGGTCAGGACCGCAGAAGCTGCAGCTGTGTCCCGGCCTTTGCACAGCCGCTGTTTATTGGCCATCAGACGCAGCAGCTCAGGGGTCTGGGTCTGAGACCTGGGAGGACAGAGCCCTGACCTGCGCACCGTCCAACTCTATGGAGACTGGTGACAATGTGGAGGATATTCTGAGGGCCTCGCGCGCAGCAGGAGCAGAAGGAGCGAATTCCCAGCCCCCCAGGCCGTACGGCGCCCCTTGAGTAGCGGGTGAAACAATGGCCCTGCTCCCACACCGCAGACAGCCAGCCCACACCGGTACATTAATTGATCCGAGCCGCCCCATGCTCGCTGGAACCTACCTGGGAGGCTCCCAGCTGGCCTGAGGAACGGACAACAAAGGGTCTCCCCTCGCCGCCCCACAGACTCCATATCACCGGAGCCTAACCATACCAACATAACAGAACCAGGTGGCTGAGCCCCTTAACTTAGAGGAGGCCATTACCTCTGGCACACTCAACACTTGGAGCTTAAGATAGTGCGGTTGGGTGCCGGTGAATGATGGTGAAACCATGGTGAATTTCAGCCAGCTAAGCGGGGAAGTTTCTCCAGCGCCTTGCTTGCAGCAGCGAGACCCAGGTTAGGAGGAGGCTCCGCGGACTGGGGTGGCGGTACAGGGGGCCCCAACCTCTATATAGCGCCTTCACTGTAAAGTGCGCTGTTTATCTTGGGGGGGATCGAAAAGCGATCACCAGAAGCCTCCCTTTAACCCTTCATATGGCAACAGCAAGAAGGAAAAAAAACTGCAACCTCAAGGACATGCTGATGAGGCCTGCAGGGGGGCCGGGAGGGAATGCACCTAAGAAGGAAAACAAGGGGATGTCTGAGGCATCGGAGGAACTGATCACCCGCCTCTATTTAGAATTGATGTTTGCTTCGCTGTGCAAGGACTTGCTTTCTTTCAGGAAGGAGGACCCGCAGGAGTTAAAAGATAAAAGGCGTGATCTAGACAGCCTGGACGAAAAGGTATCCACGCTGGAAGACCATGACGTGAGTAGGGGCGAAGAACTTGAGCAACTCCAGCAGGAGATTCTGCGACTAAAAGACCAGAACTTGGATCTTAAGCCCACACAGAAGATCTAGAGAACCGATCCTGTTGGAATAACATCCGAACCTGTGGTGTACCTTCTGGAATGGAGGGATCTGATATCACCTTGTATGTGCAAGGCCTATTTAAAGCTCTTCTGAAGGCTGGTCTCGAGATGACCGTCCAACTTGATAGAACACACAGAGTGGGACTCAAACGTTAGTCGGGGGCTCCCCGTCTGCACATCCTCACGTTTGTCCATGACCTTCCCTTAAAAGACCGTATCCTCCAGAAAGCTAGATACAAAACCCCAATGAGGTATCAAGAGGCTCACCTCGTCGTTTACCAAGACCTTGCAGCTACAACTCCCCAGAAACTGAAAGATTTTCGTCCAATTACTGCATACTTACGAGCAGCGGGAGTGCGCCACTCCTGGGGTCATCCTTTTCGCATCATTTTTTTACACCATGCAGGAAGGCTTCATCATATCAGATCCCTGGAGGAAGCTCGCCGGGTGTTGGATCTGAAGAAGATCGTTTCCGACTCCCTACATCAAAACAGCGAAGATTCGGAAGGAACCGGCTCTTCAATGAGGAGGCGCTCTGGTGCCTTCCCTCGCGGCTTTCATCCGGACCCCAAAACAATAGCCAGAGAGAAGCAGGCAGTCCTAAAAACGCTAGCTGGCACCTCCTAAAGGCCGACATCACCTTGATGAAAGCCTCCTTGAAGCACCTGCTCTGGTAGCGATGGCTGTGCTTTTCTCTCCTTTCTGCCTGCATTAGAAGCCCTTCGTGTGGTGATCGGCTGGGCCCTGGCGGATGGCGTGCGCACCCGCGTCCACTGGTGTCTAAATGGACATCCCAGAAATCGAATATATCCTTTGTTAATTTAGTTTCAAATTTATTTTTGGGAATTTAGTTTTTTTTGTTTTTTTCTCTGTTTTTGGGTTGGACCTGGGAAACGCAGCCATGAGCCTTTGATCCGTACACTTCCTAACAGAATTTGCCAGATCAACTTCGCATGTACGATCCCTCTCCTGTACACATGTAGTCATCACATAGCATTCCCTGATCTGATAAAGACTACAAGCCGCAGATTCCTTCACGTAGAATTATCCCCAGGCGTGAGACTGGACCCGGAAAACTCTTTTGCCACAGCATCCCTCTACGCCGGGGGGACCGCACCACGTGACTCTGCCCTGACATCCTCCACGTCTGTGACGTCAGCGAGGATACATACGTCCCACCCCGGCGCGCCTACTTCAGTTTTCTCTTTCCGCATGGAATGCGGATCCAGTTAAGCTATAGCCTGTTTTCAGGCTTTCTATCCCTTTTTTCACGTTTGGAACCGTGTGCGAATGCCTTCGGGCTTCCAGACGTTGCCGCGAAGCAGGCCAGCACCTTAAGCCTAAGTCGCGTCGGGAGCGCCGGATGAAGTTGCTGTCGGCACGCTTATCCAGGTCAGTGTCCTCTCAGCGTCCGTCCCCTACCTCCGCAGCAAGGAACCGCTGGTTTTGTCTGCAACATCGTCTTTCACCGCAGCCCCAAGGGCATGGCTCACCGGCTGGTAGGTCTTTCAGTTTATCTCCGAGGCCTTGTCTTCCTTTCGCGGTGCGCCCCAGCCTGTCGCCTCCCTATCCGCCGTTTCCTGGCGTGGGGATGACTAGGGCCCAGTTGACAGCCTACGCTGCAGCTCTGCAGGCTTCCTTGGCCCTTTTTCCACCTTCTGAGATGTCCGCGGATCCCTTGCCTCGTGCAGGGACTTCACTGCAGTTGCCAGCGACTCTGGCACTGGCGCCGAAGGTTTCGGCTCCAGGTCGTAGGAGAGTAGCGCAGTCGGGTGTGGTCCTTCGGGGCTCCCCTCTTCTGCACCTAGCGTCCCTGTCTCGCCGTGAATCCCTACGGGGCTCCCTTTGGTGTCACAGGTGATCGCCGGGACCCCGGACTTGCCCCCGGGTCCTCCTAGTCTCTCTGACCAGGCAGCTGCCTCACCAGAGGCCGAACTGGTGCCGGCTCAGTGCCAGGAGACTCCCTTCCAGATCCGGTTGAGTCACGGGTAGAGGCGTGGTCTTGGGGTGCTTTCCCGAGTCCCCCTCGATCCCCGGGTGTGAGCGGCAGCTCCGTTTGGGGCCGAGCTGGTGACGCACGTGGCCACTCCGGCGCCGCCTAACGCAGATCAGGTGACGCTGACTATCTCCATGGAGCTGTGCCGGCGCCGGGGTGTGGATGCGTCCCCTGAAGTCCCTTTGTCTCCGGAGGTCTGTCATCTGTCAAAGTTCCTACCCGGAGACAGGGCACCGTGTAGTTGCCTTTTCGCTGGCATCTCCTAGGAGGGGCTCTTCGTCGTCCCCGCGACCACTATCCCCAAACTCTTCTTTCCTGGGCTCGCGGCTGGCTTCTCCACCTGTATTTTCTCCTTCTGAGGCCCTTCAGGTCCCTCTTTCCTCGGTGGATCCTCCTCTATGCCAGGGCTGGCCAATTCCCCCTGGAATTGGGGAAGGGCGGCTCAGTCTGCGATCGTCACCCATGGAAGAGTTGCTTTCACCTCTGTGGCGCCTTACTGAGGCCAGTGTTGCCTTTGTTAAGGCTATTCCCAAGGCTGCTGGTATTCCAAGGATGGGTGAACCTGTCACTCCATTTCCTACGGACCACCTCTTGGAGATTCTCCACCGGGGCTCTGGATGACTGGAGTTGTTCCTTCCTTTTGAGGCATCACTCCGTGATTAGCTTATGGGGGCTTGGAGGCGCCCTGCCACGGGCGATCCAGTGCCTCAGGTGCTACTGCACCGCTATCGGCCTGCTCCGCATGATCCGGTCTTTCTTTCCACTCTTCTACTCAAGGCGCTCTACTACATACTACCTTTCGGTGTTTGCCTATGGTGTTGTTCCCTCCGTCTCTGGAGGCCCGTGGTTAGATTCATGGGGACGCAATGTCTTCGCTTCTTCCAGTGCTGCCTTGAGAGCGCTTAACACTTTGTGTGTGTTGACCAGGGCTACTACTACCCGGTGTGGTTCGGTGGAGTCCCTTCTTTCTCGTGTCTCTCATGAGGATGCCCGTGCTGATCTGCGGGCCCATGTGTTGAATGGTAAAGAATTGACGGCGTTTACTCTTCGTGCAGCTTTGGATGTTACTGATGCGATTGGCCGTGCTATGGCCACTTCTGTGGCTCTCCGTCGCCATGCTTGGTTACGTGATGCGTTTTTCCTGAAAATGTTAGGGAGCGTCTGGTCGACCTCCCTTTTGACGGGGTCCTGCTGTTTTAATACTCTTGCAGACTCAGCCATCCAGCGTCTTCTTGTGTGGCTTTGACTTCCTCCTCCTCCTCCTCCTCCTCCTCCTCCTTCTCATCCTCATCCTCCTTGATCCTCATCCTCATCCTCCTTGATCCTCCTCCTCCTCCTCCTCCTTGATCTCCTACTCCTCCTTGATCCTCCTCATCCTCCTCCTCCTCCTCAATACTCCTCCTCCTCATCCTCCTCCTCCTCCTTGTTGATCCTCCTCCTCCTCTTCCTCCTCCTCCTTGTTGATCCTCCTCCTCCTCCTTGTTGATCATCCTCCTCCTCCTCCTTGTTGATCCTCCTCCTCCTCCTCCTCCTTGTTGATCCTCCTCCTCCTCCTCCTTGTTGATCCTCCTCCTCGTCCTCCTCCTCCTCCCCCTCCTCCTTGTTGATCCTCCTCCTCGTCCTCCTCTTTCTCCTCCTTGTTGATCCTCCTCCTCCTCCTCCTTGTTGATCCTCCTACTTGTTGATCCTCCTCCTCCTCCTCCTCCTCCTCCTTGTTGATCCTCCTACTTGTTGATCCTCCTCCTCCTCCTCCTTGTTGATCCTCCTTGTTGATCCTCCTCCTCCTCCTTGTTAATCCTCCTCCTCCTCCTTGTTGATCCTCCTCCTCCTCGTTGATCCTCCTCCTCCTCCTCCTTCTTGTTGATCATCCTCCTCCTCCTCCTCCTCCTCCTCCTCCTCCTCCTCCTCCTCCTCCTCCTCCTCCTTCACCTCCACCTCCACCTCCACCTCCTCCTCCTCCTCCTTCTTGTTGATCCTCCTCCTCCTCCTCCTTGTTGATTCTCCTCCTCCTCCTCCTCCTTGTTGATCCTCCGGGTCTTAGTGGGAGGTGTTATCCCACTGCTCCAGGAATCTGGTGTGGGGCGAACATTACACTTTCTGTGAGAGATACTATGCCCTCCGGGCCCCGAGTTGGCCTAGCTCTTTAGTTAGGGTTCAGCCCCCGTTGGCAAGAGTGTTCTATTTGGCTGCTTACTAAGCCTTCTGTGGATTTTGCCGCAGGGTTTCTAATTTGTTCTATGATGCAGGATTTCTTCTTTAAGAGTGGTTCCCGTACTTCTCGGGCTGTGTCCTACCCTACGTAGTGTATTTGGACTTTCCCCTTCCGGGTTCCTTGCCCTTCTTGGTGTGCTGTATGCAGCTCGTGCGTTTCTTTGATGGCTGCGGCATGAGGCGATGTTCTGCCTCTGGTTTGCTGTTGGCCTGTTCCTCTGTCTGGTGGGGTTCTGCCTCTGGTTTGCTGTTGGCCTGGGCCTCTGTCTGGTGTCCAGAAGGGTTATTTCCTGTGTGGTGACGACTTTGTTCGTCCGATTTGTTCTCCTTTTGTTTCCCGGCTGGTTACCACCTTGCGGCGTCCGCCGTTTCTTTTTGGTCCATGGCCAAGGGCCTTGGAATGAGGCCTGGCGCCCCTGCTTCTGGCTTTTCGGGAGCTTATGAGACTGTTTTTCTCTTTCACCCCACCTTATTACTGAGGTGCTGTTCGGTATGGCCTGTTGACATCCAATTGTGATGAGGTAGCCACCCTCTTCCCGGTGGAGGGCTCTTGCCTTCATTTCAGCTCTTCTCCTTTGAGTCTCTAGGTTGCTCTTCTTCCTTGGCCTCCTTTTGCGTTGTCTTTACCTGGGGCTTCCGAACGAGATTCCTGGTACATTGACTGCTTTTGCCTTTTCCTATTGCCTGTCCCTGTGGCTTCCTTTGGAAGTCCCTGGTGCCATGGCTAAAGGTCTCCTTTCGTGATGCATGTGGAGAAGTGTGGCTCAGGGGTTAGAGGCGGCAGACCCGGAAGCTGAGATCGGCCATGGACTAGGGTTCAATTCCCCGCCTCGGCGGGTCTTGGGCTAAAAAATTCCACCGACTTGATAATTCTCGCTCCGGTGCCATCTTGACTCACGGGTTCACACTCTGCGACTCTGGGCAATAGCTTGCTTAATCTCCACAACGGCCCCTCGCGGCGGGATGCCTGGCTTTCACCTTGTGGATACCCTGCCGGGGTTATCTCACAGGGGAATACCAGGACGGGTTCCCTAAGCAAGCGATTAGATACCGACCTCGGTCAGTGATTTGCGCTATATAAATACATGTACGTTTACATTTATGTGCCTGGGTCTTCCGCTGGAGGTCCCTGGTACTATGGCTACTAGTCTCCTCTCGTCCCTGGTACATTGACTGCTGACCTTCACTCCCTTCATTTTGCCTGTACCGGGGGCTTCCGCTGGAGGGCTCTGGTACATCGGTTGTTGGCCTCTTTTTGTATTGCCTGTGCCTGGGGCTTCTGATAGAGGTCCCTGGTACTATGGCTACTAGTCTCCTCTCGTCTTGCCTGTACCTGGGACTCCCAGTGGAGGTCCATGGTACATTGGCTGATTTCGTATGGACCTTCCTTCTCCTGCTTGGTGACGGCAGGGCCGCCGATTTTCCTGGTGACACTCCCTGTGGAGCGGTGCTCTATGCGGCGCTGCAGTTCTAGTCTGCTCTGGAGGGGGGACTGGGTTTTTTCCCCTATCCCTGTGGCTCAGCCCCTGTTGGGGAGGACTGGATTATTTCCCTCTCTTGGCGATTTTTTCCCCCTGTCTCGGTCTGGATTCGCCTGGGTATGGCTAGGGTATCTATTTTGCGTGAAGGAATCCGTGGCTAGTAGTCACTATCAGATGTACGAGTTACTTACCTTCGGTAACGATGTATCTGGTAGAGACGATTCTAGCCGCTCATTCCTTCACGGCCCACCCTTCCTCTCCTTTCTGTGAGAGCCCTCTGGGTCTTCTGCACTCGCCTGCCCCCGGGTGATTTTCTTTTGTGAGTGTCTTTCTACCCCCTCCTTCTGGGGATGCTTGCCTTGTTGAGGTTGTTGTTCCATTATGGACTTTATAGACACTTCTGCGCCCCTGCACTCTGGTTTCCAGTGTGGGGTTCGCTTGTGCTTCTTCTTTTGTTGATGACAATTCTGCCTTTGACAGTCTTTAGGGTCAAGGCGCCTTGGTTGGCCTCAACTTAGGTTTTCGGGAGCCTTTCTCCGTACTGGTGTTGTATCAGATTGACTGGTCACTGCTCTACGTTCTGTCCTTGGTGTCCCTTTATGTTCTGGGCAGTGGCTGCAGCCTTCTTGGTCAGTTGTATATTTTCACATGCTCCTGCCCCGGGGAGGCTGTGTATTTATTTGCAGGATTGCTTTCCAGTAGCGGTGCCCTGTTCTTTCATTCCAGATCTTGATGCCTCTGTGCCCAGCTCTATTCTGGATGATTCTGATCCTCAGCATTGTTTCTTTCCCTTCTGTTTATTGGGGCTTTTTCGCACACTATTCCAGTATTCTCACAGTTTTTGCTGGTGATGGTTGTGCGTTGTGGCGCAGAAAAATTCTTAGAAGAAAACTGACGTAGGCGCGCCGGGGTGGGACTTATGTATCCTCGCTGGCGTCACGGATGCGGAGGACGTCGGGGCGGAGCCACGTGGTGCCGTCCCCCGGCACGCAGGGATACTGTGTTAAGAGTTTTCCGGGTCCAGTCTCACGCCTGGGGATAATTCTATGTAAAGGAATCGGCGGCTAGAATTGTCTCTACCAGTAACTCGTACTTCAGGCTCCATGTCGATTAAGTTGAACATCCTTACACTAAATGTTAAAGGGATGAACCATCCCCTGAAATAGAGCTCTATATTGTCATGTCTTGAACACTCAGGGGCTGAGATATGCCTATTACAAGAGACTCATCTGCTTCCTAGAGACGAACACGGGCTCAATCCAGACACTTCCCACACCAATACTTCACCTCTCTCCTGAGTAAGACAGCGGGTTGCCATATTAATCTCCCGACCCTTTAAAGGCAAGGGCATATCCAAGGAGGCCGAATTAAGGGGCAGACTTCTAGCTTATTCCTTACAAATAGGCACCAAAATAATTATGATTGCTTCCATATACTCGCCCAATGAGAGACAAGAGGTATTTTTAAAACAAGCGATTACAGAGGTCATGGGGTCACAAGGCCGTTTGACTTTGGTGGGGGCAACTTAAGTCTTGTCTTCGACAACAACATGGACAACAACATGGACAGATCTGCATAACGCCATAGGCAGGCGGGTACACTCTCTGAGGGGGACCTGGCTTGGCTCACTAACAGGGGCCTTATTGGCATATGGAGGAATGCACATGGGCAGGCCCATGACTACACATATTACTCCTTCGCAAAGAAAACATATGCCAGGCTGGACTACTTCCTCGGCTCCAGAGACCTGATTTCCAGGGTACAAGACGTCGCTATAGAAGCCTGATCTCTATCTGATCACTCGGCAGTTACTGTCGCTCTAGACTTTCCCAAACAGAGGTGTTTCCCCCAAACATGGCATCTGCGAGATATTCTCCTGCAGAGACCGGCTAATGTGGAGCAAATCACCGGAACTATCACCGATTATTTGACTATAAACAGTACCCCGGAAATGGCAGTCTCCACTGTGTGGTCCGGGGAGAACTGATTTCTATATCGGCGGCCGAAAATAAAGAGCATAGGGATAAAGGGAGGACCTCTCCCGACAAGTTGCGGAACTCGAGTGCATCCATAAATGGTGCGGAGTACCCCGGTTGTGTTGACAGCTGGAAGCCGCTAGAGTACAATTAGCCGGTATTGATATAGATAGGGCAGAATATGCTGCATTCCGCCTAAAGCACCAATTTTAAGTTGGGGGCGATAAGACTGAACGTCTCCTTGCAAACAGGTTGCAGATGCGGAGGCAGGAGCAGCAGGTTCAGGAAGTTGTGGATTCCGAAGGTCAGGCACAGACAGAAGATCTCCAAATTGCAAAAGTCTTTAGAGATTATTACCAACAGCTGTACTCGGCTCAGAGCTTGAGCCCAGAGAGAACTCCGCCATATCTCTGGGAGGCACACACTTTCACCCTCACTCCAGAACAGAAAGAAGATCAAGACAGCCCTATCAAAATAGAAGAAGTTATTTCCTGTATAGCTAGGCTAAAAATTTCTAAATCCCCTGGGTCCGACGGATTCTCTGCCATTTTTTACAAAAAGTTCTGTTAACTTCTAGCTCCTCTTCTTACTCAATTGTTTAACGCTCTCGGGACTTGGGCAACTCTCCCCCCCTCGATGAAAGCCACTTCCATCGCAGTGATCCCTAAACCGGGGCAAGAGAAAACCCAATGCTCCTCATACAGGCCGATCTCTCCTCAACTTTGACTTTAAAATATTATGGGGTACCTCAGCGGCTCGTCTCAACCCCTTGCTTCCGGGTCTGATCGACGATGATCAAGCAGGGTTTGTCCCACAGCGTCAGCGTGGAGATAAATCGCAAAGGGTCCCCCACCTCATAGATAAGGCTCAGAGACACGGCCAAGAACGTGTTTTCCTATCGGACGACACTGAGAAAGTGTTTGACAGAGTGCACTGGCCTTATCTAGCGGCCACTCTAGAACACTTTGACATGGGAGACTGATTCAGGTGTTGGATTCATAGTATATATGACCGCTCCACTAATAAATGGCCATTCCTCCACCCCTTTTGCAATTAACAGAGGCACTAGACCAGGATTTCCTCTTTCACTGCTACTTTTTGCAATGGACATCGAGCCCATGGCACATAGGGTGGGCTCCCACCCAGATATCAGGGGAATCCAATTTGGCAGAGAATACCATTCAATTAGCCTTTATGCCGACCACGTCCTAGCTATGCTGGAGAACCCGGCTACATCCTTGTCAGCCTTCCTTGGTGAGTTGGAGGTCTTCGGTCTGGTCGCAGGCTTCAAAATGAATATCCATAAATCGCAGGCCCTAAACCCGACTATGTCGCAACAGGTGTTCACCGCCCTCCAACCTACCTTCCCTCTACAACGGGCCATTCGATACTTTGGTATACAGCTTACCCCCACGACATCTGAGATGGTGACTCTCAACTATCGCATGCTTACCCAGCAGATACCTACTGACCTGTGTCGCTGACGGCAATTCACCCTCTCCTGGCTCGACGGGATAGCCGCGGTGAAAATGACAACTCCACCAAAAATCTTATACCTGTTCCAAGCACTATGCCTAGACCCTCCCCCGGGCTCCATCCAAGCATTTCAGGACGATCCAAACCATTTAGTCTGGGCCGACAAACGGCCCAGGCACAGAAGGGATTTGGCTTGTAGGCCCCCCTCGGAGGGCGGCCTGGGGTCCCTGATCTTGCTCGTTACTACCAGGCTTCACAGCTGTTATGTTATTTTGGCTCTTTTATAACGCACGGCGCTTTGACAAAGACCCGAAGGAGAGACAATCCAGGGCAAATGCAGAGCAGCAGAAAAAATTACTGGGTAAAAAGCCATGTCTTCAGTTCCTTCCTGAAAACCAGTAGATTGCTGATTTTCCTAAGGGAGACGGGCAAGGGGTTCCAGCATCGTGGTGCCAAGTATCGAAAAGAGCGGCCTCCAATTCTAGCCCGTCTGATGGGAGGAACAGAAGCCATGGCCAAAGAAGCCGATCTCAGAGTTCTGGAGGGCCGATATAAGGCAAGACGCCCTCTGATGTATCCAGCCCCTGCAAGATGAAGTGCCTTAAAGGCGAGAGTCAGCGCCTTAAAAGTAATCCGTCTCGCGACAGCGAGCCAGTGAAGCCTTTTAAGCAGCTCCGATGCACTCGCTCTTCGATGAAGGCCGAAAATGGCCTTGCAGCGGAGTTCTGCTCTAGCTGAAGACGTGCAAGAAGACATTTTGGCAATCCCAGATAGAGCACATTCGCATAATCTAGGCGGGAGCCTATCAGAGCCTGTACTGCGGTCTTTCTATGCTCCAGGGACCAGATCGGAAGGAATTTCCTTAGCATTTTTAAAATGCCAAAGCATTTCCCTGTGAGCTCGCGAATCTGAGGCCCAAAGGAAAGGCCATCATCAATCTGGAAGCCAAGATTCTTCGCCTTGGAAGAGGCATCTGCCGGAGGGTACATGTCAGCAGGCCACCAGGCCTTCCATCTCGGATCAGGAGAGCAGCCAAAGAAAAGCAATTCCGATTTATCGGAATTACATTTCAGACTGTGCTGTTTAAACTAGTCAAAGACCGCTCCCAGACAGTCCCTGATCCGCATACCATCAAAGTCGGAGCCCTTAGTGCAGGTGAAAAGGAGCTGGGTGTCATCAGCGTAGGATACGATCTGGGCACCGAACGACTCCGCCACTGCCGCCAGAGGGGCCATGTAGATATTAAAAAGGGTGGGGCTCAAGATAGAGCCCTGAGGCACCCCCACCTCCAATGGCGGCATGTCGGCGGAGAAAGGTGGCGCCCAGACCGTTTGCCGGCGGCCGGCCAAGAATAACTCGAACCACTTCAACACCACTCCACGCAATCCGATCTCCCAGAGTCTTAAAAGGAGACCGTCATGGGGAACGGTGTCGAAGGCCGCCGACAAATCCAGCATAACTAATATGGCCTTTCCACCTAAATCCAGAACTTCCCGGATGGCATCAGTAACTTCAAGGAGAGCGGTCTCCGTACTCATGTTGGTGCGAAAACCCGACCTGAGTATCGTGAAGAATGTCGTTACTCTCAATGTAGTCAGAGAGGGAGATGTGAACATGCTTCTCAACCACCTTTGCCAAAGCCGGGAGAAGGGAGATCGGCCTATAGTTAGCATGGATTAGATGGTCCAAATTGGGCTTCTTGACAAGCCGCAGGATCAAGGCATGCTTCCAGGCCTGGGGAACCACCCCTGTGCTTAACGACATGTTGAGCACCGGGTTAAACAAGGAGTTTAAGGCTGGTGCTACTTTTCCAAGGCATTTAGCGGGACAGGGATATTGCGGGGAGCCAGACTTGAGCTGGGTGAGAAGGTCAAGAGAGGCAGGTAGGGACAGAGGGGGAAACTCAGAAAGAGAGGGGCCTTCCACTACCAAGGATGGAAACCGAGAGAGCCTGTGCTCGGATACAGATACTGAACTCAGAGGGGGAAAAGTATCTTGAATAGCTTTAATTTTAGAGGTGAAAAAGATTGCAAGTTGATGGACCCATGCTTCCGTGTGGGAGTGGGATGGCAATATCGAGGTAGGGGAGATAAAATCTTTTACAATGCGGAACATTTCTTTACTCTTATTCGCCGCGTCCTCAATTCTTTTGTCATAATAAGCTTTTTTCCCCAGCCATAATATGGCGGTGATAGAGCTTCGTGAGTTCCCTATATTTATTTTTGTCACTGGGATCATACATGCGGCGCCAGGCCCTTTCAGCTTTTTTACACTCTTGGTGCAGCTCACCAAGAAAAGGAGTGAACCACGGTGCTGAGGCGCGGTTGCAGGATTTTCTAGGAATAGACATGGGAGCTAACTCCTCAAATCTATCCACTAGCCACCTATGTAGCAGATCCAGATCTTCCTCTAAACTACCAGACAGTTGACAAGGGTGCGTGGAGAGTGCAGATGCCAGCATTTCAGGGGAGACCCAGTGAAAAGCCCTAGCAGTCCCTCTAGGGCCTTCCAACGGTCTGGGGGAGGTAGTGATGACAGGAGAAATAATAACATTTATTAAAAAGTGGTCAGACCATAGGACAGAGATCGGGGGGGGATGCGCAGATCGCAGCTGTAGAAAAAATCTGGTCTAAAGTGTGGCCTTTGTTGTGTGTGGGGACAGAAACATACGGTAACAGCCCTAGAGGAGCTGTAATGTCCCACAACTTAACAACATCCAAATCACTACCATCATCCATGTGTAAATTAAAATCACCCAATAAAATGCAATGTTTGGATTTTAAACAAAGTACAGAGAGGACAGCCTGCAGTTCCTCGAAAAAAAGGCCTATGGGACCCGGAGGTCTATAAATTAAAAGCCCAGCACAGGCTTGGCGTGGGGATAGAGAGAGGGTAAAGCCAAGAGACTCACAGTCCGAAATATTATCAGTGGGGAGAGTGGCGCAGGCTCAGAGCAGCTCAGAGCTTTTGTTGAATGGTCACAGTCCAAGTCCGAAAAACATTGGTTATTCATGGAAAAAGCACTTGCAGGACAGTCCTTGTGATCCCCCTTCTTCCCAAAGGAAGCACGACCCGCCAATTTATACCTCTCATCCATCATTAGGCCGGCACTGGTGGCCTGGGACCAAGTGGCTACCCATGACATCTTACTTCCTTTCCTTCTCCCTTAACCCCCATAGTAGGGAACCCTGATTTCGCCCCAGCTCTCTCTGACCCTAGCTTCTCCTGCTGGACTCAGGCGGGATGTAGATCGGTGGGACATTTGTTCGACAGAGAAGGCCCCATCCTTTTCAATTCCCTCCGCCAAGACCACAAATTTCCCGAAAGCGTGAGGTGGCATTACACCCTGATACACTATTGGGTGACGCAACCCACAGTCTCACCGGGTGCCCAACATCATGTCACTCAATATGAAAGATGGTTATTATCTAGCCCGACAAACACATGACTCATTACACACCGATATAAGCTACTGGCCCCTGAACGTCCAGTCGTAAAATCCCCAGGGCAGCGGCGGTGGGAGTAAGAGATAGGGAAGGAGTTAACTCTAAAAGAATGGGACGAGATTCTCTATAGAGCCCGTAACACTCAGGGGTTGGAACGGCTACCAATATCACAACATACGGTACCTCACCCCTAGTACATTACATAAATTCGCTCCAAATAAGTCCCCTGATTGTTGGCGTCAATGTCGTTCCCCGGGTACTTTGCTATCTATTTTATGGGAATGCGTGACACTAACCACATACTGGACACAGGTCCTTGCGGACATAGATACACATCTGGACGCAGTTCTCAGATTTCGGCTTATATCTTCCTATGCCTCCCCAATGCACTCACCTTCCCCCTGTGGTCTTGCAGGGGTAGACCAATCGGTCTAGCATTATTCGCAGCCTTGCATAACATACTAATGCACTCGGGCACTCTAAACATCTCAACACGTTACGGTTGGCTACAGATACTCTGGCATATAATGGGGATGGAGCGTATTACCCTCACAATGACGTATCAAAGCTTAACATTCCCCAAACTCTAGAAACCCTTCCTGGCTCTCTTGATGACAGAATTTCGTGAATTGACTTGCCCCAAATATTTGTACCTCCTCCACCTGGCAGACTGTTACAGCACCAGCACAGAACCACTAGTTAGTAAGGGAGACTTGGGGGTTGGCTCTTTTTTCTCATTGTTTTGTATATGCATCCAAGTTTGGGTAGGCCGCCAAAATCAAATAGATAAATATGGGCAGTAGCAATTGTATTGTGTTTCTAAGTGAAATCATTATCCAAATGTGTTATAGGGGAACCTGACAACTCTAGGATAAGCACCAAATTGTAGTTCCTTGATCAGCGCTCTCTACGGCTACCATCTGGTTCCAGCACGGCGCTGGTTCAACCTTGACCACTGTTGTCGACTGTCCCGGTAGAGTTCTCCCAACGCCGATCCCAAAGTCACTGGCGCCACGTCTGGCGCTGCTGACGCCAGTTTCGTTGATAAGGTCTAGAAGGGAAGCATAGAGGGTTGATTGAAGAGGAGGAGTATCGGGAGCAGCAAGAGGAGGCTAAGGAAGGGGAATTTGTCGACCCTTATCAAGAATTTGCAGGCCTGCTGGAGGCTAGTTGCCTAGATACATCTCCTGAATGGTAACTCTCCTTTCTAAAAGGTCTTCCTATGCAGGAGCTGACTTCATATCACTCTGTGATTAGAAAGGCAGCGGATGTGCTTGATTTACCATTGCCCAGAGAAGTGCTGAAGTCCAACATTTTAACAGAGCTGCTTCCCTTCCCTTCCCTTCTTCTGTCTCTGAGCTATTTCTTCCTTGCAATGAGGCTTTGACTGAGCCCATCCTTGAGGTGTGGCAGAAGCTGAAGACTGGTTCTGCGGTGTCCAGGTCAGTGGCAATGAGGTATAAGGTGGCTCTGGGGAATCCTTCTTTCCTATCCACCCATCCATCTCCGGAACGTTTAGTGGTCCAAGCGTCATGTTCCTCTAAGCAGTCTGCAGGATCATTCCCATCTACACCAGCAGATAGGGAATCCAAACGTATGGAACAATCCACAAAGAAGGTGTTCTCTTCAGGTACTATGGCTCTCAAGTTAACTACTACTACTTGCCTGTTGGGTCACTATAGCCATGCTCTGTTGGATTCGGCAAGGGAAGTGCTCCTTAAACTTCCTGAGGACATTCAGGGCCATTTTTCTGAAGTTATGTCTGATACTCAAGCTGCGGCCCGCCAGGTCAAACAATTAGGACTGGACACTGCTGACTTGGTTGCCAGGGCAATGGGCTCCTCTGTTGCGACCAGGAGGCACGCTTGACTTCGGAGTTTGGGGTTCTCACCGGATGTCCAGGCTACCCTTTTAGACCTGCCTTTCGACAGATCTCGTCTACTTGGGGCCAAAGTGAACTCTGTGCTACAGCACTTCAAATACAGCCGCGCCACAGAGAGATCATTCGGTCTCCAGTCTCAATCCAGGGGCTTTGGATACCGCAAGTTTCATAGGTATGGCAGGACTTTACCTTTTCATGCCAAGCAGCAGCTGCAACAGTAGCAGTAGGCAAACCCTCTGTACAGGTCACACAGGAGAAAGGGCAGAGGTTGTCTGCAAGCTTCAGCTCGAAAGCAAGTCTCCTCCTACTCCTCTTCTGCCCCCCTCCCTCAACTGTTACAGCAGGGAAGCAGCCCTAGTCCTCCATCTTAGAGCATGCTTGTCCCGTGGGGGGACGGGTATCCCATGTTTGAGGCATGTGGGCTGCTGAATTCATATCTGTGCATAGATCGCCGCCTAGTGTTGGGTCCAGATGATTGCTCCTTGTTGTCCTGGAAGTGTCTTCGAAGAACCACGAGATAGGTGACTTCTCCCCTGGACTACAGTGCGCATGGGCATCTTCTCCATCCTCAGATTGTTTTCTTCCGCCATTGGGGTCGGATGTTATTCCTATACTCCAACTTCGGAATCGAAACTAAACTTTTCTAGAGACCAAAAGGCCTTCGACTTAGATGGTATTGTTCTCGCTCGGTACTTCTTGACTCGATCAAGCTTTCCATCTCGACCCGGTCGTCGACCCGGGCCGTTGGGCCTTTTCGACGCCACATGGGCCTGCTGTCGATGGAAAGGAACCCGTTCAAAAGGTGCCCACAATGCCACTCCAAGTTCCCGCATATTGTATCACAATTGCGGGTGATACGGTTGGCTCTCAAGGCCTTTGTTCCCTCCCTTCGCGGTTAGTCAGTTCAGGTCCTGACGGACAACACTACTGTGATGTGGTACATCAACAATCCGGGAGGTATAGGGTCATATCTTATTTGCAGAGAGGCTCTGCGGCTCTCGTCCTGGGCTCAGGATCCTCAGATTTGGTGAGCGTGAATCACCTAGCCGGAGAGCTGAATGTGCATGCGGACAGTCTCAGTCTGCAGTACTCGCCCTTATCTCAAGTGGCATCTCGATTCAAAGGTGGTCCATCACATTTTCGGGATGTGGGGGTTTCCTCAGTTGGACCTGTTTGCCACTCAAGAGAACGTGTACTGCCCATCCTTTGGCATTCTCCAGTATCCGATGAGGGGAGCGTTGGGGAAGCGTTTCAGTGATGTAAATAATTAATTTACTCTCTTAATTTCTATGCAGGTAAGTACTTAATCAATAATAACTCAATCGAAATGAAGGAAAACAGAGTCCGTGGTGTAAGAGTTTCTAAGGGTTTTATTCCTCATAAAGGAATCAGGATATCATGTTCTGACCACCACACAGGGTGTCAGAAGGGATAGATGAGCGCGCTGACGTTTATTGACAATACATAGCTTATATACTTGATTTACATCATAATGTTCAATGTAAGAGGCGTAACAGCTGAGAGAAGACAAGATAACAGTATACACGTGGTGCTAGTACATCATCAAGAGGCGTAAGCTAGGCGTAACTAGGCGTGTGTGCTAGAAACGTCACTGATAGGTGACGCAAGTGGGTGGCACCAAGGGGTGGTGCTAACAGAATGTTGCAATGTCAGCAGAAATCGGAAGCTTGGATGCGCGCGCAGCTGCATGACGTGTGATAGACGGGGTGCAGGGGACTTGACATTTACACTGACGGGAAGAGACAGAAGTCTGGCATGTCAGATCAACTTGTGCTTCTATCATATCTGATATCTGATGTTTAGGAACTAAGCTATCTGGGCAGGAAGGTCTCTAGAGCAGAAGCTATTCTATACTTGCTGTGAGTGCGTGTATAAGCGCCTGAGTGTCTGTATGAGAAGCGTGGGGGCATGGGGCCTTCCATGGAAGCATGGCAACAGAGGCTATGAATTACTTGTATAAAGACAGGTCGGCCCTTTAGCCCTGTAGCTGAGGAAGGATGTTTACTGAAGCTAGCAGGCTGGAATGTATCTTCGGGGAGGAAAACAGATAACTCGAAGGTTATAGTCAATCTTGGCAGGCAGCAGGCTGAGCTGAGCACGGAGGGCCGCGCTAGAAGTAAGTCAGAGTTCACGGGAACGGGGGCTGCTTGGGCAGAGGCCCTCGCAGTCAGAAGCCAGAAAAGAGGCTCGATGGCAGAGATTCAGGGCCTACTTTCAGCCAGGCTGAAAAACGTAGGAGTACACTTCAAAAAGACGTTGGCATAGCATACTTAGGAACGGACCATCAAACCCATTCATGGTGGGTCTGAAAGAGGACAAGTTAACGTTGGACGCAAATGTATTTGCGTCTTCATAGCTGGTACAGGAGGGAAGTTACATGCACTTTTAACTCGTACATGGAGTCGGTGGGGTACTCGCTAGGGAACACAACATGACCATAAAATTTATATTACCTCATTCCCTCCTTGTTCCCTACGGACCCTTCATGATATATCATGATATATCGATCCTCATAAATCGATCGGTTTGTTCTTGTAACATTATATGTTCGTCTTTCTTTCTTTGACTGTTTGAGAGGCAACTGGAATGCTCAATGCAGGATGTGGCACACAGTCCACATATCGCTGGCCCACACTGCAGGCATAGGCAACAACTGAATACTATAACAAGACCAATGCCTAGGAAGGATAAGATCTTCCATCCCCAAGCTGTTAACGTAGTCCAGAACCAACCGGACCAAGTCCAGGTGCCTGGATTCTGATGTATCTGATTTGCAATTTTATGTAAACGGGTGATAGCTTGATAGACAGATGGTGCATTTTGTGGAATGAAAACACAGCAACTTGACCCGATGACCTTACAGGCTCCACCTCTATCTGCCAAGATGACGTCAATCACAAGACGATTTTGAAGGACAACAGTCCGTATAGCAGACTGCTCCTCTGTTAAGTTACCTAGAGCGGAGGCAGTTTCGTTCACTACTGCTTCAAGTGTTCTCGTTAATCTGCGTATTAATTTACTGTTTTGGACAGGTCCTAGGAAGAAAAAGAATCCTTTATTGAAATCAGTGTACTGTTCCCATGCCGTTTCTGTGTAGTCGACAAGGGGAATATCTCTTTTGGGTCTATTCGGTGCTAGATTCGTATTTCTATGGTAATCAGGAGGAGCTAGGAAAACAGGTGGCAGAAGGAATGCAATGTAACAGGTACCATCCCAATCTGGAGGCAAACGTATGTATGCGGTATGACCACAAACAAAATAGGAATGACTGGTAGCTTTAAAAGACGATTTACCATGGTCACTGAACTCGACCACAGTAGTGCATTTACTATGACCTACGTGTACTGAACCTTTCTTGCTAACACATAATTCACCTGTGACTGGTAACACTAACATATGGGGCAAAACTGGAGCAGTTTCAGATTCAACAGTGAGGATCATAAGGCTAATTGTGTAATTACCTAATCCATATACTTCATTTTCTAGATCAGTTCCTATTCGAGTGGGAAGTCCTTCTTTATCAGGATAACAGACGTTGAGCAGGACTAAGTTCAAGTTTCCCCAAACCCAGCCCCCTTCGGAGACAGCGATATCAGGATCTAAGGAATTAATTATTTTAAACCATGCTCCACAGGAGCCATTGTGAGTGAATGGGTACGGAAAGAGGGGCAGAGCTCCCTTGTAATTCTGGTAGGGAGGGAGTCGACCACATATCCAGCAGTCTGTAGCATTACTTGTCTGATGGGAATGGTGTAACATACTAATGAATGTATTGTTGCGCAGCGCAAGTCTGTAAGAGAGTTCATGTGCAGGAAGTTCACTAAAAGTGTGTTCAGCAGAGACATTGTAAGCAGATTGTTCACGCCTGAAAATAGGCCAGTACATAGGAAGCAGAATGCTGGCAATAATAATTAGAATACTCAGAATAAACATGATTATTAGTGTCACTATGCAGTGACTACGAAGTGATTTGCAATATGTTCTTCTCTTTTCCTCTCTCTCTCTAACTCGATCTAGGGGATACATGTCAGAAACTATTTAACCGATTCACCTAGGGGAGGACTTAAACAATTAAACTGTCTGACTTGCTAGATCGAAGCTTCATACGGTAAAGTTCTTGAGGAGTCTTTTCTCTTTTAGGCACAGTAACGTCTTGTGCTTCAACACAGTCTTTGGTGGGGGTGGACGAGTCAGAGTCCTGTTTCAGTCCGTTTTTTAGTTCATTGCATAGCTTGATGTGACTCGTGTGGACCCACCCCTTTCTCCCCTCGATTTTCACGGCGGTCCTGGTGGTAAGCAGAACGGTCTTCGGAGACTTCCAGCGGGGCTCCAGCGGACTTTTCCGGTCGAAGTTCCTGACGAGTACCAGGTCCCCTGGACGGACCTCATGCGCCTTTACATCGGTGTTGTCAGGGAAGGCTGCGGCTACCTGTGAACGACATGATTGGAGTGCAGACATCAAGGAGGCAAGGTAATCTGTCAACATGTTACAATCAACATCAGTGATCTTTTTCGGAACGGGCGTCCCCCACATATTCGGCGGTCTGCCAAAGACCACTTCGTACGGGGATAGCCCTGATCTTGAGTGGGCGACCATTCTCATGTAGAATAGTGCCACGGGCAGGGCGACTATCCAGTCGACCCCTTTTTCCTGACAGATCTTGGCAAGACGGATTTTTAGTGTCTGATTATGCCTTTCTACAAGGCCAGCTGCTTCGGGATGTCGGACACAGTGGAACCTCCACTGATATCCTAGCAAGAGGGAAACTTGTTTCATCAACTCGGACGAGAACGGCTGTCCGTTATCTGAGTACACGACACGGGGCAAACCGTACCGTGGGAAGAATTCCCGAACCAACTGTCTGGCAGTGGTCGGAGCAGTGTAGTCTGGGACTGGGTATGCTTCGGTCCAGCGGGACAGAGCACAAACAATTACAAGAACATACTTAAATCCTCTACAGCTATTCATCTGGATATAATCCATCTGGAGGACTTCAAAAGGGTGATCGGGAGGATGGAATCCACCTTGCTCAACAGGGACGCTTTTACCTGGATTGAACTGACAACAGATCATGCAAGTACGCACTTTCTGTTTTGCTGCTGCTCGTAAGTGTTTGTTGTACCAGAGATTCTGTAAACTGTCTAACATGGCTTTCTCTCCAAGATGGGCAGGACTATGTGCTGTATTTATCATGACTTGAACCATTGAGTCGGGGAGAAACCATATAGATTTTCCCTTCGTCACCCAACCTTGATCTGTCTGAATCCCTCCTAGTTCAGTCCATTTCTTTATCTCCTCTGGAGTAGCATGTGTCTGGATGTCAATTACGTCTAGGGCGGGATCTCTAACTGTCATACACTGTGTTTGTACTATTGTCTTTGCCACATCAGTAGTCTGGGTGTGAGTCAATGCTGTATGTTTTGCTGTCTGGTCTGCCAGGTCGTTACCCTGGGAAACAGAATCTGTGATTTTGGTATGTGCCTTACACTTCATGACTGATATGCCCGAGGGCAAATGTATTGCTTCTAACAGTGCTTGAATGAGGGGGCCATGTTGTATCTTGGCCCCATGAGAAGTCAGAAAACCTCGTTCTTGCCAGAGGACTCCGAAGTCGTGTACAACTCCGAAGGCATAGCGGGAATCTGTGTATATGTTAACATTTCTGTTCTTGGCTAGAATACAAGCTCGGGTCAGAGCGATGAGCTCTGCTGCTTGAGCAGACAGGGTGTCAATACGATGTGTTTCTTTAATTTCAGTTTCAGTGGTCACGGCGTACGCGGCCACTAATTCTCCTGTACTTGTTCTCATGCATGAACCGTCCACATAAAGTGTCAGGTCTGGATTTGTCAATGGGACATCTATTAAGTCTCGTCTAGGCTTAGTTACTGCATTAATTATTTCTATACAATCATGCGGAGCTGGATCTGTCATAACTGTAGGTAACAGTGTTGCTGGGTTCAGGATGCTGCAACGTCTGATTTCTATGTGTGGCTGGAATAGTGTTAATTCATAACCTGTCAGTCGTGCTATAGTTAAGTGTTGAGTCTGGGTTCTGTTTAACAAAACCTCTACAGAATGTGGTACTTGAACTGTTAACTGATGACCTAAAACAATTGAATCACTTTGTCTTATTGCTAACGCTGTTGCTGCTACTGACTTTAAGCACGCAGGGAGTGCTTGAGCTACTGAATCCAATGTACTAGAAAAATAAGCACAAGGCTTATGTGAACCTGCTTGGTCTTGAGTGAGGACAGACAACGCTGTGCCATCACGTTCTGTAACAAAAAGTGTAAACGGTTTGCTGTAACATGGTGTCGCTAAAACTGGTGCTTGGCATAAAACTTTCTTTAATTCTTCAAAAGCTTGTGTGTGTTCCTGAGTCCAAGGGAGGACAGTCGAAGTTGCTGCCTCCTGTGTCGTTAACTGGATGAGTGGTTTAGCTAAAAATGCATACTGGGGAATCCATTGTCTGCAGTACGAGGTGAGGCCTATGAAGGCCCGCACTTCCTTTTGTGTCTTGGGTTGCGGCATGTTCACAATTAACTGAATGCGATCGGGAGTGAGCTGTCTCCCCACTTTGGACAGTAAGTGACCCAAGTACACAACTTGCTGAGCACAGAATTGTAGCTTCGAAGGAGACACCTTGTGTCCCTTGTCAGCCAGGAAATGTAAAACTGTCAGTAACTCGATCTCGAAGCCGTTTATCAGTTTCCTGGAACTGATGCTCAGCAGAATTCGGATTCGTTAAGGCAGAGAAGAAAACTCTCTTGCTTTCTGGACGGATACCCTTCCTAAGATAAGTTCCCTTACCTACATATGCTATAGTGCTTGTAGTTGGTTCTAGTTCTTCAGATTCTTCTTCCTCCTCGGAGGGAGCCTTTTCTTTCTCTTTGTCGTGTACTGCTATCACTGCCTTCTTAATCTTTTTATACATGGCCTCTATGCAATTTTGTCTGTCATGTTTTCCATCAGCTATATTTTGACCCCACTTACTCAATGCATCTAATTCACTCTGATCTGTTCCGGGCCTGTCTCGTTCTCTTATTAGACAATTTATGAAAAATCGGAGTATCAGTGCTTGCATGTTAACTTTCTGTTTCTCCAGGGCATCCTTAATACTGTCGGGGTCCTTTCCCGTTTGAACGAACTCATAAATTCTATCTAGGCGTTCCTTCATTCCTGCATAACATAACAAACTATCAGTAGCAGATCTTAACCGTAAAGACGCTAATACCATTAAGTCGTCCTGTCCAGGTTCTGGATCATATCTACAAACTGACATATTTTCTTTTAGTGCATCAAGACGGGACGAATTAGAAGAACGGGGGGATCTGTGCGTAAGAGGACTCTGCATACCTCTGAGATTTAATCTGTGAGTCGGTGGCGGGGTCTGGAGACCCGCGGTCGCACCTCCTGAAGCGGAAGCTTGGGCATTATCTCTGTGTGTAGTCAGTATCTGAATTTGTCTTTTAGTAGGATCTGATTGAAGTGGTTTCGGCAAATCAGTTTTAGGTGAGGGAAGTGGCGGAGCTGGCGGAACGGAACTAGTCTTTTTCGGTGTCGGCTGAGCGTGATCTTGGGGGGCAGTACCACCCCCGGCCCTGTCAGTAGGCAGGGCACGAACAGGCAGATTGGTGTAAGCTGGCGCTACATCTTCGAGATATGAATTTAGGAATATGTCTTTAGTAGTCTTATGCATTACTTTAGTTGGAACTAATGGTGACGGCAAATTTTTCGGTATTTCTGAAATGGCGTCAGGGGTACCATCGGCCAAAAGATACATGTTGTTCACTTTGCCATTTTGGATACGATCTATTTGTTCTACCTTTACTCGAATTCCCTCAGTAACTAATTCGTTTTCTTGGGCCTTTTCTGATTCTTTAAGCCTGTCTTCTCTACGGAGTGCTCTATCAGCACGCTTACGTGATTCCTTACGCCAAAATTCTATGGCGTCTTTCTGAGATTGTCTAGCTTTCTTTTTCCGTAATATTTCTTCTACCTTTATGATGCACTCGGCATCCCATGTTCCGTTAACTGGCCATCGGTATCTTTCCTCTAAGTGCTTGGTGTAATCGGTCCATAACTCTAGATACAGGATGGCGTCTATGCCATGTTTATTGTACATAAAATTACCTGGAGTGTCCCTAGGGGGGATTGGAATCTCTTCCTCTAACATCCCTTTCCTAGTTCCTATCTGCTTTAATTTGTTGAAAAACGGCATTGTGCCTACTTGATACTGGAATGCTTGATCCTTGATACTTAATGTCAACTGTAACTATTTATACAAGAAAACACAATAATGCACAAAAACAATCACATTCATACCACGACATTAATCACATGAAACATTTAAAGACATAGCTAACTTCCCCCTACTCTGAATGTACCGCTCAACGATACAGATACACTGCTGTAACAGTGCAGAAATTCGGAATACTTTATATACTGCTAAACAGTACAGATACACTGCCTAAAAACAGTGCAGACCGGACTTGCGTACCCAAACCCGTCTAGATACGACCCAGCAATGGTACTCACCGGGAAGCACGGAAAACAGAAGGCCTCGGAAAACTCGACTGGACTCGACTCGGAACTTCGGAAAACTTCGGAAAACTTCGGAAAACTTCGGAAAACTTCGGAAAACTGGTGGGCCTCTTCACACCTCGGACCTTGCTTCCTTCGGCTGGGCTCTGGTCGGGATCCTCCGCACTCCTCACCGCCTCGTCTGGGCACTGATCGCAGTCTTCGTCACCTCCGTGTGTCAGAGGGGGATGCAGGAAATCCTGCCAGTACACGTGTTGTCCGTCTAACTGATGGCAGGGGACACGGATTGCAACGCACCTTCCGGCGCGTGAGGTGGGGGAGGAGTCCCTATTCGGGCGCCAAAATGATGTAAATAATTAATTTACTCTCTTAATTTCTATGCAGGTAAGTACTTAATCAATAATAACTCAATCGAAATGAAGGAAAACAGAGTCCGTGGTGTAAGAGTTTCTAAGGGTTTTATTCCTCATAAAGGAATCAGGATATCATGTTCTGACCACCACACAGGGTGTCAGAAGGGATAGATGAGCGCGCTGACGTTTATTGACAATACATAGCTTATATACTTGATTTACATCATAATGTTCAATGTAAGAGGCGTAACAGCTGAGAGAAGACAAGATAACAGTATACACGTGGTGCTAGTACATCATCAAGAGGCGTAAGCTAGGCGTAACTAGGCGTGTGTGCTAGAAACGTCACTGATAGGTGACGCAAGTGGGTGGCACCAAGGGGTGGTGCTAACAGAATGTTGCAATGTCAGCAGAAATCGGAAGCTTGGATGCGCGCGCAGCTGCATGACGTGTGATAGACGGGGTGCAGGGGACTTGACATTTACACTGACGGGAAGAGACAGAAGTCTGGCATGTCAGATCAACTTGTGCTTCTATCATATCTGATATCTGATGTTTAGGAACTAAGCTATCTGGGCAGAAAGGTCTCTAGAGCAGAAGCTATTCTATACTTGCTGTGAGTGCGTGTATAAGCGCCTGAGTGTCTGTATGAGAAGCGTGGGGGCATGGGGCCTTCCATGGAAGCATGGCAACAGAGGCTATGAATTACTTGTATAAAGACAGGTCGGCCCTTTAGCCCTGTAGCTGAGGAAGGATGTTTACTGAAGCTAGCAGGCTGGAATGTATCTTCGGGGAGGAAAACAGATAACTCGAAGGTTATAGTCAATCTTGGCAGGCAGCAGGCTGAGCTGAGCACGGAGGGCCGCGCTAGAAGTAAGTCAGAGTTCACGGGAACGGGGGCTGCTTGGGCAGAGGCCCTCGCAGTCAGAAGCCAGAAAAGAGGCTCGATGGCAGAGATTCAGGGCCTACTTTCAGCCAGGCTGAAAAACGTAGGAGTACACTTCAAAAAGACGTTGGCATAGCATACTTAGGAACGGACCATCAAACCCATTCATGGTGGGTCTGAAAGAGGACAAGTTAACGTTGGACGCAAATGTATTTGCGTCTTCATAGCTGGTACAGGAGGGAAGTTACATGCACTTTTAACTCGTACATGGAGTCGGTGGGGTACTCGCTAGGGAACACAACATGACCATAAAATTTATATTACCTCATTCAGTTAGATGTGGGCTCACAGCTTCTTTACGCATTGTCTCCCATACCCTTGATTCCTCGATCTCTGAGGAAAATTCGCCAAAACCGGGCCCAAGTCATATTGATCGCCCCAGATTTACCTCTCATCGCACCCTCCGCTCAGTCTCTTTCTCAGGGCAGGTCTCCTCTTGCAGTTGCTGGGGTGGGTTCTATACCCCCACCTCCAGAGCCTGCACCTTCATGCCTGGAGATTGCACAAGGCAACCTGAGCTCTTTCTCTCTCTCACCAGATGTGGTGGATGTTATTTTATTTGCCAGGAGACACTCCGCCAAATCGGTCTATTCTGGTAGGTGGGCCCAGTTTGTTAAATGGTGTGGAGAGAGATAGATTGACCCTTTGCAGGCCCATTTATCTGATATGAGTTTCTCTCTTTACCTTGCTAAACAGCGTTGTGTAGTAGCCACTGTTAAAGGCTACTTGTCAGACTTGTCGTCTTTTCTCTGTTTACCAGATCAACCCTCTCTATTTAAATCTCCCATAGTTATGAGATTCTTTAAAGGTCTCACAAGTAGATTTCCTCCCACTCCCTTTATGATGCCTCGGTGGGATTTAAATTTGGTTCTCACTTTCTTAGTGGGTTTTCACTTTGAACCTTTGCATAGTTGTAAAAGTTTAAGACAATATTTGCGGTTGCAATCACTTTCGCTAGGAGGGTGAGTAAGTTGCAAGCTCTTTGCTCCAAGCCTCCATTTACTTCATTCGAAGTGGATAAGATATTTCTTAGGACCAGAGCTGCTTTCCTGCCTAAGGTGGTCACTCCTTTCCCCCTTTGCTGTCCATCACTTTACCCACTTTCTATCTTCCCCATTCTAAGGGGCAGGAGAGACTTCACAGCATGGATCTGAAGAGGGCGGTCAGCTTCTACCTGGACAACACTAAGGACTTCAGGTTGAATGACCAACTCTTCAACGGATATGTGGGCAAGGTGAAGAGCAAGGCTGTCCACAAAAGAACACTGTCCAGGTGGATCATCCTCTGTAACAAGATCTGCTACACATTTGCCAAGAAGGAGCCTCCTGAAGGTATTCAAGCTCATTCTACTAGAGCTAAGGCTTCCAATTCCGCTTTAGCTAGAGGTGTTCCTGATGTAGATATCTGCAAGCCGGCAACCTGGGCCTCCCACCACACTTTTAAAAAGCACTATTGCTTAGACTCTGAGATGAGGAGTGATAGCCATTTTGCCCGTTCTGTGATACATGATTTTTTGGTTTAGGTAAGCAGGCACCCTCCGCCTAGAGTGGGACTGCTTGGGGATTCAAATCAATAGGTGAAGAATCCACTGGCAGATGTATCCATCAGAACAACAAGTTACTTCCCTTCGGTAACACTTTTTCTGGTGGATTCAGTATCTGCCTGTAGATTCCTCACTGACCCACTCGACTCCCTGTTGACTGCCTGCATTTACCGAAAAATAATCAATGTATATTTATGTGATTTATGGTTTAAATCATGTGATGCTTGTCTCTAGGAAATGGCTATGAGAAGAAATCTCTGGTGGCAGCTATGTTTGTATATGGTGCATAATTGTATAGTATGTTGTTTCACCCATTTGCCTCAAAGACATGGAAAAAATGGGTGGAATGGACATCAGCAAGCCGACGAGGTCTTATTGCTCCGAAGGTGTCACGCAGAGTTGTGTGTCGAGCCTTTCCATTGTAACGTCTTCGTTGACGCGGGAAAGCTGATAAGAAAGGTTTCCGTGGTATGCTGTGCATGGGGGGTAATTCAAAAGGCAAGGAATCCACAGGCAGATACTGTACTCACCAGAAAAAGCATTACTGAAGGTAAGTAACTTGTTCATTGTTTGCATTGCGGGGACCTCTGCTCTGCCTCAAGGCCATACGCCCAGATTCCTGTGAGTCTCTTCAACCTTTCATCCATTTGGATCCATGCTATACGTGCCGTTGATTTGGGTGATAATGGACATCTGTACTTCAGCGCCAATATGCCTATGCTTGGATGTGCGCTATACTCCTTGTACACTTTATTGTTTGCATTTTTTGTGTGGTCTTTACCTCACATTCCATGAAAGAGCTAGCTTTCTTTTTTTATCTGCTCCCCAGTGGAGAGGGTCAGTCTTTACTCTCGGCAACCTGGTGTTCTTTGGAACTATTGTGGGACTGGTTCACAAACCCTCCTCCTAGGGAGTATCGTTATGGTATCTAATTCACAAGTTAAGTAATCTGCGGCTAGATGTCTCTATGAGATGAACAAGTTCCATACC
Organism: Lissotriton vulgaris; assembly: GCF_964263255.1. Lineage (NCBI taxonomy): Eukaryota > Metazoa > Chordata > Amphibia > Caudata > Salamandridae > Lissotriton > Lissotriton vulgaris. The sequence goes on along the minus strand of NC_141687.1, from coordinate 697,302,023 downwards.
TTCGGTAACAATGTATAAAGTAGTGACATAGTCTATCCGCAGATTCCCTAACGACTCACCATTCTCCCCTCTCTGCAAACGTCCGGTGAGGTAAGGGTTTTACCCCCTTTTCAGTACTTGGGTTCTACAACAGTGTCCTATCTCACAAATGGTGTGACTCCACAGACACCTTGGTGTTGCTTTCTAGGTCTGGTCTTGCTGTTACCATTCCGCTCATTTCCATTGGTGAGTGACCTATAGTGTGGGAGTGGTCCTCCCTTTCTTCCATGTTTTTTTATCCTCCAGTAATCTCTGCCTTATGTTATGGGGGGCTCACCAGAGCTGCTGGCCATGTCTTATAGGTCTTCCAATCCATCCATTTCCCTTTGGTACATGCTCAGTGGAGTGAGAGGTGTTTTCCTTGCAAGCAGTATTATGCACCACTGCGTAGTGTTTGACATGGCTTGTGCTTCAATGATTCATTGGCCTTTTTCTAAAAGTCTATGGGCCAGATGTAGGTAAGTAACATTTACCGATTGTTAATTACTGAAAATTACCGAATTTTACCGATTCGGTAATTAAGGTAAATGTGAGGGGTGGGTATGTAGGGAATCCAGATGTTCCCTTTTACCGAATCGGTAAAAATCGGTATTTACCGATTCGGTAAATACCGACCGGTAATGCTCCATTCATTCCTATGGGCTTTGAAGCCCATAGGAATGAATGGGGCATTACCGGTCGGTATTTACCGAATCGGTAAATACCGATTTTGACAAGGGTGCAGGGGGTGTCACTTTGACACCCTCTAGCACCCCCAAAAAAGGTTCGGGTGCCATGTGGCAGGCATACCTGCCCTAAGGGCAGGTCTGCCTGTCATATGGCACAGGTGTGCATGTACACATGTGCATGCACACCGGAATCGGTATTTTACCATCAAATAGAATTTGATGGTAAAATACCGATTCTGTAATGCTTGTGGGACTCAGAAGAGTCCCACCTACATATCAATTTTACCGAATCTGATACAATACCGATTCGGTATTTTACAGAATCGGTAAATTTACCGATCGGTAAATTTACCGATTCTGTAAAATACAGGGCCATACATCTCAATTTGCTTTTACCGGTCGGTAACGGCCGAAATCGGCCGTTACCGGCCGGTAAATGGCCACCTACATCTGGCCCTATATCTGGTATTCTCATAACTTTCTTCTTATTTCTCTTGTTGTTGTAAAGTTTACTATTTTTGGAACACTGTTTCCACCGCCAGTTTCTATGGTAGCTCCTTGTTTTGGCGTTTAAGGTTTCACATAAAAACTGATGTCAGCGCGTAGGAAGGGACTTATATGGCTCAGCTGACATCACATTAGTTGTGATCGGCATTGCCGATCTGTGCGACTCCGCCCGCTGGCCTTCGGAGGTACTACTGTGAACATTTTCCAGATCCAGTCTGACGCCTAGGGAGAATTCACAAGTTAAGGAATCTGCGGCTAGACTGTCTCTACCAGATATATTGTTGCCGAAGGTAAGTAACTTGTTCTTTAAGCGCTTCACAGTCCAGCTTTCGGGAGGTAGCTGAGACCAGTTTTCATCGAAATAGTGTGTTATGACTTCTCTCATCTCTTCTAGCGTGGTTGGCTGTAGGTGCGATGTAGGCATTGGGGGTCTTGGAGACCCCCCATACGACATGCACTTGTAGGGAGCTGTGATTAGAGAATGTTTTCCCCAGATACTCTGCACCTGTAAAACGTTTAGAAAGTGGTGTGGCAGAGGATGCTATTGAGTCGTACATGTAAATCATGTGGGACAGAGTAATGATAGTATTCCCTCACCCCCAGATATAAGGTACGTCAACTATTTTGTAGGGACCAGTGTGTGAGCGATTGTGTAAGGCAGGTAGCAGATGCTATCACTGGTGAAGTGGGCAGCGGAGGATGTGGTTGATCTATTTTTGGGCCAAGTACATAGTTCAAATATCGGTCGGTTCCGCTCCTCCTCTCAGACTAGGCCCTGAGTGTCCTTAATAGTGATGCAGTCCTCTTCACTGGGGCATGGACAATCCCACAAGGGGGAAGCGGCAGCTCTTTGATCCTCTGGTTCAAGTCAGCCAGTGGGCTCCACCCCCCAAAGCAGTGTTCACCAACAAGGCCAACCAAGCATTCAGATGAGTGTCCGCTGTCTGCGGCGTCGCATCAGGGAGAACTACAGAGCCCACACTACCCACAGAATCACAGGAATACGTCTCGGATAGATTGTCTACCGTGCCTGGGCTTAAAGAGCTCTGCTCGGCCCATCAGGACGTTCCTCTGATTAGGGCCAGTGTGTGGTCCTTCCTTACCTGCGCTGGTGTGGGGGTGCTGCACAGTGGTATAGGTGTGCGTCCTCTGTTCTGGCACTGGCGATCCCTTTTGGGGCAGTCTCCTCGCAGTCGTTCAGCAGGCAAGGCCTGAGTGGTACTGTTGAACCGGCACTGTTCAACCCAGTCCAAGGCATCTTTGGGTTTAGTGAAGAAGAAGTTGGAGTTATTGGCTACGACCTTTAATTTGGCATGGAAGAGTAGACAGTAGCGAAGGCCAGCCTGACGGGCATCTCCTCTTAACGCCAAGGAAAGAAGCTCTGTGGCGTTGCACCACCACAGTGTAATCTGGAAATAGGTATACACAAGGTTTTCGTACAGAATTGGTCCAGTGTATCGGGTCGCTTGAATTATAGCTTTGTTGTCTCTGTAATTCATCACGCTTGCCACTACTGAAAAAGGCGGTACTCCCATGGACAGCTGATCAGGCGCAATTGACTTTGACAGCCAGTCTTCAAAGATGTCCACCAGGTCGGTCCCTTCCAAGAACCCCAGGAAGTAGAGATTATTGCGGCGGGACCACCCTTCTCCATCTTCCGTTCTTCCTTTAAGTTCCTGAACTTTGAAGGTGAGAGATGGTACCCTGTTCTCCAGTTCCTTCACTTCAGGGTGCAAGCTTCCCAGGACATTTTCTGAGTCATCCACACTGGTCCTGAGTTTCCGCTGGTATTCCCGTAGCAGCCCCACAACAAGCTCAACCTCGTCGATCCTGCCTCGTAGCTCCTGCCTGAGGTCTGCAATTGCCTCCAAGACCTGTCCAGTTTGTCCTCCGTGGTAGTCATTGGCACAGTAACTTGACTGGTCACTGCGTCTTTGAGGTGCAGACCCACCGTGCCTTGGCGCTATGCACCCTGGTTAGCTCGCACTACCATGTCGACCCATGAAACAGCTGGATCATCACTCACGTAAAAACAAAGCTGTGGATCCCACCACGAGGGATAAGAATCTCTGGCCAGGATGGCCCTGTTGGAGCCCGTCCCTTCAATCCACAAGTCTTGCCAGATCCTCAGCCGTTCCCCGAGAGAATCAGAATTTGGGGCGACACGTGCAGCCCTGTCAACGTCCTCTTAGTTCGTGGGCAGCGACGAGATCCCACTGTGTGTATGGCGGATGGGTCGCTGTGCCCTGGAAATGGGTTGCGAGTCTCATTTTAGGGCTCCTTCCAGCTTCAGTCTACACTGGACCTGCCTCACCCCTCGTGTGCTCCGGAACCAGTCTTTGAGGGGGGCACGAGCAGTCCACTCTTCAACATCCAGAGGGGGGGAGAGGGTACAGTTGAGTGGTGCAAGCAGGCGCTGACGCAGTCTCCACCACAGGTGTCTCACAGGGGACAAAACACAGAACAAGGTCACTGCTGCGGTATTCGCGCCCTGTGCTGCGCCCCCGAAGGGCAGCTCAGGCCTAGATTAAATCACACCTGCATCCCTCTGGAGCAGTATCCTGTCAGGGTTTGCTCCTATAGTCCCCAGGATATAGTGGGCAAAAAACGTGCGACTCCCAGCAGGACCTTTCCCCTTGGGACCTACGCCCATCACTGAGTCAGAGAAGGGTCACCTGGCCCCCTGTCTTTTTGTCAGGAACTCACTCTGAAGATGCGGCCAGCGCTGTGCCTGTCTTCAAGGCCTGGGAGGAACGCCTCCTTCCTCTCGTAACGTCGTTTCTTAGGCCTCCAGGTATGGTAACAAGCATTTACAATGCAATGGTCTCGGCATTATTAAAGGTAGAGCTATTGGCATTGCTCATGACTTTTTTTTTTTAATAATAAATAAATGGCATTGTCATTTACATTGCCAATAGCTTAATCGTTTAATAAATGTCATTGTCATTTACACTGCCAATAGCTTAATCGTTAAATAGCATTGTCATATACATTGCCAATAGCTTAATCGTTAAATAAATGGCATTGTCATATACATTGCCAATAGCTTAATCGTTAAATAAATGGCATTGTCATTTACAATGCCAATTGCATAATCGCTCGCAAATGCATGACCTATTGCATTTACACCCACACAGAGCCACACACACAAAGCCACCCACACAGCACAAAAACTGGAACATGGACAGGGGAGCACAGAGGCACAAAAATGGGAACACGGACAGTTCGTTTTTGGGGGAGAATGAGTATCTGCTGACTTTTTCTTCTTATTTTTAAGTACATATTTAGGACTAATCTTCCCCCACGGCCTTACCCGATCCTGCCTCATCGAACCCAAAAATTCACTGCATCGCCAGCACTTTTCAGAGATAATAAAAATACTGCAATGACTCGCATGAACACACTTACTCAAATATTGCACAGGTTCACGCACACACTGACAGAAATACTTCAGAGGCTCACGTTCACACACTTGCAGAAATACTACATAGGCCCACGCACAAAACACAGAAATACTGCACAGGCTCCCGTACACACACAAGTGCTGCACAGGCTCAGGCGCACACACAAATAGTGCACAGGCTCACGCGCACACACAAATACTGCACAGGCTCACGTACGCACACAAGTACTGCACAGGCTCAGGCGCACACACAAATACTGCAAAGGCTCCCGCGCACACACAAATACTGTATAGGCTCACGAGCACACACAAATACTGCACAGGGTCACGCACACACACAAAAACTTTCCAGGCTCACGCACACACACAAACACTTCACACAGGCTCACACGCACACTTACAGAAATACTTCAGAGGCTCACATTCACACACTTGCAGAAATACTACACAGGCCCGCGCACAAAACACAGAAATACTGCACAGGCTCACGTACACACACAAGTACTGCACAGGCTCAGGCGCACACACAAATACTGCACAGGCTCACGCGCACACACAAATACTGCATAGGCTCACGCGCACACACAAATACTGCACAGGGTCACGCACACACACAAATACTGCCCAAGCTCACGCACACACACAAACACTTCACACACGCTCACACGCACACTTACAGAAATACTTCAGAGGCTCACGTTCACACACTTGCAGAAGTACTACACAGGCCCATGCACAAAACACAGAAATACTGCGCAGGCTCATGCGCACACACAAATACTGCACAGGCTCATGCGCACACACAAATACTGCACAGGGCCAATGTTCTGCTATAGAATTATCAAGGCAGCTTAATATTAATTACATTTGGTAGCCGTTGTTCCATACCACAGGCCTGATACGTGGTTTAGCTGTACATGGGGGCTTCATTGCTCCATAACAACCGGCCAGAACCTTTTACACGGGCACATACAGGTGCGTGCACAGCAATGGGTTGTTAGATGTACCTATCCAGGAAGACGCGAAAATGTTCCAATCGAGGGCTCATTCATTGTACTCCACTGGCAGAAGGCGCTCCTATTTCACTGGGCCTTTCCCCGCTCCAGATGAAGTGCTCGCCTGCGACCCGGCCCTCCGCGCTGCCACAGCCTCTATCGCGGCACCCCTCCCTTCCCGTCTGTCTTGTTGGCGATATTTCTGTCCCCCTGCCGGCTCTGGGTGGTACTAAGGGTTACACTTTAATTGAGCTGTTAGCCTCTGTGGCAATCCTCCAAAGCCGGGATTATGCATGGCGGGTGAGTGATGCACTTGTTATTGCAGGAGCCCTGTTTGTTAAACCCAAAAAGCCCACCGCACAGGCTGCACCACCCTGGTGACCCGGCTGTCATTAGCGGCATCCCTCCTTACCTCTCCGCTGCAAGAATTACACGAGACGCTTCCATAAAAAGGCCTCACTGATACTGGCTTCCACCAGGAGCTAATCACCCGCAAATCCGCCTGAAATGCCAATAATTGGCTAAACTACTCACCTCTCCAGAGCCTAGCAGTAATTTGGGATAATCAAGGGGGTTGCGATTTAGCTAACGGCCCTGAGATGTTTTAAAAATGATGGACACAAAATCCAATTTAATGCCGTGTCTATCAACTGACAAAAGACGGCGGGAGGGGGGGGAAAGCCTGGAAAAGTGTGTATGAAGCAGGGGAAAGAGGGTGAAAATCGCGTAATTTGCCACATTTAACGTTCGGGAGGTGAATATGCGCTCCAGGCAGTGGGACGTGTTTTGTGTAGTGTGCGTCTGTGAAATAAGAAAGGGTATTTTACCTCGATTACTCGGCCCCGCTAAAAATGAGCAGCGAGCTTGTCTCAATGTCGCTGGCCGATTTCCAGCTCTCCTCGCGGGCAGCGCACTCAGCACACGCCGCTGCCCGCTTTTGTCAGCTGACCCGAAGCCTGCACTCCTCCGAGCTCCAGTCTCGGCTCTCTCTTCCCTTATCTGCAACCGCACAGGGACCGGGGGAGGGACGGTGAATCGTAATGCCTCTTCTAGCGCTCTCAGCCGCTCACCGAGCCCCAGCGGCGGAGAGCACAACTTGGCACGCAGGACTGAACCGGAGAATGTACTTCTAACTGATCGGCCGCAGATTATTCGCTGCACTTGATAATCCTTTATAAACGATCTGTACATTCACTTTAAACTCTGCACCAGTTACATGTAAATGACATGGATACAGTTTGGGTGTGTAGGTGAGTAAAAGTGGTGGCACAAACAACAAGTAAAAAAAACAGCACAAAAAAACATGGCGGCTGAAAATTTCCGAATCGGGGGCGTGTTCTTGGCTTCTGAGTGACGGATGACGTCACAGGTGGAAAGAACGCCAAAAACACACCCCCGAATCCGAAAGAGACTGGGCTTGATTGGAGTGACTCCCCTCTCCTCCAATGGCTGGCCTCCGTTTAGGAAGCAAGCCAATGGAGGAGAGATGGAGGAGAGAGGCGGGTTCAGGCCCCGTACTCAAAAACATTAAATCTCCGAACGGAGACCGTGCAGGCGCAGCCTTTAGGTCCTCGACCTAAAAACATGATGTGGCTGTCCGGGGGCCGCGGGTACTCCCTTCCACTATCCAGCTGTGCCTCCAGCGCAGGTTGCAGGCTCCAGAGCCACCTACAGCATGGCTGGCCCACTTCCTCTCCAGGGCCCGACCTCACGATACAGGCAACAGGTCCTGGGCGGTCGCTTCCACCAGAGCGCCCGGTGCAGTTACGTGGCGCCTTGGTGCACAATGCCAGCACAAATCGCTCGTATATACACGTTAGGGTCAGGCATCGGGGCATGAAATCCCGCCCCACCACCACCCCGTGCAGTCGGCAGCGGAGTCCACCGGAGATGAGTCTGTGGGCTCCAGGCGTTCACATGCAGCGTGGGCCATCGCACACTTCCGTAAATCAGCACACAACTTCCCACGCAGATCCTCAGAAAATCGCCGCTGTATAGTACATCTGTGCCACTCACCGCCGTATAAACAGACCGTAGCGGCACAGATTATGGCGGTATTGACCGCATCGTGGGTCTAGAGCGCGGAGCTCAGTTAGTTTGCACCAACCATCTAGTCCGTTGCATGTGTGATAGCTTATTCATAAAGTCAGCCTTTACTATAGGTCCGAAAAAAATTCATTATTTTTGAGAACTAAGAGTTGCATGTGATAGAACACAGTAATGTATTTTTTAGCTCTCAGATGGAGTATTGAAGTTAAATATTGTATATTAAGTGTTAGTAAGTATTTTTAATAAGGATTTACACCAGCATGTAAGCCGATTAATTAGTTTACCTTCCTGTGCCTACACAGCACCCGGAGCTTTACAAAGACAATCAGGAGACTAGTCAAGCAGTTAAACACCATTTGAAATGTTGCTGACACCAGAGCACATCACTGAGTTTGGGGGGGAAAAACCTGAGTCTCTTTCCCGACAAATGAAACTATTCTTCTGCTTATGGATATAGTCCCCTGTTATTTTCCCATAAGGTAAGTATGCGTATCCAAACTGCCAGATTTTTCCTTGGTCGTACTGGAGCATGGGAAACTCTGGGAAGAAGTGTTTTTCCTACTAGAGTTTAATGGTCAAGCAGCATCTTTGAATAAGTTCTGTTCAAGCACCCTTCAGCTCAAGGCTCGTCCATTCCACACATTCTTAGATCTGATGTTGGTTTTGATAGTTTGGGCTCATTTGACTTTAGAGCCTATGTCAAACTGACATTTAACACGTTTCATGAAAGTAAGTTTGTTTGTCATATTTACCCCCAGACAGATGCGTAGACAAATTGTACCTACTATCCTAGGACTACCCTATTATTGTGTTTGACTTCTATAAAGTTGCCTGTAGAACCAACTCTTTTGTTTTCATTAATGGATTTTTGTAGCTTTCATTTTACATAGGAAATAATTTGACCAGTTTTATGTTTGAAACTGTTATGCCAACAGTTCTTTATTAATCGAGGTTGAATAGCGCTATAAAATATTTTTGGGTTTGGTTGAGGGTTTGAGAGAAGGGATGACGGGGGAGGGGGAGAGAGAAAGAGAGAGGAAGGATGAGAGTGTGAGATTGGATTTGAAAGGCAACCATGCCTATCCTTTGTAAAAAAAACAAAATGCACTCTTGTCCTCCCACTGCACAAGTCTGGATGAAATGGGAACTGGGACTATAAAAGTAAGAGTCTCTAAGATGAGAATATTAGGATTCTTTAGTCCAAAACATTTTGAATGTTTTTTCAAGTAAGTAGTGCTCCAATGTAATATTCCTTGATACTTCTACTTTTTATTATAACCACTGTGGGAACTTACATTGAATAGACTGTTTACATTTGTAGGTATTTGCTGAAAGTTCCTCTTCTCTGGATCATCAAACCGCTTTTACAGACTCCAATTTATGGAAACTTTTAGATCGCCATGCAAACACCATCAGACTTCATATTGTATTACCTGAGTGGTGTCCTGGGCATCATAGGACCATGACTCAATTAGCAGGAGGCGATTCAGTTAACACAGAGGAAACGTGCGAAAGAGTTAAAGCTACTAACACTAAATCTGTTGATGCTGTTCTGGAGCAAAGCACTGAAAAGCTGAACAGTCTATCACTGCAACATCAGGAGGAGGGTGACAATGATGACAGCAGCAAGAGCACAGACACTAGTGACTTTGAAAATATTTATTCACCTCTTAATGAGGTGGACTCTTCTGCATCAGCTTCAGCAGACACCAGAGAACTTGAAAACAGGATTCCATCCACAGATCCAGAGAATAATTTTCAATCTGAGGAGCGATCAGACTCTGATGTAAATAATGACAGAAGTACAAGCTCTGTGGACAGCGATATTCTGAGTTCTAGTCATAGTAGTGACACATTATGCAATGCAGACAGTGCCCCGATCCCCTTGGCCAATGGGCTAGACTCCCACAGCATCACAAGCAGTAGGCGATCCAAAGCAAATGAAGGCAAAAAAGAGACTTGGGATACCGCAGAGGAGGATTCTGGAACAGACAGTGAATATGATGAGAGTGGCAAAAGTAGAGAAGAAGCACAATATATGTATTTCAAGGCTGATGCTATTTCTGGTGAAGCTGGATCAGGAGAAAAACAAAGAAGTATGTATACTTGCCTTTAGCATGCTTAATTTAAATATATATGTGTGTTCATTATTAATAGCTCTTGTGCAATGTCCAATCATCCAAAACTTTTTTTTTTGCTGCAGACTGTTTTCTGTCGTGTATCATGTTGAATTAGTGGATGTAGTTACTCTTTTTTCTTTGAATTGTTTGGTGCCTTTGGTCTATTGTAAGTGGTGCAAGCTTGAGCATAATAACTACAGCATGACTGTTGTTGAGGCATGCAAGAGTGTTCATTGGACATAAACATGAAAGCATATGTTGTATTTGGAATGGTAGGTACAACATTTGATTATTGGATCCTCAATTTGAGGTATTGTTTTAAAACAACACATGAATGTGTACTTACCTGCTGAAATTGCACATATCGCTGATAATTTGGGGGTTGAAAATTGTTTGGTAGCTTTAGGTGGGCAGAGTCTGCAAGAGCTCCAAGCCCAAAAAAAGATGGTGGCAGCGTGGGCGCGCTCACTAGAGGTAGAGACCTCTCAATTGCTTTTAGCCTGCTTTTAACTTGTTTTAGCCTGAATTTGCACTTACTTGCTGAAATGTCACCTTTGCTGATTAGAGAGCAAATTGTTTGGTTCCTTAATTTCTTACTTTGTGCGTTCAGACTTGCTAACTTAATTTAATTGGCTGGGGGAAAACCTATCAGATTGTAGGTGGGTGGAGTCTGTAAGAGTTCTGAGCCCACAAAATGATGGTGGCAAAGAGGACACGCCCAGGAGGCGTGCTAAAGGCAAGCCTTTCCGCATCCAGTCACTATGGTCAAAATCAGATTTTTCAGTTGGGGAAGAAAGCCTCAACAAGGCGATAAAAATACAAGCGTGGACAAGAAAATCAAGTACTGGAGTAATGTAATAACTTCTAAGTGAAAAAACCTGTACGGTGATACATATACTAATATTATCAAATACATTACATTACTCCAGAACTAGATTTTCTTGCCCACGCTTGTATTTTTATCGCCTTGCTGAGGCTTTCTTCCTCAGCTGCTATTTTCCTTGTTATTGGCAAGTTTATCTTGTTTACAGTGGCCCCTTACTTCCAAAAGTCAAAATCTGATTTATTCTTCTAATGATCTCAGATCCTGGTCTCATATCAAACACCAACTTGAAGTTCCCCTCCTGCAAACACTTGACAGTTTCATAGCTGCCAAGGTTTTAGATTGCAATGTGTGACATTTTAATATTTTCAGTATAATTGAGTGACATTTCAACGACTAGTTGTGACACTTCCTAGCAAACCAAATCAAGAAATGAGGAATGAGGAAAACATATAAATACCAGAAATTACACCCATTTGAGCAACGAGGAACTCTAAGAAGATCTTAACACTCCTTCAAAATACCTGAAGTGGAGGGTCACTAACCTAGTGCCCTGATACAAAAGCAGTAACTCACTGAGCTGATCCACGTAAAATACAATTCTGTTATATGCTGGCGGTGTTCTGAGCTACTTTAGGGTGAATCAAAACTGTCACTAGACAAAACTCTGATCTCTCTGCAGCGGGAACATTAATCATCAGAGTTATGCTTGACATTTTTATTGTTGCCTGGAAATTGTTGGGCACATAAGTCGCAGGTGCTTTTAAACTCACATGTTATTTCTAAGCAAAGCACAGCACCCCGACACAGCTTCGCTCCTGGTGGGGCTGAACTACAAGTAACAAAAGGATATCTGTGGCAAAAGCAGTAACCCACAGAATTATCCTCATATAATACAGTTCTGTGATATGCATCATTATGGTCCACAAATAAGGACTGTCTGGTTCATAAGGATGTCCTATATCAGACACACAATCTTTATATTGTTGCTGTTTGATACTTCTCTTTAGTCATCCTCTCTTGGTTGGATGATTATTTTAACCACAAAAAGTAGGTACCTCCCTTATAAAGGGGGACCGCTCATTATGTTTAAATTGTGAGGTAGGCTAACCCTCCTGGTCCTGAAGAAGCGCCATGGATCTTTTAGAGACCATAGAGGCTCTAAACATATGAACCTAGGCTACTTGGGTGCATAATAACCTATAAGTAGTACTTACTAACCTAATATGTTTTAGACCAAGAACTTCTGGAACAAGGTAAATAATATTCGCAATACGAGAAAATCATAGTAAACGAAACATCTATAGTTGGGCACAATATCTATAGTTGGTCACAATTATGCACAGTGCATTTCCTATGGAAGGAAAAAGGCAATTGGAAAAAGCAATGCAGTCTAGTTATTGTGTGGTTACGTTACTCTTTTTGAAATTTGAAGGTTCAGGGGCAAGGTGCAAAGTGGCAAGGCCAAGTTCTCGGGATCTCTGGAAACAAGAAACAAAGGGCTAGATGTAAGTAATTCCCATTTACAGACTCTTAAATACCGAATTTTACCGATTCGGTATTTAAGAGTCTGTAAATGGGAAGGGGGCAGATGTAGGTAATTTTAAAATCTGAATTACCGAATCTGTAAAATTCGGTATTTACCGATTCTGTAAATACAGAATCGGTATTTCCCATTGATTCCTATGGGCTTTGAAGCCCATAGGAATCAATGGAAAACACCGATTCTGTATTTACAGAATCGGTAAATACCGAATCCTGCAAGGGTGCAGGGGGTGTCACTTTGACACCCTCTAGCACCCCAAGTACAGGCTTGTGTGCAATGTGGCACACATACATGCCCTAAGGGCATGTCTGTGTGTCACATTGCACAGGTGTGCATGCACAGATGTGCATGCACACCTGAATTCGGTATTTTCACCACACAATAGTATTGTGTGGTAAAATACCGACTCTTAAGGGCCTGCGGCACTGTAAACTGTGCTACCTACATTTGTAATTACAGAATCTGTATAAATACCGATTCGGTAATTTACCGAATCGGTAAATATACCGATTCTGTATTTTTAAGCCCCTACATCTGAAAACCCTAATACCGGTCGGAAACGGCCGAAATCGGACGTTTCCGACCGGTATTAGTGCTCCTACATCTGGCCCAAAGGGACATTGTAGTTGGCGCGCTATGAAGGAAGGGGGCCACCTTTAAAAGTATATCGGGACTTGCAGACAAGTCCGAGAGCTCTCCTGGGACTGCAGAGGTTGCAAATGTCCTTGGCTCCTCCGGAGCACAGCTGGTTAGAAGATGCACCGGCCGGGCAGGCTGGTTGTAGTGAAGATGTCCAGCACTGCAAAGGCGTGCAAAGAAGAACCTCGTAGATAGGGGGCTGGCTCCTTAGAGCTAAGATTCTGGAGCTGCTGAGGTGGATCTCCGGATCCTGAAATTCCCGGTCAGATGCTGGCTCGCTGTAAAGTTCCTAGACTCAGCTGTGTAGGTTTTTACAGCAAGAGGTCCTGTACCCAGGGTATTGGTGTCTTTTGACTTCATTAGGTCCTGGGGCCTCAAGGCCTGGTGTAGAGGTTGAGCTGACTCTCCAGAGCATGGAAGGACTTTTGCTGGGACTATATGTTGGTCGGGCTGAGAAGCTGGACGATACTAGACCAGCAGAGAGATAGTACATCTGTATCGATGGAGCCCTTTGGCAGTTTGCAAAGTGCTAATGACACTCCGGGGTTTGTGGAGGCTACACAGTGGCGAGACGAGCTGGAGGATGACGGTTGTCAAGTTCTGTAGTGGCAGGCAGGAGGTTGCGCCGAATGTCCACCACAGGGTCTGGTGTTCTCGGCCCAACAGCATTTCTTCGTTTGTTGTCTTCTTGTGCCTATTGAATCTAAGTTCAGGTTGTGGGGATGCCTCCTAAATACTCATTTTAGGGGTGTTTACAAGGGAATGATAGGTTGTGGCCAATGGACCCCTTACCTGAGGTGTCTACACCCTCTATTATGCCCACCTCCTGTGGGAGGGGGACATAGCCCTAGCCCTGATTGGAGAAGCCCCACCATCTTCACAAAGGTGGCCACTGAAAAAATTGCTTCACCTCTCCTCCAGCACCTGAGGGATGGAGTTGGCAGAGAGTAGCACACCTCCTATTCTTTCTAGGTTTTTCCACCAAATGGGGTTGAGGACAGGAGGGGTGGGGGCGCAGCTACTTCTATCAGGAGGGGCTGGGGTCATGTTTCGAAGGCAGCTAGGCCTGTGAAGCTTCCCACCACAGATGGCTCTTCCTGACCAGAGGAAGGTGTGAACATCTCCCCCCAGGACAGGCTTAGTTCTCAACCTCTGAGCTTGCTGGTGCACACCCCATAAGGTCAGATTTCTGGTGGTGACGGGCTGGCTTAGACCTGTCAGTGACTGCACCAAGGGTTCCTCTCTATGCAATTTTGAATAAATCTGACTCTGGAATCAGGTGTAGTTTTATTAAGATGAGATGTTTGGTACCAGACATCCTGTAATACAGTAAAGCCATCATGGAGCTGGAGAACTCATGATCAGTGTTCTGCCAATGTACTCAATGGCTTCCCTGTACATTTAGTTTATCAAAGAATCAACATGGATATTGCAGGGCTATATCAGCTCATGCAGATATATCCTATAGTGCATCCTGCCTTAGGTCTATGAGGCCTGCCAGAGGGGTACCTCACCTATATCCCAAGCATTGTCCGTAGGCATGGCACACAGGGATGTGCGTCATGTCGACTCTTCGGTTTTGTCTGCACCAAGGCACTCAGTCTGCGATGGCAGGGTGTATGGCCTTTGTGAGAGGAACTAGGGTGGGACAATTACTGCTGCTTCCCTTAGGGTCCCTCTTCAGTGCCAATGCCCTAGGTACCAGGAGTACGATTTACATGGGGCTTACAAGGGGTGCTGAATTTGGCAGGGACCCTCTGCACTTGCAGTCAAAATATCATCATTTTCAAGCTGAAAGTGGGGTCTAACCATGTAGAAAAGAGGCACTTTACTACATGAGCCCCCGCGCCCCTCCCCAATCCCACCAGAAATAAAAGCGGATGAGACTATCCTTCCCCTAGAGAGTATTCATTGTCTAAGTTGCAGAACCTGAAAGACCATTTACATTTGCATGGGCAGTCCCACGTCTGTGTTCCACATCAAAGTCCATTCCCTGTAGGGATATGGACCACCTTAGCAGTTTGGAATTTTGACCTTTTATTTGCAGTGACCATCTGAGAGGTCTGACCAAGAAAGTGAGAGCAAAACAGGTATGGTCTCATCTTCTTCAGGGACCAGACCACAGCAAAGGTTTCCTTCTCAGTGGCACTCCAAGCTGTTCACTGAGGAGGAGCCTTGTATTGATGAAAGCCACTAGCCAGTCTTGACCGTGTCTTTTATTTGGGATAGAACCGCTCCTATACCATGTTCAGAGACATCTGTCTGCCCAATTAATTACTTGTAATAGCATAATCTGGAGCTTTCAGAACCGGTACAGAGCATATTGCTTGCTTCAGAGTGTCTAAAGCCTTTTGACCACTCACTGCCCAGTTAATCTTTTTGGGCATTCATTTGGAGGTCAGTTATGTGAGCGGTGTGACAATCGTGCCATGATTCTTTACAAACTTCCTGTAGTACACAGTCAAGCAGAGGAGGGCCCTGACTTGAGTCTCGGTTGTTGGAGCCACCCAGTCCAGAATGGTCTGGATCTTGGGCTGTAAGGGTTGAACCTGACCTCCACCAACAAGGTGGCCCAAGGATACAACCTTGCCCTGTCCTCTCTGGCACTTGCTTGCCTTGATGGTGAGGCCTGCACTTCTCAGAGCCTCTAGTACTTTTCCATGGTGTATCAGGTGATCCTGGCAGGTGAAGCCTAAAGACCACAATATCAATTCAATTCAATTCAAATCTTTATTTCAGTTAAACAAACCATAAAAGAGTCATTGACATATAAAACAATACAAACTCTAAAAACAAATAGTACCAATAGTATCAGTTTCAGTTTCCAATTAATGGCAGGCCATAGAAAAGAAAGGGGGGTCATATGAAAAAGTGCAACATTTTTCTAGGGGGAGCTAACCAAACCAGACAGTTTAAAATTCTTAGTCCACTATTACAATCAGTCGGTCCCTAGTTCGCTAAATGCATGAAAAGTACACTGTTTAAAGTTTTACGACAAATATAAACATACATAAATATTAGTAAAAACCAGGTGCTAATATTGGTTAATATTATTAACAATAATAAAAACATGTTAAAAAAATAAAAATATTTTAAAAGGTATTTAATCCATTCCATATAACAAGATTTAGATGTAGAAATGATTCAATTTCATATCCACCACTAAGCCAAAATCGTATTAACATCGCTCATTTTTTTGTGACTGATGACTTACCCTGTCCTCTACACTGTTAGAATTTCAGACCTCGTTTTCTTCGTACTATTGCTACAGCAAAAAGGTATCGGCTTAAACTAAATACAATTGTCTGTGTAGTATCAGATTTAAACACTCTTTCTGCCTCCTTAATACGTCTGAATCCTAGGTGGCGACAAATGGGTTTTAGCCACTTCTTCCTACTATGTTGGTATGCTGGGCAGAGAAATATGACATGGGCCTCATCCTCCCTTGTGCCCATGTTGCACAACTCGCAATTTTCAAGCGAAACATCTCCTATACGACCCTTGTTACATGCCCATTTCACTGTGTTAGCTTTAATATGGAGAATGCCATAAAGAAAGTTTAGATACAAGGTATTTGCCATAACTGGCAGTATTTCGTCCATAAGACTTTCAAAGCTACTTTCACTTTTAACTTCAAGAAATTTCAGTGTCAGAACTCAAGTTTTCGAATTGTGTGTTGTGGAGTTTTGGACACAATCCCAAAACCTTTCTCGCAGTAACTTTTTACAAGTCAGGGTCAGGGATCCTGGGTCTGTCCAATAATGGTATAACCCCAGTTTGAAGAACCAGTTCTCAATATGGGCCACCCACAACAACCAGGTTGTGTTCCTTATTGTCATAATTTCTTTTAAAGCTTCTCTATAGTCAATTAGTTTGTCCGTTGCCCACAGACTAATCCAATATAATAATGGACGTAAGATGGCATGATCATCAGAGCGATGTATATCTAGGTCAAGGAAGAATGGAATAAGAGGTGTGCGGTGTGGTACTGCTAACAATTGTCTAAAAAAAGTATTTTCATGCACTGAAAAGGCTTTTTTGGCAACATGGCCCCATAATTCTGCACCATAAAGTGTGGCAGATTGAGCCTTATACCTAAACAGCTCCAGTGCGGGAGATACAGCTCTAGAATAACTATTCCTGTACCTTTTGGCTATGGGTGCTAAATTATGTATCAGAATTGTTTTAGATTTATCAATTTGTGGATTCCAATTCATTTTTACATCCAAAGTAATACCCAGATAATTAAAACTCTGCACATGCTCGATCATTTCATCATTAACAGTAATTAAGTTTTTTTAAACTCTTATGGGGACTAATTGCCATGAACTTTGTTTTGGACGAATTAATCTCCAACTTTTTATCCACACAATAGGATTGGAATTTGTCGAGCAAATTCTGCAGTCCTCTTGGGGCCTGGGAGATTAAAATAGTATCGTCAGCAAATAGCAAGGCTGGCACTGCTTGGCCACCCAACTTGGGAAAGTCATGCTCGAAGCCCAAGAGGGTTGTCGGTATATCATTTACACACAAAGAAAAAAGAGTTGGCGCCAGCACGCAGCCTTGCCTTATACCTCTTTTTATGTCTTTGTGCTCTGATAGTTCCCCATTGGGACCCCACCTTACCCTAGCATAGTTGGCCTCGTGGAGCCTAACAATTTGTTCAATTATTTTAATAGGGACACCCTGGTTCTTTAATCTTGTCCACAGCTTGTCCCTGGGAACAAGATCGAAGGCCGGTCTGAGGTCAACAAAAGCCACGTAAAGGCGAGAGTTCCTTACATTTATTTATTTCCAAATTCAACATAAAAATCTAAAAACCTGATCGACAGTGCTAATCTTCTCTCTAAAACCAGCCTGGTACTTAGTTAAAATAGAGTTCTCTTGGATCCAGTCATTTAGCTTACTTAAAAGTTGGCGAGCATAAACTTTTTGCAGGACGTCAATCAGACTGATCGGTCTATAGTGTGCTGGGTTCAATCTGTCCCCCTTTTTAAAAATAGTCACAATTTCAGCACCCCTCCATGTCTCAGGGATTGGCGCTCCTCTTGCAATTTCATTGCTAAGTAGATTAATATACGGGGCCCATAACTTATTCTCATGTTTCCAGAGATCCCCCGGAATCTTGTCCGGACCTGATGCTTTCCCTGATTCAATAGCATTGATGGCTGATATAGTATATGCCATACTAAACGATAGGGGTGTCCCTCTTACATTTACTCCTACATCTTCTTCATTACCCGTTTGATCATTTCCATCGTAAGAGTATAATGTAGAGAAATGTGTGACCCAGACGTTTGCTTCTAAAAACAGGTCCCTGGATGGTGTGCCCTCTTTCTTTCCCCTGGCTATAAGACCCCAGAATGTGGATTGATCTTTTGATTTACATGATTCCAACAGTTCTGACCATACTTTTTCATCCCAACCCTTTTTAGCCGTTACTAACACTTTTTATATTCCATTCTTTTTCCTTTTACGGCTACTATATCTTTCCCTTTTATAGCTTCTATCAATTCTGATTTGGCATGGCGGCATGTTTTGTTATTCCATGTCCAATGTTTCAGTGGCTTGCTTTGTCCAGTATTTGCCCATTTAGCTACCTTGGTGAGTATCTCGCTAAGCCCCAGTGTCATTCTTCCATGGACTTCTACTATTAGTGGTTTCTCAGCTGAGTTGACATCTAATGGGGACATTAACTTCACATAAAGCTCATACATTTTCTTAATAGTGGAGTCATTTCCCAGAACTGCAGGCCACTTCAATGCTCTGCGATTATTAGACATAAGGGGATCAATACTCATACTTTTGGAGTGGGATATCCCCTCTGCAGGCATCATGAATAATGACTTTGACTTTGAAAGGGTCAAGTTAAGAGGATAGTGGTCACTCTCTGTACGGTCAACTACCCCCAAATCTATCGTCCTTGGCCACAGAGTTATTGAGACCATTATGTAGTCCAAATAACTGGCACAACTGCCACGTCTAAAAGTAGGTTTTCTCGGGAGTCTGACGGCAAACGGCCATTACAAGAACGCAGGCCATGTCCCACTTTCAGACGTAATAATTGGAGTGCGGCTTTTGAACACGGTACTGATGAGCTGGACTCAGCACCAGGAATGCTATTAGCATTGTCTTCCAGCTCCGTGATATTTTCTAGGCCCCAATAGAGGTTCAAAGCTCCGGTTAAAATCACCCCCTATGATCATCATGATCTTATGATCAAATCTGGAAATAATGGCATCCAATTGAGCTGTAGTCTCTGATTCCTTATGTGAAGACATAGGTCTGTTATAGATATTAATGATACAGACTTCTTTGTTATTAGTATTTTTGAATTTTATGGCCAGGATATCAGGGCTATTACAATCTATTTTTTTATAGTTAATTCCAAGTGTGATCTTTAACCAGATTAACAGACCACCAGACAGTCTTCCTTTATTCAAGTTGACTGCAGGTATATAAAAAGATCTGTAACCTATTTTAAAGTGATTTTCCACACCCCACGTTTCTTGGAGTAAGATAATATCCCTGCTTTCGATATAATCGTGCCATGCGGGATTGCTCAGATTTTTCCTTATACCTGCAATGTTCCAAGACGTTAAATGAACATCACCTTGTAACCCAATGCCCGATATGTTACTTTCTGTGTTCTGCGTTCCTGGAATCATTACTATGTTGGGGTCAGCATTTCCTGATGTTGCAAGCTCAATCAAACTTGAGCCTTCCAAATGTTTACCTATGGTTTTCACATCCCACTCAAGATTAGTGGGCCCATCTTTACTGTGTGTTCTATTACTATTCCTCAAACTCCTTGTTTCAAACGGTTCGTTGTTAAAAATCAGGTCTGGTGTGCCTTGCTTAGTCATTTCTTGGTCACTAATAATTATAAAGGGGTCCGCTCGCTTTAAGGCTGCTACCCCTGTGACTCCTAAGTTCCACCCTTCTTCTGCTCCCAGTCAATCCACCTCCTCTAGCCCATATAGCTCTGCAAAATGATTATTTGTGGCCACTGTGAAATTAGTATTTAGTCAACCCGCTGCCCCTTCCTGAACCCCCCCCCTTCAAGGCGGTTGATCAGTGATGGAGCAGCCTCCAGATTGTAGAAAGAGGTTAGATTTTGCGTACCAATTCCACTCCTGTCCATAGGGTGTCTTTCATTGCAGATGTACCTCACTACGTGGTTATCGCTAAAGTTTACAATGATTGTATTCCCGGGTATATCCTTAGATCTTGTGCCTGCCCAGTGAACTCTTCTGGCAAACAGGACTTCCCCATTCATATCTCTTGGGAGCGACCTATTCCTGTTTAGCCAGAATGTCACTTTATTTTTTAATTGTTGGTAGGATTCGACTATTCCGCTCTTCAATTCGGGAACGCCAGTAAGGAAAACCACATAAGGTAAGGGCTCTGGTGGTAAGTCAACAGTGGCCAACAATGGCTTTAAATTACTATTGTTATTGCCCTTCTCTTTAATTGTACTTTTGTGGCTAGTTACCTTCCCCGACTTGGATCTATTTGTTTTGCTATTGGATCCTTCGGGACATTTGTCTAGAGCTAGGTGCCCTAGCGGCACAAAGGGGTTGTATGGCAGCTTCACTAGTTACAGCCGCTGGTGTCATTATAGTTTCTTTTAAAGGAACGGTGGCCTTTTTCGTTATTTCTTTTGCCTCAGCTTTTAACAGGTTTTTTAGAATAAAGAAGTTATCTAAAGTCGTTTGTTCGAATCTCTCTAACCTTTCGTTTACCTCCTTTATCCTCCCCAGGAGTGGGAGGATTAATGATCTTACAACTTGCTCTTTCTGTATGACTGATCCTCCAACTTGCTGAGGGATAGGATTAGAGTTAATTACCCCGTTACCATGTGGGCTCGTTCGGATGTCGAGCAGAGAATCGACATCCGATGATAATGGCGTTGTACTCGCAGACGGCCCTGGCGTCGAAATTGTTATCTGAGTAATTTTCAATACTTTAGGGTTTCTCCCCTTATCTGTAGTCTCTGTTCTTTTCCTCTTTATATTTGCTCTCGTGTTAGCCCGTGTCTGAGGATGTGCAGCTATAATTTCACATTGAAAATCGTTTGAGGGAACCCGGGCTATCAAAGAAGTTTCATCCGGGCTGTGAGAAGCTGGCCTGATATATGATGATCACTAATTCTAGCGATCAGCATGTATCAGTCCAAACAACCCTTACGGTGATTGGTTGTAAGTCAACCTTATAGACCAGCTATCCTAGTAGCGTGGACAAAATCAGTCTTTAGGCTAAACTCTGAATGGCATGTGAAGCCAGCTGTTTTACCACATATAACCCCTTGAATACAACATGAAAGGACACCACACAGGTTGTTATGAAAATAAACAGATATTTGTTAACTAACATACACCTCTGAGCTCTTTATGAGATCAGAGGGCTAAGCACATGACAATACTCAAAAGGAAATACGAGTTCGCACAATATTTACAAGTGCGCCCTAGGGGCACGGCAAACCATATACTCAAAACAATGGAATGCGAGGAAGGAAAGTACTGTAAGGAGATCCAGAGGCTGGAGGATCGCTGGGACTACGCTACAAACTAGGTAAGTAAGGAGCAGGAGGCCCACGGGATTCACGTGCAGAGTGGAAACTCTCAAGCGGGATGCGTACCAACGTCTATGGATCGTACAGTTTAGAAAGTTACGGATTCCGGACGAACCCGGCTGGATAGAGGGAAAACAACAGTGGACCTAGATACTAGGATAGTGTACACAGACTTCAGCACCTGGAAGCTTTAGTTACCTAACCCACAGGCTGTGGGTGCATAGGGCTGAAGTTGTCGGGTTTGCTGCGTTGATCCCGGTGATGCCTGAAACAAGGAGTTGCTGGCAGGCAGCCAGATGGAGGAGTCCGGTGGTTCCAAGGATGGAACTAGGAAGAAGAAGTCCTGAATGGGAAGGGGACAGAGTCTCGGTCACTAGCCAGTGACGGTGCTGGAACCATGAGGGAACCAGATGCTGTCGTCGCAGTCAGGTGAAGGAAGGGTCGCTTCTCTCTGTAGCTGCGTGGACCAGGAGCTGCTCATCACAACCATGCTGGAGGCACGAGCTGTCCCACGTAGTCTGCTGCTGTTGGCAGTGTCAGATCGTCGATCTGGACAACAGGCCTTGGCTAATGCAAGCCACGCGGTGGAACAAAGATGGCGTCTGGTGCGGACCAGGAGGGTCCGGGGTGCTTCTCGTTCACAGGGAAGCAAGGGCCAGTCTGGGGGACCAGACCAGCAGTGTTAGATTCTTCAGGTCTTCGTCTCAGAGGTCACGAGCCAGCCGGCAAGGGACCAGACAACAGGACCAGCAGCAACCAGGCAAAAGGGCCCCACGCAGATCTCGGGGATGCTGGGGGGCTGGTCTTTGGTGCAGGAGCTGCGTCGGTGTGGGGCTTCTCAGTCCCCAAGGCACTTACTCGAGGATCCCTTGGCGGTTGTGCTGGAAGCGCTGTTCAGGTTTTCACAAGATGGCCGTCTCCACGTTGCTCGTCGCACCCACGGGTCCCAGCTGTGCTGTGGATGTGGGTAGAGGTCAGAGAGGTCTGGAGGTCCGGGTCTTGTCGATCTGGGTCGTCGGATTCCGGGATGGAAGGACTCAGCAGCAAACCGCACAGGAGCTTGATGGTGCCTGCGAAGCAGGATGGGATGGTCACTCCCTGAACATAGGGGAGATTCTTCAGTCTTCTGGAATCAGGAGGTCGAAGGTCAAGAGTTCTTCGTGGAAGTTGTCAAGATTAATCTGATTTGGAATGGGTTCAGCTCCTACCTTTATTCAGCTAAAGGGGGCTGCACTACGACTAGGTCCCTCCTCTGGGTGGGACCAGGAAGGGGGGTGGTTACACCCCCTTTCCTTTGTCCGGTCCTGCGCCAGCTCTGGGGCTGGGGTGCCCCAGGAACTGGTTTGGACCGGCATATGCACAGGGACACCTTGTGTGTCCCAGGCATGTATCATTCCTTTCAGCCCTGTCCTACCTAATACACAAAATCCTGTCTGGGGTGGTGCTAGCACCTCCCAAGGCAGGAAACCCTTTGTCCAAGCCTCCCTCGCTGGAGGGACTCCCAGCAGCAGGAGGTCAGACTTGTGTCTGTGGTGGCAGCATCCATTTTGTGATGCTGAGGCTCGAGTTAACTTTAACAGGGGTTCACAGTTACATACATGTCGTGTCTCTCTAGAAGGGTGGAATGCTAACCCCGTCGCCAGAATTGGCGAGGGGTTAGTATTCCAATTCGTATGACACCTTACTCGAAATGTTTTGATAATTCGATACCAAAGTTAGCAAATAACCGCGAGGATTGCAATGCACTTAAGAGTATATGGAACGCGTTATCATGGAACAGCTATTAGGACTTGGTTCCGCAAGCTGCAAACAGGCTCAGCTCATGCCAGAGCACCATCTCACATAATTCCAAGCACTCTGCCTTCAGGATTGTTAAGGCCTGCCAAAGGAGTGACTGATAGGAATATATGTGTCCATTTTAGGGTTAGATATAGAGATACTATATCTAAAGCAAAGGGTGATTACACCACCTTGCCCCAGCTGTCGTGCAGCCAGTTGTGTCAGATTTGGATGGCCAGCCAGGGGTGGCATAATACATGCTTCAGCCCCTGGTAGGCCCTGGGTACACCTATGCCCTGGATACCTAAGGTATGCTGTACAGGGACTGATAAGGTGGCCCAGTACCAATCGGTAAATGCACCTAAGGTACATGCTTGTCAATTTAGAGAGAGAACAGCTAGGCTGTGGGTCTGATTAGCAGGCCCACAGCCAGGGAAAGTCGTAAACCAGTGAAGCAAAAAGCAAAAATCGGGGGTGACCATAGGATTGCGGACCCTACTTTCCTACACGGGCTAGTTTGTCTGTCATGCTCATTAATTAATAAATTATTAGGCCCTTCTGGGCCAGTAGGGGAGATGGCTTGCATTAGCGGGCCCCAGGGATGAGCGTCTAATATACATCGGTTCAGCTGAAAGACGCCGTTCGGTGATGGAAATTTCATGTTCAAGGACTGATACAGCCCTAGTGATGAACTGATCCAGCGTGCCACTCACCGAGCCCCCCAACCCTGTTTTCTTCCCCCTAGGCATTGGGTCAGGACTTTACCTAAATTCAATATTAACAGCAATGCTCATGTACTCGAGGCCACAACAATAAATTAAAAGCCAAAGTTATCAGAAATAAGTGTCTTACAGTTTTCAAAGTGTTCGGGAGTGGCCAAGCCAAGCCTTGTTCTGCCTTGGACGGCCGTAGACGGCCCGCCCTTTGCCCGGGCTTAGCTCGTGCACGGTCCCGCGACGCAGGGTCTCTCGCTCGATTTAAAGTGCCTCCGGGCACGGGAAAGGGCGGGGAGCGGCTTCGTGCCGCTAGGACCCCTGGGACTCGTACTCCTCCCCCCCCCCCCCACCCCCTTCACAGCGGCCGCGCCTGGTTGCAATGCGGTTTGCGGCGGCGGGGGGAGACTAGCGGCGAGGTCAGCAAAGTCAGGGATCCTGCTGCAAGTAGTATCTGGTGCAACCCACAAGGACCGCGAGACGCCCGCTCCTCCGGGGCTCTCGCTCGATTTAAAGCAATATCATCTAGATAAGCTGCTTTATAGAATTCCAGACTAGCAAGGACTTTGTTCACCAACCTTTTAAAAGTGGCAGGTGTATTTTTCAAACCAAAGGACATCACAGTAAAGTGATAATGGCCATCAGAGGTTGAGAATACAGATCTTTCTTTGGCTCCTGGAGTCAGAAACCTCTGCCAGTACCTTGATGTGAGATCAAAGTTGCTCAGATACTTGCCTGCTCCCAACCTGTCAATCAGTTCATCTGCCCTAGGAATTGGGGGTGCATCGCTTTTGGTCACAGCATTGAGGCCCCTGTAGTCCACACAGAACCTTATCTCTTACCACCCTAGGTATGAGGCTTGGGAATTATAACAACTGGGCTTGCCCAGGGTCTCTCAGATGGCTCTATTACTCCCAGTTCCAGCATCTTATTTACTTCAGCTTTGATGCTCTCTTTCACGTGATCAGACTGCCTGTATACTTAATTCTTGACAGATAGGCTTACACCAGTGTCAACATCATGGGTCCACCAGCTGGTTTGACCAGGGCTCAAAGAGAACAGCTCTGCAAACAGATTTTAGACTTGCCTGCAATCAGTCTGCTGTTGGGCAGTGAGGGTGTCTGGCAAGGCCACTCCTTGCTCTGACCCATCTTTTGGATTATTGGACAGTGGGTCAGGGAAAGGTTCATGCTCTGCTTCCTGACCCTCATCCGTGACCATGAGCATGGTCACATCTGCCTATCATAGTAGCGTGTAAGGTGTTTTACATGGAAGACCCGCTTGGGGTTCATTCAAGAGCCAAGGTCCACCAGAAAAGTGACCTCCTCTTTTCTTTCCAGGATGGGGTATGTTCCACTCTACTTATCTTGGAGCGCCCTAGGAGGCACAGACTCCAAAACTCACACCTTCTGTTCTGGCTGAAACTCAACCATAGCAGCCTTTTGGTCATACCATTGTTTCTGGAGCTCCCTGCTGGCCTTAGGGTCTTTATTTGCTTTCTCCATGTATTCAGCCATCCTGGAGTCAAGGCCAAACACTTAGTCCACTATATCTTGTTTAAGTTCAACAAGAGGTCTCTCCCATAGGCACAATGATCCCCTGACAGGAAGACCAAACAGAAATTCAAAGGGGGAAAACCCCTCCCTCCAGGCAAAGCAGACATGAAAGTAAGACATTCCATACCCTTCTGGGTTTTTCAGAGCACACCAATCTTAACTATCATGGTCTCGATAAATCCTTCTACAAGGCCATTACACTGGGGATGGTAGGTGATAGTGAACGTGTAGGTCACTTCACACTTCTTCCACGTGTGTTTTAAGTAGCCAGACATGAAGTTTGTACCCCTGTCTGACACCACCTCTTTAGGGAAGCCCACCCTGGTAAAGATACCAATGAGGGCCCTAGCTACTGCAGGGGCAGTAGTAGTCCTAAGTGGAATAGCCTAATAGCCTCAGGATACCTAGTAGCATGGTCCAATACCGCCAGAATATATCTATTTCCTGATGCAGTAGGAAGGTGAAGGGGGCCAACAATGTCAATCCCTAACTTCTTAAAGGGAATCCTCACCACTGAAAGTGGAATTAAGGGGGCCTTTGGGTAGCCATCTGTCTTGCCACTGACTTGACATGCAGCACAGAAGTTAACAAGACTCCAACAGCCAGTCAAGCGCACACAACAATTGTAAGGGTATAAGTAATCAAGGTAAGGCGTTCAAGGATAAGGGCTGGAGATAATACAAAAAGGGAGGGGTTTGGGATTGATAACAATGAGAATGCGAAAGAACACATAACTAATTGAAAATCAACAGAATGGGGTACCTTGTGTAAGTGGAAACCTAAAGAAAAGAGTGAGGGGGAAGCTTGAAGTGACTGTCAAGTTCGTAGAAAAAACACCTAAAGTGCGAAAAAAACAGTTATGTGCCCTCATAGTGATGGGTGTCTTAATGTGTGCAAAACGTCTTAAAACAGTGTGCTGAGCACAGAGACAATAAGGGAAAAGCACAGTTAAGTAGGAAGAAACATGGAGAACCTAGGTATATTAGCTAGTAAGCAACCGTTCTGGGTGATATACCTGTAAAGGAATGGAAAAAGGAACAAAAGTAATGCTCAATTCACAGGTGAGTGAGGTGATGTGAACGCCAGTGCTCAGAATCAGTGACTGACTGATTATCATAACAGATCTTTAAAATGCAATATAAAGTTGGTTGTTTCTTTTTGTGAAGTAAAAGGAGTAGCCTGCACCCTAGGGGGAGAAAGACAGGGGCAGTATATGCATTTTGAAACTTGCAAATCCTCAATGTTATAAGTATATATGCAGAATTAGAAATTAAACATGTCAGTTCATTCACCTAGTGGGGGGAGGAAAGATAAAAAAACTACACAATTTCTGCGAACTGGTAGTAGATTTGCAGGTTCTCGATGGTGCTGTGGCATCACTTTTTGGCTGAGAGAATATGTAATCCTGACCCCAATTTTTACGACAAAAACAATTTCAACAATAGGTTTGTAACCATAATAATACAGCACCCGCCGTACGTAGGATCGTTCTAGCAAATAAAAAGCGTGTGCAGAGTAGACAGCCAGAGAAAGTAAGGGCAAAGTTAGACAGATTCAGTGAGAGTAAAAAGGGAGGGGGTACCTGTTAGGGTGTGATATATCGTTGCATCTATGACAAAAACAAAGTGATACAGGTTGAGTCAGAGAGCGATAAAAACACCCAGATGCATGGTGCCATGATCGAAACATTGAGAAAATAAGAAAGTAGGGGTCTAACTCACCGGGGGACCGGTGATACTTCCAACCCGGTCCTGGTCGGGTTAAATAAATGATAGCGTGTCCGCACAAAAAGTAATTGACTGAAGGGTACGATACTCGTATTAACGAAAAAGGCGGGAAGAGTCTTTGGACCCACCCTCCTCAACGGGTTTTTGGGAGCCTGGAGAAGACTCATTGTTTTTAGAGTTACCCTTTTTCCCTCAGTGGGGCTTTTTAGCCTCCTTCTTTTGGTCTGCCCCACCAGTGGTAGTTTTGGTCACCCTTGTCTTGACCCAGTGGTCTGCCTTCTTCCCCAACTCTTGAAGAGAAAGTGGACCTAGGTCTACCAGGAATTGAGGTAACTTCTCTTGGTAGCAATTACGTAGAAGATACTCCTTCATTATCAAATTATAGAGCACTTCAAAGGCATGCACATTATTACCACCTAACCAACCTTCTAGGGATTTCACTGAGTATTCTACAAAATCTACCCAGGTCTGGCTATGGGTTTTTCGAGCTTCCCTGAACCGTAGTCTATACTCTTTAGTGGTGAATTCAAAGGCCTCAACCACAGTACCCTACATGAGATCATAGGATTCAGCATATTTTTCATTGAGTTTCCGGAGTCTATCCCTGCCCTTTCCTGAGAACATTTCCCACAAGATGGGACTCCACAGCTACCTGTTGACCTGTCTGCTAAGGCAGGCCCTCTCAAAAGCAATGAACCACTTGGTGATATCATAACCCTCAAAGAATTTTGGGACAATCCCGTTGGGGATTTTAGAGTCAAAAGATTACCTTTTCTCTCTATTTGGTATTGTGCTGCCACCCAGATGGGTCCTAGGCCCAAATCTTTTCTCTTTTTTTCTATAGCTAGGAGTTGAGCTTCTGTTGCTGCCTTCCTGGCTAGTCTTTCTAGAACAAGATCTTAAAGTGGAAGTACTCCCCTGTCTTGGGGGTTTGAATCATTACTTCCATTATCTGTGTTCTGATCTTGTACTGTAGTTCCTATATTCTCAATAGGCTCTGTGCATTGGAATAATATATCCTATAGATTAACGTAGGACTGAGATCAACTAGGTCTCTATCGAATATACTAAACTTAATTGTGTGTGTGCCAGCTAACTCAGAGGTCAATAGAAACTTTCTCGAATACACAAGAAGGGATTAGTTTCTGACAATTGCATAAACATGACCACTTTGTTTCCCAAGAATAAGAATATATTTCTGAGTCGCGGAAACAATAGATAAGTATTTCACTCAGTCAATCTTGCATCCTTTTTTCTACAGAGTTGCAGAGAAATAGTGAGATGGGCGTTTTCAATAAAAGGGTTTATTGAACAGTCTTCTTTCTCTTTGCAAGAGATGTGAACTGCTACAATCGTTATGCAGACTGCAAAGTATAATGCGTACAGCGTCAACAGTAATATGAAATAATACTGTAAGAGCATTGTATGGTTTCTAAGCCATATAAAAATACATACATAGATAACATTGACTAAAATACTCAACTGGTGCTTCTGAAATACGCCTACCCCAATGTACCTAACCTAAGTCTAGTACGAGGGAAGAAGTAAGTATTGTGTAGCATAGGTTTAGTTTTTGCCAAGAATCTACCAAAGATTTCTCTAGGTTCTAATCAGCTCCATACCCTGTTAGAATGAAGGTCTGGTATCTCTGTCTCGAGACTCGATTTCCCAACACCCCGCAAGGGGAGCTGGAAACACTGGAGCTGGATTCTCGGCAGGAGAAGGGCAGCTTCCTGATCAGTGCATCAGGTGGAGAGTCAGCTTACTTCTGCACTTGCTGTAGCGAGCTGCGTCGGGCAGGTAGGTCTTCGAACTGCTCGAACTACCGTATCTTGCTAGAGCAAGTGAAGGTATATTTATATCTTGAAGGTGTTTAGGAATGCCATAGTTTCACGTAAAGTTGGGCATATGAACGTCAGGAAAGAACCCCTAGGGAATAGTTGTTC
This sequence comes from Lissotriton vulgaris, assembly GCF_964263255.1. Lineage (NCBI taxonomy): Eukaryota > Metazoa > Chordata > Amphibia > Caudata > Salamandridae > Lissotriton > Lissotriton vulgaris. The sequence continues at coordinate 697,272,938 of NC_141687.1, read as the reverse complement.
TTCGTAAAGTAACTGAGTTCTTGAACAAATCAATATTTTATTCAAGGGGAAGTCCCTGACTGCTTAAGCTGGTTTTCCAAGAAGTCGTTGTGACGTTTGGTACAGGTGGAAGTAGCCATGCCTGTATTTGAGTAGCATGGGCTATGCCTAAATAAGGGCTTGATTTCTATGCCTATATAAGGGCAATGTCAATTGTACCTATAAAAGGGCATGAATCGGGAAAATTCACTTGGAGCTTAAAACGCCACACAACAATCTTTTTCAAGATCAGTATCATCCTCGGGAGCCTCTTTGTCATACTCTACTAAAGGTCCTGCAGCTGTGATTAGGTAGGGTTTGATCCAGTCTTGAAGCCATAGGTTTTACACAAGCCTCTAAGCTGTCTCATCGGTAGAGTCAGATAAGTTGTGAGATCGAGCTCCTCCACCTGTACTAGCTCTTCTGAAGTACTGTTTCTAGTACTCATAACTTTTTGTTTTATAAGTTGGGAACCATTTTGGAGAGGTAAAAAAAACCTGACAACACTGACTGACTGACTATAGTAAGATTTGCATTTTTAAAACCGCATAATTATTACATTTTTTTTTTAAATATTGTCAATTTTCAAAATACAATTCAACTACGGACGATTTGTGACTATACTCGTGTGGTCACTTTATTGTTGGAGTGGTTCAGCTAACACAAAGTTGTAGACCCCTCTGCTTATCCACCAGTCTAGGAAACCCACCTCTCTATATACAGCATCACAATGGGGTGCACTGTGCAGAGAGGTCGGTGAGACCTTTATTGGTTTACAGAGCCAAAAGTAGATAACGCTAACACTCTTATTTTTGTGGTAGCGTGGGCGAGAGTTAGGCGTTACAGAGGGTAGTGCAAAGTGTTTGTTGTTCACACCAATGCAATACAAGATACACACATTCAAGGAAGGAGGTCATGAGTAAATTAGAAAAATAATACTTTTTTTAAATAAATATTTATACCAAGAACTTCGGGCACAAGGTAAATACTTTTTGCAATACGAGAAAATCTCAGTAAATGCAATATCTACAGTAGTGCACAATTATGCACAATACATTTCGTATGGAAGGAAAAAGGCAATTGGAAAAAGCAATGCAGTACAGTAAGTGTGCTTACCTTTTTGGAAGTCGGAAGGTTCAGGGCCAAGGTACAAAGTGCCAATTCCAAGTTCTCAGGAGCTTTCTGGGTTTCTCGAGAAACAAGAGACAAAGGGACTTTTTAGCTGGTATGCTACGAAGGAAGGGGGCCACTTGAAAAACAAAGCAAAGCTGGAGGGCTTTTCATGGAGAGTACAGGTCGCAAGGGCTCTGGTGCCTCAGGAGCATAACTGATAGGAAGATTCTCCAGCTTGGCAGGCTGGGTGCAGTGAAGATGTGCAGCTGGGCAAAGACACACAAAAATGAACCTCACATTCAGGGGCTGTCACCTTGAAGTGACGATTCTGGAGCTGCTAGGCTACTGCTGAGGTCAGTCTCTGGAGTCCTGAAGTCTCTCGTCGGGTGGTGGCTTGTTGTAAAGTTGGAGTTCTCCCTGACTCTGCTGTGTAGGTTTTTGCTACAAGTGGTCTGGTACCCCCGGTATTGGTGCCTTTTGACTCCAGTGGGCCCTGGGGCCTTAAGACTTGGTGTAGAGGCCGAGCTGACCTTCCAGAGCAGGGATACCTTACGCTGGTACTCTGAGACGTCGGTCTCACTGGGGAACTGGACGACGCTGGACCAAAATTTGTTGTTTTTGGTGCCTGTGGCTGCAGGGAGATAAAACCTCAATCTCAAAGGATATCTTTGGCCGTTTGCCATGTGATGATGACCCACCAGGGTTTGTAGATGGCAGTTGTCAAGTCCACAACAAGATATTCAGTTCTCAGACCAACTGCGTTTCTTTGTTTGTCTTCTTCTGTCTGTGGAATCTAAGTTCGGGGTCTGAGTATGCCACCTAAATACTAATTTTATGGGTCTTTACAAGGAAGTGACAGGTTGTGGTCAATAGGGGCCCTTACCTGCCGTGTCTACACCCTCTAATATATTCACCTCCTTAGGGGGAGCAACTAAGCCAACGCCCTGATTGGAGAAGTCCAATCATCTTCAGGATGGTTGGCACTGAAAAATGTGCTTAACCTCACCTCCAGCACATGAGGGGTGGAGTTGGCAGAGGGGGTTACACCTAATATTTCTAGGTTTTCCTACCTGTATTCCCACCAAACCGGGGTGAGGACAGAAGGAGGACAGCCTCCTCCTTCTATCAGGAGAGGCTGGGGTCACGTTTCAAAGGAGGCAAGGTCTCTGAAGGTTCCCGCCATATATGGCTCTGCCTGAACGGGGGAAGATCTGAACAGTTTCACCCAGGACAGGCTTTGTTCTCGACCTCTGAGCATGCTGGCACTCACCCCATGAGGTCAGAACTCTGTCTAGTGGTGACAGGCTGGCTTAGGCCAATCGACGACGAGACTATTTATTTATTTATTTAATTATTTATAATTGAAAGTTTTACATAGCGCGAACATGACCACCGAGGGTATCACAGCGCTATACAGATAGTGCAGTAGGGCGAGTGCATGCAAACACAAATAATCAGCATATCAACAAGTACATAGACTTAGAATTACCAACATTCTCAAGAGCCTAGCATCTAGGACACAAAACAGCGTCGAATTTCCCGGGAGTCAAGTGGGGAAGGTAGACTGAAGCAGATATTTCTTTAACAGGAGCTCTTTAACTTCTGATTTTAAGAGGGCAGAAGAAGGGATCACCCTGACTTCGGGGAGAAGAGAGTTCCAGATCCGTGGCGCCATACCTGAAAATGTTCGATTATAGGTCTTTTTTTTTCTACGGTTTGTTAGGTTTCAGGGCACCCCTCTAAGGGGTCCTCTGTGTGCAATTTGTAATAATTTTGACACTGGAATCGGTGCATGTTTATTAAGATGAGATGTTTGGTACCAAACATCCCATATTACAGTGAAGCTGCAGAACTCGTGATGATCAGTGTCCAGCCCATGTTCTTGCTTCGACTTCCCTGCTCACTTACAATATCCAAGAATCAACATTGATATTGCAGGGACACATCTGCTCATGCAGATATATCCTCACAGGAGATATAGTGCACCCTGCCTTAGGGCTATAAGTCCTGCCACAGGGGAGTATTTCTTATATCCCATGCACTGTCTGTGGGCATGTCATGTCGACTGTTTGGGTTTTGTCTGCACTAAGGTACGCAGTCTGCAATGGTATGGTGCTTATCCTTGGTGACGTGACCCTAGGGTGGCACAATTCATGTTGCTATTCTTGGGGTCCTTCTTCAGAGCCAATGCCTTAGGTACCAGTGGTACCATTTCGAGGGACTTACCAGGGGTACTGAAGTTGTTTACATTGGGATACAAAAGGTACAGTTGAGAGAAAGAGCTTCTGTCACAGTGGCTGTGCAATTCCAGTCGAAATGTCATCATTTTCCAGGCAAAAAGCGTGGGCTAACTATGTCCAAAAGAGGCACTTTCCTACAGCTGGCAGCACATTACTTTGGACAGGTGGGTTCTCCAGATTATCCGAAGGAGCTACTCCCTCCTCTTTGAGACCATCCCTACCTCCCTCCATGCCTCCATCCTTCGCCTGGCTGACTGAGGATCATTTACTTTTGCTTAAGGAGGAAGTTATGACTCTCTTGACCAAGGTAGCCATACAGGGGGTTCTGGTGCCGGAAGAAGGCTTTGGTTTCTATTCCCGCTACTTTCTGGTACTGAAAAAGGACAAGGGCCTTCGTCCTAACCTAGACTACAGGCCCTAAACTGCTACCTAAAAAAAGGAGAAATTGAAGATGCGCTCATTGGCTCAGGTCTTGCCTTTCCTGGATCCTGGAAACTGAATGGTAGCTTTGGACTTGCAGGATGCATATTTACACATCCCTCTCCTGCTTGTCCCCAGGCGTTATCTACTATTCACGGTAGGCCACAAGCCATTTTGGTTATCAGTGCTCTTGTTTGGCCTTACCAGCGCCCTTCGGGTGTTCACTTTGGTGATGACAGTGGTCGCAGCTCTTCAGCGGAGATCAAGGGTGCGAGTCTTCCCCCTATCTCGACAACTGGCTGTTGAAGGCGTGCTCGCCCCAGGCAGCCGTCTCCCACCTCCAGACTCTGGCAGACCTCCTTCATTGGATGGGGTTCAGTATCAAGTTGCCGAAATCACACCCAACTCTCTCGGATGCTCCCATTCATCTGAGCTGTTCTGGACACAGTGCTGTTTCGGGCCTTTCCTCCAGAGTGGTGAGTCCAAAATATTCAGGCTATGAAACTGATGTTTCAGCCTCTATCCTTGATTTCAGTGAGAGAGACTCGGAGTCTGCTGGGACTCATGAACTCCTGCATCCTGCTAGTGGCACATGCCAGTTGGCATTAGTGGGCTCTGCAGTGAGACCTGAAGTTTCAGTGGGCACAGCATCAGGGGAATTTCTCTGATATGATCCAGATCTCGGAGGGAACTACACAAGACCTGCAGTGGTGGCTAATGAACCAGGATTGGGCCAGAAGCAAATCCCTCTCTCTTCCCCCTACCAGATTTCACTATAGTAACAGGATTCCTTTACCTTTGAATTTCCCAGGAGTCAGGTTGAATCCGGAAATATTTGCTGAGCAATACCTCTTGCGCCCTATGTCTGGTGGCTTCATTCGGCTCCATGTGACGTCGGTAGCGTCAGTAATGATGTAGCTGTGCCTACCTAGATGCCACCCAGGTGTGCAGACGTCAGTTCTTTTCTTTCCTTGCCAGTTAAGCGCCGATCTGGGAAGAGCTACCCCACTGATACTTTTTTGACTGTTTTTTCTCTACTTTTGTCGAAATGTTTGTCGAGGAGGTCACAGTCCCGTTCGAAGAAGAGGTGGTCGCGGTACCCTTCCTGGAGCCCTAAGTCCTCTTCTTCCCATTCGAGGTACCTGAAACACTCGGGCAAGAGGCACAAGATTAAGAAGTCCAAGCAGATTTGGACTTCACCTCAACTGGTGTCCGTCCTCGAGAGAGATAAGGAACACTGACGCTCAAGGCACAGTTCTAAGGAGCTGGCGGCAGAGTCGACTTCGCTCCTCTCCCCCTTTCCAGGAGCTGGAGCGACTCCCGCTCAAATAAAACAATTTTACGGGGCCATGCGCCGTGTATTTGAGCGGAAGTACCCGCTCGAGAGCCTTTGGACCCCGCTGGATCAGAAGGGGCCCTATTGGGTACGACGCCCTCGGTTCAGGCCACGACGCCGGGGGTGCCTCGGGGATCCGGTTCGATGCCGGTCATGACAACACAACCTTCCCCGGTGTCAAACCCGAAGTTGGTGCCTGGAACATTGCCGATGCCTGTCTGTGGCGCAAGCTCCATCCTCATCCCCAACGACACAGAGCTGTAACTGCGTCAATCGATGTCGATTCCGACGTCGACAGAACCCATGTGTTCTCTGTTGTCACCTGAGCACTTTGAACACGTGCTAGGCTCAGGATAAGAATGGGAGGGGTCGAAACCCTCTTGAGAACCAGGATATCGCTGAGGAGAATTTGGACTGGTATGGGGAACTTGGGGAGGCCAGTGATCTGGATACTTGGCCAGATACTGGCATATTCTCACCTCCTATGGTGGCTACGGAGGAGGGAGCGTCCTATGCCATGATAGTAAAGAGGGCAGCTGAGGTCCTGACTGAAGGGCTTCAACGTGGGGCTTCCACGTCCGAACTCCTGTTGCCCTTTAATGAGGCAATAACGGGCATCCTTCTAGGAACTTGGTCCAAACCTAGCACAGGGGCTCCCGTGAATAGGACGATTGGGTCGCCTGGAGATGGGCGATGGCGACATGCAGAGTTCCTCAGCCAACATCCCACCCCAGAGATTTTGGTGGTGCAGGCCTCTACGTCCCAAGGCTCATTTCCTTCCACTCCTCCAGATAGGGAATCGAAGAGGTTGGATTCTCTTGGGAAGATGTTTTCTTCCTTCAGCCTTGCATTGCGGTCTGTGAATACTGCATGCTTATTGGGCCGTTTCTCCCATTCCCTTTCGGAGACCGTTGTGCAAGTACTGCCAAAAGTCCTGGAGGAGACCCGGGCTGTGGTCTCCCAAGCTGTCAAAGACGGGAGGATTGCAGCAAAATACGCCATACAGTGTGGGTTAGATATGACCGATTTGCTGGGCGGATAGATTTCAACGTATGTGGCCATGAGGCGCCACGCCGGGCTTCATACCACTGGCTTTTCGAGCAATGTCCAAGCTAATTTGCTAGACATGCCTTTCGCTGGAACCTGCCTTTTGGGGAAAAAGGCAGACTCTGCACTGGTCAGGTTCAAGGACACTCATGTAACGGCCAGATCCTTGGACCTTTCCTCCACTCCTTGTTGCCAGTCTTCCTTTCATCCTTTTTATGACAATGGAAACAGTTTCCAGCCACATCAGCCCTACACCAGCCACCGTCTGGCAAAGACGGCTCAAGCCGTGCGTGGACACGTTGAGGACTTCATGCTGAGTCGAATGGAGCCCCCCGACATTGTGCGCAAGGGTTTGCTCAGCAAAGATTTCTGGATCCAGCCTGACGCCAGGGAAATTCAAAGGTAAGGAATCTGCAGCTAGATAGTCTCTACCAGGTAATGCATTACCTAAGGTAAGTAACCTGTTCGTCACTTCTGGGAGAGTTGGAGATCAGAGGATTCGGGCTCCGGCGGAATCTGGACTCCACATCAACATGCTGGAGCTCCGAGCAATCCAATTGTCAAATGTCTCTGCATCCCTGGACATGGCTGGAACAGCAGGGCATATCCCTTTTGGTTCAAAACCTGGCATATTTTCTGAATGCCAAAGTGGACGGACTCAGCCGTCAATGCCTAGTGGATCATGAGTGGCATCTCCATCGAGAGGTGGCTCAATGTCACTTTCAGGAAGAGGGAGGGTCTTGGTTAGATCTGTTGCCTCTGCAGAGAAAGTGCAATGTCAGCAGTTTTGCTTCCTGGCGTTTCCAAGGTGGCTCTCGCTCGGAGACGCTTTTCATCTTGAGCATTCTTGTATGCCTTTCCGCTTATGCAATTCATGCCCAGAATTCTCTAGAAGATCATGAACAACCAGGCCAAAGTCATCCTTGTGGCTCCGGACTGGGCACGGAGAGTCTGTTATCCCGAGCTTCTTGAAATGGCCATCGATCCTTCGATCAGGCTGTCCCTTCGGGAGGATCTTCTGTCGCAGCAGCAGGGTGTGGTGGGGGACAGTTTGGCGCCTTTCTTGCGTGGAGATTAAGCAGCTGCAGTTGATAGCTTGTGACCTTCCCCCTGAAGTTTGTAGTGCTTTTCTGGCAGCCAGGCATTTCTCCACTAAGACGGTATGAGCCTTCAGATGGAAGAAATTTGTAATATATTGTACAGAGAAGCCAATCGACCCACTTTCCAATGTTTTACTTTTTTACTCTTGCCCAGCAGGGCTCTGCTCTGGGCAGCCGAAAAGAGTATTTGTCTGCATTCCTAAGGCTGCCAGACCGACCCTCTTTATTTAAGTCACCCATTGTACATCGATTCCTCAACGGTCTTGTACATATGTTTCCACCTTACCCCTTCATTATGCGTGAGTGGGACATTAATTTGGTTCTCACCTTCCTCATGTATGCTCCTTTCAAGCCCCTGCTCAACTGCCCGCTAGGCTGCTCACAATAAAAATAGCCTTTTTAGTGGCAATGACATCTGCCAGGAGAGTGAGCATGCTGCATCTATCATCTAACCCTCCTTTTTTGATGCTATTCCCTTATAAGTTGGTGCTTCACACTAGAGCCTCTTTCCTCCTGAAAGTGGAAACACTTTCCCATGTGGGACAATTTGTCACCTTGCACACTCTCTATGGTCCTCCACATCTCTCTAAGGAAGAGGAGTGACTCCACCATCTGAACCCAAAAAGAGCTTTTTCATTGTACCTTTACTGCACAAGTTCTGGGTGGGTGACTAACCCTTTGTGGGGTATGTTGGTGCGAAGAAAAGTCAGAAGGCCACGCAGTACAGAAACAGACTGTCTCATTGAGTTGTTCTCTGCATCAAGATCTGCTACGCTTTGGCAAAGAAGAAGCCTCCTGAAGGCTTAAGAGTACATTCCATCAGAGCTAAAGCTGCTACCACTGCATTAGCATATGAAGTACCAGTCCTCGAAATCTGTCATCAATGTGAGCATCTATTTCAAAAGGAGCCCAGAGGGAAGAAGAGTGACAGGGTTGCCCTCCAATCATCAATACACCAAAACCCTGTCTCTTGGGCGACCAATATATCTATTTTGGTATCGCAGAAAGAATGTCTCCCATCAATTTTCGTCCGCTACAGCACCCCTCTCATTACTAGTTTTTAGGGGTGTTTTCAGTATATCGCCCTTTATTTTAAAATTCAAAATAAGAACAACCTTTTTCAATTTTCAATTGACAGTTAAAGAGGAGCAATACCGATGTCTGAAAAAACAAGTCAACAGTACATCAAAAAGTGAAATAAATGTGTGAAGGACAAAATGACCCCACACGGGCGCACCACCTTCGGGGTAACTGGCAGGTACTCACCAGATTGGTCCCTTTTTCTCATCATAGGCAGTCATTTTATTGTCCCAGAAAAGGAAAAGAAAGGAAAGTGTCCAAACAAAATAAAGAATGCGTAAGTGCAGTGGAGCGATAAACAATCTCACTCCACTAGTGACAAAAAGTGGTTAAAATCAACAGGCACATCTCTCTCACAACTTTATTCTTAATTCCTGGGTGTGATCTGTCAAATTAAAAAGGATGGTAGCTAGCCTCGCATACCAATACCCACTGCCAACATGTTTCTCTGCCTCTAATATTTCAGCCAATTCTTCAGGGCGAGACTCCTTGTCACAGCACCTCTGTTGGACACTTAGTTCCTTTAGACCTCTGTCAGCACCAGTCTCTCATACCCGCTGCAGAGGAAAATGGCTTTGTCTCAAACTTCTTAATTGAGTCCTCTATTAGATTGACCCAACGATTGTGTTATCAATCAGTTGAAGCCTCACAGAGCTCCTCGTCTCCTCCTTCAAGGCGAGACGAGGAGATCAATGTGAGCATCCCTGCACACGTTTACTAAGCATTACTGCCCGGACAATCCTGTCCTCAGGGACAGTCACTTTTCCTGTTCGGTCCTGCAGGACTTTCACATGTCTGCAGGCCTTGTTCAGGAGATGATATTGCTTGGGTTATCTATTTGAAGGTAAGGAATCTGCAACTAGGTGGCTTTCTCAGATGGACAAGTTACTTAGCTTCGGTAAAGCCTTATCTGGTAGAGTCGGTATCTTACCGCAAGTACCTTACTGACTCGCACATCTTTTCGGAGCCCTAGTTTTTAAACACCCGCATGTCGGTACTCTTCATGGCTTCGTGTTTCTGGCGTGGTTATCGAGAAAAGTGATTGATTTCAGCACGCTGAGGTGGTGCCTGTATAGGTGACGAGGATGTCCCTACTGGCACAGATGAGTTAAAGTAGAGCTGATTGATGCCCCCTACTTGGCTCGCAGGGGTATAGCTCGAAGAAATATCTTGTAGATCCAGTCTGAAGCCTGGGGAATTTAAAGGTAGGAAATCTGCAGCTAGATGCTGTCTAGCATCTTTGGCGTGTTTTTCTCTTATAATTTTTACGTCTGACCTCCTATTTTTGATTGTGTGCTGCATTTCATTTTTGCTGGTTTTAGAACTCTGGGTGCTCTATCACTGCTCATCAGTGGTAAAGTACAAGTGCTCACTGCATAAACTGTGATTATGATTGGTTATCCATGATTGGTATATTTGATTTACTGGTAAGTCCCTAGTAAAGTGCAATGTGTGTGCCCGGGGCCTGTAAATCAAATGCTACTAGTGGGCTTGCAACACAGATTGTGCTACCCACAGGTGTAGCCCTGGAAACCTGCCTCTGGCCTGTCAATGCGGTATCTGTGAGTGCAGTTTAAAATCAGCCATGTCGCCCTGGCAAGTGTACCAACTTGCCGGGCCCAAACCTTCCCTTTTATTACATGTAAGGCACCTCTCAGGTAGGCCCAGATAGCCCCAAGGACAGGGTGCAGTGTATGTGAAAATTATGACATATACTGGTGTGTTTTACATGTCCTGCTAGTGAAATACTGCCAATTTGGGTTTTCACTGTTGCAAGGACTATCTCTCCAATAGGTTACCATTGGAGCTGCTTTGTAACATCTTACAAGTGTATCTTTCAACTGGGAAGAGATAGAGATTTGGAGTTTGGGTTCCCTGAACTCAGAATTTAAAAGAACTTTTTTCTGTAAAGTTGTTTTTTAAATTGTGTGTTTGGAAATGCCACTTTTAGAATGTGGTAATTTTCTTGCTTTACCATCCTGTGCCTCTGCCTGACTGTGGTCCATATCTAGACTAATGGTTGGGCTGTTCACTTTAGACAGTCACATAAAGGGAGCTGAGGTGTGCTCTGCTTATTCTGATGCCCATCACCCTACTGATGGGTCTCCCTGAGCTAGAGTGATGGGAGGAGTTGTCACTGACACCTAAATAGGCTGTTCCTGTCCTCACACAAAGCTGTTTCCACCCCCTGTAGGGTGTCTGAAGTCAGGTCAGAGAAAGGCAGGGTCCTGTGCAATACAAACACTTTGCTTTGAAGTTTTCTCACTTCAAAGGCAGAAACTGGTATAAGCACTGGAGATTTGACACCCTAACTTCAGGAAACGTCTCGACTAAGAGGAGATTCTGCCAAGAAGAAGTAGAAGCTTTAGGAAATGGAACTGCCACTCTGCTTGTTGCTGTGCTGTGATGGCCTACTGCTTCCTGCTTCTGTCTTGGACACTGATAGTATTGGACTTATCCTTCTAATCAAGGTTCTCCAAGGGCCTGTGTGTGCTTGCCTCCCATTAAGAAGTCTCAGGGCCATCAAAGGCTTCATCTGCAGTCGTCGGCTAGGAGTTCTGACCTGCCAAGTTGTGCCAATACCAGTTCTGGGCCCTGGGAGGTGGCTTCTTCTGCAAGAAGAGAAGAAAATCCATCACTACCCTGCACCGCATTTTTGTTTCCCACCGCAGTATTGCTGTGCTGTTAAAAAACAGTGCATCACTCCGGTGCAAAAGATTCGAAGCAGCTCCTGCTGTGCAGCCCTAAGATCTCTGCAGCCAAGTTTTTGAACTCAATGTCTTCGACGTCTGAGGCACCTGCTCCGACTCAGATGCAGGTCCTGCTGTGTGGCTGAAGCTTCGAAGCATCACCTGCATTGTGGCTGAGATATTGACACATCACCTATTTCGCCTACACAGCAACGACCCAGTGTGCTAGATTTTCCACTCATTGCACCTGTGCGCCAAGTCTTCATCAATATTGCCAGCAGTAAGGAACCGAGGCCCGCGTGTCCAAAATCCGACGTATCACCTACCCTCCAAGAAGGGAATCGACGCATAATCTCCTCTGACAGCAAGGAATCAACACATCACCTCTGCACCGCAGCAAGGAATCGATGCATCATATCCTCTGGCAGTAAGGAATCGATGCATCACCTCCCCTGAGAGTAAAGAATTGACGCTTCGCTGTGTTTTCATCTCCTCGCCTCCCCTGCACCTGTTTTGTGATTTTGAGCCATGTCAGGTACTTTGAACTTAAAAATGTTTTCAATGAACGGAACTATTTTTTTTTTGTTTACGTTTTCAAAAATCTTTATTGAGGAAAATCATGGCAGACACACTACACCGCGCAATTCCGCAGTTCACATCAACAAAATACAGATCAGGTCGGTCATTTAGTTACAGGTAGATTACATCTTACAGCAACTTGATAAACCAGGAATGTTAAAATCACAGCTCCACTGTACCAAGGTCCCACCCCCCCCCCCCCCCCCCCCAAGGGGAGCACACATGAAAGGGCACCATCAGTGGGGATACTAAAAAAGCGGGGGCGCTAATGGAAAGGGAGAGAGCAGTCACTGACCAGCGCTGGCGGGCACCGGGGACTCAGGGCAGGCGGGGAGCACGGGAGAGGCAGCGCCACTGGGATGGGATCGGGAAAGGACCAGGGGGCCCCAGATTTCAACTGGTCGAGACCTTGGAGTAATGAAATCCCAGAACTCTGATAGCAGAGTCTGGCACCGAGAGGCATCCTCAAACCAACTCTTGGCTTTAGGAGCAGGTCGACGACCCCAACACATGGCCACCCTGCGTCTAGCAAGGACCAGCAGCATCGAGATCAGAAGTCGAGAAGCATCAGGACAAAATTTACCGAAGCCGAGAAGGCACAGCTATGGATCGGGGTGCACTGCAGCGCCGGTGATGTCAGAAATAGTGGAACACACCTCCCGCCAGAACTCAGTGACCTTTGGGCAAAGCCACGCTAAATGGGCAAAGTCTGCAGCAGGAGCAGCGCAACGCACACAATTATCCCCAGGAATTAGCCCGAGCCGGTGGAGCTGCACTGGGGTGCGGTACAGTCTGTGCAAGTACTTAAAATGGATCAGACGGAGCCAGTAATTCGGTGACAACTTTTTCGTTTGATTTCAGCAGTAGAGCCAGTCAGCCTCCGAAATATCAATACCGAGATCCGCACTCCACGCCTCCCGCGCACAATCCCAGGAAATGGGGGCGGACACTAAGGAAAAAGCATATAGTTTGGTGACTAATTTGTGTGGTGACGGGGAAGTATATATGAAGTCCAGAGCCGGAATGGTGGGCGGGGCTGAGGGAATGTGGGGTGCAGCTTCCAGCAAGTGGTGCACAGGTGATAGAATAAAAGCGTGTCCTGCGGCCCCTAGGAGTCCGGGAGAGAGTAGGAGTTCTCTGGGTATAGATCCGTCCGGGAGAGAGTAGGAGTTCTCTGGGTATAGATCCGCCACCGTCCTCAAACCCAATCGCGTTGCATGTCTAGACATGCTGGAAGACTGAAGTGAGGGGAAATCTGGGTGGGTTAATTTGGCACGGAGTTGGCAGAGAGCAGAGGGATTCTAGAAAGCCGACGCAGGCCAGACCAAGCCCAACGCAGTGTCTTGACCGTGTCGACCTCCGCCCGAGGGCGCACCGTGGGCGCAAACAGAGCAGTGGACAAGGGAGAAGCTACATCGGTCTCAACTGAGACGTGGGGCTGATAGGGAGTAGGGTGAATTCAAAAGTGCAGGAAACTGGCCTGGGCACATAAGGCATATAAGGCATAGATCCTGAAATCGGACACGCCCATCCCACCGGGAGACATGGGGAGAGTGAGGATATCATAAGCCACTCTAGGTTGTTTACCCGCCCAAATTAGCGAGATGATTCGGGAGTGCAGTTTGAGAACAAAATGAGAAGTGAGGGGGATGGGGATGTTTAAAAACAGATAGAGAAATTTAGGAAGGACCACCATTTTGGCTATTGCGATTCGGCACGCCAGAGATAGCGGAAGGCGGCTCCATGATGGAATCCTGGATTCAAGCCCAAAGTTAGACCTCCCCAGTTCATCCAGATCCCTCCTCAGCCAGATGCCCAAGTAGCGCACAGGGTCAGAAGCCCACACAAACGGAAAGTCAGGTGGGAATGGCACAGCGGCATCAGTCAAGGCGAATAGAACAGACTTGCTCCAGTTCACCTGGATGCTCAAAAGCCCGCCAAAACATATGATTTCCCGGACTAGGGGGCCGAGGTACTCCTGAGGATGACGGACATATAGGGTAACATCGTCCGATACATTGATAGGAGTAGGGAGCGAGACGAGAAACCAATACCGATGTGAGTGTGGTGCTGCCGAAGCCTGGCGGTTAGGGGCTCCATCACGATGGCAAAAAGCATGGGCGATAACGGGCACCCCTGGTGTTTGCCACGGGCAATACTAATAGGGTCGGAAACCTGTCCATTAATGCGGATATGTGCCGAGGGATTGGTGTAAAGGAGGTTAACCTTACGCAGAAAGATGTCACTGAAGCCCATACACGGCAGGTTGTAAATTAAGAAGGGCCACTCCAGCATATCGAACGCCTTAGTAGCGTCAAGTAGGGCAGCCACTGCCAGCAGATTAGGATTAATTTGATGCAAAACTGAGAAGATGGTACGAAGGTTATGCGATGTTGCGCTACCAGGAATGAAACCAGATTGATCGAGGAGGGCAATGGTGGGCCTAAGAAGGAGAAGACAGGAGGCAATCAATTTAGCAAAGATTTTGTTACCTATGTTTATAAGGGAGAGGAGTCGCGACGGTCGGCAGGCTTGAGAAGCAAGGTTATCATCGCCTCACACAAGGATGGCGGGAATAGACCGGTATTAAAAGGTTCATTGTACATGGCCGCCAGGTGCGGTTCTCCAGGATGTCGGCGAAAGTTTTATAGAACGAGGCTGGCAGGCCATCCAGGCCAGGGGCCTTGTCGCCAGGTAGACTACTGATGGCAGCCAGTATTTCCTCCCTGGAAAACGGTTCATTGTGGAATTTTTGATGGTAGTCTTCGAGCCAGACAAGCGCGATAGACTCAAAGTATTGATCAAAATTCTCCTGTGGCAAAGTAGTGCTGGCAGAGTAAAATTGTAAATAAAAAATCGAGAAAGCGGGATTTTATATCCTCCGGGGAGGTAGTCCGGACCGCCATCAATGAGGGCCGTTATATAGGAGGCAGCTCGCGATGGGCGAAGATTAGCAAGAGTACGCCCTGGCGGTCCCCCTCCCCGAAGCGACACGTCTGACCCTCTCTGCCCAGAAAAGACAACTGAACTATTTTTAACCTTTCTAAAATTGATACCTTTACTTGTGTATGTTGGATTTTGTTGTGTTGGTTTTCTATTAATCAGATCATGATTGGTTATTTTTCTGAACTGGTGTGGTGTCCATGTGTAGGGTTTTCACAGTTACTGTGTGTATTTTGTTCAAATGCTTTACACATTGCCTCTGAGGTAGGCCTGACTGCTCACACTAAGCTATCCAGTGGGTGAGCAGATCTTAGCTGTTTAATCTCCTTACCCTGACTAGAAAGAAGGGTCCATACTTGGAAAGGGTGCAAGCCACTGCCAACTAGAGACCCCCTTTTCTAACACTTAAGGTATGTAATTTGTCCTCTTAAACTAACAAACCCCCTGCCATGCTCAGTGTTGTCCTCATTTATGTAATTTCAGATGTTCAGATGTTGAAGTGATGTCCGCAATGGTCATAGAACAAAAGGTCCATGTGGTCTCTGCACTGGAGACAAGTGTTCAATTAAGGGATGGTAACCCTCACCCACCTTTAGGTGGCATGCTTCATTATCGGGTCCCTCCTCACGCCAGGATCAAAGGTACCTAGTTTAGGCTACAACCCTATAAGTAGGGAAGGATCTCTTGATGTGTTTCTGTAATAATGTTGGTCCTTGAGGAGATATTGCTCTGGGTGAGGAGTGCAGGGTGCCTGATACGTATGAGGGGTATTTAAACTACCTCTTGGTAGGTTTAATCAACATCTTAATCTAGTGCTTCCAAGGGATAGATTAGAAATGTAGACGGTAGTGAAACTTAACCCCAATATGAAAGGGATTGAAATAACTCTGTCTGACTCATGATCTTACAAAGAGGTTCTTAGGCAACAATATATGTCACTCTGGGAAAAAATTGTAGATATTGTGTGATAAAGTGTGATTGGATTGATACAGACAGTACACTAATCAAGAGGATCCACCATCGTTGTAACCTAAAATAGTAGTACAGAAACACAATTAAACAAGACGGGGGTGTGGCTTACCGGGCGTTGATGGCGGACGTGGCTTTGTAGAGCTCCCGCTGGCCCAACGACTATCCGGCAGATTATCCTGGCCCCCAGACCCGAAAAGTGCACTTTCACGATTGTGGCGGACAGTGCTGGGGGCCACCCGATGCTGAGAGCGACTAACCCGGACCTCCCGGGGCAGCGGAATCGGCCGAAGCAGCGAGCGGCCTAGTCCCGATCGGAGAAGCCGGGACCTCGATTTTGGCACACCCGGCCCGGAGGTCTCGCCCAGAGGCCGGCGGCGCCATCCCTCTCTCCAGGACTGTCACTGCCTGGTGTCAGCGACACATCGAGGGGTCCCCTGCCACACACGACAACAGCAGCGGTAGGGACTGGTGCCCGGAGACATCCGAGGAGGAGCTACGGCCTGCCTGACATTGGCGAAGCCGGGGCCTCGAGTTTGGTGGTCCCTGCCTGGCGCCACCAGCACCGGTCCTCGAGACTGGAGCGCAGGAGCAGCGAGGCCCCGGGGGCAGTGGGGTCGGTGGTACACCTTTGCCGGCCTGCTAGAATCCTCATTGCTGTGCTCGCCGGGGCAGGGGCCTATAGACCTGTGGGACGAACCGGAGGGGCTCGTGTCTGTGCCGGGACAGGTGTGCCTGCGGACCCGGTGTGGACCTGGACCCGACCCTGCGGAGGGGTTCTACAAACCGTGAGTGTCTCCCCCCCCCCCCCCCCCCCCCCTGGGAACCCCTCCCCTCCCATCGCACTGCAGGGATTGCTGAGGGGCCGAAAGGACCAGTGGGACTGTCCTGGACTTGATTTGGGGCCCGGGGCGGGCTGTCGTGCCGGGCGGCGGCCTAGGATACCCCCGGACTGTCGTGGGGGATTACGGGGTGCACCAGTGCAGGCTGTGGCGGAGAACTCTTAAGGAGGGGTGCCTCTGGCGGCTCTCACGTACTTTGGGCTTAGCCTGCAGGGGTCTGTGGTGACTCGCAGTTGGGCCTCGTCCCCCCACCTGGAATAGACGGCGGCTGTATACAGGTGGAGTGTGTCGTCTGTAGGGGTGCCTGGACAGAGAACTACCCTTGGCAGCTGTAGGGGGTGTGGACTGCCCCGCCGAAAGGATCTGCTACCGCCTCAAGGGCAGTGTTACCGGAGCAGGACTTGGCCATGACCAGAGGGGGGGGGGGTGGGCCCGCTAAGCAGGGGCCCATCGACAAATTCACCGAACCACATGCCGGCCCCGGAGCACAGGGCAGTCAGGGGTCGGGCCGGATAACCCGGCGCTAATGGCGGCGATAACCCAATCCAGGGACATGCTGGACGCCAAAATTGGGGCGGATGTGACCCTCCTGAGACAGGACCTACGCAACGCAGTGGCGCGAATTACAGAGGCCGAGTCCAGGATCTCAGTGGTGGAGGATGATGTCGGGACCCTAAAAAAGAAAATGGCGGCGATGAAGAATATTCAGAAGGGTCTGGCACTTCAGGTGGAGGATGCCGAAGGACGGGCGCGCAGGAACAATCTTCGCTTTGTCGGTTTTCCGAAGGGCTGTGAGAAGGGCAGCATGGAACGCTTCCTTTCCCAGTGGCTGGAGAGCTGGCTCCCCCGGATACCCTGTCCCGCTGCTTTGTGATTGAACGCGCGCACCGGGCCCTGACGCAGAAGCCGTCGGCGGGTGAACGGCCCAGGCCGGTAATCGCCAGACTCCTGAACTTCCATGACAGAGACACGGGAGGCGAGGGCCAAGGATTCTCTTTCATTTGAAAATCACAAGATCATGATTTTCCCCGACTACACTAAGATGGTGCAACAGCAGAGGCACTCCTTCCTGGCCGCCAAGGCGAAGCTTCGCAGCCTGAAGATTCAGCATTCTTTGCTCTATCCAGCCCGCCTGCGAGTAGTCTTTCACTCCCGGACTCACTTTTTCGATACACCAGAGGACGTATTCAATTGGACAGATGAGACGGTGAGAGTCAGGCCCATGCCCAACCGGGCCTAGATCCGGGACACACGAGTGATTCATCGCAAACCCAGAGTGACTAGACCGTCCGAAGCAAAAGGAATAGAAAATCCAGATCCCGGAGGCGCAATGTCTCTGGCACTGAACCTCGGACTACAGCGCCCACCGATTCGGACCACTCGGGAGGCAGTGGCTGAGGGGCGATGGGTGGTCCAGTCCGCCTACGGATACTAGCTACCCCAGCTGCGGGGAGTGGTCCGCCTGTGCTTTGCTCTACAGACAACTGCACGCTGAGTAACACTGACACATTTGGTTGGGTCTCCCAACAATTGCTGGAACTATGAGAAGGGTTCGGGGAGCTCCGATGTAGGGGCTACCTGCCTCCTGTATAGTTGGGAGGTGTTAGGGGGATGGGGGGAGTTCTCAGATTAGTGGGTGTTTGGGATCCATTGGTATGGTAGGCTTTGGGCGCTCTGTTTGGGCCCGAGGTCGCCCATGCCGCGACAGGTACTTCAGTGTTCTATGAGTTATGGGGGGGGGGTAGGCAGTTGGGGGGTTTGGTTGGGGGTCAGGTTGGGATGGGGGTTGGGAATGGCGGGGGGCTGGGGTGACTGAGTGGGAGGAGTGGTGGGGGTGGGGGAGGAGGGTAGTGGGGGGGTAGATGAGTTTGAAACAGTGTCTGCACTATTTTGGCGATTGTATTTGATGTGTGTGTGGCTCCGAGAGCCCAGGCTTTTGCATTTTCTCCCCATTGACAATGGTTGATGCCCAGAGGTCAGGCCTCCCACAGGCGATGTTACGGGTAGTGAGTTGGAATGTCCGGGGGATGCTTGATAAAATAAAGCGAGGGGCGGTGCTATGGCTAGGGAAAAGAGAAGGGGCGGACGTTCTTCTCCTACAGGAGACGCACCTCCAGGGTACTAAGACCCTCAGCTTGCAGAGATATGGCTATCAGCAGGTGTTCCATGCGGGCTTTGTGAGGGGGTCCCGGGGGGTGGCAGTCCTGATACACCGTAGGCTCTCTTATGTACATGAGATGCAATGGATCGATGCCCATGGTAGGTATGTGTTTGTTAAAGGTATGGTTGGGGATGAGCCGATGGTCTTTGGTAGTGTGTATGCTCCGCCCCCGCTGCAAGATGCGCTTATTGAAAAGCTGTTTGAGGTGTGGGCCGATGTCCCGGATGTGCTGGCGATCGTGGGTGGAGACTGGAACGATGTGATGGATGGACGGATGGATCGCTTTAGGCCCGGTAGGGAACTCCAGGCTGCGGCGCCGACGAAGCTCCATGGCATAGCGCAGGGCTTGGCTTGGATTGACTCCTGGCGCTACCAACACGCTTTGAGCCGCGAATATTCCTATGTGTCGGCAGTACACAAGTCTTTCTCCAGATTGGATTACTTGTTCGTGCCGCTCTCCTGGCTGGCGAGAGTCGCCTCCACGGCCGTGCTCCCTCGTGGTATATCAGACCACTCCCCTGTGTCCTTGGATCTTCTGTTGGATAAGAGGCGACAGCCCTTCCGATGGCGCCAGTCCACGTGGCACCTACAACAGGATGGCTATCACGCACATCTGCGTGAAGCCATCTCTAATTATTGGGCGGAGAACGACAGTCCAGAGGTGGATGCCGCCACCCAGTGGGAGGCGCTGAAGCCAGTGCTCCGGGGGGTGGACATCGCTTGGTGTGCAGGGGCCCGTAGGATCCGTCGGAGAGAGGTGGAGGAGGCAGCGGGCGGGTTCAAGACCTGGAGAGAGACTGCACTATGGGGGACACAGATGAGGCTGTGGGGCAGCTCCTGATGGCGCAGCAATCGTACTCATCCCTGTTACTCGATGAGGCGCGACAGCTCTGGCTAGCCACGGAGAGTAGAATTTATCAATGGGGGGATAAATCCAGCACTATGCTCTACAGACTCTGCCAGCATACCTTCCGGGCTCAGACCCTGCCGGGAATTCGTGATGAGCAGGGGAACCCGATATCGGCCCCTGAGGACATAGCGGCCAGCTTCGCGCAGTACTATGCGGATCTGTATTCCCCCCGAGAGGCCCTCCCAGCGGAGGACGTTGATAAATTCTTGGCGGATCTCCCGCAGCGCGCGCTCTCGGATGAGGGCCGGGATACGCTGGAACTCCCCCTGTACCTGGAGGAACTAGGCACGCACTTGGGGAATTGAATTCTGGTAAGGCCCCGGGACCTAACGGGTTCCCGTGTGAATTCATGAAAACCTTTCACCTTCAACTGGAGGGGCGCTATAGGTTGGCGCTAGAGGCAGCCAGGGAGTGTGGTCGCCTCCGGGCGGATTGGCGACACGCCAAAATCGTTGTTTTCTGTAAACCCGGGAGACCCCCTGAACATCACTCCTCGTACCGGCCGATTTCCCTTTTAAACTTTGAGGCGAAGATATTAGCCACGGCCCTGGCTAACCGCCTCCTCCCGTATATCGCCGATCTGGTGCACCCTGATCAGGCGGGGTTTATGCCCCATAGGGCAACCAGACACAACATTCGCCGCCCGCAGGTAGTGGTGGAGACAGCCCGTGCTGCTAGGATCCCGACGGCGCTCCTTCTGGCCGATATTGATAAGGCGTTCGATTCCCTCAGCTGGGTGTTCCTTCGGGCGCTTCTGTCCCGTCTCAATCTCTGGCCTGTTTTTCTCTCCTATCTGAGCCTGCTCTATACGGACCTGACAGCGTCGGTGAGAGTGGCGGGGGCGGCGTCAAAACCCTTTCCCATCGGGCGGGGCACCAGGCAGGGTTGCCCTCTTTCACCCTATTTATTCGCCCTGGCCATGGAACCCCTGGCGGTGTGGGTGCGGATGGGCGCGCAGCTATGGGGGCTAGAGTGGGAGATGGGCCCGTCCGATCGTATTGCATTGTATGCCGATGACGTCCTCTTCTTCCTCACGGCCCTCAATTGGTCCGGGCCCAGAGCTCTAGAGATAATGCGAATTTTCGGGGAAGTTTCGGGCTTGCATCTGAACGTGCAAAAGTCCAAGGTGTGGGTGCTGGGCGATAGCGGTGGACTGGGCGCCTGGGCTTCGACGCTGCAGGCGGCAGCAGGCGGACTCAAATACCTGGGCGTTTTTCTCACGGACGCTCCGACCGTGGCATGGGAGCGCAATGTGGTGCCTGTTTGGGATAAAGTACGATCGGACATGCGGATTTGGTCCAGAATGCCACTGAACATCTATGGCCGATCGGCGATCTTTAAAATGGTGGCCCTTCCGCGCCTCCTATACCAACTGCAAAACCACCCATGCCCTATAGCACCGCAGTGGTTTAGTCAGGTGAACGCAGCGCTGAGTCAGTTCCTCTGGGCCGGGGGAGTGGCGAGAGTGGCTCTCCGCACTTGCTTCCTGTCTACATACTGCGGGGGACTGGCCACCTCGGACATTCTATCATACTATCAGGCGGCACACCTGTTGGTGCTTAATGACTGGTGGTACGGGGATCGGAGCGACCCGGCCTACGCCCTAGAGCGATATTTGATGGACCCGGACACGGTACACACCATTCTTTACTCGGCGACTATCAGGAAAAGGCTCCCCATAGTTACTCAGGTGGTCTTCCGAGTGTGACGAGCAGCCCTGCGCCGCATGGGGTGGTGGAACAGGTTGACGAGGGAGACCCCACTGTGGCAGAACGGACGGCTGCCGGCGCTGGCAGCCCTACGGGGATTCAGGGGCTGAGACGCTATTGGCATCTCTACGCTCGGCCACGTCATGAGGGGCACCACCCTTAAATCTTTTCAGACCTTGAGTGAGGAATATGCCATGCCCAAGACCCAATTCTTTAAATACCTCCAATTGCAACATGCATTGTCCCCCTATCTGGTGGGCTTAGAGTCCCTGCCCGAGTTCAGCCCCCTGGAGGCTAAGGTGTTTATGGGGGAATTGGAGGAAAAGAAAATTTCCAATATATATCAGACCCTGGTCACACACTGCTCCTCCTCCCTGGATAGACTACGCTCCGCGTGGGAGAGGGATGTGGGAGCTCTCGAAGAGGAAGACTGGAGGGAGGCCCTGGAGGCCCCGAGGGGGGCGGCCATAGCGATGCGTCTCCGCTTTATTCAATTTAAATACTTGCATAGGGCCTATTTTACCAGAGAACGGCTGTGGAAAGCAGGTTTGATTGCCTCCCCTGAGTGCTTGAGGTGCGGACGGGCGGTTGGGACGTTTGTTCACACTGTGTGGTCGTGTGCAAATCTGGCGAGATATTGGATGGGTGTCTGGGACTGTTTGACTGAGGTCTTGGGCTGGGACCTTCCCCGAACACCGCAACTCGGCTTGCTGCATGTCATGGAACAGGTGGGGGGTAATATATACTAACGCCACCTACTGGTATTGGGTCTCACAGTGGCTAAGCGAGATATAGCCAGGGCCTGGAAGGACCCCAGGGCCCCCCTATTGGAAGTTTGGAGACGGGGATTGGACTTTTGCATGGGACTGGAGCGTCCTGTCTTTGAGTCCAGGGGATGCCCTCGGAAACATTTTAAGATATGGAAAAGATGGGCGGATAACAGAGGGCTATGGCTGGAACCACCGATGCCACAGGACGCTGGAGAAGAACTTTAATTATTGTACCCTGGGCGGCAGAGAGCGCACACTTTTTGTACCATCTTGCTTCATGCCTTGAGACTAGCAGACACTGTATAGGGAGCGGGGTGGGACCTGGGGGGGGGGTGGTAGGGAGTTGGGGGTTGGGGGGGGGGTGTATAATCTATTATTGTTTGTACTGACTGCATATCCTCTTTCATGCCTGAGCTCATTAGTCCTGCGATGACATGCGGGACGGTGTCCCCACTTTGTATTTTGTCGGTACTTCAATAAAATTTTGTTCTGGAAAAAAAAAAAGAAAACAAGACACTGAGTCAACTTTCACACTCCCATTTTAAGTGTATCAGCATTGTGTAATGGTGAACTTGCATAAGTGATATTGCACTACACACTTGTAACATTATAGTTCATTATCCTAAAGTTGGTCTTGTAGTGTAGTTCCTATATTCCCAATAGGCTCTGCGCATTGGAATAACATAAACGGCAGTTTAGACGTAGGACTGAGGTCGACTAGGTCTCTACTGAATATGTTAGACTTAATTAGGTATGCCAGCTAGCTCAGAGGTCACTAAAAACTTTCTCGAATGAACAGGGAGGAGTTAACTTCCCTGATTAGACAAGAAGGGATTCGTTTCTGACAACCGCATAAACATGACAACTTTGCTCCCTCCAGAATAAGGAGTATATCCCCAGAGTTGTATGAAAACAATAGATAGCTATTTCACTCAGTCAATTGTGCATACTTAGTTTCACCAGAGTGCAGAGAAATAAAGAGACTGGCGTTTTCAATAAAATGTGTTATTTATTGAGCAGTTTTCTTTCTCATGCAAGAGAAGTGGATTGCAACAATTGCAATACTTATCATAAAGTAAAGTGCGTACAGTAAAAGGAGTATTATGAAATAATACTGTTAAAGCATTTATATGGTTTCTGAGCCATATGATACTTAAAACGGATAAAATATATACAATTACATACAATGATAAAAGTTGACTAAACGTACTCAACTGGTGCTTCTAAAATACGCCTACCCCAGTGTACCTAACCTAAGCCTAGTACGTGGGAAGGAGTAAGGGAGTTGCAGTTCAAGTTTAAGTTCGTTTTGCCAAGAGTCTGAATCAAGAATTCTCTTAAGGATCTAATCCGCTCCGTACCTTGGTTTTAGAATGAAGAAGGTCTTGTATCTCGCTCTCAGGACTCGATCTCCCAGTCACCCGCAAGGGTGACTTTAAACACTGGAGCTGGATTTTCTCGGCAGGAGAAAAGACAGCGTCTTTCTCAGTGCGTCAAATCGGAGGGACGGCTTCCTTCGGCACTCACATCAGCTGGGCTTTGGGTAAGTAGATAGCCGCTCTGCTCCAAACCACTGTGTGTTGCTTAAGGCAAATGCTGGTATATTTATACCTGGAAGGTGCCGAGTTTGACGTAAGGTTGGTCATAAGACATCACTAAGAACTGTCACTAAGAACTGGCAGTTCTTTCCGGACTCACAGGAGTTCTAGGACAAATCAAAACAAAAGCAGGGGGAATTCCCGGGCTGCTGGAGGTTTGGTTTGTTTAAAGAACGCGTTGTACTTTCTAGGAGTCTAGGGAAGTAGCCTTGCCGTATTTGGACTGCATTGGCTATGACTAAATATGGAAATGATTCTTATGCCTTTATAAGGATATGATTTGTTATAACCACACAAGGGCATAAATCGGGAATCTTTAATTAGGGTCCTAGATACGTTCACAACACCCACTCCACGTATAATGCCCATCATTACTAAATACTAAGCAATATATAAACATATAAGTATGCATGTGTTTTCCAGCCCACCCCAAAATACATAAAATTGCATTTGAAATGGTATAGATACACGAAAATGAGTATTATACTGTACGCTTTCAAGCAGTGTTATCATTCAGAAAAAATTTTGTTCATTTAGAATGTTGGCTGAATGAATCACGAAAATTACATTCATGAAATGGCTCTTAATACAGAAGAAAAGGTTGAGACCATTTCATCACATATTTATACAAGATTGTACATGTGCTAGAGGCTGATTCAAAATATTGTCTCTAGAGTCTCTAAGAATAGAAGTTCTGTTCTCTGAGAATAGTTCTACTTTAAGCAGAGTATCGTGTGCCAAATAAAAGTAAATATTTTGGAAATTGGGAAAAAATAATTTTGCTTTCATGGGAAAAAATAGTTCCAAATGTTTTCAGTAGTGTTGTTTATAAAAACTGAAGGCCGAATTCAGAGTTCAGGGAACGCTGTGTGCTCGCTTTTTCAAATATTATTCTTGTTGTTAGGAGAGAACATTACCTCAGCTAGGCCAGCAAAAAATTTGTCTACAACAGTAGGTGAAAGTTGGGCCAATGTTTAAAATCAGAAATAGTGCATATATGCGATGCATTGCCATCATCGGTGTTCAGATCAGCAATGTTCACAGAAGGTTGTACTTCACCGCCACCTAATCGTAATGGTGAGGTCTCAACGAATGCCGTCATCAGAATCGGTAGCCGCTGGGGACAACACTTTGCATGAGTCGTTACCGGACAAAGCAAAGCATCGATATCCATTGGTACTGCTGATGGTAGTGTAAGACAGACGTCCAACACGCATTCTTCTCCGCATAGCAGACATCGAAGCACAGGTAAGATGCAATTTTGCCAGATTGGTCTGAATGAAAGAAACCAGGTAGTATTCAAATCTCTTAGCAGGGCCAATCCGAGGACCTTAGTGATACGGTCTCTGTATCGTATTGCTAGGATCGTTTCTTCCATCGTAAATGTAAATGTAAATGTGGGATACTTGTAAAGCGCACTGTTACTCTAACCGAGTGTCCTGGCGCTGCAGACTGCTGGGGAACCCGTCCTGGTTTTCCCTGTGAGATGGTCCCTTTCTGGGTATCACCAGGGTGAAACCTGGCATCCCCGGCGTCTGTGGGGGGCCGTTGTAGAGATGAGGCAAGCTTAATGCCCAGAGTTACCGAGTGTGTTCCCTGGTTAGAGTAGGCACTGAGGCGAGAATTATCGAGTCTGTTGACCCCTGGTCCATGACCCTGCTGTGTCGGGAATTGAACCCTGGTCCCGGGCCGTTCTCTGCTTACAGGTCTGCCGCCTCTAACCAGTGAGCCACACCTCTCCACTGAGCCTGAGTTTTGTCTGTGACTTGGCTTGCCATATCGGAGCAGGAGGAACAAAAATAAAATTCCTGCTACGAGTCCCAAAATAAGAGGCAGGCCACCGAAAAGAGAATGCACAAAATTTGGGAAGATGCCCAGAACTGTTTCAAAGGGTGCTAACAGTCCCGAAAAAATTGTCTTAAATACATGTGCAATGCCACTGGTATCTGACATGTTTAAGATTTGGCTTAACATTTCCACGAAATGCATGGGTCAATTTGTCGATAATAGGGTATGTATCTCTGCCGCTGTCTTTGCACCTTGCAGGTCATATGTCTCTTTGGACGAGGTTAAAGGCAAAGTTGTTTGTAAAAGAATAGACTTCATTCTGCTTAAAGTATCAATTCGAATAGAATAGATATTCACAGAAGGCCATATTGCTGCCTCAATGTCTGGATTGCTATTTGGATGCAATACTTGCATACAACAAATGACCCTGGAAGTAACGCTCACGAGACAGGCTTTTCCTGGTATCATGCCACAACAGCTCTGGTCACTTAATATAACGCAGCTACCGTTGAAAAGTTGTCTGAAAAGGGCTCTATCTGTGTAGCAGGGGTGCCGTGCAAATGACATGAAAGGTTGTTTAATGAACCTTCGCAGGCTCCATGCAAGTTAATACCTTGACACAGAAGTGTACCTCTTAGTGATTTTTTACAATTGTTACCACTAAGAAATACCTCTTTTTTTCCCTTCACTATAACATCTATGTGTTTAAGGTAAATTCCAGGTCGATTTGATGTATCCTTTACCCAACCTTTCATACAGGCCTGCTGGTATATACTTTTGGCAGTATTGAAACTGAAAAGTAGTTATCGGGATTGTAATGGTGCCATGTATTATCCATTCAATGACAGGTCTTTCTGACATTGTCAATGGTAATCTTTCTAGTTTTTCAATGCTCAGCACCGTATAGTCTTCTCCTTTTTGTGCCAACGAGATTTGTCTATCAGTAAGGTTAAAGATAGAAAATAATGACGTTGTGTTGTTTAGACGCCATGGCACGTAGCCTGAACTGAGGTTTTGTAACGTCCAGCCTAGCTGTACAATAGAACGTAATTGGGATTGACCATGTTGTGACCATGTGTACCATTAGCATATCCTGTTCTATTATATCAATAGCAGATGATACAATGCTGTCCAGTGAATAAATTCTGGAGGACAGAGTCTTTAACCCATTCTCCACTACAGAAAGTGATTTTTTTCAAATAATACGATCAATTTCTCGTATTTTTTCTGCAGTTTCAATTTGTGTTACTTTCCAAGCTTCATTGTAAGCTGCGTATATACCGGCGTATATGAAACGTTTTTGCGCTGTTTGCGAGGTCCCATTATGAAATCTCGCAAGTCATTACCTTCTTTAAGTAAAGTTAAGTGTTGCTTAATTTCGGGAAGTGTGGATCTCTGTAGCCAATCGAGGCATAATTTTCCTACACTATATGTTGTAACTATCCCTGCATGTTGTCTCTGGGAATATCTTGGGTCTGGCCTGTTCTGTTTGAACCCCTGTAATTTGTTCAGGAATCTATCTTGACAGTTATTTGTGTCTGTGGGCCAGATCAACCATTTGTTCCAATCAGGAATTGTTCTGTTTTGTTTTAAAATATAGGACACGTCTAACCCCTCATCTGTAGTGGTGTTTCTATCAGGCATAGGCTTTGGTATAGACGGGTTGTTTAAATCTTTTATCTTGGCTAGACCAAGACAGGTTGTTTGTTGAATGGTGTCATTCAGGAACATTATTTGTTCTGGGATCATGCAGGCTCTAAACAATGATTCTAGACCTTGTACCTGCCACTCTTTTGTACCCCAGATGGTTTTTGTCTCAACGTTATTTTTCCAAAATTCAAAACCAAATGTAGACATTTTTTCATAAAATTTTTCAGAATAAATCAGTTTAGTATTTGTCAACATGTTTTTCACTCCTGTCTTATTTAACATTTTGGAATAAAACGTTTCTGGATTAGTGTAATTAAACCCTGAGAAGTATGGAAATTTCTCATAGAATGTTTTTGAACTGCCTTTTGGCGGAGTTGGACAATGTTCCCACTGATTATAACTGAAAATATTTCTAAGATTAGCAGATTTATGCAGATAATGATGCCCAAAGTGATTGAAATAATACATTTCCTCATAATTCGATGAACCCTGTAAATAATCATGTTCAGTAAATTTTGCTGACATTTCTAAATCTGACATCATATTATTAATATTTTCAAAGTCCCAATCATCAGAGAAAGTACTAGGTGATATAAAGTCACTTAAGGAGATCTTAAATTGGTGTGGATATTTCAAGAGCTCAATCGGGCCATAGATTTCATAGTCAGTTTTGTCCCATGCTATACCACCAGGTATAGGGATGACTGTGATGTTCACTGATGATAGTTCTCTTTTTTCGATGTGAGAAGATATGTTTGGTTTCAGGACCAAGTTGATGTTCTGACTTGCCACAGAAGGAGGAAAAGTACACCTAACACAATCCATAATTTAATCCATGGTGAAGTTAGATCTGTTTCTCTAAGTTGATGAAAGAACTCTGTGATTTTCTTTATGAAAGTTTTTGTTGCTGGCTTGTCGCCATGTTCACTTGGATCATCGGAAAAGTCATCAAAGTTGATAAAGTAGCCAGATGCAGTTCTGTCAATTGGTGGAATTGCTTCCGGATTTCCATTGATTTTTGGATTTTCTTTTGTTACATTTGTATAGTCCAAGGTTACATCGTTGTAGACAGGTGTTTCTTGACGAACTGTTGCGATTTGGGTATCAAGAGGCACAAGTTCCATGGCTTTGTTGCATAGTCCTTTTTAGGTCGAGGAACTAAAGGCTGCACTTTCTCAGTTTCCGGTCGGTGATTTAATGATTTGGAGTATGGGGGCTTGAACCGGCCTCTTCCAATGGCTGGCTTCCTAAACGGAGGCCAGCCCTTGGAGGAGACAGGCGTCACTCCAAACAAGCCCCGTCTCTTTCGGATTCGGGGGCGTGTTTTTGGTGTTCTTTCCACCTGTGACGTCATCCGTCGCTCAGAACGCCAAAACACGCCCCCGAATCCGAAAATGTTAGGAGCTTTGCTGCCGCCGTTTTGTTTTTGTGAGTTCGAGCTTGGGGCGTCTGTTGTTCTCACTGCTTGTCTTGTTTTTCTTCTTCCGTTCCCTCATTCTGGTTCTTCAAGCCCCTTTCCCTCGCCCTCTTCTAGTTTGCATTTCCCCTCATCCCTCGGTTCCTTCTGTCATCTCTCTGCCCCTCCTCAGTCTCCTCTCTCTCTTTCCTTCTCTTCTCCTCTCCCTCTCTTCGCCGTCCTCTCCCCTCTCTCCCTCCCGTCTTCTCGCCTGCCCCCCCTCCCTCGCCACAGTGATTATGAGCCGGATGCTTCAGCTGTTCGCTCTGAGCCCAGCAGCCTCTGCTCCTCTGCCTGCAGAGGAGCAGAGGCTCTGGAGAGGCTCTGGAGAGAGGGGCTGAGGGAAGTGGCTGAGGACAGGCGGACGTGTCTACAGATGAGCCAAGGAAGCAACAGGTACAGCCCCTCACAGGGACGGGAACTAGCCCCCCGCACTGCCCCCGCCAGCACTGTGGAACCCGTCTATCCCCGCAGAGGTGCCCGCGACCCTACCCAAGCAGGAGACCCCGCCAGGAGTCACGAGACCCCCCCTACCTTAACCCTCTAAGTAGCCTTCCCACCGAACCCCCAACAGGTAGCAGGGAGATCCCTCGGCAGAGCCGGGCCCGCTCTCCTACGGGAGACACCACTGGAATCCATCAGCAGCACAGCGGGAGACCCGGCACCCATCCCGCCCCCCGCAGCCCCCACCCCAGAGTCTGCCATGGCTCACCTTCCCTGCCAGGCTCCCCTCATCCCTGCTCCGTCAATCCTCACAGACCCCCTCCCCCCCAACACCCCCACGCATTCGCGTCACCTCTCCCCCCCCCCCCCTTTATGCCCCCTCTCGCCCTCGGTACTGGGGCCTGCGGGTGTTAGCCAATGTACTTTTAGTGTCTTTCCCTCTCCGGTGCCACCTGTGGGTGAGCGGTTGTGTGTGTGTGGCTCTGGGTGTGTGTGGCTCTGTATGTGTGTGTATGCAGAAACGGATGGATGTGTGTGTGTAAGTATGTGCCTGCGTGCCGCTGTAGGTGTGTGCGCATGGGTGCATGTGTGTTAAAGCATGCTTTCTTACCATGACGTGAGTCTGCATAAACGCATGGACGGCTGTGTGTGTGTTTCCATGGGTGTCTGTGTGAATGTGTGTTTACTAACCATGGTGTGTGTGTGTGTGTGTGTGTGTGTGCGTGTGTGTCTGTGTGTCTGCATAACTGCATTGACGGATATATGGGTGTATGTGTGAATGCATGCTTTCTTATCATGGTGTGAAGTATGCATGAATGCTTGTTTACTGTCACGCTATGTTTTTCTGTGGTTTTGCAGTACAAGGTACTGGTAGATGCAGTGACTGTCCTTACTGATACATTGATTTTCAATACTGTAAACCAGTGGCTTGCAGGACTCCGTTTTATGTATTACAGCATACTCTGCTTCCTGTCTCTTTGTAGAATCTCGGTACATTAATAAACGTGATTGAGGGTTTGCAGGACTGATAATTTTGGGTGGATGTGGTGTGGGTCAGCAACCTTTCCCGGGCCTGAAGAAGTAAAGAATGTGGTAGTCATGTTCTGTTGTGCTGCTAGGAGTGGTGCAGTGTGGATTGAGTGGGATAAATGGTCAGATGTTGCAAAATTACTGGTCATCTCAACTGAGTGTAAGCTGCATTATCTGTTACCAATTCTGGTTGCTACACTGGGGGAGATATAGGGCCTTTTTGTTTTCATCCAAAACGGTTGAGTTGTACCTTGTCTTTTTGGAATTCTGATGGATTGCTTAATAGGTGACTGGGCTTGAGTTTTTGCGCATGGCATATGTCAAATTCAATCTAATCTGTGTTAGAGACTTGTCTGTTTTTTATTTTGAGTTTTTTGGTTCCTGAGCCAAATTGTGATCAGGTGATTGTGCCCGCCGTTTTCGTGCCTCTGTTTCCCTGCTTGTTGTATGTTGAGCTCTTCCACTGAATAGCTGCGGATTCAGCATCTGTTATGTGCTTGCTCCCCTGCCCCCTGACTGTGCTTGCTCCCCTGCTCCCTGGCTGTGCTTGCGGGCGAGCGATTAAGCTATTGGCATTGTAAATGTCAATGCCATTTATTGGATTGTAGCAAGGTTTGGTCTTCTGCTATTTCTTGGGAGTCCACTAGGCCTACTACTTATTATTGGCCACATGGTTGTGGTTTCACCAGTTTGATTGATACAACTCGGTTCTCCTTTTTACCAGCAAGGGGCGGTAGTACTACTGATCTTGTTCCGCTGACAGCTAAGACAGGTACTGCTTTTCTGTAAGAAGGCCCAAATTCCTTCTTCAACGCGATCTTTTCTCTGACCATATCCCCAATCTTTGGAATCCAGACAGGTCTTGCTGGGACAGGTGGTTTTTCTTCAATGGTCGTTGGCTTTAGCTTTTCGTTACTTAGACTTTTTCTTGTTTCATTTAAGTCCTGTAAAACAGCCAAACTATCTTTGATATCAAATGTTTTTTGTTTCACCACTGAAGTCTGACAATCCAAATCCTGGATGATCATTCTAGTACCAAATAAAAGTTCGTACGGACTGATACCTCCTAGAGAATTTCTTGGCATGGTATTAAGACTACGTTGGGCACTTATTAGATGTTTGACCCACCCGTCACCCGAACCTAA
Organism: Lissotriton vulgaris; assembly: GCF_964263255.1. NCBI lineage: Eukaryota > Metazoa > Chordata > Amphibia > Caudata > Salamandridae > Lissotriton > Lissotriton vulgaris. The sequence continues at coordinate 697,241,901 of NC_141687.1, read as the reverse complement.
TACCCTCGCTGTTATAGATTGCTTTATGTCACGTTTTTTTCTCTCCACTACCGCATTTCCCTCGGGATGGAATGGACTAGAATACCGCAATGCAATGCCCATGCTTGCCATGGCCTCCTTGTAAGCCCGAGAGCTAAACGCAGGACCCTGGTCAGAATGTAGCACGCCAATTGCGTTTATGCCGATAAAGACTCGCAAATCTTTTTATAACAGTTCTGGCGTCAGCCGAGCGCTGGGGCCACATCTAAATGAATCTTGTCTTAATAATTATGGGATCGCATTTTTCCGTCTGGATGTCTGCGTATAGATAGCCTGATGCTGTCTAATAGAAGTGTCTGGGCAGGTATCTGGTCCGGTTCACAACTGCGATCTCTGTTGCAGTCCTGACAATTCATTGCAAAGTTATGCATTTGCACGCTCATCCCTGGCCACCAGTATTTTGATTGTAATTCTATTAGAGATTTCAGGATCTCTTGGTGCCTCAGACCCAATCCAATGTGTGCTTCTTCAATCAAGAAGACTCTCCGGTTCGTGTTTGGAATTACTCTATCCCCCACTCCAGGTATTTGAGCAAACGAACGGAGTTAGCGTCAATTATGTATGTATTTCCGAGTGGATAATTTAGAGGTAACGCCGCATAATTGCCTTCCATTGAGGCTTTTACTGCTAGTAGCGTTTCACCGTCTATTTGTTTTTTCGTTCGCTTTTTTGTAGCTACGGAAGCAGAGTGATCAGCTGCCGCTGTGGCTCTGTCAGCCAATTAATTCCCTGCAACGTGAATGCCATCACGTTGAAGACTCTGCGTATGTATCACGTGAGTCTTTTGTGGTTCTTTCTGCAAAAGAACTACTTGTTCCCATAGTTTTTTATGCTTTATTGTGGCACCTGTCTCATCTTTGTATCCGTTTTTTATCCAGGTATGCATGGAATTATTGTAAGACCGGACGCAGTATTGCGAATCGCACACTATTAGTGTGGGGAATTCGCGATCGACATATTCCAGCGCCATCTTTAGAGATCTTATTTCAGCTCGCTGAGCAGTACAGTTTCTGAGTGATTTAGTTTTAGTGACCATCGATCTGAATTTACCTAAGCGCCAGCGACCTTTAAAAATCGCACACGCAGCATTGTAAATTTGTTTTTCCACAACGTAGTGTTGTTCAAATCTGTCAGTGTAGATTACACAGGTGTACTGTTCCAGAGGCAGAATTTCGGTTGACAGAGGGCTTTCATTTTCGTATTTCAGATTTTCTAGTTTTTTTATTTTTGGATCAAAAGCGTGTTTCACGTCTTCTGTAGCAATAGAATTTTCCCATTGTATCCATTTTGGATCTAGAGCTTTAGCATTTGGAATGCCTGGTCTTGTTACTGCCTCAAGGGCTGATACTGCTGTTAGAACAGATATCCTTTTCCATTGGGCTAGGGCTCTTTCTTTTGCTACAGCAGTTTGAACCGCAGTTAGAATTTTTTCAGTAGAACTGAATTTCATTTCAGCTTGTGTGTACAAGTGTGATCTGTAAGCTATTGGTACAGTTTCTCCCTCATTAGAGGTCAGGTATGTGAATCCACATCTTCCTGGGATGACTCGTATTACAAGGTTGCGCGTGTTTGCAGTTTTGTTTTAGTTAACATGTCTGTCTGTAATGATCTTAAAATTTCTGTATGTTTTTGAGTCCAATTAATTGGTTTAAAATCAGGTTTTATTAGTTCGTAGAGAGGTTAAACTCTGCATAATTTAGAATGTATTTTCTTTCGAAATTCAGGAAACCTAGTATTGATTGTACGTTTTTCGTGTTTTTGGAGCTTGGAGTACAGCACACTTCTCTAAGAAGTTGTCTGCTAGGCTTTTTGCCTTCAATTGATAATTCATATCCTAAAAATAGGCCAGTTAGATGGGCAATTTGTGATTTTTTTAAAGTTAGATTTGTACCCTTCAGATGCGAGCCCAAGTATTATGGTGTTCACTCTTATCTGAAAGAGACACGTTAGTGATAGATTCCTTACCTTAGAATATCCCCAGGCGTTAGATTGGATCCGGAAACTTTTGAGTAGCAGTACCCTTGCGCGTCGGTAGGCGCCGTCTGCGGCTCCGTGTCCGTCGTCGGCGTCGTGGGCGCCATGATGACTTTGTCGGAATACTTAGACGCCGCCTCCGCGTGCTAACGTCAGTTCTTCTTTTTTCCGCGCCAGCAAGCGCAGATCTGGAAAAAGCAGTTAACCCTTAGTAAATTTTTGACTAACTTTTTTGGATCTTTTTGATAATTTCTCAAAGTCTTCTCGACTCCGATCGGTACCGTAAGGATGCCTGGTATCAAGCACTGCGAGGATTGCGACTGCACAATGTCGGTCACGGATCCTCACCACCTGTGCCTAACTAGTCTAGGCGTCGACCACGACGACAAGGCCTGCTCCGACTGCCGGGCCCTCTCTTCGAAAGCCAGGCGAGAGCGGTCCCGCAGGCGACTGGAACTCCAGCAGTCGGTGCCGCGCCATGAGAGGTCCCGGTCCCACGGGAGGGCGAGGGACAGGTCGCGGGCTCGGAGCCACCACAGTTCCGAGAGTCGGCACCACTCCTCTGGGTCGAAGTAGTCGTCAGGTAAGAAGCACAAGAAGTCGAAGAGACGTCATCGCTCTTCTGACTCCCCCCCCCCCCCCCCCCCCCCCGACGCTCGCTCGATGCGGCCGGGGGTTCGGGTGACACCGCACACGCGACTCCTTCGGGATCACAGGCGTCGCGTCCTGCTCCACACCATCCGGTCCCTGGGCGAGACGCGACGCCGGGGGAGATCGACCGCTTCCTCATGGCCATGAGGTCCCATTCTCCTCTGACGGGTTCCGCAGCACATCTGGGCCCAGCGGACCCGTCTGGGGCCCCTAGCGGGTCGGGGGCTTCGGCCTTCGGGCCCGGCACCGCAGGGTACAGCGGTCAAGACACCGCCGGCGCCTTCGGGCCCGGTGCCGCGGGATCTCACTGGACCCTCTTCGGGATCTGGATCGTCACCGGTGGACCTTACGACCCCCCCGGCGTCGGTCCGTCAGGTGTCACCTCCGGCGCCGCCCCAATGCCTCCCTCACTCCGGCTCCAACGTCGGAACGGCGCCGCTGGCCGCCGCTTTCGACGCCGCTTGGAGATTGTCACTTCTATGAGTCGGCCCCATTGATTGACAACCCTGAGTATCAGGAGATGGGTTATGAGGAGGATTGGGAGGGGTCTGAGGACCCTCTGGCCCAAGCGTGTCAGTCTCAAGAGGACTGGACAGGGGAACTGGGAGAGGCCTGGACACCTCTCCAGACACTGGTTTTGTCTCCCCTCCTACCGTGGCTTCGGAGGAGGGGGCAACCTATAGTGTGGTGTTGATGAGGGCTGCCAAGGCCTTGGGCCTTGAGCTCCCCGTCGCGGCCGTGAGGACTAACCTCCTCGCTGAGATCCTTAAACCGCAGTCAAGCTCGGCTGAGCCTCTGCTGCCCTTTAATGAGGCCTTGACCGACGTTCTTTAGGGCACTTGGTCCAGGCCCGCTACGGGTTCGCCCGTAGATAGGAACGTGGCCAGACGCCACCGCCCGGCCCCGGGCGACCCATGTTTCCTGTCCACCCACCCCAACCCCCGAGAGTCTGGTCATCCAGGCCTCCAATTCCCAGACTGCATTCCTGTCTGCTCCACCTGATCAGGAATCCAAGAAGTATGAGAAATATGGAAAGAAAATATTCTCCTCCCTTAGTTTGGGACTGCGGTCTTCATACACCGCATGCCTCTTGGGCCGCTACACCCACTCTCTGTGGGAGACGGTGGCGGAAGTGCTGCCAGAGTGTCCGTTGGAGGTACGGGCCAAACTCAGCCAAGCCCTTGTGGAGGGTCGGGATGCAGCCAAATATTCTATCCAGTGTGGGCTGGATACCACTGACTCACTAGGCAGAGCGATGGCAACGACGGTGGCGGTGAGACGCCATGCCTGGTTGAGGCCCGCCAACTTTTCGGCAGGTGTCAAAAACACTCTGATGGACATGCCGTTTGATGGCCGTCGCCTTTTTGGCGACAAGGCAGACCATGCGCTTGAGCGCTTTAAGGACTCCATGGCTACGGCCAAGTCCTTGGGCCTCTCTGCCCCGTGCCAGCAATCGGGTGCCTTTCGCTCCTTTCGTGGCCAAGGAAGGGGTGTCCCCACACGTGCTGCCAGCCACTCGCCGCAAACTAACATCCAGCGTGGTGAAAATCGCTGTGGAGGCGGTTGGGGACAACGGGGAGGCCAGTCCACACCTTCCCCCGCAGCATCCGCCTCTAAACCCTCCTAGTCTGTGCTTCTCGGCCCATGTGACGCCTGTGGGGGACAGGGTTCGCCATCGCCACTCTCACTGGCACACTGTCACTCCGGACAGGTGGGTGCTGCAGATCGTCCGGAGGGGCTACTCCCTCCCCTTCGAGACGACCCCTCAAGCCATGCCACCGCAACACCACCACGTATCGGGGGATCACTTGCGGCTTCTGCAGGAGGACGTTTCGGCCCTCTTGGCCAAGGGGGCCATCGAGCACGTTCCTGGGCCAGAAGTAGGACGTGGTTGCTACTCCCACTACTTTCTGGTACCCAAGAAGGGCAAAGGGGGCCGACGCCCTATCTTGGACCTATGGAACGTCAACGGCTTCCTTCGGAAGGAGAAGTTCAAGATGCTGACTCTGGCTCAGGTCTTAGCTGCCCTGGATCCAGGAGACTGGATGGTAGCGTTGTCGTTACCTGCGGTTCACGGTAGGCCACGAGCACTTTCAGTTTACCGTGCTCCCCTTCGGCCTTACCAGCGCCCCACGGGTGTTCACGAAGGTGATGGCGGTGGTCGCAGCTCATCTGCGAAGGTTAGGGATTTCAGTCTTCCTCTACTTCGACGACTGGTTGTTAAAGGCGGGCTCGCCCCAGACAGTCGTCAGCCACCTCCAGACGACGGCAGACCTCTTGCACCAGCTGGGGTTCTCCATCAATGTGCCGAAGTCACACCTGTGCCCCTCTCAGAAGCTCCTTTTCATCGGAGCGGTTCTCGACTAGGTGCAGTTTCGGTTTACCCACCCGAACAGCGGGTTCGGGATATACAGGCTCTGATTCCAATCTTCCAGCCTTTATCCCGGGTTTTGGTCAAATTGACGCTGCGGCTTCTGGGGCTGATGGCTTCCTGCATCATTCTGGTGCATCACGCCCGTTGGCGGATGTGGGCTCTGCAGTGGGACCTGAAGTTTCAGTGGGCCCAGCATCAGAGCAACCTGTCCAACCATGTCCTGAACTCGGAGGGCACTGCAAGACAGCTGCAGTGGTGGCTCACGGACCGCGATTGGGTCAGCGGCAGATCCCTCTCCCTTCCCCAACCGGAGCACGTAGTTGTGACGGACGCGTCCCTCCAGGGCTGGGGAGGCCAAATGGGAGAGGCGGAGATCAGAGGCCTCTGGTCTCCAGCGGAGTCCCGGCTCCATATCAACCTTTTGGAGCTGCGGGCGATTCGTCTAGCACTGAAGGCATTCCTCCCCTCTGTCCGAGGGAGTGCAGTGCAGGTGTTCACGGACAACACCACCGCCATGTGGTACTGCAACAAACAGGGCGGGGTGGGGTCGTGGACCCTATGCCAGGAGGCTCTGCGTCTCTGGCAATGGCTGGAACATCAGGACGTAACTCTGGTGGTTCAACACCTGGCAGGTTCTCTGAAAGCCAGGGCAGACGAACTCAGCCGCCGGTGCATGATGGATCACGAATGGCGTCTGAACTCGGACGTGGCTCAAGGTCTCTTTCTGCAGTGGGGAGAGCCTTGGTTAGATCTATTCGCCACCGAAGAGAGCACGCAAAGTCATCAGTTCTGCGCGTTGGAATTTCCAAGGAGGCACTCGCTCGGAGACGCTTTTCGTCGCGAGTGTACGCCTTTCCGCCTATACCACTTCTGCCCAGAGTGCTGAAGAAGATCAGGCGCGACCGGGCACAAGTCATCCTTGTGTCTCCGGACTGGGCACGAAGGTACTAGTATTCCGAGCTACTCAGTATGTCAGTCGATCCCCCGGTTCGTCTGCCTCTTCAGGAGGACATTCTGTCGCAGCAGCAGGGGACGGTCCTCCACCTGAACTGTCCAGTCTCCACCTCCATGCTTGGAGATTGAGCGGCGACAGTTGAGGCCATTTGACTTGCCTCCTGAAGTCTGTAACATCATTCTGGCAGCCAGGCGTCCCTCCACAAAGTCGGTATACGCCTGCAGGTGGAACAGATTTGTGGCATGGTGCACAGTAAAGGCTGTGGATCCTCTCTCTGCCCCTCTTTCTGAGGTTCTTCTCTTACTTCTTTCTCTTGCCCAGCAGGGCTCTGCTCTGGGCACTATCAAGGGCTATCTTTCTGCCCTTTCAGCCTTCTTAAGGCTGCCTGATCAACCATCTTTGCTCAAGTCCCCTATTGTAAATCGTTTCCTGAAAGGCATCACACACACGTTTCCACCTGTTCCCTTTGTGATGCCTCAGTGGGACTTGAACTTAGTTCTTACATTTTTAATGTGCGCTCCCTTCGAGCCACTTCACAACTGTCATCTTCGCCGACTTCCTTCCTGGTAGCCATCACCTCTGCCAGGAGAGTGAGTGAGCTCCAGGCTCTATTCTGTAAACCTCCTTTCCTTTCAGTCCATTCGGACAAGGTTGTGTTGCGGACAAGGCCCTCTTTCTGTTTCAAAGCTTTATTCTACATTTGTCATAAAAGCATACATCCTAGCCCTATACAATAAATACTAAAGCTAAAAATACTTTTTTTAAAACACATATTAAACAAGTGACAGCCGAATGCTATACATAAGTAAAACTTGTGCTTAAATTCATAAAATGTATTTAAAAAACATTTAAGATGAGAGAGAGATTATAAGACATGGCAAACATATTTCATTATATTACATTTAGCAGTAATGTGCGAGTGCGGATTACCCAAGCAAGAAATTTTGCTACAGCAATCACGAATGGTGTGGAGGAGTCAGATTCTAATATTCTAAGTGCTGTCGATTGACTGCGAGTGCCAATGTTTAAGCAGACTGGCTTTAGCCATTTGCGCCGTGGGCTGGCATATAAAGGGCAACAAAACAGAAGATGGGAGATGTGCTCTATTTGGTCTTTGCAATGGTGACAATGTTCATCCCACGATGGGGACCAATGTTTCTTGAAAGCATTCACTGGGAGTGTTCCAACGCGGAGTTGGAAATATAATTTCCTATCATGCGGGCGTTCAATTATATCCCAGTATGCTTCGCATGAAGGAAACATTTTAATGTCCAAAAAGCGAGATGACAAAATGGATCCTTTGCAATACATCGTTGAATACACCATTTCCCAATACATTTCTTTCAATTTTGTTTTCAATGGAAAACAAGCCACATCCCTGTTACCCCATAGATGTTCCAGTTTTAACTTTTCAAGTATGCCCGCAGTTCTTTTAACCATACAATACAATGGAAACGATCACACTTAACAACGTCTAACAAAGCTGTGACATAGTGGCTTAGCTCTGGGGTCACCATCAGACGCCTCCAATACAGCAGTGGCCTTAGCCGAGCTATGTCCTCAACATTTTTCCTGCCAAGGTCCAGCTTTAATGGAATTGTTGGCGTACTTTGTGGGGCCAATACAAGCCCTCGCAGAAATTTATTTTCTGCCCGCCCCAAATCTCCTAGATTTGAAAAACCCCAAAGTTCGGAGCCATATAAACACGCGCTCAATACTTTCATATTATAAATTTCAAGGGCACAGTTTATTGGTTTTGTCAGAGAGGCTCTGTGTTTGAGGGCCACTACGCCTGCAAGCTGACTAAACTTTAGTACTGCCGTGTTAATATGCGATTTCCATTTCATATCGCCCTGCAAAATAATTCCTAGATAGGAAAAAGCATCAACTTTCTCAAGTAGGGTACCCTTGTACGTTATCACACCCTTGAACGTGGTCTGTTGGTTAAGGCACATGAATTTAGTCTTGGTGGTATTCAATTCAAGGCCCCGACTATCACAATATTCATCAAAGGCATCAACCGTTTTTTGGAGACCACTCGGTGTGCGTGAAAGTAAGAGCGTATCGTTCGCAAACATTAGGACGGGGACGTGTGAACCTGCTATGATTGGGGCATCACTTGGAGATTTCTTCAGATGATCAACAATACCATTTATATAAATAGAAAATAATGTAGAGGCCAGGACACACCCTTGCCTCACCCCTCGCTCCACCGGTAAAGGCTCAGTGACTTCTCCCTGCTTGCCCCACCTAATTATTGCAAAGTTGTTTTCATGGAGGCGCACAAGCAGGGTAAGGAGTTCTTGGCTTATGCCTACATCAGCCAAGGTCTGGCACAGTTTTTCTCTTGGGACCAGGTCGAAAGCAGCTTTTAGATCCACAAACACAGCGGATAGTGTGCCCTTTTTTAGTATAACATTTCTCCAGTAGATGGCTATGAAGTAGAAAACGTGGTCAACACTACTGGTCAGGGGGCGGAACCCTGCTTGATATGGTGACAATATGCTTTTTTCATCAATCCATTGTTGCAGTTTGTTCTGGACTAATCTCCCCATAAGCTTTTGCGCTGTGTCAATGAGGCTGATGGGTCTATAGTTTTTGGCCTGAGTTTTGTCACCTTTTTTAAATATAGGGATGATTTCCGCTCCCTTCCATGAGACGGGTACTTCCCCTCCCATAGCCACTGCATTAGCCAACCATGTAAAATAAGTGCACCATTTATTTATTTTATTTATTTGCAAGTTTGTATGGCGCTGCGAATCGACTCCCGGAGGAGTATCTCCGCGCCTTTGGCAGCAAATAAAGAACAGCAACTCGTCATAATTTAATTCAAAGCCCTAAGCAGCTAATAATTAAAAAAGAACGTTTTGAGTTTCTTCCTAAAAGGGAAATGTTCCCTGCATACTCTGATTTCCTTCGGGAGTTGGTTCCACAACTTAGGGCCGGCTACAGATAGGGCCCTACCCCCCTTTCTAGCCTTCATGGCCCTAGGAGCACATAACAATTCCTCATCTCCTGATCTCAAGGATCTAGATGGGACATAAGGGATGAATTTTTCAGTGAGGTAGCCAGGACCCTTTCCCATAAGGCATTTATGGATGACACAGCAGATCTTAAACATCACCCTCTGCCTTACCGGGAGCCAGTGCAGTTTGGCCAACAATGGTTTTGAGGGAGTACGAGGCGGGACGTTTAAAACTAGTCGTGCAGCAGTGTTTTGCACCACTTGCAATCTAGCCAAGATACCCTCATTGGCACCCAGCAACAGACCATTGCAGTAGTCCAGCCTACTTAACACTAGTGACTGGACCAACGTTCTCCTGGTGAAATCCGGTAGCAGAGGGAATACTCTCCTGAGAAGACCAATAACATGAAAACATGAACCCACCACTTGATTAGTTTGTTGTGTTAGGGTGAGCTCATGATCCAGTTTCACTCCCAGATCTTTTACCACCGTTTTGGGCTCAGGGACGGGGCCAAGATCTTGGGGCCACCAGTCCGGAGTCCATAAACGTTTGGCCTCTCCGAAGAGCATAACCTCGGTCTTGGAGACGTTGCACTGCAGGAAGTTGGCTGCCATCCAGCGTGCCACCTCCTTCATCCCCCGGGCGAAGGAGTCACGCACCTCGGGAGTCATGATTTTAAAAGGGAAGAGGAGTTGGGTATCATCTGCGTATGATACTGGAATGAACCCGTGGGACCTCATGATGTTAGCTAGGGGTGCCACGTAGATATTAAATAACGTAGGGCTCAAACACGAGCCCTGTGGCACCCCCTTTGAGATCGCCACCACCTCTGATTGGTATGGTCCCAAAACGACTCTCTGGGTGCGTTTACTGAAGAAACTCCTTAGCCAGGCCAAAGCCTTGCCTTCCAGACCGATGTTAACTAGTCTGGAGGTCATGATGTCGTGTGACACAGTGTCAAACACCGCTGACAAATCCAGAAGCACCAGGACGACGGAGTAACCCTTGTCCTGTAGCATCTGAAGATTGTCAGCGACGGACAGCAAGGCGGTCTCAGTACTGTGCCTGGGCCTGAAACCCGACTGAGAGGGGTCGAGTCCACCCGTATGTTCAATAAATTTTGACAAATACTGATTCACATATCTCTCAGCGAGCTTCCCTATAAAAGGGAGAAGAGAGATCGGTCTCAGATTTGTCAAATCCGACCAGGGGATTGAATTATTTTTACGAAGAGGTCTCACATGAGCCTGTTTCCAGGCTAAAGGGACTTCCCCCGTACACAAAGATAAATTGACTATATGTCGCATTCCAGCCCCCAGATCATCCAGCAGAAGTGGCATAATACGTGCTGGGATGATGTCTGTCGGGCACCCACTCTTTGTTTGCATGACAAGAGCAATCAGCTCTTCAGTGGAGATGGGAGGGAAAGCGGCAAGCTTCTTGGCCTCATTATCTGTGGTCATAGTATGCAGCCGGACTCCACAGTCGGTTGCAACTGGATTGTTAGAGATGGAATTTGACGCGAGTATTTTATTATATATGGCGTCGATTTTCCTGACAAAAAACTGTGAAATGTTATCACAGAGTTCTTGGGATTTGATCCCCTCAGTGTCACAGGCAGTGGGCTCGGTGAACGTCTGTAGAATGTTATACAGGGTTTTTGCGTTAGAACCCGCAGCTGATAATTGAACTGCTATATGTTGTTTCCTAGCAGCGCGGATTGCTTTATGGTAGTTTTTAAACGACCTCATAAAGTCCTCCTTATCATCTGCCTTGTGTGTAGCTCTCCATTTTTTCTCCAACTTTCTCATGGTCTGTTTTAGTTGTCTGAGATCCCCAGTATACCAAACTTCTTGTTTTGGGGCTGGGCGGGGTTTATAAGTTCTCAGTGGGACCACACGATTGATGGTTCTTAACGCAGCTTCACTGAATGCGCTTAAGGCTGAGGTGGCGTTTTCTCCGCAAACTTCCCAATTGGGCTCAGAGTAGTTTTCCCTAAAGTCTGCAGGGACCAGTTTGTTCCAAGGCCTTCCGCTTCCGGTTCAATAGAAACACATCTGCCGGGATTCCATCCATACCAGGAGCCTTTCCCCCCGCTACACAATCCAAAGCCATCGTTTTCAATAAATATTTGTTGTTTAAAAAAGACGGTTGGAGGGGGGGGGGGATCAAATGTGTGCATTGGGTTGCGGGCATATTGTGGCTGGAAAAACTCAGTCCATTTATTTTTAGCAACGTGGTTTTGTGGTTGTGCGGCTATCCCTCCCCTATCCCATTTTACTGTGGCCCAAAATAACTTGGAGTCCTTGGCTGCGCAGGCCTGTTTTAGTTCGCACCAGTGTTCCTCATCCCAGCGTTTCCTGGCTTGTTTTTGGGTCAATCTATAACTATCTCTCGCCTTCCTGACTGTTGTAGCGTTACCCTTTCTCAATTCAGTACTTAGATTTTGTCGTGCCAGTCTGCAGCTCTTATCATACCATCCCTGCCTTGGTTGTTCTTTTTTAACTCTGGTTGGATCTACAGTTTTTATGAAGAAGCTTTGAAGTTTACAGAAGAGGCTTTTGTGAGCCTCCATCATGTAGTCCTTAAAATTTGGATTCTCATAATGGGACTTGATGTTGTTTACTTCCTCTCTCACTACTTTTTTGAGGTCCTCCAATTTTGCTACGTCTTCTACCAACATTCTCCATTTCAAGTGGCGTTGATTATTTGGGCACACAACATCTTGCGTCACCCTCTCATTTTTATTGACATGTTCTGTGGTCTCAAGGTAAGAGTGAAAGGTCATGCACAGGGGATTATGATCACTTTCCAATCTTACTTCCACAGCTATGTCTATCAGTTTACTCCAAGCCCTTACATCTATTAAAAGATAATCAATTCTACTTGATGCACGGCCATTATCAAATGTATTATTCCCTTTTATGTCAGAGGGCGTGCGCCCATTTGCCGCTGTCAGTCCTCTCGCTAAGCAGAGACTCTTTAGCTGAATTGCCGCTACACTCCATCTTTTAATGATAGGCACCTCCAACTGAGGTATTCCCCACTTAATATCCTCCTCCTCGGACAGAATTCTATCCTCTTCCCCCAAGGGTTCAAAGGTGGTATTAAAATCCCCGCCCTCTTTCCTACCCAAGGTAGTCCCGGCCTTCCACATTGGGCAATCCATCACCTTGCCCACCTTCTTTCCGCCTCCGCATCCCTCGAGAGAGGAAGAGAGGCTCCACCGTCTGTACCCAAAACGTGCGCTCTCATTCTATCTGGATCGCACATGCCAGTTCCGGGTGGATGACTAACTCTTTGTTGGTTACGTGGGCGCTAAGAAGGGGAAAGCAGTACACAAGCGGACCATCTCGCGGTGGTTCATCTTGTGTATCCAGGCGTGTTACTCCTTGGAGAAGAAGGAACCCCCTGTTGGGCTGAGGGCTCATTCCACTCGAGCCACAGCGACTACAACTGCCTTGGGCCGAGGTGTGCCCTTGCAGGACATTTGCCAGGCGGCTACGTGGGTCTCGCTGCACACGTTTGCAAGACACTATTGCCTGGACAGCCAAGTCCGGAGGGATGGCTTCTTTGGCCGTTCCGTCCTCCAGGACTTTCTGGTGTGATTGGTTCGCAGACCCACCACCGGGGTTGGTATTGCTGGGGTATCTATTCTTAGGTAAGGAATCTATTACTAACGTGTCTCTTTCAGATGCACAAGTTACTACTTGTGTAACGATATATCTGTAAGAGACATTAGTTAGTGATAGATTCCTTACCGACCCACCCATCCTCCCCGTTCTGCGAACCGATATCTAGGGTTAAGATCATCCCCTTTCAGGGCCCTAGTTTCAAGGCACCAGTGTTGGTTTTTAGCATAGCTCTGCGTTTCTGGCGCGGAAAGGCTGTGTCTAAGAACTGACGTCAGCACGCGGAGGCAGAGTCTAAGTACTCCGACGACATCATCACGGCGCCGACGACGGATGCTGAGCCGCAGACGACGCCTACCGACGCGCAAAGGTACTGCTACGCAAATGTTTCCGGATCCAGTCTGACGCCTGGGGATATTCTGAGGTAAGGAATCTATCACTAACTAATGTCTCTTACAGATATATTGTTACACAAGTAGTAACTTGTGCTTCAAGTGAGTTTCCAGGTCATCGTCTGTAAGATAGATGTCATTGACATAGGATAATGCCTCATCATCATATATTTGTAGTAACTTTGTTACCCTGGCTGAAAATAATCCTGGGCTATTCTTGAATCCCTGTTGGAGGCGACAAAATTGTTTTTGGGTCCCCATGCTGGAGAAAGCAGTCAAATATCTGCTTTCAGGTGCTATGTTTTGACAGAAGAAACCATTTGAAATATCTAATGTCATTTTATATTTCTTGCGAACTATGTTATTCATTAGTGCTGCACTGTGTGAGTTTTGTACTGCAAAAGTTTTACAGCAGGAGTTTAGGTGTCTGTAGTCCAAAACTAGACGATATGAATCGTCTGGCTTGGATACAGGAAACAAAGGATTGTTCATTTGTGAGGTGCATGTTTCAATCACCCCCTGATATTCAAGTTGATCTAAAAGTTCTTACTAGTTTTTTAGCTTCTTGCTTAACTCGATACTGCCTCATGCAGTAAGTTGATTTTTTAACTGGATTTTATGGTGAGGAGAATCCTCATCCCATCCTACATAATTTTTATATAATGCAGGGCTTAGGCCACTGTCCATTTTCTAGCAAATGTGTATTTTTTATGAATTGGAATGATTTGAGAAGGCAGGCATTATCATTTCTTCGCCATGTGGGCACTCCCTGGCAAACTCTGGTAACCAGTCTTTCTCTGCTAGAAGGATATCATAGCCTTTAGATAGATTCTCCCAAAAGAGACCTCTTATTTTCCTAGTTTTATCTCCCTCTATACGTAATGTTATTTCAAGAGCTCCTTGTAATCTCGGGGGCAAAAACCAACGCTGCACAATAACCCACCTGGGCCCCACAGACACCGCTGCTCTCCCCTGCTGCCGCTCTGGTTATCGCGGTCGCCGAGCGGGGAGAGCTGGACTTCAACATCCAGTAGCCCTTGCTGGACAGGGACGCCGCCCATCAGCTGCTTTTCGCGCCCGGAGGCGCACAAGAGGACGCTGCTCCTCCTGAGACGCGGGACCGCGCGCGGGAGCCGCCGGGAGAAGCCCGGGACAAGGGCGGGACCATCTGTGGCCATCAGGGGCCACGAGAGGCCAGGCCGGGCAACCCCCCTTGGTCGTTGATTTGGGGAAACGCAAGCTCCTCAATGTTGAAGGCGAAGGTAAGAAAGCCAAAGTCCCCAGGAAGTCTGAGTCCATAATTTCTTACCTAACATCTGCAGTAGGGGTTCTCAACGCAGAAATTGCTAACGCAGAGAAAGGACTGGGCCTGAATATCGCCACTGCCTCTCAGGATGTCTCTGATATTGCATCTAAATTGGATTTTGTTCCCCCTATTCCACTTGAGCCTACAGTAGTGATTGCAAACTCTTCCAAGGCCCCTCAAACCGAGCAAGATCAAACTGAGGCTGCCACCCAGGATACAGAGGAGCCCACTCAGGGCCAAGACTTGCTAGAATCAAAGGGAGCAAAGCGGAAACGTAGGTACTTAAAAAAAACCTGCAAGCAAAATAAACTTAGTGAGGTCACCGATAATGCTACAATTGACTCAAGGCTCCCAGCCCAGCTGGCAGATTTGGTGGAAGGGTTGTTTGAATCTCAGCTGGAGCCGGTCCTCGTGAACATTGCCAATCATATTGTGGACACTCTAAACTCATGTGTGGCCAGTCTACTAAATAAATGCAAGCACACTGATTGTTTTATAAAGGAATATAGGGCACAACATCCTAGGCCCTTAGAGTCAGGGGAGGTCCGGGAGAGTTCCATATCACAGATTGCTCACTGTGCAGTACCTGAAATTCTACCCTGTGATACCTTTGCCAGCAAGGCCTCAAGCCAAGAGAAGCAGCGACCTAGGGGTGAGGTTAACTCTAGTGGGCGGCTGACCAACCCTTTAGAATTCACATCAAAGTTAAGAGCTGGGTTAGTACAACCCAAACCTGTCTTGGGCCATACAATGCCCACCTCCCACAGGGGCCCTACTCTAAATCTTCCACCTGCAGCCGCGCCATTAGTAGCAGTTCTAACTGGGGTTCCCCCTATTAATACTCTTGTGTTGGAAACCAAACTTGATCTTTTGAGAAAGGCTCAATTGTGGTGTTCCCAACTTAGCAGTGGAGGAGCAGACATCACCTCGCATATCATTTTTGTCAGACTTGTTGCATGGGTAGGGAGGAGAAGTAAAAATATACCTGGTGGTTGTGTTGTTGTAAATTTTAATAGACCTAATGTGGCTGACAGCCTGTTCTGGGACGGATCTGAGATTAGGGCCTCTGGTATTAGGCTACTTCCCCTGGGTTACTTCTATTACCCAGTACCTCATACATATAGAAGTTCTTCCGGGTTGCATGCTCTAACAACTAGAAGCCCACATTTCGAACTGGCACCCATTAACAACAACACATATCAAGCTTGGCAGACTTCACTAAGGAAGGAGAGAAGGAGCTCACTTTCCCAATGCTCGATGGGTACTCGTTCTACTCAAAGGCCTTCAGAACTAACCCTGTCAAACAGGTTCTCACCTCTCTCCAATATGGAAGATAATAATTGACTACACATAACAGAATCAGCCCCTTTAGGTTGCAATAAGACAATAGCACATCCCTCTCCCCGTAAATTCCTTAGTTGGAATATTGCAGGACTAAAGAATAAATGTACTGATGAGAGATGGAAGAATTTTGTCAAGCAACACAACATTATTGCTTTACAAGAGACCTTGGACACAGCTAATATATTCTGTCTAGATGGGTATTCTAGTTTTGTTGTGTAGGCAGTTCCGGGTTTAGGGGGTAGACCCAAAGGAGGATTGCTCATGCTCATTTCATTAGAGCTACGTGGCTCCTTTAAACAGCTTGAGCTGTCCTCAGATAACATACTAATCCTGGAATGGACAGGCCCTAATCATCCAACTACTCTCCTAATTAATTTCTACAATTCTAAGGAGAAGGATTTGCGTAATTTACATCAACTCCCTGGCAGGTTTTTTAGAAGAGTATAAACATTTACATAACACTTTATTCAAAAACATATTGATGGGAGATTTTAACATTCATCCTTGTAGCTGGGATTGCCTGGCAGATCAGCAACTAGGACCTGCTCGATCCATTACCATACACTTTGAACATAGCCCACAGGGGGAAGCTCTTGAGGATCTGTTGGCTAGCATAAACTTGTTTGAGGTAGATGGTTTTGGTGGGGAGGGCAGGGCTCCGACATTTAAAGGAAGAGACTCAGAGACGGTAATAGACTTTATTTTTGTCTCAACAGGTTTGATAAATAAGGCAACTTCATATGAAGTAGTAGACTCTGTTTTTAGTGACCACAACCCTCTGGTTCTAGCCCTGGACTTGGGGGATGTAATAATAGTTAGACGGGAGCTGAGCATGCTAAATACCAACACTCTGACTCCCAAGGTTCAGGCCAGAAGGCTTAATTGGTCTAAGGTAGTCCCAGACACCTTTATGTCAGATCTCCTCACTAAGGCAGAGGCGGACTTTGAAGTCTGCCTAGATAGCACAGCCACTGATAATGACATCATTGGCGCTTATGTCGCCATCTGCACTAGAATCAACCTGGACCTAAAGACCAAATCTAGGGAGAAAGAGTCCAACCATCCTGGGTGGTTTGACGCTAAATGCTCTAAAGCACATAAGGACCTTCTACAAGCTCTTAAATTAAAACCACGGAACAGGGAGCTTATTGCCAGGATGAGAAAGACCTATAAACTAGCTATCTCCTGTAGGAAAAAGGGCATTAAAAACGAGGCCTGAAGTTATCTAATTTCTACAGATACTCTAAAGGATAGCAGCAAATTTTGGGCCACTATAAACCACCCTTTTTTTCCGGGGTAGAGAACACGGTTATGGACTGTGTGATCCCCCGATGACTTATGGGTATCACACTTCAGTAAGATCTATGACATCGAGGAGT
This sequence comes from Lissotriton vulgaris, assembly GCF_964263255.1. Lineage (NCBI taxonomy): Eukaryota > Metazoa > Chordata > Amphibia > Caudata > Salamandridae > Lissotriton > Lissotriton vulgaris. The sequence goes on along the minus strand of NC_141687.1, from coordinate 697,224,889 downwards.
GTTCACCCGCTATAGTTACGGGAAATATCTCATTGTCTTCAGTCCCCCCGTTACATTTTGAGATGGCCGAGGTCCAAAGGGCGATAGAGGAGACATCTAAAAATAAGGCTCCAGGCCCAGACGGAGTTCCAGCGGACTTTTATAGGACACTCCCAAAATTCTGGGCAAAGATTCTTACCAACGTCTTCAGTTCCACAAGTATTAGTGGTTTCCCCATATCCTGGGCAACGTCGATTATAATACCTGTGTTCAAAAAAGGTTTGAGGAGTGACCCCTCTTGCTACAGGCCCATCTCCTTGATTGACTCTGCCGTTAAAATCTTGGGCAGAGTCATTCTGCACAAGCTGGAAGATTACCTGGAGGAAAGGGGGGTCCTTTCCAACCTCCAATGCGGGGTTTAGGGCAAAAAGAGGAACCTTAGATCAGTGTCTAAACCTGCAGATGCTTATAAGCAAATATACCCAGGCTAAAGAAGATATGCTCTATATGGGGTTTATGGACCTCTCTTCATCCTTCGACCAGGTAAATCGGCAGAAACTCTGGCTGATTTTATCCGATCTAGGTTTTGATCCTTCCTTGGTTAACTTTCTTGCGAACCTTCACCAAGGACTCTTGGCGACAATCCGAGTTAACAAGGAGGGGGGTTGTACTAGATATTTTAACTCCAAGCGAGGTGTCAGGCAGGGGTGTATCCTGGCTCCCCTCTTGTTCACATTGTATATAAACTCATTGGACAAACGTTTAGAGGGGGGCCTCCCCGGATGTTCCGCGTGTGGGAGACTCTGTGTAGGAAGGTGGATATCTGACTATGGTTACCCCCAACTTTTTGCCTGGTGTTTAGCTGGTTTTTCGACTTAGTTGACCTGGGGCCCTGCGTATATGGTTTGTCGTGCCCCTAGGGCACCATTGTAATTTGTGCAACTTAAACTTATTTTTCCTAAGAGATTGTCATGTGCTTAGCCCTCTGATCTCATAAAGAGTTCAGAGGTGAATGTTAGTTAATAAATATATTGTTTATTTTCATAACAACCTGTGTGGTGTCCTTTCACTTGGTATTCAAGGGGTTATATGTGGTAAAACAGCTGGCTTCACATGCCAAAAGAGTTTAGCCTAAGACTGCTTTGTCCATGCTACCAGTAGGATAGCTGGTCTATAAGGTTGACTTACAACCAATCACCATAAGGGTTGTTTGGACTGATACAAGGTGATCACTAGAACTAGTGAGCATCATATATCATGCCAACTTCTCACATTGGTGTGCAGCGGTTGGGATTTGAGCTTGCTGTTGTTTTTACCAAATATAATCTTGAGATATCATTTGAAAGATCACATAAGGTACCATAGGTACATATAACAAGCTTAGAAATACTCTGAGTTCTACTGAACCAGCAGTTGTAGTAGAAAGGGAGTAGCACACCCTGACTACAACTCTTAGCAAGGGATCAGTAGGAAAACCCATAGTGTAGGTAAGTGCACCACTTACACCTCACTAGAAAAGCATGTCTATCACAGGAGAGAACACAGTAGCTCCCATTGGTGATTTTGACCCTCCACAGGTCATGTCAAGATATGCAGCCCTTAGCGTCCAGGAGATGAGACAATTGTGTACCTCCAGGAAGCTAAAACAGGGTTTTTACCCCTTTCCCTTCCTTTTCTGATAGGTCTCTTAGAGACATTTGATGCAAGAAGGGCTTCTAATCCAGGCCCATCTGACCCTACAGAGGGAAACATACCCCCAGTAGAGGAGGACTGTAATCTCCCTGAAACTGAAGAAGTGGCGGAAGATGGAGACTCATCTGATGGAGAGGTAAACCATGGTCAAGGAGGAGACAGCAGACTTACCAGGGCCAACTTAAGCATACATGAGAATGGAACTGGGGGAGCCCCAGGCCCATCCTCAGGCAGGCTTAACCTTGGGAATAGACGAGTTAGGTCTCACTCCAGAGGCTCTAACAGATCTATTCACACCCATGTCTCTCAGGCATCTTCTCAGAGAGGGATGACATCCCCTCAGAGAAGAGAGCATGAAGCTAAGATGAGGGAAGTCAATCTGAGGATTGAGAGGGAAGAACTTGTCCTTGCCAAAAAAAGACTTGCCTTTGCCAGAGAGCAGAAATTGAGTGGGGCAGACCTCACTGGCGGCAGCATTATCCCTAGAGATAAAGACAGGAGGAGTTTTGATACTAGGCACCTGAGTAAAATAGTGCCCCCCTTTAAGCAAGGGGATGACATCCACAAATGGATGACTGCTCTGGAGAAGGCCTGCACTGTCCAGTGCATCCCCCAGAGTCAGTGGGCAGCTATATTGTGGCTCTCCTTTGAAGGTAAAGGTAGAGATAAGCTCTCACTACTAGAGCTGAGGATGCTAACAATTACCAAGTCCTGAAAAATACACTGATCGATGGGTTTGGCTTAACAACTGAACAGTACAGGTTGATGTTCAGAGACACCCAGAAAACTCAGTCTCAGGATTGGACTGACTTTGTTGATTGTGCCACTAAGGCTTTGGAAGGCTGGTTACTGGGAAGTAAAGTTACTGATTACACAGGATTGTACAATCTTATTATGAGAGAGCAAGTCTTAAATAATTGTCAGAACCAGTTATTACACCAGCACCTGGTAGACTCTGATCTGACCTCTCCACAAGAATTGGGTAAGAGGGCAGACAAATGGGTCAGAACCAGGATTAGGCCTAAGAACCAAGGTGGTGACCAAAAGAAGGAATCAACCAAGCCTCAAGAGAAGGGTGGGAATAAATCTTCAGATCAAACCACAGGGCCCCAAAAATCCTCAGAAGGGGGTGGGTCCCAGAATCCTTCCAATACCCAGAAGAAACCTTATTGCCATACCTGCAAACAGGTAGGCCATTTAAAAACTGATAGCAGTTGCCCAAGGGCCAACAACAATGAGAACATACCCCCAAGTAACACTTCCAAGCCTCCTGTTACTACTAGTAGTAATCCCCCAGGTGGTGGGAGTGCCCCCAAGAATTTGGGTGGATTTACTTTGGGAGTTCCTGGGGACACTGGCCTAACCAGGTCCCCTGACTTAGATACTCTTGTCTGTGAGACTGGCATGGGGTTTGCCAACTTCACAGCTTGTCCCAACACTTTGGACAAGTACAGACAGGAGCCCCTTCATCAATGGTCTAAAATTTGAGGCCTATAGAGACACAGGGGCTAGCATCACCAATGTGACTGAGAGCCTAGTCCCCTCAAGGCAACTTATGCCTGGAGCTACATACCAGGTGACCACCAATGATGGAGTGCAGAGAGATCATCCCATAGCAGTGGTTAATCTCAGCTGGGGAGGTGTCACTGGCCCCAAGAGAGTGGCAGTGTCATCAAACTTGCCTGTAGATTGCCTACTGGGGAATGACTTAGAGATCTCAGCCTGGGCTGAGGTAGAGCAAGAAATCCATTTTAAAATGGTAAACCTCCATGGTAAGGTTAGTGGGGCAGTGATAGCCCCATCCCCAGTCCAAGATGTCCTCCCTGAACAGGTCAGGAGGGCTGTGCCAGTCACAGCCCAATTTCAGATAGATTCCTTCCCTGAACAGGTTGGCCAGGCTGTGATGGTAACAGCCCATACCCAAACTGAGTCCCTTCCTGAAAAGGTTGGTGGAGTTGTGATGGCCACAGCTCAAACTCAGACAGATAATAGTGTTGTGAAGCCTGAAACTATGGATCACTCCACTCAGACAGCATTGAGGAGGAAGAGAAATCTCCCTCCCACCAGACTTTAGGAAAGGATCAACCTCCTCAGGGAACTGATCTGACCCCTTGTGAAATAACTGCCCCAGAGGTAGTCAGGCCTAGCCTGGCAGAACCCCTGATGTCAGTGGACCCTTCCAAGGTGGGACCCTATCTGGAGCAGGTAACCTGCCCCTCTCTACCCTGCCTCAGTCAGCCCAGGGCTGTAGAGGTCAGGTAGGCCAGTGGTGGACCCCAAAGGGCCCCCTGTCCAAAAGAACTCCCCAATCAGCAGATTAAGGGCACTGAAGCTAGCAGACCTAGCCAAGTGAAAATAAAACAGACTCCTGAGGGATCCCCCTTAAACGTAGTTAGGGACCTCCCCCAGATGGACACTGTTGGGCACAGCCAAACCTGGGACCTAAGGGCCCCAAACCTGCCCTGTCCCTCCAGTAAGCCAAACAGAGGGACCCAGCCTCCAGCTTTAGGTAGCCAGAGGTTGACCCTGAGAGCACACTGCAACTCAGTCCTGGAAAGAAAGGCATATATGGTGGATAGTGATTGGAGGAAGTTGAGCCCAACATTAGTGGAGTCTCACTTCAGTACTCCATCCCAGCACCAGCCTTTTACTTTGCCAAAACACACCACAGGTAGAGATTCCCTATGGTGGAGACCCTCAGATACCCTTCGTTTGAGGGATTGCTTAGTGGACCATGAGACAGGGGGTAACCAATGCCAGTGCATATACCACCTCATATGGCCACTCAGGCAATATAGGCTTACCTGATAAAGGATAGCCTTATCTCCTTTCGTTTGGGGGGGGGGGGTGTTTATGTAGGAAGGTGGATAGCTGACTATGGTTACCCCCAACTTTTTGCCTGGTGTTTAGCTGGTTTTTCGACTTAGTTGACCTGGGGCCCTGCTATTCAGGACCCCAGGCCCACTGCTCTCTCTGTAAAATGGATTCCATGTACTCTAGGTACATATCTAATTGGATACTGAGTCACCTTATCAGCCCCTGTACAGTGTACCTTAGGTACCCAGGGCATAGCTGCACCGAGGGACTACCAGGGGCTGCAGCATGCATTATGCCACCCCTGGCTGGCCATCCATATCTGACACAACTGGCTGATCAATCAGCTGGGGCAAGGTGGTGTAATCACCCTTTGCTTTAGATATAGTATCCCTATATCTAACCCTAAAATGGACACATATCCTCCTATCAGTCACTCCTATGGCAGCCTTATCAATCCTGAAGGCAGAGTGCTTGGAATTATGTGAGATGGTGCTCTAGCATGAGCTGAGCCTGTCTGCAGCTTTCGGAACCAAATCCTTTAGCTGTTTCCATGATAACGCTATACCATATACTCTTAAGTGCATTATAATCCTCGCGGTTATTGCTAACTTTGGTATAGCATTATCAAAACATGTCGAGTAAGGTGTCATACGAATTGGAATACTACCCCCTCGCCAATTCTGGCGACGGGGGTAGCATTCCACCCTTCTATAGGGACACGACATGTATGTAACTGTGAACCCCGGTTAAAGTTAACTCGAGCCTCAGCATCACAAAATGGATGCTGCCACCACAGACACAAGTCTGACCTCCTGCTGCTGGGAGTCCTTCTAGCGAGGGAGGCTTGGACAAAGGGTTTCCTGCCTTGGGAGGTGCTAGCACCACCCCAGACAGGATTTTGTGTATTTGGTAGGACAGGGCTGAAAGGAATGAGACATGCCTGGGGCACACAAGGTGTCCCTGTGCATACACCGGTCTAAACCAGTTCCTGGGGCTCTCCAGCCCCAGCTCTGGCGCAAGACCGGACAAAGGATAGGGGGTGTAACCACCCCCCTTCCTGGTCCCACCCAGAGGAGGGACCTAGTCGTAGTACAGCCCCCTTTAGCAGGATAAAGGTAGGAGCTGGTCCCATTCCAAATTAGATTATCCTGAACAACTTTACAAGAAGAAACTCTGGACTTCGATGTTCTGCTCCACAGAAGACTGAAGAAATCTCCCTTGTGGGCAAGGAGTGTCCACCCTGCACAAGCAGGCACCATCAGCGTCCAGCGGCTTCCCTTTGTCGTCTTCCCTCGAGGATCCAGACTTCAGAGTCCGACGAGACCCGGATTCCCAGACCTCTCCGACCTATACCTACGTCTGCAGCACAGCTGAGATCCGTGGGTGCGACGAGACACGTGGGACCGGCCATCTTGAAAGAAGCAGCACTTCGCTCCAGCACGACTTCTGTGGTAACCTCGTCCAAGTGCTTTGGGGACTGAGAAGCCCGGACCCCGAGCAGCTCCTGCGCTGAAGACCAGCCCTCCAGCATACACAAGATCTGTGTGGGGCCCTTCTGCCTGTTTGCTGCTCGACGCGTTGTCTGGTCACTTGCCGGCTGGCTAGTGACCTCCTAGACGACGAACTTTGAAATCTTCACTGCTGGTCCGGTTGCTCCAGACTGGCCCTTGCTCCCTTTCAAAAGAGGAGCACCCCGGACCCTCCTGGTCTACTCCAGACGCCGTTTCCACTCACTGCGTGGGTTGCCTTTGCCAAGGCCTGTTGACTCCAACTCCGGAGCCGACACCGCCGACAGCGAGAGCCTGCGTGGGACAGCTCTTGCCTCCATCCTGGTCGTCGAAGACACCACCTGGTCCACGTGGCTGCAGAGACAAGCGTCCACCCTCACCTGATCGCGACAATGACATCTGGTTCCACTCCTGGTTCCACTCCAGTCACTGGCTAGTGACTTTGTACATTGTCCCCTCTGCTTTCAGGTTCTTCTCTTCACTGATCCACCCTTGGATCACACCGGACATCTTCCTCCTGATCACCTGCAGCATCTTTTCTTCCAGTCTCCATAGACTTCAACGCCGGAACCTGACACGACTTGGCACCTATGCACCCGCAGCCTGTGGGTGAGGTAACACGAGCATTTCGGTGCTCAAGGGTAGCTTGACTCTCCTAGTGTCCAGTTCCACAGTCGTTTTTGTCTTACCTAGTCAGGATTGTCCATACTGACCTTTTTCTTGAACTGTACTGTCCATAGACACCGTTACGCATCTCGCGTGTGAGTTCACACTCTGCACACGCGTTCCGTGGGTCTCCTATTACCTACCTAGAGTAGCGTGGTCCCAGCGATCCTACAGCCTCTGGACAGCTCCATTTCTTTTATCGACTTTCACATTCCACTTACTTAGTACATGGTTTGTCGTGCCCCTAGGGCACCATTGTAATTTGTGCAACTTAAACGTATTTTTCCTAAGAGATTGTCATGTGCTTAGCCCTCTGATCTCATAAAGAGTTCAGAGGTGTATGTTAGTTAATAAATATATTGTTTATTTTCATAACAACCTGTTTGGTGTCCTTTCACTTGGTATTCAAGGGGTTATATGTGGTAAAACAGATGGCTTCACATGCCAAAATAGTTTAGCCTAAGACTGCTTTGTCCATGCTACCATTAGGATAGCTGGTCTATAAGGTTGACTTACAACCAATCACCAATAAGGGTTGTTTGGACTGATACAACGTGATCACTAGAACTAGTGAGCATCATATATCAGGCCAACTTCTCACACTCTGCAGTCCCAGTCCTTCTTTATGCGGATGATGCGGTCCTATTGGCCCGCACTGGACTGGGGCTGCAGAGACTCTTGGACGCTTTTGGTGCCTTCATGAGGTCTTTGGACCTACAGGTTAATAGTAAAAAGTCCCATGTCATGGTGGCAGGTAAACGCCCTAAAGCCCAAAAAATAAAACGATTTTCCTTCAACGGGGCAGTGATATCCAGGGTACCGGTTTTCCCTTATTTATGAGTCATTTTTGATGAAAAGGGTAACTGGGCCCCCCAATTAAATGCTAAAAGCATAGCCGTTGCAAGATCAACTTCAGCTTTATTGGGCTTTGGCAAAACGTTTGGGATCGAGGCCCATAGAAGCTCTACTAACAGTCTACAAAACCAAATGCTTGGCTATAGCACTGTATGGTACCTCACTTTGGTTTTTTTTACCAGTAGGTAAAATACAGATCATGGAAAGTAAGTTTTTAAGGTCATTACTAGTTATCCCCCAATCTACTCCAGTATTTTCCCTGCACTCGGAGTTAGGTCTGAGATACATCACGGATCTCCTACAGTTGGCCCCATTGTCCTGTTGGATTAAAACTTGGCTTAATAGTGAGATCACACTGAACCACTCCATTTTAAAAGATTGCATGGCGTTAGACAAGGCTGATAAAATACCTTGGCTAGTGTATATCAGAAACTCATTTTGCAAACTGGGTTGTCCTGAACTGTATTCGTCCCCAAATCTGTTGCAAAAGGGTACCCTAGCCTGGATTAAGAACAATTTTCTGAGTCTAGCGGAGTTAGAACGGGAGAAGACAGAAATGCTAAAACCATCTGTTAGAGCAAATTATGTTCTGAAGACCTCGTCACTCCTTGAACCATACTTAAAGATTGTGACGATTTCCTTTCACCGTCATCTTTTAATCCGATTTAGACTCAATATTGTTCTTTTCTCCCTCAGCCACCTTCCTGTATGGGGTAGACCCGAGTCATCTATTCCCTGCAGCTGTGATAATTTTTCTAGCCAAACCCTTATGCACTTTATCATGTTCTGTGATCACTATGCCGATATCGGTCCACAATTTTTGGTACCACTCTTTAGAGGGTGGGGTTCGTTCAAGTAAGGCCCGCACTCGTGTACTTACAACTTTTAGGCAGTCCCTGGGTCATTGATGGGGTTGCTTGTTTCCTGGTGGCTGCGGTTTGAAACAAAGCCAAAAGATTAGCGGCAATAGATACTGTGATGTGATTTTATTCCTTTTGCTACTTAATTTTTATCTCTTGTATTTCAACCTTTTTATGAAATTTATGTATATATATGATGAACATAGATCTTATTGTACTTTTAACATATGTATGAATTATTGTCATCGCTTTTATGATTTTAATTAATCGAATAAAGTGTTGTTTGACTTTGACTTGACATATAGTTTATGGGGCACGCTAACTCGGGTGTCTGCAGTTTCCACTTGAATGTATCATTTGTGTCCACTGTCTCCAGAAGATTCATCAGGATCTTGCGAGCTATGGTCACTTCTGCTGCGCTGTCTAGCATTGTCTGGGCCCACTCTCCGTTTTTCAGTTGTGTCCTCAGGATTCTCAGCATGTTTTATTTTAGTACTGGCTACCTTCTTTCTGGGAAATTGTAATTTTTTACTTTAATGAGCAGGTTCCTTGTCTTTGGACTTTTTTATTTATTTATTTATTTAATATTTTTATTTGCATTTTATCAAAACTCAACAATACAGTCGTGAAATCAGCAGTACATAGACCTCTACTCCCACTCACCTCAAAGCCACGAATGTCTGTCACAGTGCATAAGACCCCAGTTCAACTTCCACATATACAAAGTACAATCATCATGTTGTGTCCCACCCGGAGCCCTCTTGTCAGTGCTCTAGTGAAGTGAAAAAGTGTAAAGTGTCCGCCTGTCGGGAGCCCTGATGCCTCAACAGGGGCCGTCCCCCGGATCCACACAGAGTCGCAGGTCCCGCAGAGTGCCCCTCTCGCTCTCACCTCCCGGGCAGCAGGCCAGCAGCAGGACGGTCCCCGGGCTAGTTCTATACCCGCAGCGCGGCTCTGGCCGCCATCTTGGTATAGTCCGCGGGTTTCGCCGGGGAGTCCGGACTCCGCACGGGGGCTTTCGTCGTCAGCGGGGCACCACACAATGACCTCCTCACGCGGACCCTCACTGTGGCAGACAGCCACAGGACCTAGTGGCCGGACCTCAGTGTGGTCCCCGATACTCTGTCACGGCAGCCGCCATCCCGTCGCCGCCAGGCCTCCCGGGACAATGGTATGAAGTCGGCGTTTTGCTAGGCACAGTCGCGCAGACTTAGTTGAAGTGGGCACTACGGCGTCTAGGGTGTCTGCAACGACTCTCCTGTAGGTTTGGTGGATTAGGGCTGAGTGGAAAGACGGATTTTGAGGCAGCTCGCCGGGAGCTCCGGAGAAGCACGTCCTAGCAAGCCATGCTGTTGGCCAACCCCCTCCCCCCCCCCCTTGTCTTTGGACTTGACGTGCTCTTCTTTATGTTCTGACCGTCCTGTTCTTTCCGATTTCTGTGAGGAAGTCTGAAAAGATCGAGAGGGACGTGTATCAATATCTTGATATCTGTCAGGTTTTTTCAAATTGTCCCTATTTCTAAGGTTGTATCTTTTTTCAGAGGGCTCCCGTTGTGGAGACTTTTAATTGCAGGTTGGACTGTTGAAGTCCGCATGACATATTGGACCAATTGTCTATGTATTTTAATTAGTTGTTTTAACTGAACTAAAAGTTCTCTGTCTGACATTGTTTCAATGTCCGGATGTGGTGTGTAGGTGGCTAGAACCGGCCATGTGGCTCCTGGTCTACCTAGTGGACCGAGCCTGGTAATGTGATTTTGATGTTTTAGGGCGCTATTAAACCAGAGTAGGTGCTCTTGGTATGTTAGTGGAATTCCAACTTCCTCGAAAGGAGAGTATTCTCTGGAGATTCCACTATTTTGTAATAGTGGAACTCATGTGTTACAGCATGTGCTGCTGGAAAATGTATCCAGGAATAGAATACCTCTGTCTGCCGATACTCATGTGCCTCTACCACAAATACGACTGTACCACCTCTTGATGTTACTCCGTTTTCTATAAGTTTTATAGTTATAGTTTTTCTTATATTGACCAGGATGTTTATTGCATCCGGGTCGTTATTTTGGACAGTTGTGTCGTCTGCTACGAGTTGAGCTGCTAATCTACCTCTCTCCCTTTCGTCCTCACTGTCTGACATTTTTACAGACAGAAAGTTTGTAGAGCAAGTTTTGAGGAAACAAAGATTAGGTGCACAATATTTTGGAACACTGTATCCTTCAACATTGACTAAAACAAAAACTCTCTTCCTACTAAGTTCCGGCGGATATTAACTTTTCACCCACTCCAGACATCTATTTGAGTTTTTACGGGAAAAGGGATCTGTGTGAAAATGCACGACTGAGTTACTGTAGTATCTTGCGTTAGATTATCGCCTTACCAAACGTTGGGTGCCATGTAGTGTAGTTCCTATATTCTCAATAGGCTCTGCGCGTTAGAATAACATAAACGGCAGGTTAGACGTAGGACTGAGGTCGACTAGGTCTCTACTGAATATGTTAGACTTAATTAGGTATGCCAGCTAGCTCAGAGGTCACTAGAAACTTTCTTGAATGAACAGGGAGGAGTTAACTTCCCTGATTAGACAAGAAGAAATTAGTTTCTGACAACCGCATAAACATGACAACTTTGCTCCCTCCAGAATAAGGAGTATATCTCCAAAGTCGTGTGAAAACAATAGATAGCTATTTCACTCAGTCAATCGTGCATACTTAGTTTCACCAGAGTGCAGAGAAATAGAGAGACGGGCGTTTTCAATAAAAGGTGTTATTTATTGAGCAGTCTTCTTTCTCATGCAAGAGAAGTGAATTGCCACAATTGCAATACTTATAAAGTAAAGTGCGTACAGTAAAAGGAGTATTATGAAATAATACTGTAAAAGCATTTATATGGTTTCTGAGCCATATGATACTTAAAACGGATAAAATATATACAATTACATACAATGATAAAAGTTAACTAAACGTACTCAACTGGTGCTTCTAAATATGCCTACCCCAGTGTACCTAACCTAAGCCTAGTACGTGGGAAGGATTAAGCGAGTTGCAGTTTAAGTTTCAGTTAGTTTTGCCAAGAGTCTGATTCAAGAATTCTCTAAGGATCTAATCAGCTCCGTACCTTGGTTTTAGAATGAAGGAGGTCTTGTATCTCGCTCTCAGGACTCGATCTCCCAGTCCCCCGCAAGGGTGACTGGAAACACTGGAGCTGGATTTTCTCGGCAGGAGAAAAGACAGCGTCTTTCTCAGTGCGCCAAATGGGAGGGACGGCTTCCTTCGGCACTCTCATCAGCTGGGCTTTGGGAAAGTAGATAGCCGCTCTGCTCCAAACCACCGTCTGTTGCTTAAGGCAAATGCTGGTATATTTATACCTGCAAGGTGCCGAGTTTGACGTAAGGTTGGACATAAGACGTCACTAAGAACTGTCACTGAGAACTGGCAATTCTTTCAGGACTCGCAGGAGTTCTAGGACAAATCAAAACAAAAGCAGGGGGAATTCCCGGGCTGCTGGAGGTTTGGTTTGTTTAACCCCTTCGATGATATTGACGGAACGGTTCCGTCATGAGCGTCGGTTGGCCTGTGCTCATGACGGAACCGTTCCGTCATGAGCCCGTTGGCTCATTAGAACGTTCAGCACAGCGCAGGAATCTGCGCCGCGCTGAAGGTGTTAAAGAACGCGTTGTACTTTCTAGGAGTCTAGGGAAGTAGCCTTGCCGTATTTGGACTGCATTGGCTATGACTAAATATGGATATGATTCTTATGCCTTTATAAGGATATGATTTGTTATAACCACACAAGGGCATAAATCAGGAATATTTAATTAGGGTCCTAGATACGTTCACAACAGTCTTACACACAATAGGGGGTTGGACTTCAACTCAAGCCTTAATTAGGGCAAACCTATATAACAGGGTTACATATCAATAGGCAAAAAGGCTAATCCAATGATTAACATAGTATATACACACCGATAAGCATTCCCCTATAAAGTCTACAACAAAGGTATGTTAGGTGAAGAGCTCCAAGACCAGATTGCTTTAGTAAATGATTTAAAGTTAGAGAAACAACTATGCAACAGCATGGTAAAGAGAATTTCTAAAGCTCAGTAGTGGTATCTTGAAATGAACAGTGCTTGTATTATATCAGGTTAGTACTACTCGCCCATTGTGGTCTGCTGTTGCATCCACCTAGGTAAGCCCAACAAGGAGGCAACATGTACTGCCATTTGAATGGCACGCAAGGAACGTTCAAGTCGTCTGATGCCAAACTTGTGTTTTTCGCAAGAGGACGCCGTAGATTTGCTGGGACTTGTGTTCCCGAGCATATCGATCTGGAGAACCGCAAGGGATCAGTTCTATTTTGTTGAAAAAAAAAATGTTTACAGGAGGTGTTGCAATGTGCATTGTTGGAAACACTGATGATGGTGTCTTGAGCCTAACTATAACTCAAAGCATTCTGCTAGTATGAGGATAATTGAGCACGCTGAGAGATGTAATCTATGACTAGTATTCTCTTCAATGTCTTAAGAGTCCTAGTGTTTATCATGTAACACAAGTAAAAGAACTGGTAAATAAGTAATATATTAGTAAATGTAAAAGGAAAGATAAACTTAATGTATTTGTGTCATATTGGCTGAGGATAGATTGTGATGGATAATTGGGTTGCTATCTTTCCAAGACTCTTAAATGTGTGTGACATGTTATGTCTCCGTATAAGAGAGAATGAAATGAAAAAACAGTGTATCTCAGAACAGTGGCCTGATTGGAGGAACTATGTTGCATTATATGGATTATGACAAAGTGAATATCATTGTTGACTCCTGTGATGTGACTTATCTGAAAGAGACTATTAGTTATAGATTCCTTACCTTAGAATTGCCCCCAGGTGTCAGACTGTATCCGGCGAATTTTTTTCGTAGCAGTACCCCTGCGTGTCGGTAGGTGGTGTTGGTCGACTCTGCGTTTGTTGTCGTGATTGCCGGGATGACTTTGCGGTATCTACTTAGATGCCGCCCTTGCACGCTGACGTCAGTTCGTTTTTTTTTATATACCATCCAGGGCAGATCCAGAGAGCGCAGTACCCTTAGTCAATTTTTGACTTTTTTTCCACTTTTGTTGACTTCATTTTGAGTCTGGTTGACTCGGACTGACTTAAAGGCTTGTGACTCCTGTCACAAATTGATGTTGGTTACGGACCTTCACCTCGTGTGCCTTTGTTGTCTGGAGCGTGACCACGACCCGAAGTGGTGTTCCAACTGCCGGGCCATTAATCCAAAGTCTTTGTGGGAGCGGTCCTGAAAGCTTTTCAAGGCCTCGCAGACCGCTCCGCGCACCTCGAGGTCCTGGTCGAGAGGGAGTCATGGCACCTGTCGCGGGGCCATCCCCACCACTCAACTTCAAAGTCTTCGTCAAAGCAAAAAAAGAAGGTGAAGAAGCATTGTCGCTCTTCGCATTCTCCCGTCCGTCGGCCGACGCAACGCGGGATGCGTATGGTGGTTTTCCTGCGGCTCCGCCTACGGAGCATGCTGGATTGGCTCAGCGCTTCCCTCCTTTTACGGGAGCCAGAGCGACCTCTGCCCAAATTCGGAGGTTTTACGAAGCCCTTCATTGGATTTTTGGGCAGCCCGGCTCCACCGGCGCCCCTTCAGGCCCAGCAGACTCGACTCTTTGAAACCAGCGGCTCCGGTGCTACAGCGTCCCCAGGGATCCAGGTCTGGACCTGTATCGGCTCCCATCCACCTTACGACGACACCTCCAGCGTCGAATCCACTGACGACACCTCTGACACCTGTTTGTGTTCCCCCGTGCATCGACCCTGGACACGGACCCAGGCTGATGTTGGCATGTGTGGCATGGTGCACTTCAAAGGCTGTGCATCCCCTTTCTGCCCCTCTTTCTGAGGATCTTTTGTTCCTCCTTTTCTTTGCCCATCAGGGCTCTGCTCTGGGCCATTTCAGCCTTTCTTCGGCTTCGTAATCAGCCATCTCTTCTCAAGTCCCCTATTGTGAATAGATTTCTTAAGGGCATTAATCACCTCTTTCCTCCTATTCCTTTTGTAATGCCCCAGTGGGACTTAAACCTGGTCTTGACTTACCTTATGTGCGTGCTTTTCGAGCTGCTACATAATTGTCCTCTCAGGCTCCTAATCCTAAAAACTGTTTTTCTGGTTGCCATTACCTCTGCTCGCAGGGTGAGTGAGCTTTAGGCTCTGTCTTCTAAGCCTCCTTTCCTTGCTGTTCATCCGGACTGTGGAAATTAGCTGAAATCGCTGTTAGCATGAGCTGAAGACATTTAGTTTGTGGCAGCCATTTTAGTTAGCCATGTTCTCGCCATGTGCTTCTCACCTCTTCACTGTTGCCTGCCCTTGTATTCTGCTTGAGTCATCAGTTACAGTTAACTCCTTCAGCACTGAGTCAGAGCACTGCACATGCTCAAAAAGGCCTGTAGTTGCTAGAATGCACCTGCTCTTAAAGTAACTGTCAGGCTATTTTAATTAATGTCAGGAACTCTGTTACTTCTCCTACTTTGTTGACTAAGTATTTTCTGTTAGTCCATATATGTAAAATAGCTATTCATGTGTATACTTGTACCGCCTCTTTTTGAGTCTTCATGCTAACTCAGCTACAAACTGGGCATAAAAGGCCCATGGTTTCTGTACTCCATGGACTACCTCATACAGTGGCCTGAGGGTACTGTATTGACGTAGTCTCCCTCATGTGAGGTTAATAAATGTATTCTCTTTAATATTACAGCTTCCGTGCCAATGTCTTCTTTGTTGGTTTAAGGACCGGTGCATCAGTGAGCTCCTAAAAAGGATCTTTATTCCACTGGACAAGGTTGTCCTTAGAAATAGACCTTCTTTTCTCCCCAAAGTGGTTACCTCTTTCCACATTGGACAGACCATCACTTTGCCCACCTTCTTTCTGCCTCCACAGCTTCTAAGGATGTAGAGAGGCTCCACCGTCTGGATCTAAAACGTGCACTATCTTTCTATCTAGATCGTACAAAACAATTCAGGGTGGATGACCAGCTCTTTGTTGGTTATGCGGGTGCCAAAAAAGGTTGGGCCTGCAAAAACGGACCATCTCTCGGTGGGTCGTTCTTTGCATCGAAATATGGTATTCCTTGTCAAAGAAGGAACCGCTAGTAGGACTGCGCGCCCATTCCATCAGGGCGATGGCACCCACTACTGCTTTGGGAAGTGGAGTCCCCCTCAATGACATCTGCCATCCAACGACGTGGGCACCCCTGAACACGTATACAAAACACTACTGCCTGGACTGCCAAATCCGGGGAGACGGCTTCTTTGGCCGTTCTGTTCTCCAGGAATTTCTGGTGTGAACTTACTTTGCAGATCCACCTCCTGGGTTGGTATTGCTGGGGTATCTATTCTAAAGTAAGGAATCTATAACTAATAGTCTTTTTCAGATGAACAAGTTACTTACCTTCGGTAACAATATATCTAAGGTAAGAGACCAATATTAGTTATAGATTACTTACCGCCCAACCATCCTCCCTGTTCTGCAAACTGACTTCTATGGTAGGGGGGTCCTTTTCAGGGCCCTAGTTTTGTGCATCAGTGGTCAGTGTCCTGCATGGCTCTGCGCTTCTGGCGTGGAATGTAAAGAACTGATGTCAGCACTCGAGAACGGCATCTAAGTAGATACTGCAACGTCATCCCGGCGATCACAGACCTGGGGACGAACGCGGAGTCGACCGGCGCCACCTTCTGACGTGCAGGGGTACTGCTGACAAAAACTTTCCGGATCCAGTCTGACGCCTGGGGGTAATAATAAGGAAAGAAATCTATAACTAATATATGTCTCTTACAAGATATATATATTGTTACAGAAGGGTTGTAACGTGTTCCTCAATGTAAATACCCAACGCTGTCCTTTTTGAAACAACAAGCTCTACAGGTTACACATTTGAGAGGTAAAGTTGAGTTTGTCAAGAACTGTCCACTGTATCTCATTCTCACTGTCGGGAAGGTTAAAAATGGCAGGTTGATTTGTTATTGGAGTGTTTACATCTTATAATGGCTGGCAATGTGAATTCTCCAATTCATTAAATTAAATCACTATTTTAATCACATGTTCACTTACATCCTTCCCAGTATATTTTTGACCTGGCCTCTTGTCTTAGATTTATAAATATTCTCACCTTGTACTCTTATGTTCTCCTATTCTTGTCCTTACTTTGCATCTAGTCATACCTAAGAAACGTATGTTACACCGGTATTGAATCAAAGAGATTACTCCTCATCTATTGCAGTTGGCATGGTGTTTTAGTATCCATTGGGTTGTAAGCCCAAGTCGATCTCCGTTCCTTGTCAGGTTAGGTGACAGACAGAACAAGAACCACATGGAAATGGCCTCTGATTTTTGGATAGGGTCAAATGTTATCCTGATTATCTCTGTGTGATGCCTCAGGTCTTGTATGTACCAACATGTCTTTTAAATTTCTGCTACTTTTCAAGGCAAGCCTGGTTTCTCCAGATCCATTTTTTCTATATTCATCACACAGTATCTTATTTCCCTAGGTATTTACGCCCCTCACCCAGGTCGAGCCGCTTCCCTGCAGTCCATTCCCTCCTTGCATTCCCAGGTTTCCATGCCTTCCACCACTACCTCTTCTCCCTCCCATATCGCCTCTGCCTGCCTCCTTAACACCCGTTCGGCAGGCAAGCATCAATCACAATTATTCAACCTCCTTACCTCAGATTCTCCTGACTTTTTGCTACTTTTCAAGGCAAGCCTGGTTTCTCCAGATCCATTTTTTCTATATTCATCACGCAGTATCTTATTTCCCTAGGTATTTACGCCCCTCACCCAGGTCGAGCCGCTTCCCTGCAGTCCATTCCCTCCTTGCATTCCCAGGTTTCCATGCCTTCCACCACTACCTCTTCTCTCTCCCATATCGCCTCTGCCTGCCTCCTTAACACCCGTTCGGCAGGCAAGCATCAATCACAATTATTCAACCTCCTTACCTCAGATTCTCCTGACTTTTTGTTTTTAACAGAAACCTGGTTTTCAGAGGCCTCACTTCCCGATATCCTGGCCATCCCCCCCGATTCCTATTACGCCCTCCGGGCTGATCGCCCTGACGGCAGGACCGGAGGGGGTGTAGCCATGGTTGTTCGGACCAGTCTTCAATTCCAGCTTCTCTCTCAACCTTCTATAGCTGGTGTGGACTTTTTGGTTGCCCGTTCCACTAACCTTCCTGTTCCTCTGACAGTTGTCCTTGTGTATCGCCCCCCCCTGAGTATGCCCTTATTTGTGGCCTCCCTGCAGGAACTCCTTGCTACGCTTGTAGTTAATAACTCCTCGGTTCTCCTGCTGGGAGACTTCAACTACTGGCCTGGCGATCCCAGGGAGGATTTGGCATCTAAGGACTTCACGGCCACTCTCTTGTGTCTTAACCTTCAGTCCCATGTCTCTGTTCCCACTCACACTCTTGGCCATTTACTGGACCAAGTCTGGTCATCTCAGGATATAGTTTCTACTCCTAGCATTCTTCCTTGCATATGGTCTGACCATTCTCTCATTTCTTTTACTATCAATCTTGGCTCCCCTTACAAACCCATTCGCCCTAAGAATATCCTTGCCCGCAGCTAGAACCGCGCGGATCTGCATTCCCTTTCTCTTTCCCTTGCATCCTCTTCTCCTGACCTTAATGGTCTTCCCCTTGATATCCAGGCTGCTGCAGTCAGCAACTGGCTATCCTCCTCCTGCGACCAAGTTGCCCCCCTCAAGATAGTTAAGTCTGTTCGCCCACATGAGGCCCACAAATGGTTCAATTCTGAACTTAAGGTTCTTAAATTGGAACTCAGACGCTCTGAGCGTCTTTGGCGCCGTAATTACTGCCCCGACCTCAGGGCTAAATACAAACGCTTGTTGAATGACTATAAGAAAGCCATCCTTGCGTCCAATACCAAGTATTTTTCTGAGCAAGTCGCCTTGTCCGCGAACAAATCTAAAGAGATTTTCTCTGTGGTTAACAACTTGGCCACCTCTGACAGTGTATGCCCCAAGCTCATTCCTTCCCAGGCCCTCTGCTCCTCTTTAAACGACTTCTTTATCGAGAAGATCGCTAAAATAAAAGCTAACATCCTTACCACACCCTTCCCCTCCCATCAACCTGCTCCCCCTGTTCCCAATTCCTCCTTCGATCCTTCCTGTCCATTTCCTTGGACTCTTTTCTTGCCTTGCTTATTAAAATCAAGTCCGGCTCTCCAGCTGATTGTGCTCCTGCTCGCGTGTTGAGAACTCTCTTTACCTCTTGTCCTACCATTCCTCTTTCTCTTCTTAATACTTCTCTTTCTACTGGTTTGGTCCCCTCCTCATTTAAATCTGCGATTGTTTTTCCTATTCTCAAAAAACCTGGTCTGGACTCCTCTCTTCCCTCTAACTTCAGACCCATCTCTCTCCTACCTTATCTTGCTAAAATTCTTGAAAGTTATGTTACCTCTTGTCTTTCCTCTTACGTTGAGCAGAACCATCTCCTCGCTTCCCATCAAGCGGGCTTCCGCTCGGGCCACTCTACAGAGTCAGTGGTGCTTGCGGTTCTTGACGAGCTAAAAGCCAAGGCCGACACCAACTCCCCTCAAGCCCTGGTTCTTCTCGATTTGTCCGCTGCGTTCGACACGGTGGATCATACCATCTTACTTGACCGTGTCGGCGCAGCGGGCATTCGGGGCTCTGCTCTATCCTGGATCACGTCCTTTCTTACAGGTCGCTCACAAGCTGTCCACCTCTCTGGTTTCTCCGCCTCTCCCCTCCCGGTGTTTTGTGGGGTCCCTCAAGGTTCTTCCCTTTCCCCTCTTCTTTTTAATCTTTATATTCGCCCCCCTCATTGTTTCTCTCTTGATCTGGGGGTCTCTGTGTATAATTACGCAGATGACCTCCAGCTCGTCTTTGATCTTTCCTCTTCTTCTCACTCCCTGTCATTCTTCTGTTCCACTCTGGTTTTTATTTCTGGATGGATGAGCGCCAATCATCTCAAGCTCAACCCAGACAAGACTGAGCTTGTCTTGACTGGAGGCTCATCCAGTCATTGGTCTTCTGCCTTCTGGCCCCCCATCTTTGGTCCCCTCTGTTAAAACATTGGGCATCAAGGTCAGCCAGGACCTGTCAATGCATGGCCAGGTCAGTTCTGTAGTGTCCTCCTGCTTTCTTTCCCTCCGTTTGATTCGAAAAATTTCCCGTTTTTTTCTCCCTGGATTCCCTTAAAATTATCACCTCCCGTCTTGATTATGGGAACAGCTTGTTCGTGGGCATTCCGGCCTACGAAACTCGCCGTCTCCAAGCAATTCAAAATCAGGCTGCCCGTCTTATTTTTCATTTTCCCAAAACTCACCACATCACTCCTGTCCTCAAGTCACTTCACTGGTTACCTGTTTTGCAGAGATCCTTATTTAAACTAGGGTGCTTAGTCTTCCGGGCTGTTGATCGCTCTGCTCCGGCGTTCATTAATACCCTGATCTCTACCCACACCCCGGCCCGTACCCTCCGTTCTTCTACTTCTGCCCTCCTCACTATTCCCCGTTTCCGCAAATCTCGCACTGGTGGCACCAGATTCTCAGGTCTTGCCCCCCGGTTCTGGAACTCCCTCCCTTTATCCATGCGTTCAATTCCTATATTCTCACACTTTCGTAAAGCGCTCAAGACCTTCTTGTTTGCCCAGGCATACCCCTGTTAAAACTCCTCGGCCCTGTTTTGTTCAGTAGAGCTTTCAGCGCCAGGAAGCCGCTTGGCCACCGTGCGCTCAATAAATACCTTATTCATTCATTCATTCATTCATTCATTCATTATATTCATAATATGACTATTCTTAGAGACACCCTTTTTATAGTGTTGGTCATGTGGCTGAAAGTGAAAGTCAGTCTAGGCTGATTGTCAAGGAGTGGATCCATGTGTTGCTTTCTGAACCATAAAGGTGGAATAAATCCTCTGTTTGAGATGTTCACTGAGTTAACGGTCAGTTCTAAGAAACATTCTAAATTAAAACAGTTTCTGGGTTTTCTCAAGAAGTAACCAGCAGGTAAGTTGTTGCGTAGGGCCCCTGCGTGGAAACGTCAAAGTAGAAAAGTATAGAGTTTCATGCCATGGTTTTTTAAAGAGGTCCAACTATGTCTACCTATTCTTTGGATATAACAGAAGGTCCAAAAATTGAAGTTGAGTTTTACTATATTCACAAGTGAAATGTATGTGGTCATTCCTGGTATTCAGCCATTGTGTAAAATGGAAAAGCAGTTTGGAGTCATGTTCCCAAAATACAAGGATTTCATCAATAGATCTTCTCCATATTTTGAGATTGGTCAGATAAGGGCTATCAGTAGGATATGTGTGTGGTTTCAAAATTATGCACATACAAATTTACTATATTTGGGGTACTGCCCTTCAAAGTTTCTGTGGTTTGCCAGTACAGTTGATTCTGAAATATAAAGCTTTCTCCTTCATGGCTAAGGTTACACATGCCACTGTAAAGTAAGTGGTGTCATGTCCTCTCTTATTTGGCCACATCGTAAGGATTCTACCATCTGGTGAGTATCATCTTGTGGGATATTAGTATATGATGACTCCACGTCAAAGGAAAATAAGTAATGGTTTTCTATATATCGAAAGGGACATCAATCTGAATGGTATGGACATGTTTGGTATCTTGCAAGGACGATGGTATATTATAGACCATTGGGCACATGGATGAAAGTTTCATTTAGCTATTACCAATTAGCGATTTTTTATTTTTTTTATTTTTTTTTAGAAAACGCTATTTGGTCATTGCAAAATGCAATGCAACAAAACAAACAGTAAATAGCGATTCTCTAATTGTGATTCCTTAAGAGTCGCAAATGCAATTAGGGAATCGCTATTTGCAATTGTGACTCCATTATTTCCTATGGGCCTCAAGGCCAATAGGGGAGAATGGTCTTGCATTACCTAAATTGCGATTATCTAATTAGTAATCGCAAATTGGGTAATGCAAAGGCAAGGGTCCCTGGGGCCTAAGGCTCCCCCTGAAGCGTCCCTAACAAAAAAAGATGCACATGTTAGGCACACACATGCACTAGGGGCATGTGTGTGTCCCATGGCACTTTGATAAATGCAGTTTTGTGCATTTTACAAAGTATGCACATAGTTACCATCAACCTAAAGTTGATGGTAATGAGCATTTCCTAAATGTATATTAAGCATTTAGGAAAGGATTCTTGGGAATTGCAAATTGTGATTCCCTTTTTGCATTCACAATTTAGGGAATCGCAAAAGATGGCGATTCCTTAAATTGCGAGAAAAAAAAAGTCATGCGATCGCCACGTAGCTTGATACATGTGCCCCCAAGAGTCTGAGAAAAAAAAGTCCACAATTTGTGAGTGGTTCTAGTGTGGTTCCTAAACCAGACGCAGTGGATCTATCAGGACGTGGGCTTTAGGGTTTGTGGATCTTAAGGAGTATATGAAAATAGGGAATGTTGGTTGATCAAAAAATCTGTTTCGCTTGCAGTGATCCATTATGAATCTTTGACTCTGTCTACCAGAGTCTTGTCATTATTTGGCTCTCATCATTCTTTGGTTCCTGGGTTTTGAGTCTTGCTTCAGAGGTTTATATTATCTGGGATTGCTCAGATGCTGGCTTCTTTGTTGATGATGATGTCCCTGTAACTAGTAGCATTTGCAGAGTGGTGGAGAAAAGGGGCGGGGCCTCCAACTAGCTCTCAGGAATCCTGCTGTGTAGGACTTAGAAGAGTTACCAGAAGGGCTTCCTGGCCCCCATGGTCCCACAGGAGTGAAGTGGGCTTCATCCCCCAACCAGTAGTGCACCACTAGGTGTGTTTCCAGAGTGGTGGAGAAAGGGGGCGTGTTCTCAGAAGAACTCTTAGCAATCCCGCTGTGTGGGACTTACTGGAGATAACAGGAGGGGTATCTCAAATGACATCACTGATGACATCATCCAGTGAATCTGTGTCTTTCTGAAAAATAAATATTTTTTATATATGTATATCTAAAGGCTGATGGAAGAATAAATTGGTAAATAAGTGTCTAAATGAATGTTTTTTTTGTAAAATTGATTGTATAACTGACATATTAACTATACCTTAGTGAATACATGTATTCGCGAGTAATGTTTAAATATGTAAATATCTGTATCAGTGTCTCACTTTGTATATAATTGACTGCATGGGTTGGTGAGTACCTACATGAGTGTCTATATGGGTTATTAGTTGGTTTTTTGAGTATCAGAATGAGTGTCTGTATGGTTTGATGGGTATTACTGAGCGCACAGATGCATGAATGACTGACTCACTGTATGTGTTTTGAAAACAGAATGTGTGCAGGACTGTATGGGTGGATGAGTGTGTGTATAGGTGTGCGAGTGAATCACTGTCTCAATAGTATCTTTATGAGTAACTACATATGTTTTAAACTAGTATATGTGAGTATTGATGTATATAAGTGAGTATTTGTGAGAGAGATTGGTGGAGTTCCTTTATAAATAAGTATGTGTTTCTATAAGTGATTGTTTAAGAGAGTAAGTATGTGTACGTTTCTGTAGAAGTGTAGTGGTATGTGTATAGCTGTATATGCAAGTAAATGGATGTTTGATAGTTTATTTGCATGTGTGAGTATGTGTGTGAGTAACTCTATGGATGAGTATCGGTGTGTAACAGGATGTATAGGTGTATGAGTACATATGATGAGTGAGTACATGTATGAGTGACTATATAGAACTGTTGCTGAATGAGTAGATGTGTATGTAGATGTTGGAATTACCGAATAGGTTGTTGTAACTGGTATTGGTATCTCCATTTTTTTTGAAAATGTTTGTTTCTATTTTTTAATGTGTGTATCAAAGGTTATATTAGGGTGAGAGGAGGTCTGCCACTCTTTCACAAGGATGATGTCATCAGTGAGGTCATCAGTGATGTCATTTGAGATGTCATCAGTGATGTGATGAGTGATGTCACTGACCATGTCATGAGTGATGTAATATGTGACTTCATCAGCAGTGCATTTCGGGCACGCGAGTTATAGTTAGCTGAGCTAACTATAATGGGGGAATTTCAATGGTTTTTTATGAGAGAAATGTCTAGCTAACTATAACATGGATGAAACCTATGGTTTTTTCAGTGAATATATATATGTGTATATATATCACAGGCTCCACTCGGCACTCACGGGATGAATGGATACATTTTATCTATGCAAACGCGTTTCGGAAAACATACTTCATCAGTGCTTCAAATGATATCAGGAACGCATGATATTGACTTTGGTAGGCGTCGTCTACGGCTCCGCGACCGTCGTTGGCGCCGGGATGACGTCGCCAGAGTACTTAGACGCGCCCTCGTGCGCTGACCTCAGTTCTTCTTTTTTCTGCGCCAGCAAGCGCAGATCCGGAAAATGTGGTATCCCTTAGTCAATTTTTGACTAAATTTTTTCGATCATTTTTGATCCTTTTCGAAGTCTAACAACTCCGACGGTGCCGGTAGGAATGCCTGGGTTTAAGCCCTGTGCCGACCGCGACCGACTGATGTCAGTTACGGACCCCCATCGCCGGTGTCTTCATTGCCTGGGCCTCGACCACGATGACCAGGCCTGCTCCGACTGCCGGGCCCAGACGTCTAAAGCTAGGCGGGAGCGGTCCCACAAGCGACTCGAGCTCCGGCAGTCGGCCCCGTGCCGCTCGAGGTCCCGGTCCGCGAGGAGGTCGAGGGACCGTTCGCGGGGTCGGAGCCACCATAGCTTCGGGAGTCGTCTTCGGGCTCGAAGTCCTCAGGTAAGCACAAGAAGTTGAAGAGACGTCATCGCTCTTCGACTCCCCCTGACGCTCGCGTGATGCGGCCGGTGGTTCGGGCGACACCGCCCACGCGGCTCCGCCGGAGCCGTGGGCGTCGCGGCCTGCTTCATACCCGTCGGTCCCTGGGCAGAACGCGACGCGGGAGAAGATTGAGGCCTTCCTCGCGGCCATGAGGTCGCTCACTCCTCCATTGGGACCCGCGGCGCCTGGGGTCCCCAGCAGGTCGGGCGCTTTAGCCCAGACGCCGCTGGGTGCTTCGATCCTGACGCCGCCTGTGACTTCGGTCCTGGCGCCGCAGGCCCCCACTGGATCCGGATCCGGGTCGTCGCCGGTCGACCTTATGACCTTGCCGGCGCAGGCCTCCAGTGTGTCTCCCCCAGCGCCGCCTACGGGCGGCGCCGTCCCCGATCCCTCCCTCGATTCGGGTCCGATGGGAGATTTCTACTTCTATGACCCTGCCCCATCATTTGACCCTGAGTACCAGGAGATGGGTGGCGAGGAGGATTGGGAGGGGTCTGAGGACCCTCTGGCACAGGAGTGCCAGTCTTATCAGGACTGGGCAGGTGAGCTAGGGGACGCCAGTGGTCTGGACTCCTCGCCGGACACTGGCTTTGTCTCCCCTCCTAGCGTGGCTACAGAGGAGGGGGCTGCTTACAGTGTGGTGCTGACGCGGGCGGCCAAGGCCTTGAGCCTAGAGCTCCGCATCGAGGCCGTGAGGACTAAGCTCCTCACTGAGGTCCTTAAACGGCAGGCAAGCTCGGACGAGCCTCTGCTGCCGTTTAATGGGGCCTTGTCTGATGTTCTTCTGGGCACTTGGTCCAAGCCCGCTACAGGTCAGCCTGTAGATAGGAACGTGGCCAGACGACACCGCCTGGTTCCGGGCTACCCTTGCTTCCTGTCCACCCACCCCACCCCTGAGAGCCTGCTCATCCAGGCCTCTAACTCCCAGACCGCATTCCCGACGGCTCTCCCCGATCGGGAATCCAAGAGGTACGAGCAATACGGGAAAAAGGTATTCTCATCCCTGAGTTTAGGGTTGCAGTCAGTCAACACCGTGTGCCTCTTGGGCTGTTACACCCACTCTCTGTGGGACGCGGACGTGCTGCCACAATGTCCCGTGGGGGTCCAGACTAAACTCACCCAAGCCCTTGCGGAGGGTCGAGATACGGCACGCTACTCCATCCTGTGAAGGCTGGATACAACGGACTCACTAGGCAGAGCGATGGCAACGACGGTGGCGATTCGTCGCCATGCCTGGTTGAGGTCCGCCAACTTTTCGGCTGATGTCCTAAACACCCTGATGGACATGCCGTTTGATGGCCTTCACCTCTTTGGCGACAAAGCAGAGAATCCGCTTTAAGGACTCCAGGGCTACGGCCAAGTCCTTGGGCCTCTCGGCCCTGCGCCAGCAAACGGCTGCTTTTCGCTCCTTTTGTGGCCAAGGAAGGGGCACCTCCACACGTCCTGTCAGCCACGGACCGCAGACTACTGTCCAGCACGGTGGCGGATGTGGAAACCGCCGTGGCGGCGGTTGGGGACAACGGCGAGGCCAGTCCACACCTGCCCCTGCAGCATCCGCCTCAAAACCCTCCTAGTCCGAGCTTTCAGGCCCATGTGACGCCAGTGGGGGGCAGGGTTCGCCATCACTACCTCCACAGGCTCACTGTCAAAGCGGACAAGTGGGTGCTGCAAATCGTCCGAAGGGGCTACTCCCTCCCCTTCGAGGCGACCCCTCCAGCCATGTCACCACAGTACCACCGCGTGTCGGGGGATCACTTGACACTTCTACGAGAGCAAGTTACGGTCCTCTTGGGCAAGGGGGGCCATCAAGCGTGTTCCTGGGCCAGAAGTAGGGTGTGGTTGTTACTCCGAATACTTTCTGGTACCCAAGAAGGGCAAAGGGGGCCTACGCCCTATCTTGGACCTGCGAAATGTCAACGGCTTCCTCCGGCAGGAGAAGTTCAAGATGCTGACACTGGCTCAGGTCCTAGCTGCCCTGTACCCAGGAGACTGGACTTGCAGGATGCTTATTTTCATATCCCCGTCCTGCCGGCCCACCGGCGTTACCTGCGGTTCACGGTAGGCCACAAGCACTTTCAATTTACCGTGCTCCCCTTCGGCCTTACCAGCGCCCCACGGGTGTTCACAAAAGTGATGGCGGTGGTCGCAGCTCATCTGCGCAGGTTAGGGGTTTCAGTCTTCCCCTACCTCGACGACTGGTTGTTGAAGGCGGGCTCGCCCCAGACAGTCGTCAGCCACCTCCAGACTACGGCCGACCTCCTGCACCTGCTGGGGTTCTCCATCAATGTGCCAAAGTCGCACCTGTGTCCCTCTCAGAAGCTCCTCTTCATCGGAGCAGTTCTGGACTCTGCGCAGTTTCGAGTTTATCCTCCCGAGCAGCGGGTTCGGGATATTCAAACTCTGATTCCGATCTTTCAGCCGTTATCCCGAGTCTCGGTCAGGTTGACGCTGCGGCTTCTGGGGCTGATGGCCTGCTGCATCCTTCTGGTGCATCACACCAGGTGGCGGATGCGGGCTCTGCAGTGGGACCTGAAGTTTCAGTGGGCCCAGCATCAGGGCAACTTGTCCGACCATGTCTTGATCTCGGAGGGCACTGCAAGACAGTTGCAGTGATGGCTCACGGACCGCGATTGGGTCAGCGGCAGATCCCTCTCCCTACCCAACCGGAGCACGTAGTTGTGACGGACACGTCCCTCCAGGGCTGGGGGTGCCACATGGGAGAGGCAGAGATCAGAGGCCTCTGGTCTACGGCGGAGTCCCGGCTCCACATCAACCTTCTAGAACTGCGGGCGATCCGGCTTGCACTAAAGGCATTCCTCCCCTCTGTCTGGGGGAGTGTAGTGCAGGTGTTCACGGACAACACCGCCGCCATGTGGTACTGCAACAAACAGGGCGGGGTGGGGTCGTGGACCCTATGCCTGGAGGCTCTGTGCCTCTGGCAGTGGCTGGAACATCAGTGCGTGACCCTGGTGGTTCAACACCTGGCAGGTTCCCTGAATGCCAGGGCAGGAGAACTCAGCTGGTGCATGATGGATCACGAATGGCGTCTGAACTCGGACGTGGTGCAAGGTCTCTTTCTGCAGTAAGGAGAGCCTTGGTTAGATCTATTCGCCACAGAAGAGAACGCACAAGGTCATCAGTTCCTTGCGTTGGAATTTCCAAGGCAGCACTCGCTCTGAGACGCTGTTCGTCACGAGTGGAGCTGCGGTCTGTTGTACGCCTTTCCGCCCATACCACTTCTGCCCAGAATGCTGAAGAAGATCAGACGCGACCGGGCCCAAGTTATCCTTGTGGGTCCGGACTGGGCACAAAGATACTGGTATCCCGAGCTACTCAGCATGTCTGTCGATCCCCCGATTCGTCTGCCTCTTCAGGAGGACCTTCTGTCGCAGCAGCATGGGACGGTCCTCCACCCGACCCTGTCCAGTCTCCACCTCCATGGTTGGAGATTGAGCGGCGACAGTTGAGGCCATTTGACTTGCCTCCTGAAGTTTGTGGTGTGATTCTGGCAGCCAGGCGTCCCTCCACAAAGTCGGTATATGCCTGCAGGTGGAACAAGTTTGTGGCATGGTGCACAGCAAAGGCTGTGGATCCCCTTTCTGACCCTCTTTCTGAGGTTCTCCTCTTCCTTCTTTCTCTTGCCCAGCAGGTCTCTGCTCTGGCCACTATCAAGGGCTACCTTTCTGCCCTTTCCGCCTTCTTAAGGCTACCTGATCAGCCTTCTTTGTTCAAGTCCCCAGTTGTTAATAGGTTCTTGAAGGGCATCACTCATATGTTTTCCCCTGTTCCTTTCGTGATGCCTCAGTGGGACTTGAACCTTGTACTTACTTTTCTGATTTGCGCTCCCTTCGAGCCACTTCATAACTGTCCTCTCCGTCTTCTTACCCTTAAGACTGCTTTCCTGGTTGCCATCACCTCTGCCAGGAGAGTGAGTGAGCTTCAGGCTCTTTCATCCAAGCCTCCCTTCCTTTAGTTTGTGTTGCGGACAAGACCCTCTTTCCTGCCCAAGGTAGTCACGGCCTTCCATATCGGACAGTCCATCACCTTGCCCACCTTCTTTCCGCCTCCGCATCCCTCCAAAGAGGAAGAGCGGCTCCACCGTCTGGACCCAAAACGTGCACTCTCTTTCTATTTGGATCGCACACTCCAGTTCCGGGTCGATGACCAACTCTTTGTTGGTTAGTGGGCGCTAAGAAGGGACGAGCGGTGCACAAACGGACCATCTCTCGGTGGGTCGCTTGTGCATCAAGGCATGCTACTCCTTGGCTAAGAAGGAGCCTCCATTTGGTCCGAGGGCCCATTCCACTCGGACCACGGCGGCTACTACTGTCCTGGGCTGTGTAGTCCCCTTGCAGGACATATGTCAGGCAGCTACGTGGGCCTCGCTGCACACGTTCGCAAGACACTACTGCCTGGACAGCCATGTCCGGAGGGATGGCTTCTTTGGCCGTTCCGTCCTCCAGAACTTTCTGGTGTGATTATTGGTTCGCAGACCCACCACCGGGGTTGGTATTGCTGTGGTATCTATTGTAAGGTAAGGAATCTAATACTAACCTGTTTTTTTCAGATGCACAAGTTACTTACCTTCGGTAACGATAGATCTGTAAGAAACAGTAGTTAGTATTAGATTTCTTACCGCCCCACCCATCCTCCCCGTTCTGCGAAGCGATATCTAGGGTTAAGGTCATCCCCTTTCAGGCCCTAGTTTCATGGCACCAGTGTTGGTTTTTATCATGGCTCTGCATTTCTGATGCAGAAAAGCTGTGTATAAGAACTGACGTGCGGAGGGCGGGGTCTAAGTACTCCGGCGCGTCATCCCGATGACGGACGCGGAGCCGCAGACGTTGCCTACCGACACGCATGGGTACTGCTACGCAAAAGTTTCCGGATCCAGTCTGACGCCTGAGGATATTCTAAGGTAAGGAATGCAATACTAACTACTGTTTCTTACAGATATATCGTTACCGAAGGTAAGTAACTTGTGCTACAGGGTCTGCCTGCCAGCCCACACTGCTACCAACTTAAGACCGTGTTCTTCCCCCCCTGCTGATGAGCTTCACTCTGGCAGAGGAAGCTGAACAAAGGATTTCCTGCTAAGGAGAGGTGTGACACCTGTCATTTAAAATTAGGTAGGGTGGGGGCACTTCCGGGCACCACCAGACTGCAGTAAAGGAAACATTTGGTGCCCTCCATGCATAAAGCAGTTTTACCCAGTTTAGGAGCCCTTGGCTCCTGCTCTGGTGCGAAATCACACAAAGGACAGGGGAGTCTCCTCCTCCCATCCAGCTCCTCTCTAGGGAGGTGCCCAAAGCTCCTCCAGGTGAACACTTGATTCTGCCATTTTGAATCTTGGTCCCCAGGAGCATCTGCTGGTTAGGACACCCGAATAACGTCCCTAACCCCCTCTGATAGGTGGGTCACCTGAGAAGAGGCCCTTCATCTTTTGAGAGTTACTTAAGGGCTCCCTTGATGGTAAGTCCTTAGATTCGTCCTGAGAAAAACTTCTAGATCTGTCTGAAGACTGTCCTGAGACTCTGCTGCTGGTTGACACTAGAACTCTTCTGTACTTTAAGCCAGTACCTACGACAAGACTGCTCCGGTGGGAAGCTTGCTGCTGCATTTTTGTCCCTGTTCTTTTCCAAGTTCTGCAACTCCATGGCTGTGCATCCTCCGAGTCACCTAGGACTTAGCCTGCATCCTAGCCAGGAGAAATCTCCCGTGGAATGAAGGAGTCACTTGCCTGTCTCTGCAGGCACCTCTATGACGCCGACTCATTTGCTGATCCTATTGTCCCTCGGACATCGCCCAGCTCTGCCAAACAGGTGGTGTTTTGTTGGTTCTTCAGAGTCCTCACCAGTCTTCCCTGCAACTTGGACGGCTGTACTCCCTCTTCTGTTAATGTGAACTGCCTTCCTGTGCACCGCTTCTGTTTTCTGTTACCAAGGTTTGAAGCCCCAGCCTCCAGCACTCCACAGCTTCAAGAACGATGTCCTGCCTGCATCGTCTGCATCGTGGGCCTTTCTCTCCTGTGTGCTGTCAAGGCTTCCTTGTGACTTCCTCTGCCTGCTGCTATAGGGTCCTCGAGGGGGCTCCATCCATTCCTGCTGTCTCCTGTGTGCTGCGGGCCGGCTCTGACTTACCCTTGCCGGGTTAGTCCCACAGACCTTGGTGGTCTGCAACACAGCATCTTCTCCCAAAAACTGTTGGTTGCGTTTGCCAAGGCTTGTTGGTGGTCCTGCCAGCCACTGACATTCCTGCACTCCTCAAACGGCATCGGACAGCTCATGGACGGCTCCGGTGCTCCTGCATCGTCGCCTGGGCTCCACAGCTGCTGCTTCATCCTCACCATGCTACAGCAGGAACGTCCTACAAGGGCTTGTATTGTGCTCCTGTGCCTCCTGTTCACCTACGGATGGTTTGGATTCTGTCCTCTCTGCTTTCATGTTCTTCTTGTCTGATTTCCAAGTCCTGGCTCCACCAACCTGGTCACGAGATGCTGTAGCTGCTGATCTTCCATGAACCTCCATTGCCATCTACGAGTGTTTTCAACTCTACTTCCCCCCTATGAACCTTGTCTCCCTGGTATAGGAATCCTGGTTCCTGGGGTATAAACGAGTGGGGTGACTC
The DNA here is from genome assembly GCF_964263255.1 of Lissotriton vulgaris. Lineage (NCBI taxonomy): Eukaryota > Metazoa > Chordata > Amphibia > Caudata > Salamandridae > Lissotriton > Lissotriton vulgaris. Next base: position 697,194,075 of record NC_141687.1, on the reverse strand, counting down.
TCCAACCTTCCTTGATCCAAGTGGTTCTTTGAGGGTCCTTTGGGAAGGATTCTAGAACTGTAAAATTCCAACAGCGACTTACCCTGTGTTATCCTATGGACGTTTGACCCGGTGTAACCACTCTACGTTCATACATCTTGGGGTTCCTGGCTTCTCACCTTGGGTGGTTCCGTGCCTCCCCCGGTGTCCTTCATCCTTAAATACTAGTCCTGTTTTGGTACTTACCTCACATCCCACTATTTTAGTATATTGTTTGACTCCCACTTCCTCCCCGGTTGGGTTTCTATGCTACTTACAACTTCCTAAAGCATCTTTCTTGTGAGTAGTTGATATTTCAGGGCAGGAGATATACCACACCGAGTTAGTCTCTAGTATGTACTAATAAATTTGTTTTTTTATACTCACCCGGTAAGGTTCTTTTTTGTTCGAAAAGCTTGCTGACTGACTGGTGATACATGTACTTGCCTTTCATCCCTCCTGAATAAGCCTTAGCTGCTCTTCACAGCTACCCCTTGATAGTTCTGGTTTTCAGGGACCTAAACACGATCACTAAGGGTTGCCTGGACTCAGTGCACAGTGCCTCACCATAGTTCTACACCATATTCCTAACCAGCCTCCTACAACATGCCTCATTAATATTTATTAGGTTAATATTCATTAGGGAAGTTGCAGTTTGCGACACCCCTAGGTTTGGCTGCAGTCACGTTGATAGTGGCCTGCCGGCCCACAAGGAATAGCAAACTACCATCCCTGTGATAGTATTCCAAAATTGCATTTTGTAGTCTCAAACCCAGTGATTTTGCAAACCGCAGATTTTGCAACTGCAAAATCCTTTTGTACATTTGATCTTAGATTATGAATACATTCCACATAGCCAGTGATTCGTGCTAGAAGACTACATCTGGTCATCGGATGGGTTCAGAAGTACCTGAAGAACTTTCAGAGTAATGCAAAAATAACAGTTGATGGACGGAATGCAGATCAATGTCATACATTCACCCCAGTACAAAGATCTGGGCCTAAATCCATCTTTTTTTGCACTCCACACCACCCCAGTTCAGACATGGCCATATGCAAATCAACCTTGACCCTGTGCCTCATGGGAACAGTCCAGCCCGAACAGCCAAGCCATGTCTTTCCTGGACCGGAATCAAGCATCCTAAGACCGGTTTCTGGCTATCAGCCATCTTCAGCCAGGATAGCTTGACTCCAGTGGTGTGGAGAGCATGGGACTCACGTCTGACCATACCCATCCCACTCAGGGTGACAAATGCAAAAATAACAGCTGATGGACAGAATGCAGAACAATGTCATCCATTCACCCCAGTGCAGAGATCTGGGCCTAAATCCATCGTTTCTTTTGCACTCCACACCACCCCTGTTCAGACATGGCCATATGCAAATCAGCCTTGACCCTGTGCCTCATGGGAACAGTCCAGCCCGAACTGCCAAGCCATGTCTTTCCTGGACCGGAATCAAGCATCCTAGGAGCGGTTTCTGGCTATCAGCCGTCTTCAGCCAGGATAGCTTGACTCCAGTGGTGTGGAGAGCATGGGACTACGTCTGAGCATACCCATCCCACTCGGGGTGACAAATGCAAAAAGAACAGTTGATGGACAGAATGCAGAACAATGTCATACATTCACCCTTGTACAGAGATCTGGGCCTAAATCCATCGTTGTTTTGCACTCCACACCACCCCAGTCCAGACATGGCCGTATGCAAATCAGCCTTGACCCTGTGCCTCAAGGGAACAGTCCAGCCCGAACCGTCCATCACCACCCCCTTTTGTACCGCTTTGTTTGACATAAGTTGGCAGGGTATGCTCAGACGTGAGTCCCTTGCTCACTTTGCCACTGGATTCAACAAAGCCTGGCTGAAGACGGCTGTAATGCCAGAAACCGGTCCTAGGAAGCTTGTGTCCGGTCCAGGGAAGGCGTGGCTTGGCAGTTCGGGCTGGACTGTTCCCAGGAGGCACAGGGTCAGACTGATTTGCATATGGCCATGTCTGAACTGGGGTTGCAGAGTGGGCTAAAGAACGGTGATTTATTAAACCCAGATCTGTTGACTGGGTGTGAGTGTTTGATTGGTTCAGATGCTCCGTCCATCACCACCCCCTTTTGTACCGCTTTGTTCGCCAAAAGTTGGCATGGTATGCTCAGACATGAGTCCCTTGCTCACTTTGCCACTGGATTCAAGCAAGCCTGGCTGAAGACTGCTGTAATGCCAGAAACCGGTCCTAGGAAGCTTGTTTCCTGTTCAGGGAAGGCGTGGCTTGGCAGTTCGGGCTGGACTGTTCCCATGAGGCACAGGGTCAGACTGATTTGCATATGGCCATGTCTGAACTGGGGTGGCAGAGTGGGCTAAAGAACGGTGATGGATTAAACCCAGATCTGTTGACTGGGTGTGAGTGTTTGATTGGTTCAGATGCTCCGTCCATCACCACCCGCTTTTGTACCGCTTTGTTCGCCATAAGTTGGCAGGGTATGCTCAGAAGTGAGTTCCTTTCTCACTTTGCCACTGGATTCAAGATAGCCTTGCTGATGAGGATTATGAATCCGAAACCGGTCCCAGGATGCTTGTTTCCGGTCCAGGGAAGACCTGGCTTGGCAGTTCGGACTGGACTGTTTCCATGAGGCACAGGGTCAGACTGATTTGCATATGGCCATGTCTGAACTGGGGTGGCAGAGTGGGCTAAAGAACGGTGTTGGATTAAACCCAGATCTGTTGACTGGGTGTGAGTGTTTGATTGGTTCAGATGCTCCGTCCATCACACCCCCTTTTGTACCGCTTTGTTCGCCATAAGTTGGCAGGGTATGCTCAGACGTGAGTCCCTTGCTCACTTTGCCACTGGATTCAAGATAGCCTGGCTGATGAGGATTATGAATCCGAAACCGGTCCCAGGATGCTTGTTTCCGGTCCAGGGAAGACATGGCTTGGCAGTTCGGGCTGGACTGTTTCATGAGGCACGGGGTCAGACTGATTTGCATATGGCCATGTCTGAACTGGGGTGGCAGAGTGGGCTAAAGAACGGTGATGGATTAAACCCAGATCTGTTGACTGGCTGTGAGTGTTTGATTGGTTCAGATGCTCCGTCCATCACCACCCCCTTTTGTAGAACTTTGAGAGTAAGTCAGAAGTTTTGTAGCTTCCTCAACCCATCCCTGTAATGCCTTATTTATTCTCTCTTCAGTACTACCTTTCAAAGCCGTTTTGAAGTTAGAGCATCACCACCTCTATTAAATGTACAAAATGTGCCAGCAGCATGTCATAATTGGACTCCTCTTGGAGTCATCTTTTCAGTATTTTCACCCGTGAGAGTTTGCAGAAAGAAACCAATCCTGAGTCAGAAATTCTGTGACACCTCTAATTGATTACTGATGGATTTCCCATAGAACTGTGTGGATTATCTCTGGTTGCTGCGGACACTGTTTTGAAACGTCTTTGGCCAGGCGAGTTGTAATACTACACAAATTACGTGCTGTTTTGATAAAGATTTACTAAGAGAAAACAATTAGCATTAGCTGGAGAACTGAACATTTACACCCTTTTGCCTTTTAAGGAGAAAGGGGGTTTGCTAAACCGACTTCTAGATACAGAGGCACAAAAGTCAGAACGTTAGGGAAGGGGCTTGTGTTTAGCTTCTACTCCACGGTATGGTAGCAAAGAAGTCCCAAAGCCGTGAATGAACTTGGGGCATTGTTACTGCAGTGTGCGACATATTGAATCAGCGGGGACACCATGTATTTCAGTTTCTATTAGGTGAATCAAACATCTTGCACAGTTACTAAATTTGTACTAGACTGAACCTACTAATGTACCATATTCAGTTGCAGAGGGTGGTAGTCGCGCAGTGCAATTCAAACAATCACCATAGCTAACAACAAATATCACTTTGAACATATTTGCTATTTTAAGAATATTTAAACATTTACATCAATTAACAAACTAAATTACTGTGTTTGGTCAAAATACATTGAAAGTATTGGTAAATATATGAATTTATTCAAAAAGTGACTGTTAGAACTGGCTATTTCTGGTAGGCTAGGGCTGACGCCAAAGCCAGGCAGAAACCACCATTCTAGTCAGGGCAAGGGAGTCACACGTCAAGATAACCCCTGCTCACCCCCTTGGTAGCTTGGCACGAGCAGTAAGGCTAAACTCGGAGGCAATGTGTAAAGCATTTGCGCCAGCACACAACAGCAACAACATCCTAGGCACACCGCAAAAGGAACTCCACAGAAGGTTATTATAAAATAACTTTTGTATTGTAAAAACACATCAGATAGTATCACATGAAATACATGGTGCCAACTTGCATGGGCAATATTCACAAGGGATTATTTATAGGACAGGGCCACATGGGCCACTGTCAGAATCAACACTTTTAGAAATAGCACTTCTAGAACTTAGAATAAGTATAGCACAAAATAACAGTTATAAATCACATCCAGTAACTACTGGGAACAGGTAAGTACCACCTACGCAACCCTAAACACCTTAGGAAAATGTCACGCAGGGAACCAGGACCTCACTAGGACCACCTGTATTAGAAGAACAACCACCTAAGAATAAAATACATTTAGGGGTATACACAAGAACACATTACCCATGATGCATGAAACACATTCAGAGGAGTAGTAAAGGAAAAACACATGATGCCTAAAAAAATTCAGAGGTGTAAGACAAGGGAAACACCTGATGCATAAACCTACACATTCAGCGGTGTTCAGAACAAAGCACATGATGCAATAAAATACATTCAGAGGTGCAGCGCAGGGAAAAGGAAGACACATGATGCCAAAAAACATTCAGAGGGGCCAGAACAATACAATAGCGCAAAAATCACATTAGGCAAATACCATCACATAGATAAAAACATTGCACCTAAATAAAATCACATACCAGCCCCCATCCAATAAAGGGACTAAAGAGCCCTGTGTCCAGAATGTCAGGGCGCGCTGCCATGCAGCGCCAGTCAGGGGTGCGCCACTGGCGCAAAACCTAAACGTCGCTGGTGCCCACTACTTGCTGGGCACCTGGGAACATCCCAAGACCTAAACGGTGCAGCTGCCCACTAATTGCTGGGCAGCTGGGAATCATCAAAAACTGCGACAGGGCCCTCACTGACCCTTAGGCGCACACTGCGCCCACTGCTGGAGCCACACAGGCTCTGTCACTGAACACTGCGCAGAACGTTGGAGCCACACAGGCTCTGGGACTACCCATAGTCAAATGCTGGAGCCACACATACACAGAGAGCTCAAGCACTTTACACTGTACCACAGTGAATAAGTGCGCAGAGGCCTAAAATCACCACCACCAGGTTCCAGAAACAGGCTAGGAAAAAGCAAAAGGTCTCGGGGTGAACCTGCCAAAGGGCCGGGTCCAACAGTGACGCTTGGTAGCCATAGTGAATATGTTTCAGACTTGTGCAGAAAAAACATTTAACAATGAGTATTCCACAGTCAACTTACTTAATCTGTGTTAACCTCTGTCAGTTAATTAAAGCTCCATTTTCAGATATGTTCAGAGTGTGATGTCATTGTGTGTAATGTTTTCTTGGAGAGATCCTATCCAAACCTTCCCAGTGTTTTCAGTTCCTGGGCCAACGTGGCTAAACTTAGGAATCCCTGGACCTGTATGCTTTGCAAACCGAGAATCATGCTGTATTGCATTGTGCATGGTTAACTTTGTTACTAGATTAATACATTGGTTGCAATTTCTTGTAGTGACCATAGTATTCAGTTTGCCTGCTTAGATCCAGAGAGTATCCTGTTTGACACAATTTTAGTCTGGCTAGCAACTTTTTCCCTGTACTGATTTCTCCCCAAATGTTTACTGTTAGCCTTATGAGAACCAACCTCTAAATTCTACTTTCTACAATTTTAGGTGGTAGGTAGGTGCTAAGTAGTTGAGAACCTAGAGCAAATATATCATAGTAAACAAAAGGCCCAGCATCTGTTGCTGTGTTGGTTTTTGATACATTTATTTAGATAGTGATGTGAAAGATATACCCACACTATTATTTGTTTTTATTTGTGTTTCAGCATTGATCGTACATGTTGACAAAAGAATTACCCTGGCAGCCTTCAAACAACAAATGGAACATTTTGTTGGAGTATCTTCTTCGCAGTTTAAGGTGTTTCGAGTCTATGCTACCAATCAGGAGTTTGAGAGCGTTCGACTAAATGAATCGCTTTCTTCGTTTTCAGATGATAATAAGGTTAATTCTTAACACTGTTCTTGAATATGTACCGGCATGCATTTGGAAAACTATGCACAGAAGAGAATGCCAAAAATTCTTCTGGTTTTCCCCAATGTAACTTGCAATTTCATTGACTTTAACTTTTTTCCTAGCATTGAAAGTGATTTGAAGTTCTTTAACATTTTTAGTCTCACTGGGGGGCGAGTAGAGAAATGGGGTAGCAAGATTGGACAGATCGGAGATGAGGTGACTTTTCCAGCATAGGTTTGCTCTTCGAAATGACATCCATCTTTAAAATAAGGATCTCATTGCAGTCTCAGCTAACAAGAACATCAACTTGTTGAAATCCTGCTCCACCAGTATTGAAATATGATTTGTTTTTAGCTACTTTTTTCCCTCAAGCCGTTGAAAATAGTTATCAATTTTAGGTTTTTGGTAACCAGGTATAGTAAGGGCGCTCAACCGAGTATTGGGCTAATATTGTGTGTGAAACTCCAAATAATTAGGGTGCATCAAAAGGTAAGGAAGAGGGTGGTTACCAAACAACCCCAATGACCCACAATAGTTGTGGATCCTGAATAACTACAAATTATAGGGAGGATCTAATTTGTAGTCGTTGAAAATAGTTACTTGTGATTGGATTAGAGGCATCTACTTTACAGAACAAAAACATTTCTTTTATGTGGGTGTATAAAACCCTGAACAATATTTTCTTGATAATTCACATCGCTTGAGGATTAGCTTTACCTGTTAGTCCCAATTCCAAGCTTGCCCAACTCTACCACTCCCCCTTTAAAAGACCTTTTTATGTGTTGTTTGAATTACATTTTACCAGTAACAACACTTATCTGAATGAAAAGCAGATAATTTCTGCACATGTGCATTCCACCTTGAGCAAATCAATATGCCTGCTAACTATTCCAGAGAATAATACATCATGAGCATTGAAGACCTGCTTTCCCTCCCTTCTTCAATGTAACTCCCAGCTTCCGATCTTTTTTTTTCCCTCTGGAATAGATGTGAAGAACTTTGCATTCAGAAAAACCATCTGAATTCCAACAAACGTCCGTTTCCAGCTGGGTACCTCTATTGCTCCTTCAGTTTTTTTTGGTCTTGAATAAAGTTATTTTTATGCTTTCAACGTCCTCATCCCTAACTAGATAAACCTCCAAAAAAATCTACAGCGCACCCAGTCCAATCTCCTTGTGCTTTTTGATAATAAACTAAGCTATCCTGTCCAGCCATACAGTTAATAGGAGATGCTATAGGTTCTGAATTTCTGATGGATACTACTACCTGCAGGTTCCTCACCTTTTAAATATCACATGTATCAGATTGAATTCAGAAACTTTTCAATAGCTCTCGACGCTGATTGGGGGTGCCAGCCCCACATCCACTTGCCCATACGGGTGCCCTCAAGACGTTTCTGGCTCCATAAAACACATCAGTTGATGCACTGACATCTGTTCACTTCTTTCCATGGCTTTGACGCGTATCCAGAGCTCTTTTCTCTTTAGGAGATTAATTGGCTTTTGTCGCCCTTTTTCATAAACCATTAGAGTGTAGTTCCATTATGGGTTCCTCAACCTTCCAGGGTTTAAACCTTAAAGGGACTGTGATGGGCAAATGTCCATCAGATTTGTCTGATATCTGCCTATGGTCTTAACGCAGTGTCCATGCCTGCGATTCCTGCCTGCATATGCACCCCAAAACCGTCCAACAATGGGAGGGCAAGATGGTCATGGCCTGGGCACGGGATCAACAGTGACTGAAGAGGAGGTCCAGACCAACATCAAGAAAACTGGAGTCATACCTTTGTTGAAGTCATAAAAACACAAAGACCAGAAGAGACGTCACAACTCGGCGTCAGTCTACTAAGAGCAAATCCCTTAAAGGCCCCCCATACACATCCTCTTTGGAGCCACAACAGGCAAAAGAACCAGGGAAAATTGGGCGCCTGTGGCTCCTTTGTACCCATCTCCTATCCCCTGCCCAGTCAGCCTTACCCAGAGTTTCCTGACCGTGGAACGGATTCATCTCTCTTCTAGAATGCAATGTCCGACATTTTCTGATGCATCATGTCCCCACCCCCTGCATCCCCAGCCAGTCCCATGGGTCCAGTAGGATACGTCTTTGGAGCTATTCAGATGCTATACTCTAGGGCTTTCATTCTATTCTTCCAGTTGCCACTTGTCACTTTGATTCCAACCTGACCATGATTCTGATCCTGTTACAGGCTCTGCACCACACCCAATGCCACCTCCTCTCACGATCCAGCTAGGCTCTTCAACTTTGGCGCTGGATCCACTCCTCTCTGGCTCTGCCCTCGACTCCACAGTCCACACCACCAGTTTCTCCAGCACCTCACCCCTTAATGCCAGATTCATTGCCTTAAATGGATTTTCCACCACGCCATTCTCGAATTATAGCTCAGTGCATCACAGAGGAAGAGGGATACTTTTTTGGAGCCCCAACCCAATGAGGACTTCTACCCTGACACAGACAACACGGGTAAGCATTTGGTAATGTTAAACTCAGACTTTGCTGGTCTTAAAGATGTTAATAGCCTGGACACGACACCCGAATGGGAGCCATACTCGCAGCTGGATTTCCTACCTTCTCGTGACATCTTGTCATTAAGAAGATGGCAGCGGTGTTGGATATACAGCTTCCATCTACTGAAACATAGGTGAGTATCTTTACAGAGGTTCTACACACTGTATCACATGCGGCAGAACCTCGTTTGCCTTTCTTTGAGGTTCCTGTTAGATCTGGCATCTGTGGCGTGGATTCCACTGACTTATTTTTTGCCTTCTGACCTCCTATTTTGCTGACTTCATGTTTTTGCTGGCCTTCATATTCTGGGCAGTTTACTCCTAACCGGTGCTAACGTGCATGCTCTCTTTCCCTAAATCTTGGTAACATTGGTACATCCACTATTCCCATAATTAAAGTCCCTTGTAAAGTGTGCCCAGGACCTGTAAATTAAATATCTGAAAGAAACATTTGGGCCCAGATGTAGGAAGGCCATTACCGGTCGGTAACGGCCGAAATCGTCCGTTACCGACCGGTAATAGACTTTTCCTATGTAGGGGGCAAATTTACCGAATCAGTATTTACCGATTTGGTATTTACCGAATCATCATTTAACGATTCGGTAAATGAAATGTAGGAAGCACTTTGAAGAGTGCTTCTGTGCTTACAGGATTCGTTATTTACCACCAACTATTAGCTGGTGGTAAATAACGAATACCTCTGTAAATGCAAATGTGTGTATTTTCACCAGTGCCATGTGGCAGACACACATGCCCTTATGGCATGAATGTAAGCTACATGTGCACACCAGCACTCATCAGGGGTGCAACAGGGTGTCAAAGTGACAGCCTGCCACCCTTGCCTCTTTCCCTATTTTACTGAATCGGTATTTACCGATTCGGTAATTGACATTTATTCCTATGGGCCTCCAGGCCCATAGGAATGAATGGCAATTACTGAATCAGTAAATACCGATTCGGTAATTATCGAATCTTAACGATTCGGTAAATGTTACCGATTTTTTTTTATCTACATGGCAATTACCGATTCGAAAATACTGAATCGGTAAAATTCGGTATTTTCGAATCAGTAATTTTAGATTACCTACATCTAGCCCTTAGTTATAGATTACTTACCTTCGAGTATTCCCCAGGTGTCAGACTGGACCCGGAAAGTTTTCATCAGCAGTACCCCGGTGCGTCGGTAGGTGGCGTTGGCCATCTCCCTGTCCGGCATCGAGGTCGCCGGGATTACATTGCGGAAGTTATTTAGACGCTGCCCTCGCTGACATCAGTTCTCCGCGCCAGCAAGTGCAGATCTGGTGAGAGCGGTACCCCAAGTACTTTTTGTCGACTTCTTTTTGAGTCTTACATCGACTCCTGTGCACGAGGAATGCCCGGTTTCAAGGCTTGCGGTTCCTGTTCTCGACTGATGTCGAATACGGATCCAGACCGCTTTTGCCTCTACTGCCTGGAGCGCGACCGAGACCCCAAGTCGTGCTAAGACTGCCAGACTATGGCCGAAGTCTTTGCGGGAGCGGTCCCGAAAACTCCTCGAGGCCCGGCAGTCGGCTCTGCGTCGTTCGAGGTCCCGGATGCGTGGGGTGTCACGGGACCGATCACGGAGCCATCATCACTCCTCGTCGAAGTCTTCACACTCGGGGTCAGGTAAGTCGAAGCACAAGAAGTCGAAGAAGCATCGTCGCTCTTCGACTTCCCTTCGTCCATCGGCCATTATTCTTTCAGATTAACAAGTTACTTACCTTCGCTAACAATATATCTGTAAGAAACATAGGTTAGTTATAGATTCCTTAACGCCCCACCCATCCTCCCAGTTCTGCGAACTGATTTCTAGGGTTGAGGACATCCTTTCAGGGCCCTAGTTTTGTGCACCAGTGGTCAGTGTCTTGCATGGCATTACGTTACTGGTGCAGAAAGTAGTGTACAGATCCGACGTCGGAGTGCGAGAGCGGCATCTAAGTAACTTCGGCGACTTTATCTCAGCGACGACGCCAACGGACGTGGAGTCGACCGCCGCCACTTACCGACGCGCAGGGGTACTGCTAATGAAAAACTTTCCGGATGCATTCTGACGCCTGGGGAATATTCTACGGTAAGGAATCTATAACTAACCTATGTTTCTTACAGATATATTGTTACCGAAGGTAAGTAACGTGCGTTATTAGGGGGCCTCTAGCATTGACGGTGCCACCCATTCAAGTAGCCCCTTTAAACATGTCTCAGGCCTGCCATTGCAGAGCCTGTGTGTGCAGTTTTAAACTGCCATGTGGACCTAGCAAATTAACCATCTTGCCGGGCCCAAACCTTCCTTATTAGGCCGAGCCTAGCGCAGCGCGCATGCGCTGCCCTAGGAAAACTACCTCTTGGAATCACTCTGGACTTTTTTTATTTATTGGGCTTTGCGTGCGTCTTTGTAAAAAGACAGCATGCAATTGGGCAAAGGCAGGTGCATGTCCCACCTTTTCCAGGAAATGTATCCGCCTACGGCTGGGGTTACGAGCAGTGGAGCGCAGTGTGCCATCTGTTATGTGTTAGATTTCACACGAGCGCGCACGCACCACTTGCTGGACGCTGCAGCTGCATTCCTCGCATCCAGTCTCACAGGCGTGCCTCCTCTTCTGCTTGTTTTCCATACGAGAATTGTCAGTTTGATCTTTACATACACCCCTCACCCGTTGTCCATGTTGTCTTTACTCACGCCCCCAACCTACATGCCAAGAACAGATGCATACTGGTAAGCAGCATTTTCCTTTTGAGGCATATGAGCTGCAGATTGTACACTATGCATAGATTATATAGCAGTACCCACTCTTAGCGGCGACCACCCCTATCTGTTGCAGTAGTTTGGAATAATGTTTTGAGAACAGCCTGGCCCACATTAGCTTGTTGTTTTGTTTGCACATCTACACAATAGTGTTTTGCGAATATGTGCGGTGTAGCCCATGTGGCCACTCTGCAGATTTCATCTAGGGGAATGTTCCCTAAAAATGTCATTGAAGCCCCTATCTTTCTGGTAGAGTGAGCTTTAGGAGGAACAGATAGCGTACGTTTAGCTTTGTGGTAACAAATCTGTATGCATTTGACAATCCATCTAGCTATTCCAGATTTTGAAATGGAATTGCCCTTGTGTGGTGGTGAGAAAGACACAAAATGTTGTTTTCTCTTATGAAAGGGTTGTGTTCTTTCTATGTAGTATAGCAATGCTTTTTTGACATCTAAAGTGTGAAGAGCTCTTTCTGCTACTGACTGTGGTTGCGAGAAGAAAACGGGCAGTTCCACAGATTGATTGAGATGGAATGGAGAAATGACTTTAGGCAGGAATTTTTTTATTGGTACGCAGGACAACCTTATTTTGATGCATTTGCAAAAAGGGTTCTTGAATGGTTAGTGCTTGTAGTTCACTAACTCTGCGCAGAGAAGTAATAGTTGCTGTCCCGTGTGGGGCGGAATGTGGGGACCTGTAGTGGCTACTGACGGTTCTAAGGTAGGAGTAGGGGAAAAGAGGAACCCAGGTAACTTCAGCAACGGTTTTTAGGAAGGCTTTATTGGGATGTAAGTTTTTTTCATGAACACAGGTCTTGGAAAGCAGCTACAGAAATACGTCTTTCTTCAGCTTCAGTACGTCCAGATCGGGGGAGGCGGCTGTGCTCTGAGACGGACGTCGTCTTCTTAACTCCGCTCCCGTACCGGAAAAGAAAAGGAAACGGGAATCAGGGCAATGCAATATAACGCTACTTCAAGGGACCGGGAGTGAGGGAAAAACCGTAGTGAGCTGGTGCAAATATCTAGTATACCGATAAAGGTGAAGGAAGTGCTCGTGAGTAGGCAGAGGGATCAGGATTTATCTACAGGCCGGCACAACCACGTTTGTTTCCTCTGCCCGACCCAACCCGCTACCCGTCCCCGTACCTCTTGAAGCCACGCTCCTCCCGTGGGAACGTGGCGGGGCGCAGCGTGGAAACGTTGGCCTCCAGGCGTGTCGTTCTCCTTCCGTTCAGGATCCTGGCAGCTCCCGTCGTCTTCCACTTGCATGTCCAGTCCTAGGGAAACGCCGTCCGCTGAGGTTTCTGGTCTTCCGGCTTTTGACGTCATTACGCTGTCAGTGGGTGGAGTCTCGTCTCCGAAGTCCAAGGTCTTAAAGGGACCTTCCGCATTTACTTGCGGTATCCAGCCTGACTCGTCTTCTTCATTCCATGACGAGGGAGTACTCTGTGGGGACAAGGGGCACGGTAAAAAAGGTGTGACTGACCACCCTTCTGCATTAGCCTGAGGTTCCGACACACGTGCCCCCGTCACATTTACTAAGAACGCAACCTTCCAGTTTAAAAATTGTAATTCATATTTGTGTAGGGTTCCAAAGGGAGGCCCCATTAGCCGTGTGAGAACGACGTTTAAATTCCATACAGGTGAAGGTGGTACTCTGGGAGGAATTATTCTCTTAAGGCCTTCCATAAAGGCTTTAATGGCAGGCACTCTGAACAGAGATAGATGTCTGTTTTGCAGATATGCTGCTATTGCAGCAAGATGTAGTCTAATAGACATTTAGGCTAAGTTACATCTTTGGAGATGCAGTAAGTAACCTATAATGTGTTGAATGGCCACATTCAAGGGATTAATATTGTTGTTATGACAATATATTGCAAATTGTTTCCACTTGGCTGCATAACATGCCCTAGTGGTAGGACGTCTAGCTTCTTTAATGGCATTCATGCAGTCTGGAGGAAGGTTCAGATATCCAAATTCTAGGACTTCAGGAGCCAGATCACTAGGTTGAGCTGAGCTGGGTCCGGGTGTCTGATCTCTCCACGGTTATGTGTTAAGAGGTGTGGCGACAAGTGTAATTTTTGGTGCGGTGCTACAGACAGTTGTAGCAGGGTGGTGTACCACGGCTGTCTGGCCCACGTTGGAGCAACTAGGATGAGGGTCAGAGAATGCTGCTGTAGTTTGCGTACTACTAGTGGCATGAGTGGTAGAGGTGGAAAAGCGTACGCAAATCTGTTTGACCAATTCATCCATATCGCATTGCCTTTGGACAGTGGGTGTGGATATCTGGTGGCGAAGCTTGGGCATTTTGCGTTTTCGTGAGTGGCAAATAAGTCTATCTGAGGTTGTCCCCACATGTGAAAGAATGGCTGAAGAACTTGCATATGAAGTTCCTACTCGTGGGTCTGTTGTGTTTGATGACTTAACAGATCCGCAATAGTATTTTGTACTCCTGGGACATGTTGGGCTAGAAGGAATATGTTCTAAGGTATGGCCCACCTCCATATTTCCTGTGCTAGTTGAGGTAGTTGCAGGGAGTGCGTGCCTCCTTGCTTCTGTATGTAGTACATAGCTGTCATGTTGTCTGTGTGGACTAACACAGCTTTTTTTGCTACTTGCTTCTGGAAAGCTATTAGTGCCAGGAATACTGCTAGTAACTTCAGATGATTGATGTGGAGTAATTTTTGTTGCGATGTCCACCTGCCATGCATGGTGTGTTGCAGTAGGTGGGCTCCCCAGATAGAGAGCCATGCGTCCGCAGTAAAGATTATCTGAGGAACTGGCTCTAGGAACGGTCGTCCCTTGGAAAGGTTTTTGGTGTTCCACCACTGCAGAGAGCGATGAGTTTGACCGTCTACCAACACTAGGTCTGTTAAGTGACCTTGAGCCTGGTTCCATTGACGTGATAGGCACTCTTGCAGTGGACGCATTTGAAGTCTTGCATGGGGTACTATGAAGATGCAAGAGGCCATCATCCCTATGAGTTGCATGAACACTCGTGCTGGGAGGGAGTGTTGTGGCTGAAACTTTGTTAGGAGAGTTTGCATGCTGGCTATCCTTGCTGGGGTGGGATAAGCTAGCGCTGTTGTGGCACCTAGGTACTGTTGTACCTTCAATGGCTGTAGATGAGACTTGGTGTGGTTTATTGTGAACCCCAAGTCCTGGGCTAGCTGGATAGTGGCATGAGTGTGTTTTGCGCATCGATTGTGTGAACTGGCTTTTATGAGCCAGTCGTCGAGGTACGGGAAGACATGGATGTGCTGTCTTCGTAGATGCGCTGCCACCACTGCCAAGCACTTGGTGAACACCCTTGGTGCTGTTGTGACTCCGAATGGGAGTACTTTGAACTGGTAGTGCTGCCCGTCTATTATAAACCTGAGATACTTCCTGTGAGCTTTGTGAATGGGAATGTGGAAGTATGCGTCCTTGAGGTCTAGAGTAGCCAGGAAGTCGTTTTGTGACAAGAGAGGAAGGACTTGCTGGAGTGTGACCATGTGATAATGGTCTGACTGTATGTATATGTTTAGCGGTCTGAGGTCTAAAATAGGCCTTAGAGAGCCGTCCTTCTTTGGGATTAGAAAATACAGAAAGTAAACCCCCTTGTTTTGCTGGTGCAGAGGAGCTAGTTCTATTGCACCATTTTCTAGCAGAGATACTACTTCTTGCTTTAACAGTGACAGATGTTCTTGTGACATTGGACGCTGTTTTGGTGGTAGATGTTAATTCTAGACAGTAACCTGATTGAATAATTTGCTGCACCCACCTGTCTGATGTGATGTTGATCCATGCAGGCAGGAACTGTTGGAGTCTTCCCCCCACAGGAGTGGAATGTTGGGGGGGAAGGGGAGGAAAGTCATTGGGTGGGGGTGGGGTCAGAGCGGGAGGTGTTGTTCTTGCCTCTGCCTTTGTTGTTGTTACCCCTGTAACCCCCCTCTCTGGTAGCCCTTGGTGAATGTGGATTGGCCAGGGGTTTTGTAAGAAGAGGATGGACTTTATGAGGAGTAGCCTCTGTACCATGAGCAACGAAAGAACGTCTGGGAGCTTGCTGCTGCAAGGCTCCCATAGATTTTGCAGTAACAGTGTCTTAATTAATTTTTTCCAAAAACACATCAACATTTGGGCCAAATAGGTATGTTTCATCAAATGCCTGATTAAGTATGGAGTTTTGCACCTCAGGTTTAAAATCTGAAATACGTAGCCAGGCATGTCTACGTAGTAAGGTGCTGGTGTTGATTGCCCTTGAGGCAGTATCTGCAGCATCTAGGGCACAACAGATGGAAGTATTCGTGATATTTTTACCTTCCTGTATAAGTTCATTAGCCCTGTTCTTGTATTTGTCTGGTAGGTGATGCATTAGGGACTCTAGTTCGTCATAATGTGCCCTGTCGTATCTGGTCAACAAGGCTTGGGTGTTGGCAATGCGCCAGATGTTAGCTGCTTGTGCCGCAGTTCTTTTGCCAGAGGCGTCAAGGAGTTTAGATCCTTTGTCTGGTGGTGCGGCTTCCCTTGTTGTTTGAGAATTAGCACGTTTACGTGCATTGGATATCACTAAAGAATCTAATTGTGCCAGACCTTTAATATAAGCTGGGTCTGAAGGGGCAGCTTTATATTTCTTCTCAATGCGGGGATTGAGGACCCTAGCTCTAACTGGTTCTTTAAAAATTTCTGTTGCGTGCTTGATGACGCCCTTAAGCATTGGTAAGATGGTTGTAGAACTTTGTGTGTTGTCAAAGGTGTCTAAGAGGAAGTCTTCCTCCACTGCATCAGTGTGTAAGTCCACCCCATGATATTGTGCAGCCCTCTGGACTAGCAGGTTACAACCTATGGTGTCCTCTAGTGGGGAAGGTCTGGAAGAATAGGCATCATCCTGTGGGACATAAGTCACATCAGGGGTGTTGTAATCATCCCATGGATTAGGTGACTGAGGGGGACTATTAGCCTGTGATGGGTAATGTGCACCTCCACCTTCATAATCAGAATCTGTGTGTACGTCATCGTCTGGATTAGGAGATGGTGTAGGTGAATGCTGTGGTGGAGGAGGTGTATGAATAGGAGCAGTATGGGGAGGTTGATCAGAAGGGACCCTTAATGGAGAGGTCGCAATATCTCTCTTCTTTGCAGGGGGAGGAGGTACTGGCGCCTCAAGTGGTCTCTTCTTTGAGCTGAGAGTCTATTCTCCTGTTTTGGGATCCTTTACAAGAGTCTTTTGTTGTGGATCCGGTGTAAAAAGTTCTTGTGAGCCAGGGACATCCTTTGGCGTTGAAATTTTCTGCTCAGTAGGTTTTTTAGGCATCGAGTCGGCATTTGGCTTAGGAGTGTGCCCTTTCGAAGTGTCTTTTGAGGGAACCTGTTTTTACGGTTCCAAGGGTTTTTTCAGCTCCGATGCATGTGAATCTGGAGCTTTGGCTGCTTTTTTGCTTGGCTCAGAGTGCGGTTTCGGTGTCGATGAACTGCTGCCAGTCTTCGGCGCCGTGTGCTTGGATGTCGAAGCAAAGATCGACGTGGAAGAGGAAGATGGCTTTTTCTTCGGTGTCGTTACTGGGTCGGCACCGGAAGTAGGCTGGCTCGAGCCCGAGCCGCCTGAAGACTTTGTTGTCTTCTTTGCCAGGCCCGAAGGCGGGGCGTTAGAAGCAGTGTCTCGGTGTGCACCCGAGCCCGAAGGTGAGGGTGTGACCGGAGCTTTTTTAGACGGTCAAGGAAGGGGTGGGGTCGACGGTCTTACTTACGACCCTTTGAGCTGGAGTGACCTCCTCGACGTCGGAGTCTTCGGGATCTGTTGATCCGATACTCTGTTCGGCGTGCTGGTGTTCTGGCACGTCGACGCCTTCATCGAAGATGTCGTCGGGAATCGGAGCTGACAAGTGAGCCATAGTTCTTCGAGCTCGTCGGTCCCGGATCGTCGTCTTGGAGCGGAATGAGGCACACGCCGAACAGTCTTTGGCCTCGTGCTCCGGTGAAAGGCACAGGTTGCACACCTCATATAGGTCGGTGTGGGGAAACTTCGACCCACATTGAGGACACTTCTTGACTGGCGTCCTTTCCATGAGCCAGAAAGTGAGGCCTAGGTAGGCCCAAAGGACTTCCTCGACGACCGGAATCGAAGACTTCGAAGTTGGTAGAGATTCGAGTTTTAGATTGCGATCGAGACAATACCGTCGAACTGGGTGAGATTTGCGCGCCTCAGGAAATTTGATTCCAAACCGGAGCGCAGGAAACACATCCGAGCCCGATGACGGAAAAAAACAATCTGGGGATGGAGCCGATGCCCATGCGCAATGTGGTCCTAAGGAGGAGTCACCTATCTCGTGACTTCCAAAGAACTTTTCAGGACAACAACAAACTGCAAACATCCGGATGCAAACATCCAGGCCCAACACTAGGTGGCGATCTATGCATAGTGTTTAATCTGCAGCTCATATGCCTCGAACACAATGTTCCAGCCCGTTTATAGGTTCATATTTTATTGAGCAGTAAATATAGAAAAATAACACACAACTAACAAAACAGTGTATTTAATTTTTATAACCTTACACACTACACACATATTTAATATCATTACAATTGTTTTTTAGGGGATGTAAACTTATATACCACCAACATACACACCAGCAAAACACACTACACACATTCATCCCACCAACGTATATCATATCACAACTGGCCACGACATTCCACACCATGCCACTGCCCTTAGGTCACTACACTAAGCACATGTAGCGCAAATGAAGGTATCAAAGCACTTTACATAAGTACTAGTTCCATTACAGAAATCTGCCCATTGGGTGATAATGTGCTGCATGGCTAAACACTTATAAGGTCCCAAAGGCGAGACCTAATGGCAATGCCAATGCTTGTTAATACAAATATCCTCTCTAACGTAGGTCCTGGACAGCCAAAAGAGCAGGGTGCAGTGTATTTAAAAAGTTGAACATATACTTTTAAGTTTTACATGCTGATGTAGTGAAAAACTTTTACATTCGTTTTTCGCTACTGCAAGGCCTATCTCTCACATAGGTTAACTTGGGATTACTTTATTATATTTTATAAATATAACTTCCAATTGGGAAAAGATAGATATTTCGAGTTTGGTGTCTCTGGACTCACAATTTAAAATTGCAACTTATGGTAACATTGTATTTCAAGTTGCAAGTCTAAAAGTGTCACTTTTGGAAAGTTAGCATTTTCTTACTTAAAAAACTTCTGTGCCTCTGGCTGTCTGAATACACGTCTGGGGTGGTTGACAGCTGGGCTTTGTACATTCCTCTAGACAGCCACACACAAAAAGCAGCAATGTCGGGGCGGCTGTGCATGGCTCCACCCTGATGTCGTCCTCAGACATGACGTCAGCGGAGTCATATATGCCCGCTCCCACCCCTACCCAGTGCACTGATGTCAGTTTTCTTCATTTCCGCATCCCAACGTGGGTCCAGGAAAATCAGCCGTTCCTTGCCCTTTTTTCAGGCATTTTTTGCAACGTTTTTGGCGTTTCTGAACAGTGTGCGATGCCTTCAGGCTTTAAGGCATGTGAGACCGGCAAATGTCTGTCACAATCCGCACGCGATTTGTATGTGGTGCCTGGGAGTGCACCACGACGCCGAAGAGTGCAACACCTGTCAATGGATGAAACCTAAGTCCCTCTGGGAGCGTCGTATGAAGCTGCTGGCCGCCCAGATGGCCGGTCCTGCGCCTTCTCCCTCTGGGGGCCGGGGCCGTTCCCGCGGACGCCGTTCGGAGACGGGTTAGCAGAAGCGTAAGTCACTGAGGTCTTACTCAAGAAAACGTGACGCTGGGGCCCGCTGCTCTCGGTCCTTGCCAGGCACTGGCGCCCTGCATTCATCTCCTCCGTACCCACCCTTTCCTGGTGCCAGAGCGACACAGTCCCAAATGGAGGCCTATACAAAGGCTCACCAATCTTTCTTTGGGTGACCCCTGTGAGAAGTTGGCCTGATATGCAGTGCTCACTATTCTAGTGATCACTATGTATCAGTCCAAACAACCCTTATTGATGATTGGTTGTAAGTCAACCGTAGACCAGCTATCCTAGTAGCATGGACAAGAGCAGTCTTTAGGCTAGACTCTAGAGGGCGTGTTAAGCCAGCTGCTATACCATCACATATACCCCTTGAACACCAAGTGAAAGGACACCACACAAGTTGTTATGAAAATAAAAGTATATTTATTTAGAACACAACAGCCCTGGACTCTTTATGAGGACAGGGCGCTAAGCACAATACAAAGCTCTTATGAAAATACACAGTCGCACAATTTACGCAAATGCACGAAAAACCATATACTCTAAAAGTGGAATGCGAAATTACTAGCAGGTAAGTACTACTCTAATAGGCTTTGGGATCGCTAGGACTTGACTACTGAACCTTCAGATTACTAGCAGGAGGCCTAGGGAGATCGGGTGCAGAGTGTGCACTCTCACGCGGGATGCGGGACAAAGTCTATGGATGCTAGATCTCGTAAAATTAGTGATATTGGACGAATCCGACTAGGTAGAGCTGAAACGAAAAAGGATCTGGACCTTTGGATAGCAAAGCTATGCTGGAGCACCGAAATGCTGAGTTTACCTAGCCCAGGGGCTGCGGATGCATAGGTCTAGAAAGACGTCGGGAATTCCTGTTTGCGGTTTATGGAGCCTGAAAGAAGAAGTTGCTGGCAGGCGACCAGTGAAGCGATTCGGAGGGATCCAAGCCTGGATCGAAGTTGGAAGACACCTGTAAGCAGAGGGGACCAAGTTCTGAATCACTAGCCAGTGATTAGATGGGCACCAGGATGGCACCGGATGGAGTAACCTCGACCAGGTGAGTGGGCGACGCTGGGCTCTGCAGTCTCACGGACCAGGAGGCGTTGTCGGTGACCAGGATGGAGGTGCGAGCTGTCCCACGATGGTATCTGCTGTCGACGTCGCTGGACCCAGGATTGGGGCAACAAGTCTTGGCAAATGCAAGCCCACGCGGTGGACTTAAAATGGCGTCTGGAGTGGACCAGGAGGGTCTGGGGTGATCCTCTGTTGGAGGGGAGCAAGGGCCAGTCTGGAGCAACCAGACCAGCGGTGTTGTCGTCGTGGAGCGTCGTCAAGAGGGCCACAAGCCTGCAGGCAAGTAGCCGGACAACGCGGTGAGCAGCAAAGAGCAGAAGGGCCCCACGCAGATCTGGTGGATGCTGGGGGGCTGGACTTCGGTGCTGGAGCTGATCAGGGTCAGGGCTTCTCGAACCCCAAAGCACTCACTCGAGGATCCCTCGGCGGTCGTGCTGGATAAGCGTCGTGCAGTTCTGAAGATGGCCGGTCCCTCGAGGTCTCGTCACACCCACGGATCTCAGCTGAGATGACGATGTAGGTAGAGGTCAGAGGTGCCAGGGAAGCCGGGTCTCGTCGTGCTGGTCGGTCGGATTCCGGAGGAAGGACGTGCAGCAAACTGCAGTGTTCTTAGATGGTGCCTGCGGGTGCAGGGTGACTACTCCTTAGTCACAAGGGAGAAATCTTGAGAAGAAGTCTTGAGTTCCTTTCGTAGAAAGTAGTTTCAGGATTCAAAGATGATCTAATTTGGAAGGGGGCCTGCTTCTATCTTTATACTAGGAAAAGGGGCTGGCACGCGACTAGGTCCTGCCCATTGGTGGGACCAGGAAAGGGGGGTGGTTACACCCCTCTCCCATGCCGGACTTTCCCCAGCTCAGGGGCTGGTGTGCCCCTGGAACTGGTTCTAGCCGGCAGATGCATAGTGAGCACCGGGGTGCCACTTGCAGTCACCTTCCTCTAAAGCCCTGCCTACCCAGGATACACAAAACCCTGTCTGGGATGGTGCTAGCACCGCCCCCGACAGGAAACCCTTTGTCCAAGCCTCCCTCGCTGGGAGGACTCCCAGCAGCAGGAGGTCAGACTTGTGTCTGTGGTGGCAGCATCCATTTTGTGATGCTGAGGCTTGAGTTAACTTTAACCGGGGTTCACAGTTACATACATGTCGTGTCCCTCTAGAAGGGTGGAATGCTAACCCCGTCGCCAGAATTGGCGAGGGGTTAGTATTCCAATTCGTATGACACCTTACTCGACATGTTTTGATAAAGCGATACCAGAGTTGGCATATAACCGCGAGGATTATAATGCACTTAAGAGTATATGGTATGCGTTATCATGGAACAGCTATTAGGACTTGGTTCCGCAAGCTGCACACGGGCTCAGCTCATGCCAGAGCACCATCTCACTCGATTCCAAGCACTCTGCCTTCAGGATTGTCAAGGCCTGCCATAGGAGTGACTGATAGGAATCTGTGTGTCCATTTTAGGGTTAGATATAGGTATACTATATCTAAAGCAAGGGGTGATTACACCACCTTGCCCCAGCTGTCGTGCAGCCAGTTGTATCAGATTTAAATGGCCAGCCAGGGGTGGCATAATACATGCTGCAGCCCCTGGTAGGCCCTGGGTACACCTATGCCCTGAGTTACAGGGTCTGATAAGGTGGCCCAGTACCAATTGGTAAATGCACCTAAGGTACACGTGTCAATTTAGTGAGAGAACAGCAAGGCTGTGGGTCTGATTAGCAGGCCCACAGCCAGAGAAGTCGTAAACCAGTGAAGCAAAAAGCAAAAATCTGGGGTGATCATAGGATTGCAGACCCTACTCTCCTACAACCCCCTCTCCCTGGTGCACCTACAGGTCCCACAGAGGTGGAAGGCACTCATGTCGGTACTTTGCCGGCGGCTTCATCATTGGCACCGGGTAAGTGCGTCTACTCCGAAGTCGATACGATGTCGACAGGACACGGCCCGGAGGGACATCTCGGTCATCAGTCCTGCCCGTCCAGTCAACGCATAGCCCCGTACGGCTTCCTGCGCTGACGTCGGCTGCGGCACAGAGTTTGACGCCCTGTCAATCTCCTCCTTCCCTGCCGGTGGAGGTCAAGTCTCCGCCCATCCTCGCCTTGATTGCCTCTCCCCTGGAGGTTCTCGACGTCCAGCCGACGTCGTTTCAACACCAATGCCAGCGGCTCCTCTATTGATGGAGGATGTGCCCCCATTGGGTTCACTAAGCCTAGGGTCGTTCCACAGCCCCTTGGTGCAGGTGCCTAGTGTT
Organism: Lissotriton vulgaris; assembly: GCF_964263255.1. Taxonomy (NCBI): domain Eukaryota; kingdom Metazoa; phylum Chordata; class Amphibia; order Caudata; family Salamandridae; genus Lissotriton; species Lissotriton vulgaris. Next base: position 697,171,470 of record NC_141687.1, on the reverse strand, counting down.
CCTTGACCTTTGGATCAACCCCAGGAGGCTCCGCCTTTATTTCCTAGCAGTCGGGTTAGCCTTCAGCCATCCCCTCCCCGGCTTGCAACGGGGGCTAGTGCGGCCTTCGCAAGAGCTATTCGCAGGGCTGCGGATATTCTCTGCTTGCAGCCCCCTGGGGTTTCCCTACCCACTGATCCTTTACTGGATCTCCTACACATGGAGCCTGTGGATGTGGAACCTTTACTGCCCCTTGGCGGGTCCTTGTTTGATATCATGCTTGGTACATGGACACGGCTCTCCTCTGGTGACCCTTTGGATAAAGCAATTGCTCGCCGGCATCGCCTGGCCCCAGACTATCCGGTTTGCTTGTCCTTTCACCCTAGGGCTCAGGGTCTGGTTGTCCAGGCGGCTTTCGCCTTGCAGCCTTCTTTCGCTCTGCTGTTGCTCCCTCCCACTAGGGAGTCACGTAGTTGGAGGCATGTGGGTGCAATTATTTTTGGCTCCGCCAGTGCGGGCATCCGTGCCTTAAACACGCCTTGCGTGTTTGCACGTGCCTCTTCTTCTTGATGGCCGCTGATTGGCACAATATTCCATTTGATCGGCCCTGGATGCTACAGACTCTATTAGTAGAGCACTGGCCCGGTCGGTTGCTTTGTGCAGCCATGCTTGGCTGCGCAGTAGTCGTTTTCCTGAGAATGTTCGGGAGGCTCTATGGAATCTGCCATTCAATGGTGTGGACCTTTTTGATTGTCATGCGGATTCAGCAGGCTCTCGCCTCATATCTGATCTCCTGTGATTTGCTGGCCCTTGCAGCTTTCTATACCTTGTGGCCTGTCTTTGTCACATGCTGTGTGGCTTTATGTTGCTTTTCCTGAAAGGCAGCATTGCCTTCTTTGTTTTCGTCCATGGGTTCATGACGTAATACCCAGATGGTCTGGGCGGATGCTCCGCCGGGTTTACCTTGGTTTGTACAGCTGGTCTGCTGGTTCTGCCTTCTTTGAAGTCCTCTGTCTGTGAGCTTGGCTCCAGGGGAGGCCCACTCGTTGGAGTTCAGATTTACCCTATGTGGGGTATTTAGTGGCTGTTGTGAAGCTGCCTTCCTACGAAGAAGGCTTGGTACGCTCCTGTGGAGTATTGCTACCAGAGGATCTTCTGTGGATCACTCTGTCTTCTCTCTTACTGCTGTATTCGACCCACAGGTTGGCGTTGTTCTCTTGCATTTTCCATTAAGGTTGTTGTCTCTGGTTGTCCATACTCCTTCGACCCATCGGTATAGATTTCTTACTGTGAGGCTTCTGCCTCGCCTGCCCTTCGCCGGGGCATTTTTCAGCATCGCTCTGCTCCTCTTTGTCCATGTTGGCTGCTCCTCTTTTGTCAGCCACTGTCCCTAGGGGTGTTTGTTCTGTTCCTTTCCGGCACAGTTCCACCACGGCTGACACCCTGTCATCATTTGGCGCCAGGACGGAGCGGCTCTGCGGCATGCTTCTTTGGTGTTTGCACGTACTGGGAGTGCACACTAATATAATTCGCGATCATAAGGTGTTTACATTCTTTATTCCGCTTCTGCAGTACCGGTTCTACCTTCCCCTCTTCAGGATGGGTAATGATTTCTTGTACTTCTGCCATGTCTGGTCTTGTTCATAAGGGTGGCGTCTTCGCCATGTGCGTCTCTGCTGTATGTGGCCTTGCGCCCTCTATTCTGGGCACTTCCCCAACAGGAGCTTTTTCCTTCTTTCCTGCTGCTTTCTGCACAGGTGTTTTCCACACTTCTGCTTTGGGTTCCTGCTGTCACACTCTCAAGGGGAGTGCTCTCGTCAGGATACTCGCTCTTTGACTCTCTGGACCATTAGCTTGGTCCTAGCTGTTTCCACTATCGTGTTTGGCTCCATCTCCTCATCTGTCGAGCGGGGGACCGCGTCTCCTCCCGGGCGGGTAGCTGAATTCGCTTACGGGTCCGGACTTTGTCCTGTCCAATTCTGCTTCTGCATGACTGTCGGTACTTTTCGCGTACCATAGTCTTGTATTATACAACACAGCCTTTTACTTTCTCTTCTTACCCTATATCTGTGCTGTGCTCTTCATATATCGGAGTTGCGCAGGCAACGTTCCTTTTAGCGGTGTCCGTGGTCTTTGTCCCAGTCTGCTCATTCTACGAGCTCTTATGCAGGTGCTCCGCTTCCCATATCGCCCCTTTTTACCAATGGCCTGCTTGCTCATGCATCCTTCACGTGTGGGCTGCTCCCACTACCCTACGTGTTTTTTTTTCCTATGCTTTGTGTTGTTCTAGCGCCCACATGGTATGCTTAGGTGTGTTCCTGGCTTCCACATGACTATCAATTTTACTGTAGTCCTGTTTTGGGTGCTTCTGCTGGTTGTCGTCCGCCCTCTCACATGTCTTGTGACAGGGCGTCTGTGTGCTGCAGTGTCTTGTGTTTCTGGTGCTACCGACACTTGCTGGCCATGGGTCGAAATCCTGCCACAACTGTCCCACATTTTTTGCCTAGTGCTGGTTTGACCGTGCCTTTTTTCCACTGCTGTGCATGCTGGACAGGTATGCGCTGGCCGTCATACCTTTTTGTTATCACTGGGTTTTACTTACAGTCGACACAACACATTGGATCCATCAATCCCTAGACTCCGTTCCTCTTCTTGCAAAGCCATGAACTCACTTCCGCACCAACAGTTCTAGCTTTGCTTCCTTTCTCTCAACCCGCATCTACATACAAGATGTTTGAAGTGTTCTTTAACAGTTTGTCGTGCCTTTGCCTCCCACTGTTTCCTGCTCGTTTTTTCAGGGCTTCGTGGTCTGGTGTGGCTGCGCTGGCTTGCGGTTCCCACCGTGTTTCGTCACCTTGCTGACAGCTGAGTTCTCTTGGGAACTTGGTGGGGTTCGGTCGCAGACCCGCCTCCTCTGTGGGTATGGCTTTGATATCTATTCTAAGTTAAGTAATCTGCGGCTAGATGTCTCGATCAGATGGACGAGTTACTTGCCTTCGGTAACAATGTATCTGGTAGAGACAGTCTAGCCGCAGATTCCTTAACGCCCGCCCATCCTCCACGTTCTGAGAGGACCTTTTCAGGTTGAACTTTCTGCATTCGCCTCCCTCCGGGTGGCTTTGTCTTTCTCCGAGGTGATGTCTTTCACTTGACTCATACACAGAATACTTCATTCTGTTTTGCTTACTCTCTCCGGCTATTCTTGTTATTGGACGGTATGCCCATATGTCATGTGCCACTTTAACATCCCTATGTCCTGGGTTGTCCTGTGTGGGATCTGCTCATGGCTCACCACCCCCCGCTATCCCCTTCTCCATTGTCTTGGGGTCTCTTACCTCCCCTGTGGTCCATTGGTTTGAAGTCTTTTGTATCTACCTCTGACTATAGGTCTCTTACTGGGGATACGACATACCTTTCTGGTGCCGTCTCGTGGTAGATTTTTCTTTGCTCATGTGTCCTTCTCGGTTATATATTGTGGTTGCAGACTTCTGTTGTCTGCCATGATGATTTTTCTCATTGTCTTCTGCCTCCATGGAGGGTTTAGCCTTTGCTTTTGCGGGGTTGCTTCTCAGTGGTGCTCTGCTCTTCCCTTCATTCATTTGCAGTATAGAGTGCCTAGCACTATCCCTCATGGTGATGTTTTCACCTTTCAATTTCTGTTTTCATTCTTTACGCACACTTTTCCCATACTATCACAGTTTTTTGGGGTTACTCCGTGATGTGGCGCAGAAAAGTTTTTCCAACGAAAACTGACGTCAGCGCGGTGGGGAATGTAGGTGGGGCATGTATGGCTCCGTTGATGTCCCGTCCGAGGACGACATCAGAGCGGAGCCATGTGGCCCCGCCCCCGCTCCCCCTGGCGTGCATAGGTACTGCTGCAGTAAGTTTTCCAGATCCAGTGGCTAGTTTGTATCTCAACCAGATACATTGTTACCGAAGGTAAGTAACTCGTCCTTCACATCCTGAAGGGCCATCACGAGGCTGATGGGCCATCCTGGGCAGGATTGGAGGGAGGAGCGAACACTTGAATCTAAATAGGGCTGTCCGATCCCCATACAAAGAACTGCATACCCACCTGTAGTGAGTTTGGAGCCAGGGCATAGACCTTTTGCACTTGAAAGGCCTCTCATTGAAGTCTCTCCCACTTTATAGTTACAACTGGGCATAAGCGACAGACCCCTGACACTACCAACTAAGTACACTTCTGGACCTGAGGACACTCTGCCAAGAAAGACTGCTGTGCTGCTGAAAGCCTGTTACTCTGCTGGACTTCTGCTCTGCTGCCCTCCTTGCCTGGTAGTGAGAATGACTTAACCTGAATCTCTACATCCCCAGAACCAAGTGACTCAAAGGGCTTGCTGGATTGCCTCCTGTTCTGAAGTCTTAGGAACCTCAAAGACTTTATTCAAGCCCTGCCAGATGTGAGTCCTCTCCTACCCTTCCAAGTGATGCCAATCCAGTCCTGGGCCCTTGGAAGTGGGTTTTCTGTCTGCCCTCTAATCCACTCATCGCCGCCGTTGTGCCAGCTGGAACCAGCATATATCACCTCGACGCATCGCCGCTGAAGACGAGGACATCACATCGCCTGCTGCGCGACTCAATGACCACACTTTGCCTTCATCGCCAGGGATTCAATGACGACTCCTCTCCAACTGTTACCAAGGATTGGCATTGATGCATCGCCTCCGACTGCTCCTCGCATCTTGTCGTCGACGCATCCTCTGAGAAGGTATTGTTTTCTGCGCCCTGCATTGCTCCTGTACTCTACCCGCTATCCATCGTGGTTGGCCTGAACGTTTCTATTCACCTTCGTCAAGCGTGACCAGATCTCCCTGGTTGGCACTTTATGATTTTCAGCACTATATTTCAATTTCATCTTTAAAAAATAATTACTCTGGTTCCACTTATTGGATTTTTGTAATTTTGGTCTTGTTTTGTTCCTTAAATTAAGCTCTATGTTTCCAACCTGGTGTGTATTACGTTTGTATGTTTTTTTTCAGTTTTACTGTATTAAGTATTGCATAAATACTTTACACATTGTCTGTGCCAAGGTACCAGAAGGTGAACACAGGTTAATTTAGGGTGTGCACCTGACTAGGATTGTGGTCCCTACTTGGACCGGGTGCATACCTCTGTCAACTAGTGACTCAATTTCTAACACCCTCACTGACACTGTTCTTGATGTTTGGGAGAAACCCACATCCTCTCTTGCTGTACACTGGGTAATGGTGAGTAATTAGTGAGGTAAGCAGGAGCTACTTGGCCCAACCATGATGGTTGTGGCCTTTTATTCCTGATGTCCTGGGTCTAACTTTCTATGGGCCCTGAGGAAGTACTACCCCTTCAGCACTTGACTCTCAGTGGTAGTATGGGTCAAACAATCCAAGGGTTCTCAGGAGGAGTTATGTGCAAGTTGTACATTAACTCACACCTCATAAACATGCTCAGTAGCACTAGTAAATGAATGTCCAGTTAGATACTTGCTTTTATGAAAAAGTATTATTTATATACAAACACAAAGTGAAATATGGCGCACAGCAAGTAATATACAAAGTCTTCCTAAGGCCCGCAGTCCAGCATTTTCCGGTTAAGTCCCTGAATCCAACTTCCATGTCTAAGGTCTGTGGCTATTCCCCATTAACGTGAGGTAACATTCAGGTTGGGCCCAGCTAAAAATTACAAATTTTAGAAGTTTCACAACGGCTTCATAAAAGTCAAAGTGTCTCAGCGCTGTAGCACATTTAGTCAGAGCAAATTCCGCGTGTGGCTCGGCAGTCAGTCTAACTGGCTCTTACTGGATCTGTGGTTTGGCAGGCCCTTGCACGCATCAGCAGAGAGAAGAAGTCTGGATGCCGTGGGCGAGGCTGCAAGCGTCAACATTGCACCTCCACTTGTGCAGTGTCTTTCTGAGTCCAGCAGCAGATTTCAGGTGATTCTGGGTTCGGGGGATTGAATCAATGCTCTGCTTCCATGGATAGCAACCCCCTAGTCTTCAGTAACACGCTTTTCTATGGTAACTGCCCTCTCTTTCCACCACTGCCCCTTCCTTGCATATGGGGGAGTCCTGAACAGCACACACAGGGCGGCTTTTTCTCTGGGTCACATCACTGCACAGAGTGACAGCCCACTTCTTGTCACAGTGATGCACCAGAACAGTGTCCATTAACCGTCACCGAAGCCCCCAGCTAGCATGCAGGGACCCACACACAGCAGCACTTGGTCAGAAAGCCTGACTGATCCACTGGCCCTCAATCTTCACCAATGCCTCCATATTTCATATGACGGTCCCAGTCAGCAGCCCTCCTAAGGACAACCTGATTGGGTACACTCCTCTGGATCTCCATTGGACCTCAGTCCCTCCAAGCCCCGTCCTGCTCCTCCTCAAAGGGTTCTCTGGTCTCAACAGGCAGATGCTGGTGCTCCATGTTCCACAGTGAGTGGCCTTGGTTGCGACCCTTGACCTTGCCAGGTAGGTCGCTCCCCCTCTGCTGCAGCTCCACCAGCGCTTCTGCCCTGCACCCTTGTTTGGTTCCTGCGCTGTTTTCTCGCCCCCGCCCCACTGCACTCTTCTTCCCGCCCCTGCGGCCCGCCCCCGAGCCCATTCACAGCCCCTGCCTCCCGCCTCCCAGCTGCTCCTCCCTCCCAGCTGCGCTTAAGATGGCGGCAGCTGCGCAGCGGATGCGCGCAGCGGGCGCGCCACTGGCACACAGAAGGCGCGCCTAAGGGAGGCCCGTCCGCGCCTGGACCGTGCACAGCGCCAGTAACCCTGGACCCCGCGAACGCCACAACACCAGACTCCACTACGATGCCAGCAGCCTCCATGCACTCAACGCCGGCCGAAACCACACCTGCTTCCAGGCCACCCCGAAACGGACCCACGGACCCTTCTCCTGCCACACCTGCAGCTTCACCTGCGACAGAACCACCAAACCTCCAAGGACTTGACCCATCCACCTCTGCTGCATACTCCTCAACACCCGCTCCACACGCAAACATGCCGTCGAGCTCTGGGATCTGCTCGACACCTCCGCCCCAGACGTGGCCTTCCTGACCGAGACCTGGCAAATCGACTCCTCAGAGTATGACATCGCCATTGCCATCCCCGACGGCTACAAGATCACCTGCAGGGATCGCGCCAACGGAACCGGAGGAGCAATAGCCATCGTCCACAAGTCCACCCTCAAGGTCGCCACCCATGCAGATGACACCGCCGAACACCTGAACTTCCGGATCCACACCGACCTCAACACCACCCTCAGAGGAACACCTATCTACAGACCACCCAGACTCCATCGCCGACCTCGCCAACACCCACGCACTCGCCTCCACGGACTACATCCTTCTCGGGGACCTGAACTTCCACCTCGAGAACATAGACTACGGCAACTCAGCCACCCTGATCGACAACCTCGGCCTCAAGCAACTAGTCACCGCACCCACCCACACCGCCGGCCACACGCTGGACCCCGTCTTCTCCACAGGCACCCACGTCGCCTTCAACTGGACCGACCACCGCTGCATTCATTTCATCTTCAAGAAACCAACCACGCACCACCGCACTCAACAGCTGCCTCGCCACTGCTGGAGCAAAGTCACCGAAGACCGGCTGATCACCACCCTCGCCCAGAGCCCACCCACCGACCCCACCAACCCAGACGCTGCAGCCCGCAACTTCAGACAGTGGATCTACGACTGCGCCAACACCCTCGCCCCTCTCAAGAAACCCTCCCAACAGCCATGCCAGCTAGAGAGCCACCTGGTTCACCGTCGAGCTCCAGACCTCCAAGCGCGCATGCCGGAAACTGGAGAAAATATGGCTCCACAAACGCACTCCGGACAACCACACAGCCCACAAGGATGCCACCCGCGGACATCACCACCTCATCAGATTAGCCAAGAGATCCTCCTTCAAAGACCGCTTGGACAACAACGCACACGATAGCAAAGAGCTCTTCAGCATCGTAAAGGAACTCTCCAACCCCAGCGCCAACGACTTCCCGCCCTCATAAGAACTGTGCGACTCACTAGCTATCTTCTTCCACCGCAAGATCGCGGACATCCACGACAGCCTTAACACCACAACCGCCCGACTACGCCAGACTCCACGTCCCCTGTGAACACCACCAGCGCCATCCGCCTGACCTCCTGGTCCAGCGTCAACGACGAGACACGCAAGATCTGAAAGAGACACGTTAGTGATAGATTCCTTAGCTTAGAATATCCCCAGGCATCCGACTGGATCCGGAAACTTTTGCGTAGCAGTACCCTTGCGCGTCGGTAGGCGTAGTCTGCGGCTACGCGTCCGTCGTGGGCGCCGTGATGACGTCGTCCGAGTACTTAGACGCCGCCTCCGCGTGCTGACGTCAGTTCTTCTTTTTTCCGCACCAGCAAGCGCAGATCTGGAAAAAGCAGTAACCCGTAGTCAATTTTTGACTAACTTTCTTGGATCTTTTTGATCATTTCTCGAAGTCTTCACGACTCCGATCGGTGCCGTAGGGATGCCTGGTTTCAAGCACTGCGAAGATTGCGACGCACGATGTCGCTCACGGATCCTCACCACCTGTGCCTAACTTGTCTAGGCGTCGACCACGACGACAAGTCCTGCTCCGACTACCGGGCCCTCTCTTCGAAAGCCAGGCGAGAGCGGTCCCGCAGACGACTCGAACTCCGGCAGTCAGTCCCGTGCCGTGAGAGGTCCCGTTCCCCGGGAGGTCGAGGGACAGGTCGCGGGCTCGGAGCCACCACAGTTCCGAGTGTCGGCACCACTCCTCTGGGTCGAAGTCGTCATCAGGTAAGAAGCACAAGAAGTCGAAGAGGTGTCATCGCTCTTCTGACTCCCCTGGATCGTCGCCGGTGGACCTTACGACCCCCCCCGGCGTCGGTCCGTCAGGTATCGCCTCCGGCGCCGTCCTCGGGCAGCGCCTCCCCCGATGCCTCCCTCGCTCCGACGTCGGAACGGCGCCGCTTTCGAAGGCGTTTGGAGATTTTCACTTCTATGTGTCGGCCCCATTGATTGAAAACCCTGAGTATCAGGAGATGGGTGATGAGAAGGATTGGGAGGGGTCTGAGGACCCTCTGACCCAAGCGTGTCAGTCTCAAGAGGACTGGACAGGGGAACTGGGAGAGGCCAGTGGCCTGGACACCTCTCCAGACACTGGTGTTGTCTCCCCTCCTACCGTGGCCTCGGAGGAGGGGGCAACCTATAGTGTGGTGTTGATGAGGGCTGTCAAGGCCTTGGGCCTTGAGCTCCCTGTCGCGGCCGTGAGGACTAACCTCCTCAATGAGGTCCTTAAACCGCGGGCAAGCTCGGCCGAGCCTCTGCTGCCCTTTAATGAGGCCTTGACTGATGTTCTTTTGGGCACTTGGTCCAGGCCCGCTACGGGTTCGCCCGTAGATAGGAACGTGGCCAGACGCCACCGCCCTGCCCCGGGTGTCCCATGTCTCCTGTCCACCCACCCCACTCCCGAGAGTCTGGTCATCCAGGCCTCCAATTCCCAGACCGCATTCCCGTCGGCGCGCCTGATCGGGAATCCAAGAGGTATGAGAATTATGGAAAGAAAATATTCTCCTCCCTTAGTTTGGGACTGCGGTCTACCAACACTGCATGCCTCTTGGACCGCTACACCCACTCTCTGTGGGAGACGGTTGCGGATGTGCTGCCAGCGTATCCGTTGGAGGTACGGGCCAAACTCGGCCAAGCCCTTGTGGAGGGTCGGGATGCAGCCAAATATTCTATCCGGTGTGGGCTGGATAACACCGACTCACTAGGTAGAGCGATGGCAACGACGGTGGCGGTTAGACGCCACGCCTGGTTGAGGTCCGCCAACTTTTCGGCAGATGTTCAAAACACTCTGATGGACATGTCGTTTTATGGCCGTCACCTTTTTGGCGACAAGGCAGACCATGCACTTGAGCGCTTTAAGGACTCCAGGGCTACGGCCAAGTCCTTGGGCCTCTCGGCCCCGCACCAGCAATCGGGTGCCTTTCGCTCCTTTCGTGGCCAAGGAAGGGGCGGTCCCACACTTGCTGCCAGCCACTCGCCACAGACTAACTTCCAGTGCGGTGGCGGCCGTGGAAATCGCGTGGAGGCGGTCGGGGACAACGGCGAGGCCAGTCCACACCTTCCCCGGCAGCATCCGCCTCTAAACCCTCCTAGTCCGTGCTTCTCGGCCCATGTGACGCCAGTGGGGGGCAGGGTTCGCCATCACCACTCTCACTGGCGCACTGTCACTTCGGACAGGTGGGTGCTGCAGATCGTCCGGAGGGGCTACTCCCTCCTCTTCGAGACGACCCCTCAAGCCATGCCACCGCAACACCACCGCGTATCGGGGGATCACTTGCGGCTTCTGCAGGAGGACGTTTTGGCCCTCTTGGCCAAGGGGGCCATCGAGCGCGTTCCTGGGCCAGAAGTAGGACGTGGTTGCTACTCCCACTACTTTCTGGTACCCAAGAAGGGCAAAGGGGGCCTACGCCCTATCTTGGACCTACGGAACATCAACGGCTTCCTCCGGAAGGAGAAGTTCAAGATGCTGACTCTGGCTCAGGTCTTAGCTGCCCTGGACCCAGGAGACTGGATGGTAGCGTTGGACTTGCAGGACGCCTATTTCCACATCCCCGTCCTGCCGGCCCACCGGCGTTACCTGCGGTTCACGGTAGGCCACGAGCACTTTCAGTTTACCGTGCTCCCCTTCGGCCTTACCAGTGCCCCACAGGTGTTCACGAAGGTGATGGCGGTGGTCGCAGCTCATCTGCGCAGGTTAGGGATTTAAGTCTTCCCTTACCTCGACGACTGGTTGTTGAAGGCGGGCTTGCCCCAGACAGTCGTCAGCCACCTCCAGACGACGGCAGACCTCTTGCACCAGCTGGGGTTCTCCATCAATGTGCTGAAGTCACACCTGTGCCCCTCTCAGAAGCTCCTTTTCATCGGAGCGGTTCTTGACTCGGCGCAGTTTCGGGTTTACCCACCCGAACAGCGGGTTCGGGATATACAGGCTCTGATTCCAATCTTCCAGCCTTTATCCCGGGTTTTGGTCAAATTGACGCTGCGGCTTCTGGGGCTCATGGCTTCCTGCATCCTTCTGGTGCATCACGCCCGTTGGCGGATGCGGGCTCTGCAGTGGGACCTGAAGTTTCAGTGGGCCCAGCATCAGGGCAACCTGTCCGACCATGTCCTGATCTCGGAGGGCACTGTGATACAGCTGCAGTGGTGGCTCACGGACCGCGATTGGGTCAGCGGCAGATCCCTCTCCCTTCCCCACCCGGAGCACGTAGTTGTGACGGACGCGTCCCTCCAGGGCTGGGGAGGCCACATGGGAGAGGCGGATATCAGAGGCCTCTGGTCTCCGGCGGAGTCCCAGCTCCATATCAACCTTTTGGAGCTGCGGGCAATTCGTCTAGCACTGAAGGCATTCCTCCCCTCTGTCCGAGGGAGTGTAGTGCAGGTGTTCACGGACAACACCACCGCCATGTGGTACTGCAACAAACAGGGCGGGGTGGGGTCGTGGACCCTATGCCAGAAGGATCTGCTCCTCTGGCAATGGCTGGAACATCTGGGCGTGACTCTGGTGGTTCAACACCTGGCAGGTTCTCTGAACGCCAGGGCGGACGAACTCAGCCGCCGCTGCATGATGGATCACGAATGGCGTCTGAACTCGGATGTGGCGCAAGGTCTCTTTCTGCAGTGGGGAGAGCCTTGGTTAGATCTATTCGCCACCGAAGAGAACCCGCAATGTCATCAGTTCTGCGCGTTGGAATTTCCAAGGCGGCACTCGCTCGGAGACGCTTTTCGTCGTGAGTGGAGTTGCAGTCTGTTGTACGCCTTTCCGCCTATACCACTTCTGCCCAGAGTGCTGAAGAAGATCAGGCGCGACCGGGCACAAGTCATCCTTGTGGCTCCGGACTGGGCACGAAGGTACTGGTATTCCGAGCTACTCAGTATGTCAGTCGATTCCCCCGGTTCGTCTGCCTCTTCAGGAGGACCTTCTGTCGCAGCAGCAGGGGACGGTCCTCCACCCGAACCTGTCCAGTCTCCACCTCCATGCTTGGAGATTGACCGGCGACAGTTGAGGCCATTTGACTTGCCTCCTGAAGTCTGTAACATCATTCTGGCAGCCAGGCGTCCCTCCACAAAGTCGGTATACGCCTGCATGTGGAACAGATTTGTGGCATGGTGCACACCAAAGGCTGTGGATCCGCTCTCTGCCCCTCTTTCTGAGGTTCTTCTCTTCCTTCTTTCTCTTGCCCAGCAGTGCTCTGCTCTGGGCACTATCAAGGGCTATCTTTCTGCCCTTTCAGCCTTCTTAAGGCTGCCTGATCAACCATCTTTGTTCAAGTCCCCTATTGTTAATCGATTCCTGAAAGGCATCACACAGACGTTTCCACCTGTTCCCTTTGTGATGCCTCAGTGGGACTTGAACTTGGTTCTTACATTTCTGATGTGCGCTCCCTTCGAGCCGCTCCACAACTGTCCTCTTGGCCTTCTTACTTTGAATACCGCCTTCCTGGTAGCCATCACCTCTGCCAGGAGAGTGAGTGAGCTCCTGGCTCTATCCTGTAAACCTCCTTTCCTTTCAGTCCATCCGGACAAGGTTGTGTTGCGGACAATGCCTTCTTTCCTACCCAAAATAATCAAGGCCTTCCACATTGGGCAATCCATCACCTTGCCCACCTTCTTTCCGCCTCCGCATCCCTCGAGAGAGGAAGAGACCCAAAACGTGCGCTTTCATTCTAGCTGGATCGCACACGCCAGTTCCGGGTGGATGACCAACTCTTTGTTGGTTACGTGGGCGCTAAGAAGGGGAAAGCGGTACACAAGCGGACCATCTTGCGGTGGATCATCTTGTGTATCCAGGCGTGTTACTCCTTGGCAAAGAAGGAACCCCCTGTTGGGCTGAGGGCTCATTCCACTCGACCCACAGCGACTACAACTGCCTTGGGTCGAGGTGTGCCCTTGCAGGACATTTGCCAGGCGGCTACGTGGGCCTCGCTGCACACGTTTGCAAGACACTATTGCCTGGACAGCCAAGTCCGGAGGGATGGCTTCTTTGGCCGTTCCGTCCTCCAGGACTTTCTGGTGTGATTATTGGTTTGCAGACCCACCACCGGGGTTGGTATTGCTGGGGTAACTATTCTAAGGTAAGGAATCTATCACTAACGTGTCTCTTTCAGATGCACAAGTTACTACTTGTGGAACGATATATCTGTAAGAGACATTAGTTAGTGATAGATTCCTTACCTACCCACCCATCCTCCCCGTTCTGCGAACCGATATCTAGGGTTAAGGTCATCCCCTTTCAGGGCCCTAGTTTCAAGGCAACACTGTTGGTTTTTAGCATAGATCTGCGTTTCTGGCGCGAAAAGCTGTGTCTAAGAACGGACGTCAGCACGCGGAGGCGGCGTCTAAGTACTCCGACGACGTCATCACGGGGCCCACAACGCCGACGACTGACGCGGAGCCGCAGACTACGCCTTACGGGCAAAGGTACTGCTACACAAATGTTTCCGGATCCAGTCTGACGCCTGGGGATATTCTAAGGTAAGGAATCTATCACCAACTAATGTCTCTTACAGATATATCGTTACACAAGTAGTAGCTTGTGCATCATGAACTCCTCCACTCAGGATCTCCGTCAGACCCGTGCCCACACCACGTATTCAACAAAGCAGACGCAGCCATCGCACCCCAACTACGGAAGGTCATCCACATCTCCTTCGAAACAGCGACATTCCCGGAAAGTTGAAAGCACGCCGAAATAAACGCCCTCCTCAAGAAGCCCAAGGCAGACCCCAAGGACCTCAAGAACTTCCGGCCTATCTCCCTGCTCCCGTTCCCGGCAAAGGTGATCAAGAAAATCGTCAACGGGCAATTGGCCCGCCACCTGGAAGACGACAACATCTTCTACCCGTCCCAGTCCGGATTCAGACGAAACCACAGCACTGAGACAGCCCTCATCGTCGCCACAGACGATATCAGGCGCTAACTAGACAACGGCGAAACATCAGCCCTCATCTTCCTGGAACTGTTGGCGTCCCTCGACACGGTCTGCCATCGCGCTCTAAAGATATGCCTCCTAGAAGCCGAAATCCAAGAGAGGGATCTTGACTGGACCACGTCCTTCCTCTCCGGCAGAACCCACAGCGTCCACCTCCCGCGCTTCCGATCCGAAGCCACGACATCATCTGCGGAGTCCCCCAGGGCTCATCCCTCAGCCCAACGCTGTTCAACATCTACATGGCCCCCCTCGCACTAGTGGCCCGCGATCACGACCTCCACATCCTCTCCTACGCCGACGACACTCCCAAGGACCCAAACACCACCAAAACCAACCTCCATGAGGGAATGAAGGCGTCGCCGACTGGATGAGGAGCAGCCGTCTGAAGCTGAACTCGGACAAGATGGAGGTACTCATCCTCGGACCCACACTCTCAGCCTGGTACGACTCCTGGTGGCCGACGACACTGGAAACAGCACCAACACCCACCGACCATGCACGCAACCTAGGATTCATCCTTAACTCCTTCTTCTCCATGGCTAAGCAGGTAAACGCCGTCTCCTCCTCCTGCTACAACACCTTCCGCATGCTCCGCAGAATCTACAAGTGGATCCCGACCGAAACAAGAACGGTGACACAGGCCCACGTCAGCAGGAGACTGGACTACTGCAACGCACTCTAGGCAAGAATCCCAGCCAAACACCTATGACGACTACAACGCATCCAAAACGCCTCCGCCCGACTGATCGTCAACGTCCCCCACCGCAGCCACATCACCCCCCACCTGAGAGACCTACACTGGCTCCCCGTCGACAAGAGGATCACCTTCAAGCTCCTCACTCCTCACCCTCGCTTTGCCCTCCAGCCGAGTGGTCGCTCCCCTTCCTCCCTGGTGCACTGTGGTATCGTTATTCAGCTTCTGTGTGCCCTCATTACTGCCTGCAGTCTGCACCGCTTGCCGCCTTGCATATTTGACATTGTGAAAGCGCGTTTGTGTCTGTGTTTACATAATTGCTGTTTTTGTGCATTCCGCCCCAAGCGCTCCGCTCCGCTGACCCCTCCGCTGCCATTTTGATCGTTGTTGTCCTCCTTCGTGGCCCGCCCCGCCTCCCAGCTGAGACGCCCTCCCACTGCCTTGATAGAGCGCTCCGTGTCTAGAACGCGCTGTGACTCGCTTTGCCCTCCAGCCGAGTGGTCGCTCCCCTGCCTCCCTGGTGCACTGTGGTATCGTTATTCAGCTTCTGTGTGCCCTCATTACTGCCTGCAGTCTGCACCGCTTGCCGCCTTGCATATTTGACATTGTGAAAGCGCGTTTGTGTCTGTGTTTACATAATTGCTGTTTTTGTGCATTCCGCCCCAAGCGCTCCGCTCCGCTGACCCCTCCGCTGCCATTTTGATCGTTGTTGTCCTCCTTCGTGGCCCGCCCCGCCTCCCAGCTGAGACGCCCTCGCCCCTCCCCCCCCACTATCCACATATGACAGTAGTTCCCGCGCGCAGCGTTCACGCGCAGCGACCGCGCCCAACCCGCCCCGAAGGTGCGCCAAAGGTAAGCCCGTCTACGCCCGTCCGTGCCTGGACCGCGCCCAGCGCCAGACCCCCTGCCCCTCGCGCTGCCCAGCCCCCCCGCATTACCTACGATGCCGCCGCCCTCCTAGCCCTTAACCCCGGTCGCGCCCCCAACTGCGTTCAAGCCGCTCCTGGACGCACCCATGGACCTTTCTCATGCTACTCCTGCAAATTCAGCGGCACCGACAACATCTCCGCTACAACCACACATCAGACTCCCGACCCCAACCACTTACAATGCATCCTTCTCAACACCCGATCGGTCCACAGGCACGCCATTGACCTATGGAATCTACTAGACACCATTTCTCCGGACATCGCCTTCCTTACGGAAACATGGATGAACGCTTCCTCCGCACCAGACATCACCATTGCCATCCCTGAAGACTATAAGATCACTCGCAAAGACCGCACCAGCCACACAGGAGGAGGAATCGCTATCGTCCATAAGAAATCCATCCGCATCTCAACCAGCTCTGACGCCAACCTCGCCAACTCCAAACACCTTCACTTCCAGATCCACATCGACCCCAAAACCACACTCCGAGGCACTCTCCTCTACAGACCACCAGGACCCCGCGCAAAATTCAGTGAAGACATCACGGACTTCATCACTCCACACGCGCTCCCCTCCAAAGAATACATCCTTCTGGGAGACCTCAACTTTCACCTTGAAAATATCAACGACCGCAACACCGCCACCCTCGTGGACAACCTCGCCAACCTCGGACTTAAACAACTAGTCACTTCCCCCACCCACATCGCAGGTCACACACTCGACCCCATCTTCACATCCAGCAATCATGTCTCCTTCGGCCACACCACGGACCTCCTCTGGACTGACCACAGCTGCATTCACTTCACCTACAACAAACCAAAACCCAACATCCACCTCCAACCCACCCTGCAAAGAAACTGGAACAAAATCACCACGGACCAAATCTCCGCATCGCTCCTTCAAAACTCCCCAGCCCCCTCTTCTAACGCCAACGAAGCCGCCGCTAACCTCACCCTATGGTTATCCAACACCGCCGACACCTTAGCACCACTGAAAAAACGGCAAAGCAAACCTGGCAGCAAGAAGGCCTCATGGTTCAACGATGATCTCAAGAAGTCCAAGAAACTCTGCCGCTCCCTTGAAAAGGCCTGGAAAAAAGACCCAACCACCAGCACCAAGGTCGCCTTCAAAAACGCCACCCGCACGCACCACCAACTGATCCGAAAAGCCAAGAAAACAGCATTCAAGGATCGACTTGACAACAACGCCCACAACAGCAAGGAACTTTTCAACATCGTCAAGGAATTTTCCAATCCCTCGGCCAACTCCAACGACATCACCCCCTCTCAAACCCTCTGCGACTCCCTAGCATCATTTTTCCACAACAAGATTGCAGACATCCACAACAGCTTTGACAACCAACCCGGAAATCAACCCACCCTACCATTTGCTGATCATCTTCCCCCCGTGAACATTCTCAACGACTGGAACCCAATCTCCGCTGAGGACACCATCCGTCTGATGAATTCAATCCACTCAGGATCCCCCACAGACCCATGCCCTCACCACATCTTCAACAAAGCAAACTCCGTCATAGCTCCACACCTCAGAGACGTCATCAACTGCTCCTTCAATTCCGCCACCTTCCCGGAAGACTGGAAACACGCTGAACTCACCGCCCTTCTGAAAAAACCAACAGCGGACCCCACCGAACTCAAAAATTACCGCCCCATCTCGCTTCTCCCATTCCCGGCCAAAGTCATCGAGAAAGCTGTCAACAACCAGCTCGCCACCTTCCTCGAAGCCAACAAATCCCTCGACCCCTCACAATCTGGCTTCCGAGCAAAACACAGCACTGAGACCGCCCTCATCGCAGCAACAGACGACATTCGAACGCTACTAGACAATGGAGACACAGTCGCCCTCATCCTCCTCGACCTCTCCGCAGCCTTTGACACAGTCTGCCACAGCACCCTTCTACAACGCCTCTATAACATCGGAATCCAAGGAAAAGCACTTGAATGGATCACCTCGTTCCTCACCGGAAGAACCCAGAGAGTCCGCCTTCCTCCATTCAAGTCCGAGGCCTCTGAAGTCATCTGCGGCGTACCACAAGGATCCTCACTCAGTCCCACCCTCTTCAACGTATACATGAGCTCCCTCGCGGCCATCGCACGCCAACACAACCTCAACATCATCTCTTACGCGGACGACACTCAACTGATCCTCTCTCTCACCAATGACCCCAGCACCGCCAAAACTAACCTACACGAAGGTATGAAAGAAGTTGCCGAGTGGATGAAACAAAGCCGTCTGAAACTGAACTCAGACAAAACAGAAGTCCTCATCTTAGGTACATCCCCCTCTGCATGGGACGATTCCTGGTGGCCGGATGCCCTCGGAAAAGCACCCATCCCGACAGACCACGCACGGAACCTAGGCGTCATCCTGGATTCTTCACTCTCAATGAACAGACAAGTCAGCGCCGTATCCTCTTCCTGCTTCAACATCCTTCGCATGCTCAGAAAAACATTTCGCTGGATCCCCTCCCCATACAAGGAAAACAGTCACCCACGCTCTGGTCACAAGCCGACTGGACTACGGAAACACCCTCTACGCGGGCACTACCGCAAAACTCCAGAAGAAACTCCAACGAATCCAAAACGCCTCAGCCAGGCTCATATTAGACCTCCCACGCAACGAACGCATCACTGGTCACCTTAAAGACCTCCACTGGCTACCCGTCAATAAGAGGATCACTTTCCGATTGCTTACCCACGCACACAAATCACTCTACAACATCGGACCAGACTGCCTCAACTCACGACTGTCCTTCTACACCCCCTCCCGCCAACTACGTTCCTCCAACCAAGCCCTCGCCATTGTACCTCGCATCAACAAGACCACCATGGGAGGCAGATCCTTCTCATACCTGGCTGCTAAAACATGGAACTCACTCCCCGCTTACCTTCGCCTTACCCAGAACCACCTAGCGTTCAGAAAGCAACTTAAAACGTGGATATTCGACAAGTAATCATCCTCCCCTTCCTAAGCGCCTTGAAACCCTCTGGGTATGTAGTGCGCTATACAAATCCTATGACTTGACTTGACTTGACAAAGCACTCCACAACGCCGGACCAGCCAACCTCAACAGCAGACTCAGCTTCTACACCCCCACCCGCCAGCTCCCTTCCGCCAGCCTCGCCCTCGCTGCTGTCCCCCGCATCCAACAAGCGACCTCCGGCAGCAGATCCTTCTCCCACCTCGCCGCCAAGACCTGGAACACCCTCCCTACCCACATACGGCAGACCCAAGACCTACTCGCCTTCAGAAGACTCCTCAAGACCTGGCTCTTCAAGCAGTAGCAAAACCCCCTCCCATCAGCGCCTTGAGACCTTCATGGGTAAGTAGTGTGCTTTACAAGTACTCTGAGTGATATGGTTCCCCTGAGTGATATTTGCTCACAAAACAGGGAGACTGGCAGACCTTGATCACCAATCTTGTTCACAACATGCAGAAGGTGTGCTGAGCTTCTCCACAATGATGTACTGTTCCAGTTTGAAAGTTTTGGGAGGCCCATGCTCCCCTCTATATAATCTATTGTCAGACATAAATGAGATTTAGTGTCTTAGTCTTTGAAGTTTATTTTGTGGGGACTGCCTACTTTGAAGTGCCCAGTACTATTTCCTGCAAAAGGTTACCAAGTCCCTCAGCCCAACTCTTAAGGATTCCTTTATCAACCCCAGATGTACTAAGGCCCTACTGACCAGTGTCAAAGAGCCCTTTTGATGTACACAGGATAGTCTGGCTTTTCCTTTCTCGAATATGGGTTCCACCCAGCTCTCAGGAATGTAGCAGTCTACAAATGTTCCTCAAGACTATTTGGTACACCCAGTTTGCCAGAACACCTTCAACCCCAATCAGATTTGGTAAGTGATTGACAGGCCATGGCAAAACCAGCTATTCAGTCTGGTCTAGACACAGCTAACTTTGGTTGCCGAAGCCATGGAACTTGTGTCTCACTTTAGAGCCGCACATGACTGAGGTTCAGGATTCTCTCAGGAAGTCCAATCTACTCCCTTTTGATACTTCATGCCTCTTCAAAGCCAAGACCGAATCTGTTATGAAGAGATTCAAAGAAAGCAAGAGGACTGCAAGATTTCGCAGCCCCCATATGCAGCAGTTACCCCTGATTTAAGAAGTTATTTGCTTTTCAAGGGGGGTTTCCTTTAAACAACAGCATACTAACCCTCTCAGCAAGCAATACCAAGGCCATGGCATATGAAGAATGAATCCCCTTCCACTCCCACCACTCTCTTCCTCATATTTCTCCCCTACCACCGAATGAAAGCAGCCGTAGTTCCCTCATGAACACAGGGCACCAGTTAGAAGACGAGTATCCTCCTTTGCATAGATCTAGCAGTTTATCCTTTCATTCAAAAAGAACAATTGATGCACAGAATGCAGCTCAATGTCATACATTCACCCCAGTACAGAGATCCGGGCCTAAATCCATCGTTTTTTTGCTCAACATGCCATTCCAGTTTGGACCCAGCCATATGCATATCGGTCTTGACCCAGCGCCCAATGGGATCAGTTCAGCCCAAACTGCCAGGCCAGGTCCTCCATGGACTGGAAACAAGCATCCTAAGCTTAGCCCGAAACGAGTCCCAGGATGGTTGTTTCCAGTCCAGGGAAGACATGGCTTGGCAGTTCGGGCTGGACTGTTCCCATGAGGCACAGGGTTAAGACTGATTTGCATATAGCTGTGTCTGATGTAGGGTGGCAAAGGGGGCTAAAGAATGAGGATGGATTCAACCCAGATCTGTGACTGGGGGTGAGTGTTTGAAAGGTTTCAACACTCCGTCATCTCCTTGTCTTTGCTTAGTCCATCCTTTCATACCAATGGGTCCTAAAAGATATGGAGGGGGGGATATGATCTACTCTTTTAGCAGGCACCTCCACCTATTTCTCCTTTCCTTCTGTCCTTCTACCCATTCACCTTCAAATCCTACAACAGGAGGAAAGTTTTTCTACGCAAAGAGGCAGTGGAGGTGGTGCCAGAGCAAGAATGGGGCAAGCAGTGCTACTCCCGGTGCTTCCTGGTCCCGAAGGAGAACGGCATTCTCTGTCCTCTGCTAGACCTCCAGGTTTTGAACTGTTCCTCAAGAACAAGAAGTGCATAATGCTGTGCATGGCTTAGATGATACTTGCCCTGGAAAATGGAGACTAAATGGTGTCTGTTGAAGGTTACGTACTTTCATATACTAATTCTGTAATTGCACAGAAAGTACCTTTGCTTCACAATAGGATCTACCCAGTACCAGTTAGCAGCCCTCTTCCGTTTACACTAATTTCAGTGCCACAAGTTTACATGAAGGTAATGGTGATTGCAGCCCATCTCTGATGATCAGGAATCCCTGCATTCCCTTACTTTGATGTCTGGGTCTTTAAAGCCAGCTATTCAGAGAAGGTCTCGTACTACCTTCAAGTCACAGCGAACTTGCTGTTTGACCAGTGATATTTTCATAAACAAGCCCAAATCTCACCTTGCACCCTCTCGGCGCATTTTTTGGGGGAGTTCTTTGTAAACAGATTTTATTGCATTTTTACATCTAACCATGTATTGCAGCAATTGGCGCATCTTGATGCTTGGGATACTCAAACTCTTCAAGATCATATTCATCTAATTTATAGGTTAGTAACACGTATTCATATACATCGTACATGCTTACTGATGGAGAGTCTGGCATTACACATCTTTGACAACCAGCTGTCCATGTCTTCAACGGTTTGTGATCAGACATTCACAAAGTCAAATCTTATCCCTCCCAACCAACCCCTCCCCCGTCTGTCTCTGCCTCGTTTATCTTTACTGTCAAACATGCTTCGGGCTACAGCATTACGGTGCCTATATCTTCAGAGCCAGTCCTGTCCTAACTCCGTCCCCGAGGAGGTCTCATTACCGACCTCTGCCTGCATCTCTCCTCTCAGCCCATCTTGTTCATAGGGCAGTACAGGACACCACATCTAGTCGAGCCTTTCTCCCTTCACATAGAATTCAAGAAATTAAGGCTAGGGTTCATTGTTTCGTAATGGAGCGCATGTGCCAGTCCACACACCTGGTAGCTTCCAACGTTCTGTTGGTCACAAATACTGGCATATGTGGACCTTTCAATGGTCTCTCCATGGACGGTGTTTCCAACCTGGCAGAGATCTTCAGAGTTCCATTACAATCTCCTAGGGCACTGTGACAGATTTGGTTTCACGGAGTGTGTTCCATTGCCCACAGACAGTGGCTACAGTTATCATGGATGCCTGCACCGTAGGGTGGGGAGTTGTCTTAGAGGAACAGTAGATCAGAGACCTTTATTCTCCAGGGGAGATGAGGCTTCACATCAGCCTGCTGGAGTTACCAGTTATCTCTAGCTCTAAAAGCCTTTCTGCCTTCCCTTTGCAGTCAGTCTAACCAGATCTTGAATTACTGTATGACATCGATATGGTGCATCAACAAGTAGGGAGGGGTAGGTTTTTATATTGTCTACCGGGAAGCTATGCCGCTCTGGCCCTGGGCTGAGAGCTATCAGATCTGGCTGTTGTATTCAATGTACGTGCAGACAGCATCAGTTGGTGTCATCTTTCTGACCACAAGTGGCCTCTTCATCTTGAAGTAGTCAACCACATCTTCAGTCTCTGGGGGATGCTTTTTGTGGATCTCTTTACCACTCAACAGAACACTTCCCACCAGAAATTCTGTGTCCTCCAGTATCTGTTACATGGAGCTTTGGAGAATGTGTTTCACTTGCAGTGAAAATTTCCCTTTCAATAAGCTTTTCTTCCCATCTCCATAATTCCTTAGGTCTTGAGGAAGTTACGCCTTGACCAGGCTCCATTCATTCTGATAGCCCCAGATTAGCTAAGAAGTTTGTGATTTTCAGACCGAACACACCTCACTCTATGCCCCCTGCCCGTCTCCTTCACAGGGTAGACATCCATTCGCAAATGCAGAGGCAGTTTCTGCACCCCATCCTCCAGGGTCTCCACCATCATGGCTGGAGATTGAGCGGAATTACCAGATTTTTTTTTAACCTCCTAAAGTGGTGGATGTTATTCTTTGTGCCCGCAGACAATCTATCAAAATGGTGTATTCTGGAAGATGCGGAGGTGGTCCATGGGTAATTCGGTAGGCCTTTTTCAGGCCTGATTATCTGACATCTTATGATCTGCCCTTTTACTAGCTCAACAAGGGTGGGCAGGAGGCCCAGTTAAGGGCTACTTATTGTTTTATCAACCTCCTGGACCAAGTGTCTTTTTCAAGTCTCATGTAGACGTGATATTTTTGAAGGGTATCACAAACCAGTTTCACCCCGGCCATTCATAATGGCACAATGGGACTTGAATCGTGTTCTCGCTTTTTTAATGAATTCCCCATTGGAGCCATTGCACAGTTGTCTATTGCGACTGCTTACTTTCAAAACTGTTTTTCTTATTGCCATCATGTCAGGAAGTGTCAAGACTCCCTTCACTACTTTCTTCGCTGAAAAGCTGGTTCTCAGACCAGGGCTGCTTTCCTGTCTAAGGTGGTTACACCCTTATTATGTATACCGATCCATGACTCTGCCAGTCTTCTTTCCTCCTCCATATCCTAAAAAAGAGGAGAGGCTCCACAGAATGAACCTGAAAAAAGAAGTCTACTTCTACATAGACAGGGCAAGAGTTTAGAATTGAGGACCACTTATTCATCAGTTATGTATGCAAGATGAAGGGCAAAGCAGTCCACAAAAGGACATTTTCACGATGGATCATCTTCTTCATCAAAAATGTGTTTTGTCGTGACTCGCAACGAACCACCAGCGGGCATCAAGGTATACTCCTCCAGCGCAAATTCTTCTACATAGGCACTGGTCAGAGGGGTTTGCAAACATTTGCACGGCAGCTGTTTAGCCTTCTCTCCACACTTTTGAAAAACATTATGGCTTGTACTCTGAAGTGCGAAAGGAAGGCCACTTTGCATGATGAATACTCCCGGATTTCTTAGTATAGCCAGCCATGCATCCACCTCCTGAACGGTTACTGCTTGGGGAATCTATTCAAAAGGAGAGGAATCTTCGAATATCACCTTTTGAATATCCAGGACGTCAGTCTGAATCTGGAAACTTTTCAATAACTCTCCACACCGGTAGGGGAGTGCGGGCTCCATTCCAGCACTATAAACAGTGCCCACTACATCCATAAAACACATCTGCTCTGCACTGATGTCATCCATTTTTTAACTGCCCTTTGAGGCAGAGAATGATGTAGGAAGAATCGAATGCACTGCAATTTGTGGAAATTACAGATTTGGGACCTTATTTAGTAACCAGTCATGAAATAGGAAGGGGGTGGGTCAGAGAGGAATCCTCAGGTAAGTAGAGTATTCATCAAAAAGATAGTAACCAAAGGTAAGGAACTTTTTTATATGAGCTGGTTTACTCCAGCAGGGCTCAGATCATCAGAGTGACAGTGTCTTGTTGGCCTGCAAACAAAATGCTTGTCATAGTCCTCATACAGTGGCATGGGAAAGCACTCAAGCATATTTGCTTAGTAAGCCAAGCTGTTCCAAAACGTGTGCTTTGCACATAGGAAGTGCAATGTCTCCTTTGGACTTAGTCAGACCAGCGATCAAGCGGAGTCATTTAATTGCGGTCTTGTTAATTCTGAAAGAAAACTGCAAGGAATTCCAGTGAGTTGTTTCAGTTCACCATCTCATCATTGTAGGAGAGTAGGGTCTGCAATCCTATGATCACCCAGATTTTTTGCTTTTGTTTCACTGGTTTACGACTTTCTCTGGCTGTGGGCCTGCTAATCAGACCCACAGCCTGGCTGTTCTCTTTCTAAATTACGATATGTACCCTAGGTGCATTTACCAATTGGTACTGGGCCACCTTATCAGACCCCGTAACGCAGGGCATAGGTGTACCCAGGGCCGCCAGGGGCTGCAGCATGTATTATGCCACCCCTGGCTGGCCTCCTAAATTTGACACAACTGGCTGCATGACAGCTGGGGCGAAGTCGTGTAATCACACTTTGCTTTAGGTATAGTAGCTCTATATCTAACCGTACAATGGACACCCGAGTTCCTATCAGTCACTCCTATGGCAGGCCTTAACAATCCTGAAGGCAGAGTGCGTGGGCTCGTGTGAGCTAGGTTCAGGCCCGAGCCGAGCCCGGTTGCAGCTTGCGGAATCAAGACCCAATAGCTGTTCCATGATAACGCGTACCATATCGGTAACTCCGGTGTCGCGCTATCAAGGCATGTCGAGTAAGGTGTCATACGAATCGGGGTGCTCCCCTCTCACCAATTCTGGCGATGAGGTTAGCATCCCACCCTTCTAGAGGGACACAACATGTACGTAACTGTGAACCCCGGTTAAAGTTAACTGAAGCCTCAGCTCCACAAAATGGATGCTGCCACCACAGACACGAGTCTGACCTCCTGCTGCTGGGAGTCCTTCCAGCGAGGAGCACTTGGACAAAGGGTTTCCTGTCGAGGGCGGTGTTCGCACCGTCCCAGACAGGGTTTGTGTATTCTGGGTAGGTAGGGCTTTGGCGAGAAGGTGACTGCGGAGTGGCACCCCGGTGCTCACTGCGCATCTGCCGGTTAGAACCAGTTCCAGGGGCGACAGCCCTGGCCTGGGGAAAGCCCGGCAGGGGAGAGGGGTGTAACTACCCCCTTCCTGGTCCCACCCTTAGGGCAGGACCTAGTCATGTACCCACCCCTTTCTTTAGAATAAAGACCGGAGCGGGGACCCTTCCAAATTAGATCATCTTTGATTCAAGAACTACTTTCTACGAAAGGACATTCAAGACTCTTCTCAAGATTTCTCCCTTGTGACTAAGGAGTAGTCACCCTGCATCAGCGGGCACCAACTAAGAACTCTGCGGTTTGCTGTAAGTCCTTCCTCAAGGAATCCGACGGCCCAGCTCGACGAGAACCGGCTTCCCTGGCACCTCTGACCTCTACCCACGTCATCAGCTCAGCTGTGATCTGTGGGTGCGACGAGACCTCGAGGGACCGGCCATCATCAGAACCTGCACGCTCTTAAAAACCAGCACGACCATCGAGGTAACTCTCTGGTGAGTGCTCTGGGGTCCGAGAAGCCCCGACCCTGAGCCGCTCCAGCACCGAAGTGCAGTCTCCCAGCATCTCCACGATCTGCGTGGGGCCCTTCTGCTCGCTGCTCAGCCTGTTGTCTGGTCACTAGCCGCTGGCTTGTGCCCTTCTGTGACGACATCCGAGAATCATCACTGCTGGTCTGGTTGCTCCAGACTGGCCCTTGCTTCCATCTTTGCGAGAAGCACCCCGGACCCTCCTGGTCCACTCAAGACGCCATCTTAGGCCCACCACGTGGCCCTGAGATCTGCCAAGGCTTGTTGCCCCATCCTGGGCCCAGCGACGCCGACAGCATCATCCTTCGTGGGACAGCTCGCACCTCCACCGTGGTCGCCGACAACGCCTCCTGGTCCGTGAGACTGCAGAGCCTAGCGTCGCCCACTCACCTGGTCGAGGTGACGGCCAACCGGTGCCTTCCTGGTACCCTCTGACTACTGGCTAGTAGTACGAACTTGGTCCCCTCTGCTTTCAGGTTTCATCAATCTCCGATCCAGGCTTGGATCTCTACGAACTATTCAGCACTGGTCACCGGCCAGCAACTCCTTTCTTCCGGCTCCTGGCTCGTCAGCGAAGACCCCGACGCCTGTAAGACTTGTGCCGCCGCAGCCCTCGTGGCTAGGTAACTCGGCATTTCGGTGCCTGCATAGCCTCCTTACTCTAGGGTCCCGAGTCCCTCGCTTCCGACTTGCCTTATCGGGTCCGCCCGAGACCTTAACCTTTCCGTGTCCTCGGACACTTGTTTTAATTGTGCACTTGAAGTATTTGCTAAAGAGATTTGGTTTGTGCTTAGTACCCTGTCCTCATAAAGAGTACAGGGCTGTTGTGATTCTTAATAAATATACTGTTTATTTTCATAACACTTGTGTGGTGTCCTTTCACTGGGTGTTCAAGGGGTACATGTGTGGTAAACAGCTGGCTTAACGCGCCCTCTCGAGTCTTTAGCCTTAGACTGCTCGTATCCACGCTACTAGGATAGCTGGTCTATAGGTTGACTTACAACCAAACACCATAAGGGACGTTGGAACGATACATAGCGGTCGCTAGAATAGCGAACGTTGCATATCGGGCCAACTTCTCACAATCATCATTAAAACACATTCTGATAGACTTCTAACCACACATTCCTCACCTTAGAATATTACCCAGTTGTTAGAATGGACCCGGAAAATCTTGAGTAGAACCTCTGCACGGGGCTAGGTGGTTTAGGGTGGCTTCATATTGATGTTGTCCGCATAAGAAGTGACATGAACGGTGCTGATATAGGCGCCACTGTGGCTTTTTTTATTTTTTGTACTTTCTGTTGACTCTTTTCTGGGAGCTTTGCTCCCAGTGTGCTCAGGACATGTCTCCCAACAAACCCACGAGGTTTAAACGGTGTGAAGAATTTGACAGATGTTTGTCTCTCACCCACACCTCGTTTTCCTGGGGGTCAGGCCACGACCTCAAGGCATGCACCAACTGCAAGTTCTTGCAATCAAAAGCAATACGCAAGTGGGTGAAGAAGCTCCTGGTGGCGCGGCAGAAGGCTGCACTTCCCCAATTTCCGGGACTTTCCCCTTTCCCTTCCCCCTTGTGAGGGTTGGTGTTCAGAGTACCATCTGATGCTTCTGTAGCATGAGGTTCTATCTTTGGTAAAGAAAGGTACAGTAGAGGTGGTTCCTGAGCAGGAAAGGGGTCAGGGATTCTACTCCCGCTAGTTCCTGATCCCCAAAAAGGATGAACAGCGGAGACGAATCCTAGACCTCAGGATCTTGAATGTTTACCTCTAACAGAAGAAATTCAAGTTGTTGACCATAGCTCAGGTTCTTCTGGCACTGCAGCAGGAAGACTGGATGGTGTTGATCGATTTACAGGACGCATATTTTCACATTCCCATCCTGAAGCCGCATCAGAATTATCTCAGTTTTACAGTAGGATCACAACATTACCAATTTGCAGTTCTTCAGTTCGGTTTTACTTCCGCACCACGGGTCTTCACAAAGGTGATGGCGGTGGTAGCGGCACAACTCATTAGGTCGGAGATTACTGTTTTCCAATATCTGGATGACTGGCTGCTCAAAGCAAAGTTGCCAGAGATGGTGCTACATCATCTGCAAGTGACCACACCACTGTTGTTCGACTTAGATTTTTCGATAAATGTACCCAAATCTCACCTGGTGAACTCTCAGCGCAACCTGTTCATAGGGGCAGTACTGGACACTACTGCGAGTCGTGCTTTCCCGCCTCCCCTGAGAATTCTAGACATACAGGCTATGATTCCAATGTTTCAAGATGGAGCAGCTGTTCCAATTCTGAAGGTTCTACACCTGCTCGGTCTGTTCGCTTCCTGCATACTGTTGGTCAACTGTGCACGCTGGCACACAAGGGCACACCAGTGGTGCCTCTGCAGGCTTTGGTTTCAACGCAACAAAGAACTTCAGGAGGTGGTCAGAATCTCCAGAGACACTACAGCGGAGCTGTTATGGTAGAGTGTTCCAGGCAACCTGTCTCAAGGGAAGCCGTTTCAACCTCCTTCCACAGTGGCCACAGTGATAACGGATGCCTCCACTCTAGGGTGGGGAGCTCATCTGGGGGATCTGGAGGTCAAGGGCCTTTGTTCTCCAGAGGAAAGATTGCTTCTCATCAATCTTCTGAAATTGCAGGCGATACATTTGACTCTCAAGGCCTTTCTTCCTTCCCTTCACGGTCAGTCAGTTCAGGTCCTGACAGACAACACTAACGCGATGTTGTACATCAACAAACAGGGAGGAGCAGGGTTGTATCGCCTCTGCAGAGAGGGTCTACGACTGGTCCTGGGCTCAGGACCATCAGATTTGTGTAATTGCAAATCATCTGGTCTGGGTGCTGAATGTGCGTGCTGACAGTCTCAGTCGGCAATACTCCACCAATCCGTGGTATCTTCATCCGGAGATGGTCCATCACATTTTCAGAATGTTGGGGTTTCCTCTGTTGGACCAGTTTGCCATTTACAAGAATGCGCACTGCCCGTCGTTCTGCAGTCTCAAGTATCCGATGCGAGGAGCGTTGGGGGAAGCGTTTCAACAATTATATTGAGGCTTTCAGCTTCTTTACGCGTTCTTTCCCAAACCCTTGATTCCTAGGGTTCTGAGGAAGGTTCACCAAGACCGGACCCAAGTCATGTTGATCGCCCTAATTGGCAAAGAAGGGTGTGGTACTCAGACCTACTTCACCTCTCATCACACCCTTCGCTCTGTCTCCCTTTCAAGGCAGACCTCCTCTCGCAATCGCAGGAGCAAGTTCTACACCCCCACCTTCAGAGTCTGCACTCTCATGCCTGGGGATTGAACGGGGTAACCACAGTTCTTTCTCTCTCCCACCGGATGTGCTGGATGTTATTTTATCTGCCAGGAGACACTCCACCAAATCTGGAAAATTCTGATAGGTGGTCCTGGTTTGTTAAATGGTGCAGAGAGAGATTAATTGATCCTTTGCAGGCCCATTTGTATGAAATTGAATATCGCTCTTTCCTTGACTCAACAGGGTTGTGTGGTAGCGACTGTTGGAGGCTACTTGTCGGCCTTGTCAGCCTTTCTTTGCTTACCAGACCAACCCTCTTTGTTTAAGTCTCCCATATTCATGAGGTTCGTTAAGGGTCTCACTAATGGGTTTCCTCCCACTCAGTCTATCATGCCTCAGTGGGATTTTAATTTAGTTCTTACTTTACGGATGGGGCCCCCCATTGAGCCTCTTCATTGAGCCATTGAGGCTTCTGTCATTCAAGACAGATTGCTATTACCTCTGCCAGGAGGTTTAGTGAGCTATAGGCTCTTAGTTCTAAACCTCCTTTCACCTCTATTCATGTAGATAAGATGATTCTTAGGACCAGAACTGCTTTCCTGCCTAAGGTGGTCACTCCTTTCCACCTAGGACAACCTATAACTTTACCCACTTTCTATCCTCTCCCTCACCCTTTGAAGTAGGAGGAGAGACTTTTCCGCCTGGACCCTAAGAGGGCGGTCAGCTTCTACCTGGAATTCAGGCTGGATGACCAACTCTTTATTCTTTACATGGGGAAAAATGAAGGGCAAGGCTGTCTATAAGCAAACGCTGTCCAGGTGGATCATCCTCTTTATAAATATCTGCTACACCTTGGCCAAGAAGGAGCCTCCTGAATGTATTTGACCATGTTCCACCAGAGCTAAGTCGTCTTCTTCAGTTTTGACTAGAGGTGTCCCTGTTGTAGACATCTGCAAGGCAGCAACTCTGGCCTCCCTTCACACTTTTGTGAAGCATTACTGTTAGACTCAGTTGTGAGGAGGGATGGCCAATTTGCACGCTCTGTGCTGCAGGATTTTTTGGTGCAGGTAGGCTGGCACCCCCCTCCGGTAGTGGAACTGCTTGGGGATTCAATTTAAAAGGTGAGGAATCCACAGACAGATTTATCCATCCTTCGGTAACGCTTTTTTGGGTGGATACTGTATCTGCCTGTGTATTATTTTTAAAAACATTTTTTTTTAATTATAAAACAGTTTTTATTGTAAAATAGATGTCACTGAGATACACAGCCGTATGCCTACAACCGTGAGGCCGGCAGCGTAGAGAACCAGGGCACTAAACACAGCCTTATTGCCCACATCCCGGAGGTATGGCAGCGTGACCTATACTAATAGTTGCACTCATTGCTGCTTAAGGTATGTGTACCGCTGTTCAGTGAATATAGCTATTTTTCAAAGAAAAACATTTTTGAACCAACAAGGAGATGTAAACACCACTTGCCTCCGTCAGGACCCTTACTTTACACATTGACGTGTGACCATGGAACCGACAACCAATCGCAAACCTGCACCTGTTCCCTCCCACCCCCATTCCCACTGGGCACTGTGTGGTTTGGGCTTAGCTGGTATCCTTACAAGTTGTGTGTTCACTGAGTAAGGTAATAGGGTTGTTCCTTATGTCACTGATGTGTCAGTGCTTGCTACAGGTTCCTCTGGTGCTCCCTCAGCTGCACTCTCACCTTTACCGTTTAGGTATGTTGTGTATAAACCCCAGACGTTCTTTGGTCTGCTCCGCAGGGGGAGTAGCTCGTTAAAGTTCTCCGACTGGGTACAACAGAAAAGGACATCCTGTGACCACTGTGTCATTGTAGGCAAGGGGCCCCTCTTCCAGCACATCGCCGACCCGCGTTTTGCCATTAGGAGGCCCATGTCCACTAGTCTGCAGACTGCTTTCGGTAGTTGTTTAGAGTAGCCTAGCAGAGCAACAGCAGGGTCAGGAGCGATCTCGAACCCAGCTATGACGCTCAGTTCCTGGAATACCTTAAACCAATAACGAAAGACGCCCGGACAACTCCAAGCTAAGTGAAAGAAATCCGCCACTGGAGAGTGACATCTGTCGCATGTCTCCTCTTCCCTTAGCCCGTATCTCTGCAGTCTCTCCGGAGAATAATAGACTTTGTTAATGTACTTAAAATGAATAAGTCTGTGCCTGCCGTGTAATGATATACGTTTTGTGTTAGTGCAGCAATAAGACCACATGTCATGATCTATAGGGATGCCCAAATCGCCCTGCCAGGCCAGCCTAGCCTTTGTATACTGATTTGCTCTATGAGACATTGTAAGCTTATATAAATTAGAGACGAGTTTACGGGGAGACGCAGTTTGATAAGATACGTCAGTTCTTTTACTTCTGGGGGTCCATTTAGGACTTCCCCTAGTTGGTGATGTAGTGCCCTGCGTACCCTATGGAACTGAAAATGGTGAAGCAAGTTTGGTGCGTCTATGGTGCCGGTGGCTTCCTCCCACGTTTTTGCCACCCCATCAGTGAACAAATCTCCCGCCGTGTGTATGCCCAGCGCTCGCATCGCTCTTAAGACCCCTCCGTCTTTGAAGGTGGCCAACCAGACCATCCAGTCTATTGGCATATCTGGGGAGTATAGTAGTGTCCCCGCTTGTTGGTGTAGCAGGCTATGCCATGCATGTCTTGTCGAGAGAGTCCAAAATGCCAGTCTTGCGGTCAACCGGCTCCAGAATAACTGCTGGGAGGGGGAGAGGGTCAGCGAAAAGCTTTTCGAGCTGAAGGAATGGTATATTATCCGCCCAGTGGACCCAACTATGTGCCGGTGCTCCCTGTGCCACTCTGTAATATAACTCCAAATCGGCCAGACCTCCCAGGTGGTATGGCAGGGTGAGCACTCGCCATTGTACTCATGCCTGCTTGCCCGCCCAGGCCAATCTTATCAATGATTTATTGATTCTTGCAAAGAAAGTGCGTGGCAACACAATTGGTATGTTTACAAACAGGAATAAGAACCTGGGCAGCACCACCATCTTCATGATGGAAACCCTGCCAATTAGCGATAATGGCAGTCCTATCCAGGTTTCAACATCATCCTCTAGTTGCGTGACAGCAGTTCTGTAATTCTCGCTGAACACTATGTCCGAGTCTGTGTGCAATCTAATGCCACGGTACCTCGGACCATTGCAGCGGGTACTCCGTCTCGAAGTGCGTAGTTGCTGGGGTGAGCGGAAAAGCTATGGATTTCGTCCAATTGACCCTTAGCCCTGATAGAGCACCAATGTGCACCACCTCTCTAAGGACCGGGGAGAGGTTATGCTCCGGGTCCCTTATGTATAACAGTGTGCCATCTGCGTACGTGGAGACCACTATCTCATAGGTAGGGAACCTGACCCCTCTATGTCTGTGGTATTCCCCGAGCGAAAGGCCCTACGGTGTGGTCACTGAGATCCTTGTTACCGTCTGAGAGAAAGAATTAATACCTATACTCTTGGTATTATACACACTATTATTCAGATGCAGGACTGTACACACTATAAAAGGCAACAAAACATTTAAAGCAAATATTTCTAAATAAAAAAACGTATGATTCGAAAAATAATTCAAAGGGGTGTAATTATTTTTAAAAATTAGAAAACATGTTTATTCAAAACCTCCCTTCGGGTTACATTCTACATACAAATTGTTGGTTAAAAACATCATTACAGCATACAAAATTGATTAAAAAACAATCACAAAGGACAGTCGACGCTGCGTTTCGGTGTTTGTAAATCTTATCACCTTCATCAGGACAAAGACATTTAACAATGTAAAATCTTATGAAGTTGGTTTCCTCAGTTCCGCCCTTTTCTTTTCTTTTTTGGGGGATTGGGATTTATTAATTTCTCAGATTAATCTTCAGGCTTCTTCTAACACGTTTTAATTTGTGCCTTAAGAGATGAATTTTTTAATCTCTTCGGTACGTTGGAACCACTGTGAGGTTATGTGGATACATCTAAATGGATGTAAGGTGCTCTTTATTCAATGAGAGTGCCCCCTATTTGATGCAGGGTCGGTTATGAGTGCAGAAAATTATAATAAAAACAACTGCATCTCCTTTTAGTTAAAATCCGGCCTCCCTGTTCCAACGTCCCGGGGTTTTGCAAATCCGGCCTCCCTGTTCCAACGTCCTGAGGTTTTGCAAAACCCCGGGACGTTGGAACAGGGAGGGAGGATTTTAACTAAAAGGAGATGCAGTTGTTTTTATTATAATTTTCTGCACTCATAACCGACCCTGCATCAAATAGGGTTCCCCTGGAGACAGAAATGGCCCCCGTAACAAGATTTCCCAACCGGACACGTGCTGAGGGGGCGTTACACAACACCCCAATCATTTGGAGGAATACCGGACCAAGTCCCATTCTAGTCAGCACATGCCGCATGAAGGGCCACTCCACCGAGTCGAAAGCTTTCTCCATATCCAGGAACACCGCAATTGCTCTCGGGTTTTGTCGGACATGTTACATTATTCCGAATACTGTGCGAAGGTTTTAGGTGAGGTTCCTATCCGGAACAAACCCTGCCTGTTCCGGGGTGACCAGCTCCGAGGTCAGCAGAGCTAATCGGTTCACCAAAATCTTTGCGAACAATTTGGTGTCCACAATCAGCTGGGAGAGCGGCTGATAAGAGCTGCACTCCACCAGGGGTTAGCCTGGCTTAGGGATGGCCTCTAAAATCGCTTCCCTCATAGATTGCAGCATTGTAGCCGTCACACATAAATCGTCGAATAGCGCTGAGATGTTTGGGAGCAGCAGATCTATAAAGGCTTTGTAAAAGCCTACTGTGAGACAATCCGTCCCCGGGGCGCTGGCTGCCCTCATTCCGGCTAGTGCCTCCACTATCTCATCTTTTTCAATCGGGAGCATTAGAAACTCTCTATGTGTGTCCGACAGGAAGGGAAGCTTGATGTGCTCCAAGTAGTCTAGAATGTTGTCATCCATTCCCGAAGAGCGGGATGCATACAGCTCCGCGTAGTATTCTTTGAACCTATTAGCAATGTCCTCTTCCTCCCTTAGTAATTATCCACCCTCTGTCCGGATTTCAGTGATCAATGTTTTGCTGCGTTTATCCTTCAACATGTGAGCCAATACCGATCCCGGCCTGTCGCCCTCACCATAAACTTGCGCCGTGGCATACTTGCCAAGGTGTTTCACCTCACTGTCCGCCGCCTCTTGGTATTCTGCTAATAAGTCCCGCATTGCTCCTATAATATCCTCTGCATCACCGGCAATCTGTCTAGCTTCCAGGTCAGCTAATTCCCTTTCCATAGTTGACAGCCTCTGTCTAATGGAGCGCAGCACTCCGAATGCTTAGCCATTGCCACCCCACGGATGTACACCTTGAAAGCTTCCCAAACCGTCTGGAAACTGTCCACTGGCCCAAT
Source organism: Lissotriton vulgaris (assembly GCF_964263255.1). Taxonomy (NCBI): domain Eukaryota; kingdom Metazoa; phylum Chordata; class Amphibia; order Caudata; family Salamandridae; genus Lissotriton; species Lissotriton vulgaris. The sequence continues at coordinate 697,137,106 of NC_141687.1, read as the reverse complement.
ATTGGTGGCGAAATATGTATCTATCGCCTCTGCCATATCCTCCCTGAAGAGGGGGTCCAGTATGGAGTAAGGGTGGAATTGTTTTCTTAGGCGTAGACAGGACTAGTAAAAGAGGCGAGTGATCAGACAGAGTACGTGGCAAGACCTGGCATGTGCGAATCTGGGACATGAGGGGCGTTGAAGCAAGCCAGTAGTCTATTCATTTGTGTAGATTATGGAACGCGGAGTAGTGAGTGAAACCTCCATCTGTCGGGTGCCTTTCCCTCCATACATCCGACAAATCGTTACCTATCATCACCCTCTCTATAGTTCTGGCTGCCAGCGCCGGTCTTCTCGTAGCGCCCCCTGACCTATCCAATTCGGGGTTTCGTACTAAGTTAAAATCACCACCCCGGAGTATTTGTGTCGCCGCATACCCAGATAACGTGTTTGCCAATGTTGCGAAAAACTCCGGGCATTCATAGTTTGGGCCATAGACATTGACTAGGAGCAATTCCAACCCCCTCCCCCGGCACTTGGATATCACAAACCGCCCCTCCGTATCTGATACTATCTGTCGTATTGTGTAATCCGATCTGGGGTTAACCCATGTCAGTACCCCTCTGGCATGTGTGGGAAATCCCGAGGCGTTTATATCACCCAAAAGGCCCCTGTAGCTCAACATTGGGCTATGTAGTGGGAGATGAGTCTCTTGAAGCAAGGCTTACATCTACTTTATGTCTAGTGAGGTAGTTCAACACCTTGCGCTGTTTCCGGTGATCGTTTAGGCCTCCGACGTTCCAAGACAAAGTTCTGAGGGAATCTATAACTCTCGGAGTGCCGGTTCCATCAGCAATTGCCATCCCGCCTGTCGTGCATCACAATGTCCTGACTCTTGTGAAACATATATCATGTGCGCATCTTGAAACACTTTGTTTGACATCAACATCAAAAACATTCCTTGCCCCCAACCCACAGCAGACCACCCGCAACTCGGCCGCGCAGTATCCCCAATAACATCCACCCGTTCCCCCCAGCACCCTCTCAAACTTTAGAAACTGTGGTGGCGTTTAGCACTCGTGGGCAGAGGTCACTCTATACGTAGCAAGCACAGATACTCTGTCTACTCCCGGCCCCCGCACCTCGGCCAATAGCACCACAGCCCCCACCATTTTATACGACTCTGCTATCCCAGCCGTAATTCGCATACGACAGCCCAGCCCATTCCCCCATACCAGTGTAACACAACCAACAGACGGTTACCTGCGTCTAGCGTATTGGCCTAAATGCTCATATAACGCTTCTATACATCCCAAAACAAGTTATGATCGCGTTGATGTAAATATGGGGCCAACATTAGGATTCCACAACGTCTATTTTCGCACAAACCACCTCAAAACTGCCCCCCCTCCCTCCCCATAGTACTTATCTAATGTGTGTAAGCTGGTCAGTCTCAGTCTTGCTCCTCGAGCGATCCCCCGGCCGCCTCACCCAGGAGCTGCCTCTCCGTGCTCTGCTGCTGTTCTTTGGACCAGTCTTTTAGTGCATAATGTAGTGCCTGTGGGTCAGTGAACATGTGAGAGCGACCTTGTTTGTTTACTCGTAGCTTTTGCCGGGTAGAGCATTGCGTAGTCCCCAGGCCTATTTCATGGAGACGCTTTTTCATGGGAATAAATTGTCTGCGCGCCTCCTGCACTATGGCGGTGAAGTCCAGGTAAAGTGAAATGTTCGAACCTTCATATGCCACAACTTGTTTGTCGCCCGCAGGGCCGCGTCTCTGTCCTGATAGTTTAATAGTTTGGCTATGATCGGACGAAGTAGGGCCCCAGGGAGCGGTGTGCTCACTCCAAGACAAACATGTTTGAAAAGACCTCAGCACCCAAGAGGTTAACCAGCAGCTACTCCACGAAGCGCTCCATGTTGCCGGTTTGCATCGCCTCTGGCAGACCCGTTATTCGTAGATTACAGCGTCTTGAACGAGCTTCCAAATCCTCTGTTTTGTCTTGTAGAACCCAGATGACCCTTCAGAGCTGTTTGTGGTCAGAGTCAAGTGTGATTTGCGCCTCCTCGACCTCCGTCAGTCACCTTTCGGCCATGTCCAGCCGCTCCGCGTGTTTATCCAGTCTCTCCCCCATTCTGTCCATCCGGTATGAGAGGGCGTCTATCTTAGTGTCCAAGGAGGTGATACCGCCCTGCAAACTTTTTTCCATTGACCGCAGCATGCTCCGGATGTCCGACTCGTCCTCTATAGGTACGGAAGTCCTACTGTGTTCCTCCGTCGCGGTGTCGTGAGATTTGGAGAGTTTTTGTTCAAAGGTTAGCTTTGGTTGTGTCCTGCCCATAGTTGTCTCCTTTCGTGGTCACTATCCTAGAGCAATCTTAAGCGCCCCCGCAGTTATCAGTCCGATGGTGGCCAAACGGTTGTTCACCTCTGCTGGAGTTGTCTTCAACCACTATACTCACTATCTGGAAACATACGCCAGCCTCGAGGTAGGTTCCGCCGTGGGTTCCTCTGCCAGACCCTGCGTGCAACCACGCTAACTTCCAGCCACACCGCTGTCAATATTCGCCTGACTGTGCAGCTTCGCCAAAGGTTGTATGACTGTCTCTTGATACACATCAATGGTGCCTTCCCAGGGGGCGAGGCTGGACAACTCTGCACTTCTCTAGCTTAACATTCAGTGTTGCAGAAGTGCCCAATCCTGTAATGTGCCCAGCAGAAGGCTCCCTGCGGGTACACACCCCCTTCAATCGCCTGCCCCAACACGACCAACCTGATGAGACATTGCAGCGCCCCCTAGAGTCTAATCACCCTGCCTCTGCTGTTCCGAGTTCAGGGCCGCGCAAGGTCCCAATGCCAGCTTCAGGATTCACGATGCATCAGCTGCCTGCCTCATATGACCTGCTTCCACGTAGCAGCAGCAGTTTCTCGTGGTGCTCCCCGGGCCCCTTACTCAGCTGTACCACATCTCCTGGGCCCGCCACACGGGTCACCAGCGGTGGTCTCTTAGATGAGCGCTGCCGGTGGCTCCCTCACTCCCCGCTACTCACTGCTGTCCGCATGCGGCGCAGCTCCAGCATCCCCCGCAGATAGGGTGACCAACTGGCATTGGTGCAAATTCAGGACGGTGAGTGTAAAAATTCAGGACAAAGGGTCAAAATTCAGGACACAAATTCAGGACAGGAGGTCAAAATTCAGGACAAAACCTCAGGACAATAGGTACATTTTACAGGCACATCAGAGGTCGCGCAATAGTATATAAGTAAGCCCAGCCATTTCCAAACATATTCCACCATTTGCAAACCTATCCATCATGTATCCTTCCATCTATCATTTCACTCATCCATCCCTTCATCCATCCCCTCATCTATCCTTTCACTCATCCTCCATTATCCATCGATCCACCCTTTCACCTTATCCATCTGTACACTTATCCATCCACTCTTCATCCCATCCATCCATTCACTCATCCATTCAGCCATTTACCCTTTCACCAATCCAGCCATCCTTTCACTTACTAATCCTTCCACCCATCTACTCTTTTAGTCATCCATCCAGCCTCCCTTTCTCTCTCCATCGACCCTTTCACTTAGCCTTCCTTCCTTCCATCCATCCACCCACCCACTCATCCACTCATGAATCCATCCATTGCCTCGATCACTCATCCATATATCATTTCACTCCTTCACACATCTATTCATCCTTTTGTCCATCTACCCTCCCTTTCACTCACTCATCCATCCTTACACCCACCCTTTCACTCATATCTCCATTCATTCACCCTTGCACTTATCAATCCATCAATCCATCCATCATTTCACTCATCCACCTACCACCATCATCCACCCACCCACCATCCACCCACCCACTCATCCATCCCTTCACCCACCCACCATCCAATCCACTGATCCATCCTTTCACCCACCCACCATCCCCCACCCACTCATCCATCCATCCTTTCACCCACCCACTCATCATCCATCCATCCTGTCACCCACCCACTCATCATCCTTCCATCCTTTCACCCACCCACTTATTCATTCATCCATCCATCCTTTCACCCACTCTTCATCCATCCATCCTTTCACCCACCCATCATCCATCAAACTGTCCTTCCCCTCATCATCCATCCATCCCCTCATCATCCATACATCCTTCCCCTCATCATCCATCCATCCTTTTCCCTCATCATCCATCCATCCTTTTCCCTCACCATCCATCCATCCTTCCCCTCATCATCCATCCATCCTTTTCCCTCATCATCCATCCATCCATCCATCCATCTGTCCTTCTCCTCATCATCCATCCATCCATCCTTCCCCTCATCATCCATCCATCCTTTTCCCTCATCATCCATCCATCCTTTTCCCTCATCATCCATCCATCCATCCTTCCCCTCATCATCCATCCATCCATCCTTCCCCTCATCATCCATCCATCCTTTCACCCCCCCTCATCATCCATCCTTTCACCCCCCTCATCATCCATCCATTCCCTCATCATCCATCCATCCTTTCACCCACCCCCTCATCATCCATCCATCCTTCCCCTCATCATCCATCCATCCTTTCACCCCCCCATCATCCATCCTTTCACCCCCTCATCATCCATCCATTCCCTCATCATCCATCCATCCATCCTTTCACCCACCCCCTCATCATCCATCTATCCACCCTTCCCCTCATCATCCATCCTTTCACCCACCCCCTCATCATCCATCCATCCATCCATCTCTCCTTCCCCTCATCATCCATCCTTTCCCGTCATCCATCCATCCTTCCCCTCATCCATCCTTCCTTTCATCCATCCTTCCCCTCACCCATCCATCCATCCCATCCATTTATCCTCCCCTCATCCATCCATCCTTTCCCTCCATCCATCCATCCATCCATCCATCCATCCTTCTCCTCATCCATCATCCTTCCCCATCCATCCATCCCATCCATTTATCCTGCCCCTCATCCATCCATCCTTCCCCTCCATCCATCATCCTTCCTCTCATCCATCCTTACTTTCATCCATCCTTCCCCTCACCCATCCATCCCATTCATTTATTCTGCCCCTCATCCATCCATCCTTCCCCTCCATCCATCCTTCCATCCTTCCCCTCATCCATCCTTCCCTCCATCCATCCTTCCCTCCATCCATCCTTCCTTCCCTCCATCCATCCTTCCTTCCCTCCATCCATCATCCTTCCCCTCATCCATCTTTCCCCTCATCAATCATCCAGCTACCCTTCCACCCATACATCCAGTTATTTACATTTTCTCTCCATTCTTCCCCTCACTCATCAATCCATCTATCCTCTCTCATTATCCATTTATTCAATCTTTCATTCATCCATTCACCCTTTCACTAATTCATCCAGCCATTCACACATCCCTTCACTTACTTACTCGCCCACCTTTCCATATTAATTTTGAGCTGAGCCCTTTTGAGAAGAGGCCCATCAAGAACGTCACCCTTGCTGCAGGGGCCGTTCCAGGACTGGGACAGAAGCCACCCAGGGCGGAGACAGGATCCACCACAGGGCGGGACAAGAGCCATCACAGGCGGGGGTGGACTGGAGCCACAACATGGGGGACAGGAGCCATCACAGGCGTGGGGGGGCACAGGCTGGGGGGTTGACAAGACAAAGAGAAGACAGGCTCTCTGTCCAAAATGCCACCCCCCACTGTGATATACAGTACTTACAGGAGATACTCTAAGAGAACTGATTGAACTGATTGTCCTCCATACTTTGTTAATCAGTGTGGGTGCGATTGTGCCATTTCTTTATTGTATTACATTATGCATGTTTGAAGAACCGAGGTTTGCTTACAAATTAGTGACAGTAATTAAACTCGGTGAAGCGAAGCAGGTGCTGCCTAGGTGTAATCAGGGGTGTAATCTGGCCTAGTCTAGGATGTTTGGGGCCCTGGGTAGAAATGGAATGTGTGAGCCCCCTCTAAATAGCAGATACAAGACGCATTCAGGGCTGTTTGCATGTGAATGGATGCCCCTGCTCCTGAACCTGCAGCCCCTCCCTCTGTCACCTTCAAGCACCTCTTAACAGCTCATCAAGGGCTGGAGGTGTGAGGGTTGCCATCCCGCTGTGCGTCTACAGTGCTGCTGGGGGTCTGAGCTTTCATACAGCATCGGAGTCAAGAAGGGAGGTGGGGGCAAGCTGTGCCCGGTTAAAATTACGGACAAATGGCGTCCGTTAAAGAATCCTTCACGGACAACGGACAGACAGCCAAAATTACGGACTGTCCGTAAAAATTCACGGATGGTTGGTCACCCTACCCGCAGAGCCCCGGAGCCTCGCGCCCACGCCGCGGTTCGGTGTCCCAGCCTCGTTGCAGTTCAATCGGGTCAGCACACTGAGCGCTTCGCAGCGCTACCGACTTCTTCACATGCCCGCACTGATTACGACTAAAATCGGACCACCCGCGCTCCGGGGGACCGCACGAGCGCCGGGTCCCGGCACAGCACGCAGGCAGACGAAACCCCATCTCCGCCAGTACTCAAGCTCGTGGTTTAGTGGCCTGGCGTCTCGCGTCACCATATCAGTTTTCCCGGGGCTAGGGGGTCGGGGTGATCTCGCTGGGCCGCTGCTGCTATGAAACTATCTAATCTCGATCAGGCGATCGTTTCAGTGGTGGCAGGCTGCCGGATCATTGCAGGATTATTGGCCGATGGCGCAGAGTTCGAGACTCAAGCGTCCATCTTGGTCTCAAGCGAGCTCCGCCCCCCTGCCTGTGTATTCCTCACTGTTCCACCTGCCTCCCCGTTGCCTGTCTACTAACACCAAGAAGAGTATTGTTATGAAGTTCTTGTATTTTATTGGTATTCAAGATGTTGTGATGCTTTTTCCTAGGAAATGTTTATACTTTAGAATTTCCAGTTTGTTTCTCTTCTCTATTTGGTATTTTCTGTGTACTGGATGAAATGTTTACGATGTAAACTTGTGTGAAGGTTGTCGTTTCACCCGTTTGCCTGAAAGGCACGGAAACATGGGTGGAACTGACTTCAGCACACCGACGAAGTCTTCTTATGGCTCCGATGATGTCACACGGGGTCGCAAGCGGAGTTATTCCATTGTGATGTCGACGTGGGAGAGCTGTGAAAAATGTTTTTGTGGAACGCTGCCAAGGGGTAATTCAAAAGACGAGGAATCCACAGGCAGATACTGTATCCTCCAGAAAAAGCATTACTGAAGGTACGTAACTTATTCTTTGAGGGCACAGGCCCCAGGAGTTGAGATCAGCACAGGGGGGGCCACAAGGCAGCACCAAATCTACACCACCAGCGGCACAAGGGCAGCCCAGGTGAAGGGTGCATAATCAGTGTTGGGTGTCCAATGCGTTTGAAGGAGGAATCTCAGTCGAACAAAGATGCTGCAGGCTCGGGCCAGAAGGCTGGATGAAGGTGACCACCAGCTGGGTTGAAAAGTTGAGGGATGCCTGGGCACAGTCAGTTGGGCTCTCCAAAGTCGGGGGGCAAAGGATGCACAGGTGCCTTTGGATATCGGATTTACATTACCGGAGCTGGTTGTGGTCAGGGAGACCCTTCAGGTTGAGGCTTCAGGTGACTCCATGGGGTCTAGAAGAGGTTAGCCACCAATAAAGACGATGTCCGAATCGCTGGGTAGACTTCAGAGGACAGGTAAGCCACTCAGACTCTGGCTGTGGGCGTCGGGTGCAGAGTGGGCAGGGGTTGCAGACCTACCTGGATCCGGAATCCTTGAAGATGGAGTTTCTTACTCGACAGGGTCGCTGTCCTCTGGAGATATGGTGTGAAGAATGTCAGTCATCCTGGGGTTCTTAGAAGTTGCTGGCCTCGGGATAGGCGCTGTCTTCTAAGCAAGGTCTTTGAGCAGATGACAGGCTAGTAGTGCTGGGGCCAAATCAGTAATCATCTTTCAGGATCGGCTGCACAACGTCTTCTTCGTCCTTTTCTTCTTGGGTCACAGGAATCTGAGGGTCAAAGTTCAGGTGTGCCCCTAAATACTGAATTTAGAAGCGTTACAGGGACTGGCAGATGGTAGCCAATGAGCTGCTTGTCTTTAGAGTGACTACATTATTAGAATGTCCCCTCCCTTTGGGGAGGGGGCATCCCTCTAACCTGATTGGGTCAAATCCTTCCCGTCAAGATGAAGGATTTCCTAAGGAGGGGGTCACTTCAGTCAGGGACACCTTAGGGGTGTCCTGGCAGAGAGGCGACACACCTCTTCAGACTTGTAATTTTGCTGCCGACCTTGCCGCCAAAAGTGGGGCTTGGTCAAGGGGGCGGGCATCTCCACTAGTTGGAAAGGCCATAGCTTTCATAACAAAGGGTAGGAAGCCTTTGAGGCTCACCGCTCTAAATGCTGTTCCTGCTAGGGGGTAGGTGTGAAGCGCCTCCCCAAAGCAACCTTCATCCCTGACCCACGAGGGGCACAAGGGCTCCAACCTCAGGGGTTCAGAAACATGTTCGTGTGTGGCAGACTGGTGCAGACTAGTCAGCTGGACACAAGGAAGTTGGATGTTTTTCAGGGTGCCTCTCTAAGATGCCCTCTGAGTGAATTTAGTAATAAGCATTGCATCAGTGTGGATTTATTATGGTGAGAAGTTTGATACCAAGGTCCTTAGCATTCAGTAAAGCTTTCGTGGAGTTCGTAATTACAAACTCCCAGCCCATGTGCTCAATATGGCACCACTACACTTACAATGTCTGCGGATGGCACAGACCGTCTAGGGGCATACTGTTAATACAGCTGTGGCTTCACCAGTGGTATAGTGCATCCTTCCTTAGGGCTGTGAGGCCTGCTAGAGGGGTGACTTAGCTATGCCACAGGCAGTGGTTGGTGGGCATGGCACACAGGGATGTGTGCATGTCGACTCTTTCGGTTTTGTCTGCACCAAAACACAGCCTGCATGTCTATGCGTTTGTTGAGGGTTTCGGATGGTGGCCCAATACATGCTGCAGCTCTTAGAGACCTTCTCTAGTCACAAGGCCCTTGATAAAAGTGGTACATTTTACAAGGGACTTACAGGGGAGCCAGAGGTGTGCCAATTGTAGAAACAAAGGTACCATTTAGGGAAAGAACATGGGTACTGGGAACCTGATTGGCAGGGTCCCATTGCACAGTCAAAGTGCATCAGATATCAGGGAACGCGTGGGGCGGGGTATTCAAGCAAAAAGGGGCACTTTCCTACAGGGACATGCATACTTCTAGAGTCTGAGATTCTGTGTTGGACTTGATCACTGCTCTGTTGCACATAGAACTTGGAACAGCTCTATTAGGAAGATGGTGCACTCTTCCATTATCTTTGATCGTTCTCATCACTTCTTGGACAGGATGGAGCCCTCTACCAGGGTCTGTATTTGGCAGCCTTCGGTAAGGTGTGCATTGCAGATTTGTACAAAATACACAAACCTTGGTATGGTGCCAAACATTGACTGGTAGTTGTGACTGGTACATGTTGTAGCAAGTGAGATCAAAAATATGGTTGTGATGGGCATTTGAATCATGCGCCGCATAGTTAAAGTTCAACACATCTTTATATTTCATCCTCCAAACATTTATTTGACCCACAAAGTCAAGCCAATCCTTCTTCTCCATTGCACATCAAATCTTAAAACTGATCTTTCTTCAGAGCTATCCATCATGTGTGAACTCTGTGGTTACTATAACGCTAAGAAACGTGCCTGCCTAATTTGCTACCACTCTTCTGATTGTACACAGGAATCTTCTAGAACAAAGAATTGATATACCCAAGGAAAAATGCTGCACAGTAAACTATCTTAAACGCATTCTGCACTAGTCCCACTGGAGCAGATGTATTTCCTGCAGGAAGTCACTGCCTGCTTTCGTCAAGTAGCTCCAGACTACATATCTCTCAGTATGCAGTTAAGTCCATTAATATTAAAGCGTACAATTTTCACCAATGCAGCATGTCAATGAGAAAACAAGGTTGCTCCCAATCCGAACACCCGAGTCACAGGAGATGTCCTAGGTGTGAGAAGTTGGCCTGATATATGATGCTCACTAGTTCTAGTGATTACCTTGTATCAGTCCAAACAACCCTTATGGTGAATGGTTGTAAGTCAACCTTATAGACCAGCTATCCTAATGGTAGCATGGACAAAGCAGTCTTAGGCTAAAGTCTTTTGGCATGTGAAGCCAGCTGTTTTACCACATATAACCCCTTGAATACCAAGTGAAAGGACACCACACAGGTTGTTATGAAAATAAACAAGTATTTATTAACTAACATACACCTCTGAACTCTTTATGAGATCAGAGGGCTAAGCACATGACAATCTCTTGGGAAAAATACGTTCAAGTTGCACAAATTACAATGGTGCCCTAGGGGCACGACAAACCATATACTAAGTAAGTGGAATGTGAAAGTTGATAAAAGGAATGGAGCTGTCCAGAGGCTGTAGGGTCTTTGGGACCACGCTATACTAACTCTAGGTAGGTAATATGAGGTCCACGGAAAGCGTGTGCAGAGTGTGAACTCACACGCGAGATGCGTAACAGTGTCTATGGCCAGTACAGTTCAAGAAAAAGGTGAGTACGGACAATCCTGACTAGGTAGAGCTAAAACGACTGTGGATCTGGACACTAGGAGAGTCAAGCTACCCTTGAGCACCGAAATGCTCGTGTTATCTCACCCACGGGCTGCGGGTGCATAGGTGCCAAGTCGTGTCGGGTTCCGGCGTTGAAGTCTATGGAGCCTGGAAGAAAAGATCCTGCAGGCGATCAGGAGGAAGATGTCCGGTGTGATCCAAGGGTGGATCAGTGAAGAGAAGAACCTGAAAGCAGAGGGGACAATGTTCAAAGTCAAAAGCCAGTGACTGGGGTGGAACCAGGAGTGGAACCAGATGTCGTCGTCGCGATCAGGTGAAGGTGGACGCTTGTCTCTGCAGCCGCGTGGACCAGGTGGTGTCTTCGACGACCTGGATGGAAGCACGAGCTGTCCCACGCAGGCTCTCGCTGTCGGCGGTGTCTGCTTCGGATTTGGAGTCAACAGGCCTTGGCAAAGGCACCCCATGCGGTGAGTGGAAACGGCATCTGGAGTGGACCAGGAGGGTCCGGGGTGCTCCTCTTTTGGAAGGGAGCAAGGGCCAGTCTGGAGCAACCAGACCAGCAGTGAAGATTTCGGAGTTCGTCATCTAGGAGGTCACTAGCCAGCCGGCAAGTGACCAGACAACACGTCGAGCAGCAAACAGGCAGAAGGGCCCCACGCAGATCTCATGGATGCTGGAGGGCTGGTCTTCGGTGCAGGAGCTGCTCGGGGTCGGGGCTTCTCAGTCCACAAAGCACTTGGACGAGGATACCTCTGAAGTCGTGCTGGAGCGAAGTGCTGCTTCTTTCAAGATGGCCGGTCCCACGTGTCTCGTCGCACCCACGGATCTCAGCTGTGCTGCAGATGTAGGTAGAGGTCGGAGAGGTCTGGAAATCCGGGTCTCGTCGGGCTCTGAAGTCTGGATCCTTGCAGGAAGACGACAAAGGGAAGCCGCTGGACGCTGATGGTGCCTGCTTGTGCAGGGTGGACACTCCTTGCCCATAAGGGAGATTTCTTCAGTCTTCTGTGGAGCAGAACGTCGAAGTCCAGAGTTTCTTCTTGTAAAGTTGTTCAGGATAATCTAATTTGGAATGGGACCAGCTCCTACCTTTATCCGGCTAAAGGGGGCTGTACTACGACTAGGTCCCTCCTCTGGGTGGGACCAGGAAGGGGGGTGTCCGGTCCTGCGCCAGCTCTGGGGCTGGAGTGCCCCAGGAACTGGTTTAGACCGGAGTATGCACAGGGACACCTTGTGTGCCCCTGGCATGTCTCATTCCTTTCTGCCCTGTCCTACCTAATACACAAAATCCTGTCTGGGGTGGTGCTAGCCCCTCCCAAGGCAGGAAACCCTTTGTCCAAGCCTCCCTTGCTGGAAGGACTCCCAGCAGCAGGAGGTCAGACTTGTGTCTATGGTGGCAGCATCCATTTTGTGATGCTGAGACTCGAGTTAACTTTAACCGGGGTTCACAGTTACATACATGTCGTGTCCCTCTAGAAGGGTGGAATGCTTCCCCCGTCGCCAGAATTGGCGAGGGGGTAGTATTTCAATTCGTATTACACCTTACTCGACATGTTTTGATAATGTTATACCAAAGTTGGCAATAACCGCGAGGATTATAATGCACTTAAGAGTATATGGTATAGCGTTATCATGGAAACAGCTAAAGGACTTGGTTCCGAAAGCTGCAGACAGGCTCAGCTCATGCTAGAGCACCATCTCACATAATTCCAAGCACTCTGCCTTCAGGATTGATAAGGCTGCCATAGGAGTGACTGATAGGAGGATATATGTCCATTTTAGGGTTAGATATAGGGATACTATATCTAAAGCAAAGGGTGATCACACCACCTTGCCCCAGCTGATTGATCAGCCAGTTGTGTCAGATTTGAATGGCCAGTCAGGGGTGGCATTATACATGCTACAGCCCCTGGTAGGCCCTGGGTGCACCTAGGCCCTGGGTACCTAAGGTACAATGTACAGGGGCTGATAAGGTGACTCAGTATCCAATTAGATATGTACCTAGAGTACATGGAATCCATTTTACAGAGAGAGCAGTGGGCCTGGGGTCCTGAATAGCAGGGCCCCAGGTCAACTAAGTCGAAAAACCAGCAAAACAGGCAAAAAAGTTGGGGGCAACCATAGTCAGATATCCACCTTCCTACACTAGGGATCCCTGTATGATGTCTTGTCGATTTCCCTCTGCCGCCTACCTCCAAACAAACCCCTTAAAAGCAATCAACAAAGAACAATAGCACTGTAAACCAACCTGCAAAATGTATCACAACAGTATATAGTTAGTAATGCCTTAGAAGTACTCTCTGTTCTTTCCCCTCTACAGGAGCAAAGTTGAGCATGTTGTAGTAGAGGTACCAGCCACTGAGCCCCTGTTAATTCTTCTTCCGAGCCATATCAGTGTGTTATCCAGTATTATGGGTGTCTTTCATAGATTCACTTGCTTGAATCATTCCCCGTCGTCGGTATGGGAGTCCCCCGTACATAAATAAAGTAATGTCCTATAGACATATAGAGAATAGTAGGGTTAAAGGCCTCACATTAGTAACATATCCATGTCCTTTTGTAAAAAGGACCAAACTCCAGAGAAGAGCCAATCAGCTGTCACCTCCTTCTCGAACCCTCCTGGCAGGAGCCTCAGTCCCGCAGATTTTCTACCGCACGTTGTGCTAAGGGAGTCTCCCCTGAGTTCTGCTCAGGTTTGTTTCTTCACAGCTTTTTCTTTAGTATTTTGGAATATTTTCCTGTTTTTCCTCAAGTGAAAGCTATACACTATGGCTGACACTCCAAAGAAGGGTCTCTGTAGAGCCTGTGGCTCTTGTGGTAAGAAAAGACTACATATTGATGACCAACATAAGGACTGCCTGTACTGCCTATACCAAGATCATTCTGCTAAGGACTGCAAGGTATGTTGAACCTTTTCAACTAAGACCCTCAAAGATCGAGAAGGACGCCTTTTAATCTGGCTCCGAAGGCTTAAAGGTATAGATAACTTGGATTCCTCTGAGGAAAGTAAATGTTCTTCAATCTCCTCAAAATTATCTCTTAAAAGGCCAAGGGTAGCTTCCCCTAGCCCCTTGAACACTCCTCAAAAGAAGACATCAAAAATGTCTTCAGAGACTATGTCAAAAACAGCTTCTGAAAAAGAGGGTTCGAGGCATGTGGGCTGCTGAATTCATATCTGTGCATAGATCGCCGCCTAGTGTTAGGTCCGGATGATTGCACATTGTTGTCCTGGAAGAGTCTTCAAAGTATCACGAGATAGGTGGCTCCTCCCCTGGACTACAGTGCGCATGGGCATCCTCAGATTGTTTTTTTCCGCCATTGGGTTTGGATGTATATTTGTTAACTCCAGTTCGGAATCAATAGAAAACTTTATATTTGGCCAAAAGGTCTCAAGGTATCGTCGATATTGTCTTGCGATCGGTGCCGAGTACTCGTTCCTGCTCGATTCTCGAGCTGGACGTCAAGAAAAAGCCGCGTGGCTATTCAGCTCCAAAGGCCCGGTCGACGCCAGAGGCCTTATCGACGATCGATAATGGAACGGAGCCCATTCAAGAGATGTCCTGTTTGCAACTCCAAGTATCCCCACATCGACGTCCACCCGGTGTGCAACAAGTGCCTGTCTCCGGATCACGATGAAGCCAGCTGTATGGCTTGTTCTCGGTTCCGGTCCAAGAAAACACTTCGCCTTCGACGCGCGGTGCGGAAGGAAGCCCAGCAGACAGCGCCTGACGCAGTGAACATCTTCGATGCTGAAGAAGATGAGGGGGTCGAGCAAGAAGTTCGAGAGAACCAGTCGAATCCTGCGTCGGAGATTGACTCCAGTTATGACGCAGAAGATGAGGAAATGGTCGAAAATGACGAGGTAGGAGACGACGATGAGGCCTTTGGGGCCGTAGAAGATAGCTCGAGCGAGGAGCTAGGCCCACCCGCTGTTATGAGGGCCGAAACTGAAACACTCGATAAGGCTCAGGTCGAGGGATCGCCACAAGGCCTTACCCAAGATCAAGCGCATAGTTCTACAGCCTCGCTTCAAGGCCCGGCTACAGACAATTCTAAAGAGCCATCAGTTGATCGATCGAAATTGAAACCAAAAACAACGATGACCACAAAACCCAAAGTACCGGAAACAAAACCGAAAGTACAAGTTACTTTGATCGGAACGAAGGCTTCTGAACCATCGGCTCCGACGAAACAGAAGAGTGCTATCGACCCAGAGAGGTCGCTAAAGGGTGTCGAGTGGAAATCCGGGGCACCGAAGAAAAAGGTCAAGGACATCGACCCAAAAAAGTCGGCGCCGAAGACCGTAGACACCACTAAAGGACTCGAAACACAGAACGTTACCGATCCTAAGCGCCGACTCGACAAAGCGAAAGTCAGCAAGGACCCTGAGCATAAAACACACAGTGGCTCTAAAGATCCTATCGAGTCGACACAACCATCCGCCTCTTTCTCTAAACAAGTGTCGGACTCGCTGCAGCGCATTAAAGAAAAAGCTATAGCTGTCGGACCGAAGGCCACTCCACCCCCAAAGACAGTCAGTAAGACTCCGAAGGCGTCGGCACCGATTAAGTTTATACTGCCGCCGCCTGTGACACCTAAGGCGTTCGCCCCGCACACGGGCATGGAAGCGGCCAAGAAGGTGTCCATGGGGCCGAAGCCTACAACTACTGAAGAGGCCACAAAGCATCGACGGCCTCTGCAGGAAGACCAGCCAAAGCAATTCATCGATGCTGACACGGGTAGACTTTCCATCCACAAGCGGAAAATCGTCCCAGAACAGCCAATGGAGTCGTATAAAATTCCATTAAAGAAAAAAAGGGATTCAGCAACATCACCTCTTCTTTTTGAACCTCTACAACACTATGGACAAGAGCCTGCTCCTTCTTCACCCACACATTCAGATGTGGATGTAGGGGATGCTGACAATGAGGAATACAATTATCCTGTCGACACTGATCCAGAAGAACCATGGACAGACGCTGTTGACCCAGGGGAGCCACAAAATGCCCCCGACACCAATATCTATGCTGTTAAGACCTCACCTACAGAAGACACGGCTGCGTTCAACGCACTTATTGAGAGGGCAGCAAAAAATCACGATGTCCAACTCCATGCTGACCCTATTGAAGAGGACTTTTTATTTGACACCTTCTCAACCTCAGAGAGAACTGTCAAAACTCTACCCATGCTAAAAGGTGTCCTGAAGCACGCTGGAGACATCTTTAAGGAGACCAGAAGGGCAAGAGTGGTAAACCCCAGGATTGAAAAAAAATACAAACCAGCACCTGTGGACCCTACGTATATCAATGCTCGTAAAAGAGCGAACACGCAAACCACGGGTGATGCTGCTCCCCCTGACAGGGAATCTAAAGTGCTAGAAGCCTCAGGGAAAAGGGTGACAGCTCAAGCGGCCAATGTCTGGCGAGTCTCCAACACACAGGCACTCTTAGCCAGATACGACGGGGCTCATTATGATACACTTGAAACCCTGTTACAACACTTGCCAGATGAGTACAAGGAAGCAGCAGAAATGCTAATACAACAAGGAAAACTTATTTCCAACGCGTCTATTAAGTGTGCGCTAGACGCAGCAGACACTGCAGCCAGGGCTATTAATACAAGCGTTATGTTACGTAGACACACCTGGCTGAGAATCTCCGTCTTCAAGCCTGAGATACAAACCACCATACTCAATCAGCCAGTTAACCCTGATTACTTATTTGGCCCAGAAGTGGACACCACGTTGGAAAAAATTAAAAAGGAAACCGAGACTGCAAAGTCTATGGGGGCTCTGCAGTCCCAGCAGTTCAGGGGTGGTTCTTTTCGTCGCTCCAACAATAGAGGAGCTTCCAGAGGCCAGGTGTCCCAGCAGACACAATATAGTAAAGGAGGCACGCAGACCACCTACAACAAGAACAATAGGGGGTGGCTATCGTGGAAACAGCACCAAGGCTGAAGCTGTTTTAGGGCTCCCGGTCGGCCTTGACAATTACACCCCGAGGCGCTCATTCCACGGCCGCCATCTTGGATCGGGGCCTGGACAGCGCTCTAGTGGCTGGGCGATTTCGGCCCAACCGCCATAAAATGAAGCCCTCTTCTCGTCCGCGCAGCGGGCGGGCACAGCGGGCTCGCCGGAGGCAAGCCCGTCTGGGCCAGGCCGGGCACAGGGCCACTCACTATGCCCATTTCTGGAAATCAGCGACTAGAATACTTAAGGGATCATCTCCTACAATACCGATCGGCCGCATTACCCCTTATCCCTATACTGCTACTTCCAGATGAAACAAGAGGAAAACCCACCCGCCATACACCTAATCCGGTTAGTCTAGCTTTATTGAATTGTAGATCTGCATCTAAACACTCCTTAGAAGTTAAACAGCTCATCCAGGATATGACCCTAGATATTCTTTTCCTTACGGAAACGTGGCTGACGCCCCATTCCGAAGCCGACATTGTCAACATGTTACCCACAGGCTACCTCATACTGTACCAAAACAGAACAAAGGGAAAAGGAGGTGGGTTAGCGATTGTGTATAAAAACACTCTCACCTGCAGGATACAAGAGGGAGGAATCGAGGACTGCGAAAGTATCCACTTCTCCCTCCAAATAAATCCCAATAAATCCCTCTCGGGATTTCTCATATACCGTCCGCCCGCCAGCCTAGGAAATTTCGTCAGCTCACTGCTAGAGGCCACTATCTCTACTGGCACATCGACCTCCAACTTTCTCTTACTAGGAGACTTAAATCTCCATTTCGAGGATAGTACAGACAAAGTTGCTGGTGATCTAATTTCAGAATTAAAAGCATTCGATCTCCAACTTAAAAACTCTGAAGCAACTCATGCCAAAGGACACCTTTTAGATCCTCTCTTCACCAATCTCCATAATGTAGAAGTCTCTCACCCATTCCCCCTCCCATGGTCAGATCATTTCCTTATCCCTTTCACTTGGCAAACCACCTTAGACACCCCTCAGATCCCAACCTCCAGACAACAGGAAAGAATTTGGTCCAAACTATCATTCGAAAACTGGACACAAAAATTAATTCACTCTGCCCCCTCCGCAGATCCCGACCCAGAAAAAGCAGACAAAAATTTTACTAGATGGCTCACCTCCACCTTGGATCAAGTCGCTCCTAAGAAAAATCTTAAGAAAAAATGCACTTCTTTTATATCCCCCCTATTCCCAAGAACTGAGGAATCTAAGAAAAATCTGCAAAGTCCAAGAACGCAAATGGAGAAAAAACTGGGACCCACTCATCAAAGAAGAATATAAAAAATCAATGAAAACCTATAAATTAGCCCGAAAGACAGCACAGGTTTCCTTCTTTGAAGAAAAAATTAAATCTGCATCAAACTCGTCCCGCGAGACCTACAAAATATTTAAAGACCTATTAAAAGTCCCCAATCCCCGCCCCCCCCCCCCCCCCCCCCACTCAGGTACCCTCAGTTGCTAGATGCAACCAAATAGCAGCTTTCTTTCAGAACAAAATTACAACCATCTTACAAACCCTCCCCCCCAAATCTGACAAAAACCCCTCGGATACCTCTTCACTCCCAACGGCCGGCCCACTCTTAGACAGTTTCAATCAGATGACCAATGAAGAGTTTCTAAAAATCCTCTCAGGCATGAAAAGTGGTTCCCGAAATGATCCAGCCCCCATTCATATCCTCAAACAAGTGGGACCTACCATCTCACACCTGGCCACCAACCTTATCAATGCCTCTCTCAGCCAAGGAGTGGTCCCCCATGGCTGGAAGCACGCAATAGTCAAAGCCCTACAGAAAAAACCAGGTCTTAACCCACTTGATTTCTCCAACCTTCGCCCAATCTCCCTCTTGCCAGGTATAAGCAAGATCACAGAGAAGGCTGTCAATCAGCAACTATCGGCTTTCCTCGAAGCCAACAACCTTCTTCGCCCCTCTCAAACAGGCTCCCGTCCTGGTCAGGGGACCGAGACCGCCCTCCTACAAGTGGTAGAGGAAGCCAGATGCATCTTGGATTCAGGAGGATCGGTACTACTGATCCTCCTGGATCTAAGCGCTGCATTTGACACGGTTGACCACAAGATCCTGATCCAGCGACTGTTCAACATAGGAGTGAGAAACACAGCACTTTGCTGGCTCTCATCCTTCCTTAGAGACAGAACCTTTCAGGTCTGTGAAGGTAATATGCGATCTGACCTTTCCCCCCTCCAGTGTGGGGTCCCTCAGGGCTCCTCATTGAGCCCTACACTATTTAATACATACATGGCCCCCCTGGAGGAAGTGGTTACCCCCTTTGGGATAAAAACCGTCACATACGCTGATGACACCCAAATGGTTGTCTCATTCTCGCTAGAAAGTGCCCAACTTAAAAACCTCCATGACTGTCTCGAAGGAATCCACAAGTGGATGTGTGACTCAAGGCTGAAACTTAACGGCTCTAAAACCGAGCTCATGCTACTGGGACACCAAACATCACCCCTCCCCAGTGCTATGTGGCCATCTTGCCTGGGTACCCTTCCGCAACCCAAGACGGAGCTCAAAAGTCTGGGTTTCTGGCTGGAACAGGACCTTTCTTTTAAAACTCAGGCCAAAAAAACAGCGGGTACCTGCGTAGGCCTACTCCGTTCGGCCAGGAAGATTCTCCCTCTGCTCCCAGCACCTTCTCAAAAACTCCTCATACAAGGTCTGATATCATCTAGGCTAGACTATGGCAATGCCCTCTTCCTGTCAGCCCCTGAAGCAACTATGAACATTCTGCAGAGAACCCAAAATGCCGCCGCAAGGCTCCTGACAGGCACCCCCCGTAGAACATCAGCCAAACCTGCCTTGAGGGCACTTCACTGGCTGCCAATCCGTGAAAGGGTCAAATTTAAGGCCTTATGCACAACACACAAAGCTCTACAAGGCCAGGGTCCCCCGCTGCTCAAAAACATGCTCTTCCCATACAAACCTAACAGGTCCCTGCTCTCCTCCCATGGCAACCTGGCCACGGTACACAGAACTAAGAAAGCCCGAACTGGAGGACGCTGATTCTCAGTTGCAGCTGCAACATCATGGAACGCCCTACCAACCCATCTGTGCGCTGAACTTAATCATAACAAATTCCGCAAGTTACTTAAAACTCACCTTTTCCCACAATAACCCACGCACACCCCTCCCTCTTTCCGTTTCCCTCCTCAGTTGTTATTGCAATCCCAGCGCTGGGACGCCCCCGGGTAGCCATGCGCTTTAGAAATCCCGTTTTCATTTAATTTCATTTCATTTCAGGACAGGGGTCGTGGCAACAACAACTCCCGATCCTCCGCCACCAACAAACAGTGACGTCTTGTCACTACCCCCCCCGACCATATAACACCGGTCGGGGGAGACTACAACAGTTCCTTCCAGTCTGGAAAACCATCACAACAGACAGGTGGGTGAGGGAGCTTATCCAGTACGGTTATTGTCTGGAGTTAACATCCACTCCACCCAACATACCCCCAAGACACCGTCCTATGTCCGCAGAGCATATACAGTTATTACAGCAAGAGGTAGTCAGCATGCTGCAAAAAGGAGCCATAGAGCTCGTGCTTGTGGAACAAAGAGGTATAGGGGTGTACTCGCTGTACTTCTTGATCCCAAAAAAGGACGGGTCCCTCAGACCCATACTGGACCTCAGGCCCCTAAACCAGTACATCCTGTCAGAACATTTTCACATGCTCACGTTACAGCAGGTTCTACTGTTACTCATTCAGGGAGATTTCCTCACAACACTAGATCTAAAGGATGCATATTTCCATATACCAGTACGCCTGTCACACAGAAAATATCTCAGATTTACCATTCTGAATCAGCATTATCAGTTCAAAGTCCTCCCTTTCGGAGTAACAGCACCCAGGGTGTTTACCAAGTGCCTAGCGACAGTGGCTGCACACCTATGGAGACAGAATATTCACGTCTCCACTTATCTGGACGACTGGCTTATTCAAGCAAAGTCGGCCCAGCAATGTGCCACCCACATGTCCCACACCATTCACCTACTTCACAATCTGGGATTTTCACTGAATTATCCAAAGTCCCACCTTCAGCCCGCCCACGTATGGCGGTACTTGGTCGCGACAATAGACACTCTAGCAGCCAAAGCACAGCCAAATTCAGTGAGGATCAACAGCATTCAATTGCTGATACAAAAATGCAAACCACAACACTCGCTTCCAGCACGAGTGTTCATGCAGTTGATAGGCATGATGGCCTCCTGCATCTTCATAGATCCGCACGCGAGACTACACATGCGTTCGCTTCAGGAGTGCTTGGCACGTCAGTGGAATCAGCCTCACGGACAATTGAAAGACCTAGTGTTGGTGACCGGTCGCGTATACAACTCTCTGCATTGGTGGAACCCACAAAACCTTTGCAGGGGCCGACCGTTCCAAGAGCCTGTACCACAAATAATACTGACAACGGACGCATCTCTCCAGGGATGGGGAGCTCATGTACTCCACTACACAGTGCAGGGACTATGGACAATACAGCAGAAAAAGATGCACATCAACCTTCTGGAACTGATGGCAATCTTCATGGCAATGAAAGCATTCAAAGTACATTTGTGAAACAAAGTAGTGTTGATCCGGACGGACAACATGACTGCCATGTACTACATACAGAAGCAGGGAGGTACACACTCTCCACAGTTGTCTCATCTGGCTCAGAGCATGTGGAAGTGGGCCATTCAGAGAAACATCTTCCTCATGGCAGAACACCTCCCAGGCAAGGACAATCAGATGGCGGACCTGCTCAGCAGGCACAGCCACCAGATGCACGAGTGGGAAATACATCCATCAGTACTCCACCCGTACTTCCAGCAGTGGGGTCACCAGAGATAGACCTATTCGCCACAAGGGAAAACGCAAAATGCCAAAGCTTTGCCCCCAGGTTCCCACACCCACAGTCGCAGGGGAATGCGATATGGATGAACTGGTCAGGCATATTTGCGTACGCTTTTCCCCCAGCACCGCTAATACCGCTAGTGGTATTAGCGGCCCCTTCTTGACCAGTTACACTGGTTACCAATTCGGAAATGTATCGAATTTAAGACCTGCTGTGTGGTGCATAAAAGCTTGCATAATCTGGGACCGCTCTATCTGGCTGATAGATTTGTCCCTCATCGCCCCACACGCAACCTCCGCTCTAGTAACCAGTTGTTACTACAGGTTCCCCGAGTCAGAAAGGCCAGACAAGGAGGACGCGCCCTCTCTGTCATGGGCCCTCTGCTGTGGAACAGCCTCCCTTTCTCCCTTAGGCAATGTACCAGCCACTTAATTTTCAGGAAAAGTTTAAAAACAGTGCTGTTTCAATACTAACGTCTCATCCCATCGCACTCTCCCCTTACAGCATTGCGCGGAGGTACACCTTCGGGTGTGATTCCGGTGCATACAAACCCATAAATAAATAAATAAGTGGCACGCAAACTGAGGCAACACTCGATGACTCTCATCCTGGTTGCTCCAACATGGGCACGCCAACCATGGTACACCACGTTTCTAGAACTCTCCGTGGTACCGCATCAAAGACTGCACCTCACACCCAGACTCTTGACGCAGAACCATGGCGACATTCAGCATCCAGATCCGCAACAGCTCAACCTGGCGATCTGGCTCCTGAGGTCTTAGAATTTGGCTACCTCAACCTGCCTCCCGACTGTATGGATATCATAAAGGAGGCAAGGAGGCCCCCAACTAGAGCATGCTATGCGGCCAAATGGAAGCGATTCGTCATTTATTGTGCCAATAATGACATTAATCCGCTAGATGCATCTACTCAAAACATCATCTGTTATCTATTACATCTATACAAATGCAATCTGGCCTACGCTTCCATACGTATACATTTATCCGCAATAGCAGCTTATCTCCAAAACAGGCAGCATCTCACTTTTCAGAGTGCCTGCCATCAAAGCTTTTCTGGAACGACTCAAACGAGTTATTCATCCCAGACACCCACCAGCACCTGTATGGAACCTAAATGTGGTCCTTACCAGACTGATGGATCCACCTTTTGAGCCTCTCCACTCATGCGAGATACAATTCTTAACGTGGAAGGTGGCTTTCCTAATAGCAATCACATCGCTACGACGAGTTAGTGAACTTCAAGCACTAACTATCCAAGAGCCATTCATGCAGATTCACTCCAACAGGGTGGTACTACGCACTAACCCTAAGTTTCTGCCTAAGGTGGTTTCACAGTTCCATATGAATCAAACTATAGAACTGCCAGTGTTCTTCCAAAATCCAGATTCAGTGGCAGAGAGAATGCTCCACACACTAGATGTCAAAAGAGCTCTCATGTACTACATTGATAGGACAAAAGATTTCAGGAAGACAAAACAACTGTTTGTTGCCTTCTCACCACAACACAAAGGGAACCCCATTTCAAAAGCAGGTATAGCCAGATGGATCGTTAAGTGCATACAAATTTGCTATCAAAAGGCTAACGATTCCCCCAAGAGCCCACTCAACACGAAAGCTAGGGGCATCCATGGCTTTCCTGGGTAACATTCCTTTAGAGGAAATCTGTAGAGCAGCCACATGGTCTACCATACACACATTTACCAAACACTACTACGTAGATGTGCACTCCAAACAGCAGGCAGCTGTAGGACAGGCTGTTCTAAAAACACTTTTTCAGACTGCTGCAGCTGGCACAGGCAGCCGCCGCTAATGGAGGGACTGCTATGTATTCTATGCACAGATATGAATTCAGCAGCCCACATGCCTCGAACCGAATATGCTACTTACCAGTATGCATCTGTTCTTGGCATGTAGGGCTGCTGACATTCATATCGCCCGTCCTCCTCCCTGGCGCCTGTAGCGGCTGCTGCACTCAGAATTACTCTTAGCATGGTCATCACTTACTGTACTACACTCCATCTCTGCAACAATGGCGAAAAACAATCTGAGGATGGAGAGGATGCCCATGTGCACTGTAGTCCCGGGGAGGAGCCACCTATCTCGTGATACTTCGAAGACTCTTCCAGGACAACAATGTGCAATCATCCGGACCCAACACTAGGCGGCGATCTATGCACAGATATGAATGTCAGCAGTCCTACATGCCAAGAACAGATGCATACTGGTAAGTAGCATATTCCTTCACACCTTCAAGAAGCCTGCACTGTAGACCACGACAATATCGTCGACGACTTCTTCAGCGATGAAGAAACCTGTCCAGTCTCCACCTACAAGCTTGGAGATTGAGCGGCGGCAGTTGAGGCCATTTGACTTGCCTCCCAAAGTCTGTGATATCATTCTGGCAGCCAGGCGTCCCTCCACAAAGTCGGTATACGCCTGCAGGTGGAACACATTTGTGGCATGGTGCACAGCAAAGGCTGTGGACCCACTCTCTGCACCCCTTTCTGAAGTTCTACTTTTTATTCTTTCCCTTGCCCACAGGGCTCTGCTCTGGGCACTCTTAAGGGGTACCTTTCTGCTCTTTCCGCCTTCTTACGGCTACCTGATCAGCCTTCCTTATTCAAGTCCCCCATTGTAAATAGGTTTCTGAAGGGCATCACACACATGTTCCCTCCTGTTCCCTTCGTGATGCCCCAGTGGGACTTGAATCTTGTACTTACTTACCTAATGTGTGCTCCCTTTGAGCCGCTCCATAACTGTCCTCTCCGTCTTCTTACTCTGAAGGCTGCTTTCCTGTTTGCCATCACCTCTGCCAGGAGAGTGAGTGAGCTCCAGGCTCTTTCTTCTACTCCCCCTTTCCTCTCTGTTCATCCGGACAAGGTTGTGTTGCGGACAAGACCTTCCTTTCTGCCCAAGGTTGTCACGGCCTTCCAAATCGGGCAGTCCATTACCTTGCCCACCTTCTTTCCGCCTCCGCATCCCTCGAAAGAGGAAGAGAAGCTCCACCGTCTGGACCCAAAACGTGTGCTCTCTTATTACCTAGATCGCACACGCCAGTTCCGGGTGGATGACCAACTCTTTGTTGGTTACGTGGGCGTGAAGAAGGGAAACGCGGTACACAAGAGGACCATTTCGCGGTGGATCATCTTGTGTATTCAGGCATGTTACTCCATGGCCAAAAAGGAGCCCCCTGATGGATTGCGGGCTCATTCCACTCGAGCCACGCAACAAAAACTGCCCTGGGCCGAGGAGTCCCCTTACAGGACATTTGCCCGGCAGCTACGTGGGCCTCGCTGCACACGTTTGCAAGACACTACTGCCTGGACAGTCAAGTCCGGAGGGATGGCTTCTTTGGCCGTTCCGTCCTCCAGGACTTTCTGGTGTGATTATTGGTTCGCAGACCCACCACCGAGGTTGGTATTGCTGGGGTATCTATTCTAAGGTAAGGAATCTATCACTAACGTGTCTCTTTCAGATGCACAAGTTACTACTTATGTAACGATATATCTGTAAGAGACATTAGTTAGTGATAGATTCCTTACCGACCCAGCCATCCTCCCCGTTCTGCGAACCGATATCTAGGGTTACGGTCATCCCCTTTCAGGGCCCTAGTTTCATCGCACCAGTGTTGGTTCTATCATGGCTCTGCGTATCTAGCGCGGAAAAGCTGTGTATCAGAACTGACGTCAGCGCACATGGGTGACGTCTAAGTACTCCGACGACGTCATTCCGGCGCTGCCGACGACGGACGCAGAGCCGCAGACGACGCCTACCGACGTGCAGGGGTATTGCTATGCAAAAATTTCCAGATCCAGTCTGACGCCTGGGTATATTCTAAGGTAAGGAATCTATCACTAACTAATGTCTCATACAGATATATCGTTACACAAGTAGTAACTTGTGCGTTACACCAGAAAAGATTAATGAGAGGAATGGGTCTAAGAAATGCTGCTGAACTTGTAGGGTGGCTGGACCACTGGAGATTACTCAATCAATCAATCAATCAGTGACACTTATTAAGCGCGCTACATACCCGTAGGGTCTCAAGGCGCTGGGGGGGGGGGGGGGTGCCGCTACTGCTCGAACAGCCAGGTCTTCAGCTTCTTCCTGAAGGAGAGGTGGTCTTGGGTCAGGCGCAGGTCGGACGGGAGGGAGTTCCAGGTCTTGGCGGCCAGGTAGAGAAGGACCTTCCTCCTGTGGTCGCTCTTCGGATGCGGGGGACGGCGGCGAGGGCGTGGTTGGCTGATCGGAGGTGGCGTTTGGGGAGCGTAGAAGTTGACTCGGCTGTTGAGGTAGCTCGGGCCTTGGTCGTGTAGGGCTTTGTGTGCGTGGGTGAGGAGGCGGAAGGTGATTCTCTTGTTGACGGGGAGCCAGTGAAGGTCTCTCAGGTGTCCGGAGATGTGGCTGGTTCGTGGGATGTCGAGGATAAGTCTGGCTGAGGCGTTTTGGATCCGCTGGAGTCTCTTCTGGAGCTTGACGGTGGTCCCGGCGTAGAGGGCGTTGCCGTAGTCCAGTCGGCTGGTGACGAGGGCCTGGGTGACGGTCTTCCTGGTCTCTGTGGGGATCCACCAGAAGATCTTCCGTAGCATGCGTAGGATGTTGAAGCACGCCGAGGAGACGCTGTTGACTTGCCTGGTCATGGCGAGGGAGGAGTCCAGGATGAAGCCCAGGTTTCGTGCATGGTCTGTCGGTTTGGGTGCGGTGCCCAGGGCGGGAGGCCACCAGGAGTCGTCCCAGGCGGAGGGTGAGGAGCCCAGGATGAGGACCTCCGTCTTGTCCGAGTTCAGTTTCAGGCGGCTGGTCGTCATCCACTCGGCTACCTCTCTCATCCCTTCGTGCAGGTTGGCTCTGGCGGCGGCGGGGTCGTTGGTCAGGGAGAGGATCAGCTGGGTGTCGTCGGCGTAGGAGATTATGCTGAGGTGGTGTTTGCGTACGATGGCCGCGAGGGGGCTCATGTAGACGTTGAAGAGGGTGGGGCTCAGTGATGATCCTTGGGGGACGCCGCAGATGACTTCGGAGGCCTCTGACTTGTACGGTGGTAGGCGGACTCTCTGTGTTCTTCCGTCGAGGAAGGAGATGATCCATTCCAGCGCCTTGTCCTGGATTCCGATGTTGCTGAGGCGCCGTACTAGAGTGCGGTGGCAGACCGTGTCGAATGCCGCGGAGAGGTCTAGGAGGATGAGGGCCGCTGTTTCTCCATTGTCCATCAGGGCTCGGATGTCATCGGTGGCGGCGATGAGGGCGGTCTCGGTGCTGTGTTTGGCTCGGAATCCGGACTGTGAAGGGTCGAGGGATCCGTTCGTCTCGAGGAAGGCGGCCATCTGCTTGTTGACGGTCTTCTCGATGACTTTGGCTGGAAACGGGAGAAGCGAGATGGGGCGGTAGTTCTTGAGGTCGGTGGGGTCCGCTGTAGGTTTCTTGAGGAGAGCGCTGAGCTCGGCGTGTTTCCAGCCTTCAGGGAAGATGGCGGTGTCGAAGGAGGTGTTGATGATGTCTCGCAGGTGGGGTGCGATGACAGCGTCGGCTTTGTTGAAGACGTGGTGAGGGCAGGGGTCGGTCGGTGATCCGGAGTGGATGGAGTTCATCGTGCGGATGGTGTCTTCGGTGCTGATCGGGGTCCAGGCGTGGAGGGTGGTGGTGGGGGGGGGTGGCTGGTCGGTCGTGGTGTGCGTTGGTTGGTTGTTGAAACTGCTGTGTATGTCCGCGATCTTGTTGTGGAAGTATGAGGCGAGGGAGTTGCAGAGGTCTTGCGATGGGGTGATGTCGTTGTTTCCTGCGCTGGGGTTGGAAAGCTCTTTCACGATGTTGAAGAGTTCCTTGCAGTTGTGTGCGTTGTTGTCCAGCCGGTCCTTGAATGCTGTTCTCTTGGCGGCGCGGATCAGCTGGTGGTGTTTCCGGGTGGCAAGTTTGTAGGAGGACCTGTTGTTCGTTGTCGGTTCCCTTTTCCAGACTTTCTCGAGGGCTCGGCAGTTCTTCTTGGAGCTCTTGAGTTCGTCGGTGAACCAAGGGGCCTTCTTGCTGCCGGGTCTGCTGGGCGGGGTCCTCAGCGGGGCGAGTTCGTCCGCGCAGTTGCTGATCCACTTCGTGAGGTTGTCGGCGGCCTGGCTGGGGTTCGCTGAGCTGGCAGGAGGGTGTTGGCTCAGGGAGGTGGCGAGTTGGTCTGCTGTGATCTTGTTCCAGCTTCTGCGGGCGGCCTGTTGCTGGTGTTGGTGGGTCGTCGTTCTCTTGAAGGTGAAGTGGATGCAGCTGTGGTCCGTCCATTGAAGCTCTGTGGCGTGGCTGAAGTCGATGTCTGTGCTGGATGAGAAGACGGCGTCGAGTGTGTGTCCGGCGAGGTGGGTGGGGGTGGACACCAGTTGCTTGAGTCCCAGGTTGGCGAGGTTGTCGAGCAGGGTGCTGGTGTGGTGGTCGTTGTTGTTCTCCAGATGGAAATTGAGGTCTCCCAGGAGGATGTAGTCAGCGGAGGAGAGGGCATGCGGGCTGACGAAGTCGGCGATGTCCTCGCTGAATTGCGTGCGTGGTCCAGGGGGTCGGTAGATCAGGGTGCCTCTGAGGGTGGTGTTCGGGTTGGTGTGGATCTGGAAATGCAGGTGTTCGGCGGTGGTCAGGGTGTTGTCGGAGCTGGTCGTGAGACGGATGGTGTTCCTGTGGATGATGGCGATGCCTCCTCCCATCTGGTTGGCGTTGCGGTCCCTCCGGACGATCTTGTAGCCCTCTGGGATGGCGATGGCGATGTCGGGAGCTGAAGAGGCGTTCATCCAGGTCTCTGTGAGGAAGGCAACGTCTGGGGCTGTGTCGTCTAGGAGATTCCAGAGTTCGATGGCGTGTCTGTGGACGGAGCGGGTGTTGAGCAGGATGCACTTGAGGTGGGTGCTGGTGGTGTTCGACTTGGCGGGTGCTGGTGCGGGGCTGGTCCGGTTGCAAGAGAACCTGCAGGCGTGGCAGCTGAAAGGTCCGTGGGTGCGTCTTGGAGTGGCTCGATGGCATTCTGGGAGTCGGCCGGTGTTGAGAGCGGTGAGGGCGGCGGCGGTGTACGTCAGGCGGATCGGTCGGGGTCTTCGTGGGCCAGGGGTCCTGGCACTGGGCGCGGTCCAGGCGCGGACGGGCGTAGACGGGCTTACCTTTGGCGCGCCTTCGGCGCACAATCGGCGCGCCCGCTGCGCGTGACCGCTGCGCGTTCGCACGGTCGCCATATATGGCGAAGTGCTCGGGGGGGGCGGAGCAGCTGGGAGGCGGGAGCGGGGAGGGTCCAGAAGGCAAAAGGGGCGGGGCTTAGCGGCGGTGGCGGGAAGCGGGGAGCGGGGAGGGAGGACGCAGGGGCCAAAACAACAGGCAATACAGAAATCAAATACAAGTCAACAATTACAGGGAAACACTAAAACAGTGGAAAACAACAGTGACTACGGGGGCAGGTCGCAGGGAAACACTAAAACAGTGGAAAACAACAGTGACTACGGGGGCAGGTCGCGGACCACGCTGCAAGGAGGCAGGGGGCGTGGCCACGCGTCGGAGCTCGGCTAGCGAGGCAGCAGGCAGGGAACACGCACACAGCAGCTGGTGGCCGTGCGGCGCGGGGGTGTCCTAGAGCTAGGTCACACTCACCTGCGCCGCACGGTCGCCATATATGGCCAAGTGCTCGGGGGGGGCGGAGCAGCTGGGAGGCGGGAGCGGGGAGGGTCCAGAAGGCAAAAGGGGCGGGGCTTAGCGGCGGTGGCGGGAAGCGGGGAGGGAGGACGCAGGGGCCAAAACAACAGGCAATACAGAAATCAAATACAAGTCAACAATTACAGGGAAACACTAAAACAGTGGAAAACAACAGTGACTACGGGGGCAGGTCGCAGGGAAACACTAAAACAGTGGAAAACAACAGTGACTACGGGGGCAGGTCGCAGGGAAACACTAAAACAGTGGAAAACAACAGTGACTACGGGGGCAGGTCGCGGACCACGCTGCAAGGAGGCAGGGGGCGTGGCCACGCGTCGGAGCTCGGCTAGCGAGGCAGCAGGCAGGGAACACGCACACAGCAGCTGGTGGCCGTGCGGCGCGGGGGTGTCCTAGAGCTATGGCATTACCTATAGTTCGGGGGAGTTTGGGATGATATCTTGAAAAAAATGTTTAATATTCAGATTCCTCAAGATCTGATTTATTTTTTAAAACAAACTTTTTTAGGTTTTATTAAGCAAGACATTGACATCTCCCAGTTCACAAGCCTAGTCCCCCTCCCCTCTTGATAACATACAATCGTACGAACGTAGGATCTCAGCACATCCTTAAGTCCCATTTTCGCTATGTCCTTGAAGAATAAGAATCAGGCAACGAGAAGAGCAACGTCTAATACTCAATGGGGCCCATAGTAAATAACCTCACTATTCCTAATAAATCTATCCTAACCCCAAACTCCCGTCCCCACCCCCTCCAGGCATGTCACATCCCCCATTACTATGTACTCATCAATAACCCTTAGCAATGCTTAACCGGTTGTCTCTAAAAGGTAGACAATAAAACTTTGTACAGGCTGCCGCTTTGGATTCACTTATCCTGTATTTCTCCAACTTGTTCGCATGGTTATTTCTACTCGCTACAAAGGGATTAGCCTGTTACCAGCTCTCCCAGGTCAGTGTCATCATCACTCTCTGCGTCCGGCTCTTTCAATAGTCCCACAAATTGTTCCCACGCCCTAGCTGCCTCAAGTGCTCTGTCACTCCCTGGCCTCTTTGCCAGCTGTAGCCGAACCATTCCGTCACAGTCCGCCCATTTGATAAACTCTCTTCCATCGATCTAAGCTCGGGGGCCAATTCGTCTTCCAGTGCGCCGTGATTTCCCTCTTAGCAACTACCAATCCCATATCTCTAAACTTGCTGGTGATCTTCGTTTTAGCTGTATGGGGAAACCAATGCAGTAAAATAGTTCCCAATGCCAGATCTAGCTCCCTGTCCGTCACCGCCTTCAGTAGTGCAAATACGTCATTCCAGTAATTAGCCAGGAGCGGGCACTCCCAGAGCATGTGAGGGAAGTCTACCCCTTCACCCCGACATGTTGGGCATTCTTCTGAGTCAGTGTTGAAGTATGCGTAGAGTTTTGCCGGCGTGAGGTAAGCATGATGTAAATCATAAAAATGGAGCAATTGAAGGCGGGCATTCCTGGTGCTCTTCCACGCTTGCTCCACTATCTCAGCCCAAGCCCTTTCCGGAATCTCTCTCTCTACGTCAACCTCCCATTTGTGCTTTGCCCTCCCTCCAATGCGCACGAATAGCCGCAGTGAGCGCTGCGTGAATAGGAAATTCCCCCCTCTCAATTCAAACCGCTCCTGCAATGTACAAAAGGGCAACATAGTCCCGACCTCATATAGATCCCCAAAAGAAGCCAACCCCCTTTCAACCCAATCATGCATCTCCGGCCAAGAACCCCGTGGGGAAGGGCCTCGCACATGAGAGTGGGATATCTGATAGAGACTACTAGCTGCAGATTCCTTAACGTAGAATTATCCCCAGGCGTCAGACTGGATCCGGAAATTTTTTCTTTGCCCCAGCATCTCTGTACGCCAGGGGGCGGTACCGCGTGACTCCGCCCTGACGTCCGCGGGCGTGACGTTAGCGGGGTCACATAAGCCCCACCCCGGCGCGCCAACATCAGTTTTTAGGTCTCGGCTAGAAGCGAGCGAAGCTCGCTCTCGCCAGAGACCTTATTGTTGGCGGCTCAGCTTCCCAGGACGACAGCACTGGCCGCGCGCGGCGATTTGTTAAGGCCACGCGCACGAGAACGTGCTCGCGGCCAAGTGCTGTCCTCCTCGAAAGCTGCCTCCCTTCCCCGTGCAGGTCGGGCCGCCGCGCTGCCTGCGGCGACCCGGAAGCATTGCCGGCCAAACCGGAAGTAGGTGCTCCTGAGTGACAGGCCTTCTCCCTTCAGCGGATGGCTCTTCATAATGAGCGGACAGACGATTATTCAGGCAATTATGTGGCAAGAAAACACGCGGGCACACAACACAATGCTTGCCTAGCTCCCCAGCCGTGTCACTGATGAAATATGAGCGCTCGGTGGACTGGTGACTTCTTTGCGCGTCTTATACAGCATCTTATACATTATCCTGGCGACGCAAGAAGCAAGCAATGCGCAAAAGTACTTAATTATTTCAATTAAGCTCGTTGCAAGAGTGATCATCTTTGCCGTCAGTATCAATCATCGGCAATTTTTCGCGGTGATAGCTGTAAGTGATGACGATTCCAGCCGGCGATAAGTGATGATGCGCCACGCCGGGGCTGACACTCCATTGGACTTTGCCGGGACGTTCTAAATACTCCTGGGCCTGTTACCCGGAGAACTATCTGTCTATGACAAAAGCCGGGCCTACAGCATATTTGTTTCTGCTTCCCAAATGGCCAGGGCTATTTTATTTGCAAACCTCATCCTTCAACTAGCCGTGGTCTCTCTGGCAGACATTTTGAAAGCTCGGCGTGTTAACCTGCCAGGGAACCATGAAGGCACCGCTTCGATATCTGCAAGATAATGCTTCTGAGAGCATTTAGTACACTCACCATTCCATGGCCGAGCACGCGGGACTGCAGCATTCGGCGTTGGTCCAACTCTGATACCCCCGGCCGGACCGTATGAAGACAGCAGGATTCTAGGCTCGCACAACCTCGGCCAATAAACTGTTGCTGCCCGGAGCATTGCGCCCCCAACGTGAACCGCCTATGTTGCTCTGCAGCTCATCGCTGATCCAGTCCCCTGGTCCCACAGCAGAGTGGTGAGTGGTGAGTGGTGAGTGGTGAGTGGTGAGTGCAGAGTGGTGAGTGCAGAGTGGTGAGTGCAGAGTGCAGAGTGCAGAGTGGTGAGTGCAGAGTGGTGAGTGCAGAGTGGTGAGTGCAGAGTGGTGAGTGCAGAGTGGTGAGTGGTGAGTGCAGAGTGGTGAGTGGTGAGTGCAGAGTGGTGAGTGCAGAGTGGTGAGTGCAGAGTGCAGAGTGGTGAGTGCAGAGTGGTGAGTGCAGAGTGGTGAGTGCAGAGTGGTGAGTGCAGAGTGGTGAGTGCAGAGTGGTGAGTGCAGAGTGCAGAGTGGTGAGTGCAGAGTGGTGAGTGCAGAGTGGTGAGTGCAGAGTGGTGAGTGCAGAGTGCAGAGTGCAGAGTGCAGAGTGGTGAGTGCAGAGCAAGTGTGCAGAGCATTGTGTGCTGTGTATTGGCAATGTTAATGACAATGCCCATTTATTTTTGATTTAAGGAAAAAAATGTCATGAGCAATGCCAATAGCTCTACCTTTAATGATGCCGAGACCATTGCATTGCAAATGCTTGTTTCCTTTTCCGCGTGCAACGCAGATCCGGTTCGTGCTCTGGGCCTGTTTAGGCCTTTCCCTTCACTATTGCGTGTGCTTGTGGGAACAGTGTGCAGATGACTTCGGGCTTTAAAACGTTTTCGTCTTGTGGACGTCTGATGTCATGGGGGAAGATCCCGGCTCCACTGATTGCGAGGCGTGCCAACGGTTGAAGCCGAAGTCATGGTGGGAGCGCCAGATGAAACTTCTCTCGGCTTGTATGTCCAGGTCGGCTTCATTACCTCGATCAGCTTCTGTGGAAGGTTTTCGAAGCAGCCGTCATCGTCGTCCTCATCCTTTGCTGCAAGAGCGTCGCTCTCCTGTCTGTAAGTGTCGCAGTTTGTCCCGAAGGGCTGGTTTCTGGCCTTTTGGAGGCGTGAGATTCTCCGCTGGTAATGCGGCACCGCGTATCGTCCCCCTATCCACTGTTTCCCAGTGATGGGGCGTCGAGAGCCCAGATGGAGACATATGCACCGGCTTTGCAGGCCTCGCTGGCTTCTCCTCTTTCTCCTCCTGGGACATCAGCGGATCCCTTGAGCTGTGTGGGGCCTTCCGTGGCGTCACCGGCGGCTCCAGCACCAACTGGTTCAGATCCAGGCTCCGAGGATGTGGTGTTGTTGGGCTGCGGCCCTTCGGGGGTCCATCCTTCGGACCACCACGCCGTGGATTCCCCGCAAACTCCTGCGAGAGTCCCTCTGGTGTCCGGGGAGGTCGCCGGGGCTCTGATCGCATTCCCGAGTCCCTCTCGGCCCTTGGCACAGGCGATGCTGTCTAAGGCCGAGGTGACGCTGCTACGGCGCCGGCAGCTGTTGGCCTTGACTGCGCCACAGGGGTCAGCGGACCCCCTCTCGTCCCTCCACGCAGGCGGCCGCCTCGTCGAGGTTAAGTCTGCTTTGGCAGCACCACAGAGGCCGGG
This sequence comes from Lissotriton vulgaris, assembly GCF_964263255.1. Lineage (NCBI taxonomy): Eukaryota > Metazoa > Chordata > Amphibia > Caudata > Salamandridae > Lissotriton > Lissotriton vulgaris. Next base: position 697,103,474 of record NC_141687.1, on the reverse strand, counting down.
GGCCCCCCTCCTCCCCTCGTGGGTTGAGGCTGGTGCGGATCTCCTTGTCACTCCCCGGGTCCTTCTCGTGCCTCCGCGCAGGCGGCTGCCTCATCCGTATCAGCATTGGCACCGCCATGGGGGTCTGTGGGTCCCTCTCGTCCCTTTACGGGTTGGGGCTAGCGGGGAGCTCCTTGCCACTCCCCGGGTGCCTCTCGTCCTTCTACGCAGGCGGCTGCCTCATCGGAGGTCGAGTCGGCGCTGTTCCTTAGCCGCCTCAGCTCTGGTCCAGCCCCGGTCCCCTGTGCTGTGTGATGTGGCGGAGGCCTGTCCGGCGTGTCTGGTGGCGCTGGACGACGACGACTATGACGCCCTGCTACAGGTTGCGGACTCTACGGCATCGGACAGGCGTCAGGCCGTGGACTCGTCTTCGGACGTCCCTTCCTCCCCAGAGGATGGGCGCCTGCTGGTGTTGTCCTCGCCGGAGACGGGCCGCCACGTCGTGGCTCCTCGCCGTCGCCATGGCTGCAGTTTTAGCCAGTGGAACCATAGGTCCCTCACTTCTCTGGGCCTCTTTCTCCTTTTCGGCCCTGGCCATTTCATACTCCGATTGGGTTAGAGGATGGCCGCTTAGATTGCAGCCGTCGCCAATGGAGGAGCTGCTTTCCCCACCGCGGGGCCCTATAGAGGCGGGTGCGGCCTTCGCTCGCAATGTTTCCACGGCTGTGGGAATTTTGATCATGGGTGATCCGGCTGCCTATTTCCCAGTGAATCATCTTTTGGAAGGTCTTCACCAGGGCTCTGGTGGGAGGGAGCTGCTGCTTCTTTTTGAGGGGTCGCTCCATTCCTCTCTGATGGGGACTTGGGGCGCCCTTCTGCACCGGCACCTTCCAGCACCGCGTGACCCAATGTGACTTTCATTCCACCCCTCTGCCAGTGGCCCCCTTTTGCGGACCGCCTTTCCCTCACTGCGGTCGCCGCTGTCTCCACCATCACGGGAGGCCCGCTGGCTGGACCCTTGGGACCACAATATGTTTGCTTCCACCAGTGCGGCTCTGCGGGCCCTTAACACCTTATGTGTGCTGGTTAGGGCCACCTCTTGCTTGTGTGACTCGGCGGAGTCCCTTGGATCTGCAGCTTCCCAGGAGGGTGCTGGTGTGGACTTGTGTCCCAATGCGTTAGATGGCCGCAAGCTGGCGGCGTTTATTCTTCGCTACGCTCTGGACATCTCGGAGGTGCTTGGTCGTGCCATGGCTTCTTCGGTTGCTCTTCGTCGCTATGCTTGGCTTCGGGACAGTGTGTTCCCGGAAAATGTTCTGGAACGGCTGGTGGATCTTCCGTTAGATAGCACTCTTTTGTTCCATGCCCCGGCAGACTCGGCCATCCGGAAGTTCTTGGCGGGGCTTTGGCCACCTCCTCCTCCCCCTCCTCCTCCTCCCTCAGTGAACTGTAAGTTGATCTGGTTGTTAGGAGCTGTTCTTTCGTTGGGGCTGGTCGCCCCAGTTGGGTGATCTGTAGGTTTTCATGTGCCTGCGAGTCCTCTTGTTGGTACTGTGGCTCTGTTGGCCGCTGTTCGGCCCTTCTTGACTGTGTGTTTTTGCTTTGGGTTATTTACACCAGGTTGGCCCTGAGATTAGGCCTACTGCTTTTTTTCTATTTGGCTTCTTGACAAACCTGCTGCGGGCGTCTTCCAGCGAATCTTTCTGTTGTCCTCTGCTGCAGAAGTTTCTTCCTAAGAGGGTTCCCATGTCTTAGGACTAACATACCCTATGTGGGGTAGTGATAGCTGGTATACAGCTTGTTCTGTGCTTGGGCGTAGTGGTCATTTTCGAGCCTCTGCTCTCCCTGGCATTTAAGTACGTTGCAGGTGCAATTCCCTTCTGGTTGGTTTGGAATGCCTTTGATGTTGCCCTGGGGAGCCTTCTCCTGGGTCAATGCGCTGTTCGCGTGGTCAGTCCTGCGGTCTGCTGCCTGGCGTCAGGGCTCTGGTTCCAGGTTCTTTTGTGTTGTGTGTGTGCGGACCCCTCTCTGTGGTGTGTCCGGGCCCTTCTTCGCCCTCCTGCGCTCTGTCTTGGGGGCTGAGATGGGTTTATGTTACTCCCTCTTTCAGGCACCCTGCCTGGTCTTCTTGGGTGCCCCCGGGCTACTCCTTCTGCTTCCGCCTGCTTTATTTCTGTCGGCGCTGTTCTGTCTGATCTATTGCCTTCTGGCTGTGGTAGGCTCAGCTGTCCTCTTCGCGAGGTGTGTTCCCAGTGGGGGGGCTTGCCTTCTTTCTGCCTCGTCTCCTTGGTGTCTCTAGGTTGAGTTTCTTCCTCATCCTTGCCTTGGTCTTGGATGGAGGTTTTGTTGAGTGATGTGGGCGTGGGGTGCTTTGGCCTCCTCTTGCCTTGTCCCTGTTTCCTCTGCGGAGTGTAAACCGGCTTCCCCTTCCTTTCTTCTTTCCGCAGCCCCCTTGGGATCGAAGGTGTTCTGCCGGTAGGGGTTCCCCTCGCCTGGGGGGACGGGGCTCCTCACCCTGTCCGTCGGGCTTGTCCCCTGTGGGACCCTCTGTTATGTCCAGGCTGTTTGGGTCCTCTCGCATACCCTCCTTCCCTGTGGGTTTGGCTCGGGTATCTATTCTTCGTTAAGGAATCTACAGCTAGTAGTCTCTATCAGATGTTCAAGTTACTTACTTTCGGTAACGATGTATCTGGTAGAGATGATTCTAGCCGCAGATTCCTTCACGACCTGCCCTTCCTCCCCGTTCTGCGAGGGCCCTTAGCTTGCTCTTCCGCACTCGCCTGCCTCTGGGAGCTTTGTCTTCTGCGAGTGCCGTCTTTCACTCCTCCCTAGCGGGATGCTTGTTTGGTGGGTTTGTATCTATTCGTCCTTTCTGGTCCTTGACTGGTAGGTTCAGGGGTGCTCCTGCATCCCTACACTCTGGTGTTTCAGGTGTGGGGGCTTCTCATATTTTCCACTCCTTTTTGCTTGTTTGGAGTTTCTGGCCCATGTGCAGTCCTCTGAGTTGGGGTCTCTTGGCTGGGCCTCAGTCTTGGCTCCTTTCACGGGATGCGACTCTCCATGGTGGTGTTGTCTTGGGGTAAATTGTTGATACTCTTTTGTCCTTCACTGTTACCAGACTGTGGTTGCAGGATACTTTTGTCTGCTGCACAGTTTTTCATATGTTTTTTTCTGTCTCCAGGGAGAATGTTGTATTTGTTTGCATGGTTGCTTGCAGTGGCTGTGCTCTGCTCTTCCCTTCTATGACTTTTGGTGCCACAGTGCCTGGCACTTTCCTGAATTGGCTGCTCTCCTCCATTAGTTTCTTTCCTTTCTGTTTCTCTGCTGTTTCGCACACTGTTCCCATATTCTCACAGTTTTTGTTTGTGATGGCCCCGCGTTGTGGTGCGGAAAAGTTCTCAGAAGAAAACTGATGTTGACGCGCTGGGGTGGGGCTTATCTGACCTCGCTGACGTCACGCCTGCGGACAACGTCAGGGCGGAGTCTACATTCCCATTGGACTCCCTCTGTGTCATGCAACTCTCACCTATTGCCATCAGTGGGGAATAAGCAGGATTTAGCCCAATTAACTCTGATGCCAGACATCTCCCCTAGTACACGCAGTGCCGCCTTTGCTCCCAGCAGTTCTCTCTCTATGTCTCCTAGGATCATAGGCACATCGTCCGCATACAGGGCTATATGATGTATTTGACCTCGTACCCGTAGCCCCTCAAAATATCTCCTAGTCCTAACTTTCGCCACCAATGGCTCCATGGCCAGTGCGAACAAAAGAGGGGAAAGTGGGCATCTCTGCCTCATGCCCCTGGTCACAGCTCAAACTTCCAATATCACCCCTCCCGTCCGGACCCGCGCTGAAGAGGATTTATAAAGTAAAGCCATCCACGCTAGAAAATATATCCCCAATCCGAATCTGGCCATGACATGAAAGAGAGAGGGCCATTCCAAAATGTCGAGAGCCTTCTGTAAGTCAACAGCAAATATCGTGGCGCTGGCCTTGGAATAAGAGTCCGCTTTGAGTATGTGCAACAATCTCCGAACGTTGAGGGCCGTATTCCGAGTAGGAATAAAGCCAGATTGGTCGGGATGGATTATGGTTTACATATAGGGCAACAGACAGGTGGCTAGGATCCGATTTAAAATCTTATAGTCCGTGTTAAGCATTGACAGCGGGTGATATGCCGTACGATCTCACACCCCTTTACCAGGTTTCAGTACCTCTCTTGTGGACACAACGAGATAACTCGGGTGCCGCGCCCTATTGTACAAAGTCATCAACCGCAGCACCAGCTGCTCAGAGTAAGTAGCATAAAACTCTATCGGGAACCCGTCCGTTCCCGGCGTTTTGTTCTGCGCCTTGTGTTTATTAGCTGCCCGCAACTCTCTGAGTTCAATATCCCCGCCAAGCGCCTCAGCCTGTTTGCCCTCCAGTTGCAGGACCTGGAGTTCGCGTGTAAAGCCCTCTAATTCCGCCCCGTCCTGTAAGTCTTGCTCTTGGACTACTCCTTATGGAGGGCATAAAACTGCTAATTTATTCCTGCTTGAGGGAAGCAGGCGCCTCCCTGTGCATCTCGAATCTCCAAAATTGGCGACCCTCTTCGTATTGGATTGGCCAGCCAGGTCAGCAAGGCTCCGGACTTATCCCCCTCGACATGTGCGTGTTAGATATGCCTTGTGGTCGAAGCATCTTAGGCACTCCACCTGCCCCGCCAGTACCTCCATTGCCTCTTCCAAAGCTGCTGTCCATTAGGATTTTCAGGGCACCATTTCCCAACATCCCTCAAGTGGTTATTGGCCTCTTCTACTGCCGCCAACAGCACTCTGCGCACTCCCACCATTTCAGACATGCAGCGCCCCGACGCACCGCCTTAAAGGCGTCCCATTCCACTAGTGGTGTGGAGGCAGTTCCCCAGTTATCCTCAAAGTATTGGGTGATGGACATACTCACCGAATCCTGAAACACTGGGTCCTCCAATGCCTCTGGGCGGAGCTGGCAGGTACGTTTCCATGCTCGAATTCGCGACCAGCACATCGGGAGATATACTGGATTATGGTCTGATAGTGTCCTGGCAGGATATTCACTGCTCTGCCCCCGGTCTGTACGTCCGGAGTATACAACAATGCGTCCAGTCGCACGTTAAGATCGTGCAAATTAGAGAAATAGGAATAATCCCAGTCAACCGGATGTTGGGTCCGCCAAGTATCCACCAGGCCCATCGGACCTGCCAAGTCCTCTTGGCTTCTGCAACCTTATAAGTGGGAGCATTAGGGAGTGGGGCGGTGGGAGCGGTCCAAAACCACATCTGTTACACAATTAAAATCCCCTCCCAATAAAACCGACCCGGTAAGGTTAGGTGCCAACTTCGTGGACAACTGTGCAAAAAAGGTGGGCTGCTCCACGTTGGGAGCATATATACTACCCAGAACGATGTCACGCCCATCTAGTTTCCCAAGGACCACAACAAATCTGCCCTTTGGATCAATAAGCTTTTCCCTACATTGGAAAGGCACCCCCCTCTCACCCATACCAACGTTCCTCTGGCAAAAGCAGAATAAGTTGTGTAGTACATCTGACCTTGCCATCGCCGCTGCAACGCTGCCCCCTCCTGCGCCTGCAAGTGAGTTTCCTGTAACAGCGCAATATGCACACCTCTCTCCACTAAGAATGCATGAAGCTTTTGGCGACACCACATAGAATGCATGCTCTGCACATTACAGGATATATACACTTCAAATCATTTGGAGAACCCAGTCCAACTGTGTTAGGAAAGAAGCCCTCTGAATTAGGTTAGTGACATGTCTGGACCTAACATCCCCTGAGACTAAGAAACAACCCCAACTCCCCAACCCCAGGACAGCTACATTCCTCAAGATCTGATGACAATCTACTGAGTCTTGTATACCCTGTGGATTGCTCAACTAGATCTTCTAATGGCAAATGTGTACCTATAGCTTTAGGTACTATCCTTTAAACCATGCTGACCTATTGGAGTAAGCATGGGCTCTAGTCGTGTAGATATTGACTTGGTTGAAGCTGCGACTTTCTTGCAATGGAAAAGATAACTCTGTCAAATATGTTTACCTTGTTTTCCAAAGACTCATTTTCATTCCTTAACTACTTGGAGAGGGAATTCGATGAACTTACTGGTTCCTTAATATTGATAACATTTGAGGTTTCACAATTCGAATGAGGAGTTTAAATTGATTTTTAATTGTAAGGTTATTTGATGGCTTCTCGTGTCTCTACATGTCTAGGGGCTCAGTTGGTCTGGATGAAATTGGCTATGGTGGTTGTTCACGTTATTTAAGGTTAATTTTATTCTGGAGTGACAGTTGTGGTCGTAGTCAAATAGTACATCTGAAAGAAACACGTTAGTTATAGATTCCTGATCTTAGAATTACCCCCATGCGTCAGACTGGATCTTGAACATTTTTCATCATTAGTACCTCTGCTTGTCGGAAGGTGGCGTCGATCTGCTCTGCATTCGTCGTTGGCGTTGTCGCCGGGATGACATTGCGGCAGCTACTTAGACGCCACCCTCGCTCACTGATGTCGGTTCTTTCTTTTTCCGCACCAGCCATCGCGGATCCGGGAAGAGCGGTACCTCCAGTCACTTTTTGACTAACTTTTTTCGCGACTTTTGTCGACTTCTTTTTCGAGTCTTCGATTCCTGGTGCACGAGGGATGCCCAGCTTCAAGGTATGCGGATCCTGTAACTGACTGATGTCAGTGACGGATCTGCCCACGTGTGCCTCTTTTGCTGGAGCGCGACCCCAAGTTGTGCTCCGGCTGCCGGTCCATGGTGCCAAAAGCTTTGCGGGAGCGTTCTCGGAAGCTGCTTGAGCACCCGCAGTCGGCTCCGCGCAGTTCAAGGTAACGGTCGAGGGACCGGTCATGGAGCCACCACCATTCATCCAAGTCATCAAAGTCTTCGCACCTCTTCGACTTCTCCTCGTCGGTCAGCCGACCCGAAGAGGGATGCTGGTGGGCCCCCCCTCCCCCACAGCTCCGCGTGAGGAGCACAAAAAGTTGACTCCGCGTTTCCCTCCCTTCCTGGGACCCGGAGCGACTCCCGCCCAACTTCGTACGTTCTACGAGGCGATGCATGCCATTTTTGGGCATCCCAAACCCGCTGGCACGCCTGCGGGCACTGCTGACTGGGTTGGGGGCGCCTAGGCCTAAGCCACCACCTACTCTGGCACGCAGGCCCCCCTTGGATTAACACCTGGATCTGTGCCAGTTGACCTGATTACACCTCCACCGGCGCCGCTTCCTCCGGCACCAATCCCGCATCCATCCCTACGTGGAGCTGGACCGGCGTTGCCCGACACTGCATCCGGCGCCAAGAGGGGTTTTTGTGCCACTGTTCACTCCTGGGGTCCCTTTTAGACCATAACGTCAGGTGAACCTCTGACCGACCAGTTAGACGAACAGGACTGGAGAGAGGAACTGGGGGATGCCAGTGGTCTAGACACCTCCCCTGATCTTGGCATGTTGTCTACTCCTACCGTGGCTACTGCGGTGGGAGCGGTGTACGCAGTGGTGTTGTGTAGGGCGGCCGAGGCTCTCAACCTCGAGCTTCCTACGGTGGCATTGAGGACTAACCTCCTGACAGAGGTGCTTCAACCGGCTGCAAGCTCTTCGGAGCCCCTGCTGCCTTTTTAATGAGGCCCTCACTGATGTCCTTTTGGGCACGTGGTCCATGCCCAACACTGGGCCTCACATGGACAGGATGATTGCACGACGCCCGGGTCTGGACGACCCCACTTTCCTCTCCCAACACCCCACCCCGGAGAGCTTGGTGGTCCAAGCCTCCAGTTCCAAGAGTGCATTCCCTACCACTCCACCGGAAAGGGAATCCAAGAAGCAGGACCATCTTGGGAAGAAGATTTTCTCTTCAGCCAGCTTAGGACTGCGGCCTGTAAACACTGCATGCCTCTTGGGCCATTATTCCCACTCTGTGTGGGATACGGTTGCGCTGGTGCTACCTCAGTGTCCGGAGGAGGCCCGGGCAGTTCTCCGCCAGGCTGTCACCGCCAGGAGGGATGCAGAGAAGTTTACCATCCGTTGTGGGCTGGACACCGCTGACTCTCTGGGCAGGACCATTTCAACGTCGGTAGCACTTCGTTGCTACGCATTGATGAGATAGACTGGCTTTTCAGGGGATGTCCAGAACACACTTGATGGACATGCCCTTTGATAGCGATCGCCTTTTTGGCGACAAAGCAGACAACGCTCTAGAGCGTTTCAAGCACTCGCGGACTACGGCCAAGTCCTTTGGGCCTCTCCACCCGCCCGGCGCACTCTGCTTTTCGCCCCTTTCCTGGCTACGAAAGATGTGCCCCGCTACGTCCCGCCCAGAGCCACAGGCCGCAGCAAGTTACCCAAACTTCGCATGGCCGGGGACGTGGGAACAACGGTTGTGGTTCCAGGGGCCAGCGGACAGGCCAGGACACCAATCCCCGTCCCCTCTGCAGCAGCCTCCAAACCATCCTAGTCCGACATTTTAGGCCATCAAACGCCAGTGAGCGGCAGGATTCGCCATCACCTCCCCCAATGGTGCACCATCACGTTGGACAGGTGGGTTTTGCAGATAGTCCGAAGGGGCTACTCCCTTTCCTTCGGGCCTACCCCTTCAGCCATGCCACCACATGTCGGAGGATCACCTGGCCCTTCTCCAGCAGGATGTTACGGCTCTTTTGGCCAAGGGAGCCATTGAACGGGTTCCTGTCCCAGAAGTAGGCCGTGGTTGTTATTCCCACTAATTACTGGTCCCCAAGAAGGACAAGGGCCTGCGTCCTATCGTGGATCTAGGGAACGTCAACCGCTTCCTCTGGAAGGAGAAGTTCAAGATGTTGACGCTTGCTCAGGTCCTGTATGCCCTCGACCCAGAAGACTGGTTGGTAGCGTTGGACTTGCAGGGCGCCTATTTTCACATCCCCGTCCTGCCGGCCCACGGGCGTTTCCTGCGGTTCACAGTAGGCCATGAGCATTTTCAGTTTACCGTAATCCCCTTTGGCCTGACCAGCGCCCCTCTGGTGTTTACGAAAGTGATGACGTGGGCGCAGCTCTTCTGCGGAGATCAGGGGTTTCAGTCTTCCCCTATCTCGATGATTGGTTGTTGAAGGCGGGCTCGCCCCAGGCAGTCGTCTCCCACCTCCAGACTACGACCGACCTCCTGCATTCGCTGGGGCTCTCCATCAATGTGCCGAAGTCAAACATGATTGCCTCTCAGAAGAGTCTATCCTCCCAAACAGGCTATGATTCTGATCTTTCAGCCTCTATCCCGGGTTTCAGTCCAAATGACCCTGAGAATGCTGGGCCTCCTGCATCCTGCTGGTCAATCATGCCAGGTGGCATATGCAGGCTCTGCAGTGGGTCCTGAAGTTCCAGTGGGCGCAGCATCAGAGGACTCTGTCCGATTGCATCCAGATCTCGGAGGGCACTGCACGACAATTGCAGTGGTGGCTCACGAACCAGGATTTGGGCAGCAGCACATATCTCTCCCTTTCCCAACCAGAACACACAATGGTGACAGGCATTCCTTCTGGGATGGGGCAGCCACCTGGGAGAGACTGAAATCAGAGGCCTCTGATCTCCGTCTGAGTCCGAGCTCCACATCAACCTCCTGGAGCTTTGGGCGATCCGTCTTGCACTAAAGGCATTCCTTCCCTCTGTCTGGGGAAGAGTAGTGCAGGTGTTCACGGACAACACCACCGCCATGTGGTATTGCAAAAAAAGAGGGCGGGGTGGGGTCGTGGACCCTATGTCAGGAGGCTCTCCGCCTCTGGACATGGCTGGAACATCAGGGCATATCCCTGGTGGTTCAACACCTGGCAGGTTTGTTGAACGCCAGAGCCAACAAACTCAGCCGCAGGTGCATGATGGATCACGAATGGTATCTTCACTTGGAGGTGGTGCAAGATCTCTTTCAACAGTGGGGAGAGCCTTGGTTATATCTATTCGCCACCGAAGAGAATGCGCAAGGTCAGCAATTCTGCGTGTTGGAATTTCCAAGGCGGCACTCGCTAGGCGACGCTTTTCGGCGCGAGTGGAGTTGCAGTCTGTTGTATGCCTTTCCGCCTATACCACTTCTGCCGAGAGTGCTGAAGAAGATCAGGCGTGACCGGGCCCAAGTCATTCTTGTGGTTCCGGATTGGTATCCCGAGCTGCTCAACATGGCCATCGATCCACCGACCCGTCTGCCTCTTCAGGGGGATCTACTGTTGCAGCAACAGGAGACGGTCCTCCACCCGAACATGTCCTGCCTCCACCTCCTTGCGCGTAGATTGAGCGGCGGCAGTTGACGTCATTCGACCTGCCTCCCGAAGTCTGCGATGTAATTCTGGCAGCCAGGCGTGCCTCCACTAAGACGGTGTATGCCTGCCGGTGAAATACATTTATGGCATGTGCACAGCAAAGGCTGTGGATCCCCTCTCTGCCCCTCTTTATGAGGTTTGTTTGTTCCTTCTTTTTGTGGCCCAGCAGGGCTCTGCTCTGGGCACTTTCAAGGGCTATCTCTCAGCCATCTCTGCCTTCCTTCGGCTCCCAGATCAACCTTCCCTTTTCCAGTCCCCGGGGGTAAATCGTTTCTTGAAAGCCATAACTCATCTCTTTCCTCCTATTCCTTTTATTATGCCTCAGTGGGACTTGAACCTAGTTTTAACTTATTTAATGTGCGCTCCCTTTGAGCCGCTTCACAACTGTCCTTGATGCTCTTAACTCTCAAAACTGCTTTCCTGGTGGCCATCACCTATGCCAGACGGGTAACTGAGCTCCAGGCGCTTTCATGTAAGCCTCCTTTTCTATCTATGCATCCGGACAAAGTTGTCCTCCGGAATCGTCCATCTTTCCTACCCAAGGTAGTCACTGCCTTCCACATCGGGCAGACCATCACTTTGTCCACCTTCTTTCCGCATCCTTCGAAGGAGGAAGAGAGGCTCCACCGTCTGGACCCAAAACGTGTGCTTTACTTTTATTTGGATCGCACCAAACATCCGAGAGGATGACCAGCTCTTTGTTGGGTATGTGGGCGCCAATGAAGGTCGGGCCGTACACAAACGAACTATCTCCCGATGGGTTGTTTTGTGTATCCAAGCCTGCTATTCTTTGGCTAAGAAGGCGCCTCCAGTGGGGCTGCGCTTCCATTCCACCAGGGCGACGGCAGCAACCACTGCTCTGGGACGAGGCGTTCTCCTCAATGACATGTCAGGCAGCTATGTGGGCTTCGTTGCACACTTTTACGAAGCACTACTGTCTCGACAGTCAAGTCCGGCGAGATGGCTTCCTTAGCCGTTCTGTTCTCCAGGACATTCTGGTGTGATCTTGGTTCGCAGACCCACCTCCGGGGTTGGTATTGCTGGGTTATCTATTCTAAGGTAAGGAATCTATAACTAACATGTTTCTTTCAGATGAACAAGTTACTTACCTTTGCTAAGTATATATCTGTAATAACATTAGTTAGTTATAGATTCCTTACCGCCCCACCGCCCCTCCCCAATCTGCAATCTGATTCCTAGATTTATGTTTATCCTTTCATGGCCCTAGTTTTGTGCACCAGTGGTCGGTGTCTTGCATGGCTCTGCGTTTCTGGCGTGGAAAGTCATGTATAGAACTAACGTCATCCTGGCGACACGACGCCAATGACGAACGCGGAGCTGACCGAAGCCACCATCCTACACGCAGAGGTACTACTGACGAAAAACTTTCTGGAGCCAGTCTGACACCTAGGGGTAAATCTAAGGTAAGGAATCTAAAACGAACTGTTTCTTACAGACATATTGTTACGGAAGGTAAGTAACTTGTTGTTTGGAAAACTTTGAATTAAACAGTGAAACAAAAAGCTATTTAGCTGCAGAATCCTAACCTGTGGGGGTTGAGGTTGTCTCTGATGTATTGAGGTCTGTCCTGCTCTGCAAACTGGGCCAAGCACTACCTCGTCAGCCCTTGATTCTATGTAGTACCATAGTGAGCACTTATAGGCTGGTGAGTAGTGCAGGCATGCCAAGCTCAACACTTGAATAACACACAGAAGGGCAATAGGTGATTGTCCACCCTGGTACTTCACTTTCAAGAAAAACTTTATTTCTCCCTTTCAGTGCCTTGTGGCCTCCCAAAGCCTAAAGGTGGATGGATCTGACTAAATATAGGGCTTCTTCTTTCACAAGATAACTCTGGGTTAGTGCTAAATGGTGTTCTAAAATGGTGGTTGTTAGACCTGAGAGCATTAGGGTGGTCTTCCACAAACTTTTTGCCTTCCTCCTCCACTTATTCTGACACTGTTTTTGTTTTGCTGCCATTAGGACTCTGAGCACTTTACCACTGCTAACCTGTGCGTGCTAAAGTGCATGTACTCTCTCCCTAAAACATGGTAATATTGGTTCATCCTCAATTGGCATATTTAATTTACTTATAAGACCTTAGTAAAGTGCACCACATCTGCCCAGGGCCTGTAAATTAAATGCTACTGGTGGGCCTGCAGCTCATATTGTGCCACCCACTGAAGTAGCCCTCTAACCGTAAATCAGGCTTGCCGTTGCATCTGGTTAAATAAACCTTTTGCCAGGTCCATACCTTCCCGTGTTGTACACATGTCACCCCTAAGGTAGGCCCTAGACAACCCAAAGGTTAGGGTGGAATGCTTTTAAAAAGCAGGACATGTACTTTTAAGTTTTGCATGTCTTTGTAGTAAAAAACTCTTAAATTCGTTTTTAACTACTGTAATGCCATTCTCCCATAGGATAACATTGGTATTACCTCCTGATCTGAAGTCTCAGGGATATATAAAGACTTCCAACCAACCTGCTTCTGCACCTAGACTCTGCCATCTGTGAGTCTGCCCTGCAAAGTGGTGCCACCCTAGTCCTTGACCCTTGGAAGTGGGCCTAAGTAATATCTCCATCGAAACCGATGCATCCTCTGCTGAGCGACACATCCCCAAGTAGAACCGACGCATCTTCTCCGCTGAGAAGCGCATCTTCGAGCAGAACCAAGCATTTTGTGGATTGGACCTATTGCAATGGGCTATTATCGCTGGAGCGTCCTGCATCTGGGACCGACACATCGCATTCGGAACTACTGCTCCGCTAAGCTTTACCTGGCGCAAGCTTCTTGCATCCTCGTCAATGAATATCCGTATTACAGCTTAACCGCTCATCCGAACCGACCCATTGCATGTGCTACGTCTCACATCCTTGACACCAGACTTCACATCAAGCCCCATCGACAGGATCCTCAACGTCGTTACAGCAGGACTTTGCACCGCAGCCGCACCTCACTTCGGAACCTGACGCATCACCTCTGCTGCATGACGTGTCTTTGATGTGGATCCTCAAAAGCACCTGGCAACCACTTTCAGGTGCGCACAACATGTTTGGATCCTCTTATAAAGAACCGCAGGCTTATCGGGGTTCTGCAAACCTGCATATCGGTGTATTTTAACTATACTAGTAATGTGGGAATTGGAATACCCCCAGTTACCTTACGAAACATGTGTTGACTGCTCCTTTTTTGAACAATGATGTACTGGGATGTGTTCCTGAATTAAATAAGAACTGTGTACCGTTCATATTTGGACTGGAATTAACTACTGAGAAGTGGGAACCTAAGAAGGAAAAGACTAAGAAATGAAAACTGGACTATGTGTGCTTCGGTGCCATGTTTGTGTTTTGACATTACTCTGCACTGCATAGTGCGGTTGATTTGCACCAAAGGTGGCTGAGTGTTGGCACCATGACAGCACCACTGAGAAAAAAGACATCATATTATTTCCTTTTTTTACTGGCGTAAACTGGGGGGGTCGATGTGCAGCCAGCAGGCAGAGACACCATATGTTTGGCCTCGTCTTACATTGACTAAGACCTGGTACTGCCAGATCCCAACTACAATCATCGTACGACCTTCTATTAAGTGCTATTAGTCTTCTGCAGCCAATCTGGCCACTATGTGAGTCCAAACTCTTATTTGCTCTCAGTATTCTAATGGTCTGGTGTGAGCCTAACCTGTGCATTTCATTCCGTTTCACTATAATGTTATTTTCAAGTATGCTTAGTGACCGAACAGTGACTCTAGTTGACAAGGTGCACAGACTGGGATTGCTGGGGATTTTGGGGTACCAGAACATTCATCTCTCTAGAGCATCACCAATAGCCCTCCCTTTTCTTTCCCCTGTCTATCCATCCCTATCTCCTTTTCATTTTCTTCTCTTATTTCCTCTATTGCTACTGCTAAAAGTGAATCCCTCCCTTTCTAATGTCTCCTCCTCGTTTTTTGTGTGTTCCATTTTATTGCTATTGCTTATCTCTCTAACTGATTCTCTTTTTTTAGGTCTCGCACCTGCGATTCGATCGTGAAGCGATCGTCGCTGCGAGACTCTATAGCAATAATTTCTGCTTACAACGAGCCAAGGGAGACCGGAGACAAGAGATGTGCACGCGCTCGTAAACGGATCAGGTCGCGCGCGCTTCCTGTCTCCCATGGCTCGTTGTAAGCAGACACACACGCACGCGCACACACACATACAGAACCGCTGCCGCGCACCCGTGCACACATGCACACATAGAGAACCCCCCCCGCCACGCACACACATAGAGAACACCCCCACTCCCCCCCTCCGCCGCGCGCACACACACACACCCTTGCCAAGCTGGCGGCTGCGACACTCGTTGCTCACCACCACCTCCTCGATGCGCCGTAAGGACACTGTGTTTAGGCTCCATTCCAGCAGCAGCAGTCGAGCAGCAGCCGAGGGTCAAAGAGCTGAGTGTCATCCAGCATCATGGCAGGAGGAAGCAGCTACGTCTCCTGCCCCGGTCGCCGATACCAGCCCGGCAGGAGCGCGAGCCTCTGACGTAGCCCGGTGGGTAGGGGCTTCTGGCGTGCGCAGCATTGTCTATGGAGGAGGCGGGTTTCGACGTGCGCCTTCGGATTGGGTCACGCCCCTGAGCTTGTAACGTAAACCGCTCACGACGCGACCCAATCCCAAGGCGCGCGTCTGAATCTTCCTCTGCCATGCTTGTTGTACTTCGTAACTGTGGTTATGAATAGAATTTCTTGAGGACATGTCCCCGCCACTGTAATAAACAAAAACAAATAAATCAAATATATGTGATGTCTTGCGTGTGCTGTCTTGTGTCTGCTAGATAAAAGGACATTCAAATATTGTTAACTGTCATTGAATTGTTTGTGAGTTATTTCGTGTGTGAATAAATAAAGGAATTCATGTTTGCCGATGTACCATGAATTCGCACAGGAATGATACCAAGACATATTAAAACAATTGTATGAAATGATCTGATACTTCATTTACAATAACATTGAAATGATGAATGGCTAAGTTCACTCTGGGCTTCATACATTGCAGGTGAGGTAGTAATACTTCTCTAGCGCGATTTGCCTGAATTCAATAACATACCACATTTTATACTTAATATAGGCATTGGCTGTAAAAATCAAAATTACATTGATTCAAGTGCCTGAACAAACATGATCTTGCTTGTATGTAATGCTAGAAGCCAGAAACGCCCGCAAACAAGGGACAATTGATTTGCTCTCTATAAAACGTAGTAACCCTATTCAATGTGTACATCATTACTTCGGCACATGAAAGGGCATATAAATCTATGCACACGAGTTGCCAACTCCAACATGGCACCAGGCGTGGATGACAGAGGCGGCCATGTTGATGTTGGCATTCTTTAAAGTTACTTTGTTACCATTGGCGTAGGAAGTGTGGGGGATGCGGGGGACATATCCCCCCAGATTTTGTAGTGGGGGGGAGGGGGGGGACACAGGGGACAAGGGTGGGGCGGAGAAGGGGATAAAAGAATTTCCCCGCTCTCTCCAGTCTGTGGCAGGGCCATTGGTATGTCAAAGCGGGAGTGCTTTGACGTGCTAATGGCCCTGTACTTGACCTGTGACCTTCCCTTTTGTTATGCCGCAAAAGCTACAGGAATGTTTTCACACCTCTCCCTTGCCACCGCTGCTTGCAGTCTGCATTTCCAGTTCAAGGAAGAGAGGTAGTTTGTTGATTGCTGACTGCAGGGCCGGCTTTAGAGTTGGTTGCGCCCAGTGTGACCATCTTTTTGGGTGCCCCAACAAACTTTTTTATTTTGAGTTATGCGTGACAACAATGCTGGTGTAATGCTTATTAAGGGACTCAGATTTATGGCGCTCTGAGCACATGAGATGTAAAATGTGCTATTTACTGCATTCCTGAAAACAAGAAAGGTATTCGGGCTAGAGTCACACAAAGTAAAGGAATATACTATTCCTTACTATACTAGTAATGTGGGAATTTGAATACCCCCAGTTACCTTACGAAACATGTGTTGACTGCTCCTTTTTTGAACAATGATGTACTGGGATGTGTTCCTGAATTAAATAAGAACTGTGTACCGTTCATATTTGGACTGGAATTAACTACTGAGAAGTGGGAACCTAAGAAGGAAAAGACTAAGAAATGAAAACTTGACTATGTGTGCTTCGGTGCCATGTTTGTGTTTTGACATTACTCTGCACTGCATAGTGCGGTTGATTTGCACCAAAGGTGGCTGAGTGTTGGCACCATGACAGCACCACTGAGAAAAAAGACATCATATTGTTTCCTTTTTTTTACTGGCGTAAACTGGGGGGGGGGGGGGGGGGGGGAGGGGTTACGTAGATGTGCAGCCAGAATTCATTAGGCGCACACTGCTGAAAGGCATCGTGCGGCATATACAGTCACAGGTGCAAGGCTACGTGAAGCACAGCTAGTTGCACAGTGCTTAAACCAATGAGACTTCTAGAATGAAATGCAAAAAAATGACATCTGATGCTCTATAAGACACAAAGACAAAGAATTAGCAGGTTAGGCCCTTGTGTATCAGACCTTCACGAAGCAAAGGAGCACAGATGCCCAATGGTGAAATAAATGGAGAGTGGCTTCTTGAGTGGGAGGATGTGTTCGGTTGCTATGATTTCTTAGCAGTAACATTTTTCCTAATAACCTAACAGTCTGCCTGCTTAGACGACGCCTGGGTGGCAGGCCTGTAACTGGTGGCTAGAAAGCCTAGATTGTATTACAGAGGTCCTGGCGGGCGGGGGGGGAAGTCTGGGCACTCAGACATGTCACAGGGTGTCCACCCACCATTTTATCCACTTTTGTAGTTTTCTTTTTGCGCAAACCTGGCCGAAGGGGATCACAGTGCTTCATGTGAACACTAGATTATAGTACACGATTCAGATTCATGTTTTTTCCAGGTATGGGGAAATTAAATGCTTTGCCCAGAGTCACAGCATAGTGAGCCAACGCCAGGACTTTAACCTGAGTGCATAGTTGGAAAGTCAGAAGCTCTATACGTTGGGCCACATCTGGTATCCTGGCCACTTGAATTTGTCGGATGGCAGACTGTATATGCATGTAAGCGGCATAAAAAAAAAGTCCATACCAGACTATACACACCATGACAGTAGCGGAAAAATGGTACAGGGCTGACTGTACACACCAGAGCAGCAGTCTAAATGAAGACAATCCGCAGCAGTGTAAAGAGGGTAAAAAAATAGACTGCTTATAAGGGATAGCAGTTTAGACACACAAGTAGGCTGTACCACAGAAGCGTAGTAAAGAGAGATGAGGGGATACTGTACACAGCACACAGGGTCATTGGGACCCACTGGCCTGAAGGGCCCATTTTCTTTCTTTCATTGGGGTCCATGACACACTGATAGGCCTCTGGTAGCAGGAGAGCAGTGTAAATTGGCACAGGCAGACTGTCTACCACTGTAAAGTAAGACAGTGTGGATCAGAACAGCGGTGTAAAGGGGCCAGGCTGTTAAGTAAAAACAATGACAAACAGACTGTTCACAATAAAACGTAAAGACATGAATAAAGGTGAGACAAGGAAGGCTTGTACATACCAAAATACAGGAGCTATGTTTTCAGCCACAGTGCTTTGCCTAATTTCCTGTGATGGACGCTCTGGTGAAGGCCAGTGCTGTTCCTCTCCTGTATCTGAGGGTTGCTCCTGCGAGGGCCCTCGGGCTTGTTGTTAGAAGCCCAAGGGTGCACGGCTGCTTCGACTAGCTGCTGGGCCTCAAGTCCACCCCTTTTTTTTTTTTTAGGACTTGTGCCCTGTTGGGAGATGTATATTAGAGGACCGGTGTTGGCGGTTGTGGAAGGCTGGCTTAGGATATGGTGCACATTCTCTGGAGTGATGCACCGTGCACTAATACAGGCAACCCTTATGGTGATTTTAGTGGTCTTTGATAACCATATGCAGCTCTCAAAGTGTTAGCTGTGGAGAGAAGATTTCAGGCTTATCTTGAAGGAGTGTAAAACAGCTTGTTTTACCACAATTAATCAACAGTGTAGATTAGATGGAAAAGAAGCACACAATGATTATAAAAATAAGGCTATTTATTATGCAACACAATCACTAACACATTGGAATATCTCCTACCCAGAGATATCAGCAATACACACAAGAATACTTCAAAATAATTAGGTAAGTAGCACAAATCTACACTGTTGTCCAGGGGAAGACCAAACCATATGCGAAGAAAGTGGTATTCAAACTTCAAGGGAAACAGGACTTGGACCAGAAAACTCATAGGAGATGGAGACACAAGGAACTACCCAAGGTAAGTACCCAGGAACCTCAAGGGGCTGTGTGCAGAGTAGACACACAGCCACATGCCCGATGGAAGTCAATGGAGAAGCCACGCTTGCAGTTTTACAGAAGAAGGACCCTTCCCAGAGGACCCCAAAGAAACCCTTTTGAAGTTCGGGAGGTTGGAGAGTCATCCCACTCATGGATGCCCCAAGAACCAGGTTACCTGCACCAGGGAAGCCAGGTAGACAAAGGAAGTCTTCAAATAAGATCCCTCTGAAGAAGCATGTGAAGGAGTCTGGTGGAATCCAATAATGGATTCTTGAAGAAGAGAACATGCAAGCAGAGGGGATTGAGTCTATGCCACTCAGAAGTGACCAGGAGGCACAGAAACACAATTCCCACCGATGGTGGGAGGTTCAAGAGTGAAGACGGTGACGTGTTTCTGCAGCTGCGAGTACCAGGAAATGCTGAGGAAGGCCAGGAGCCATGCACGAGCTCTCCCATGTTGGGTGTCGGTGTTCAGGTGGTCGGTGTCTAGCGGGAGGACCAACAAGCCATGGTAGCCGCAAATGGCATGGAAAGCAAAAAGATGAAAACATTGGGGCCAGTAAGATCCAAGCTACTCACCAAGTGCAGGAGAGTCAGAGCAGGTCCTGAGCAAGTAGGGGAGCCCACTGAAGCAAAGGAAGACCCTCAAAAGGACCCGCATGCCGAAGGCACAGGAGTTGCAAGAGGACCTCAGGCAGCTCACAAAATATGGAGGCCCACGGTGCAGAGGATGCAGTGAGGGTGTTGATCTTTGAGGGATGAGGTGCTAGAGGGTGAATCGTCTTGCAGGCCAAATATCTCTGGAGTGCAGAGCCAACAAGCCTTGGCAACATCGCAGTGCATATGAGTTTGGTCCCAACATCTTCGATGAGCTATACTGTCCTCAAAATTGCAGAGAAGACCGGTCAGGCCTCTAGGGGCTGTAGAACTACCACCTGTGTTGCTGGACCGAGGGAAGTCCATTGGATGTAAGGAGCAGCAGACCGGTCAGCTTTGTTGCGGTGCCTGCAGATGCAATGGAGTGACTCCTTCATGCCAAGGGAGATTATTTTGGATGTCCTTGATGCCCACAGGTCTTCTGGAGAAATTTAGTGATGCACAGACACAGACGACGCAGAAGACTTGAAGAACAGTGAGACCAGGAACAGCAGGAGCCTTCCTTGATGCAGTCTTGGGTCCAGTCAAAGTCCGACAAAGTCCAAGTGCCCAAACGTTACAAGAGTGTCTTGGTTTCAGAGGTGAGTCTTGTTCCATGAAGAATCTGAGAACCTACCAACGGGGGCACCCTTAAGTACCATAGGGAAAGGGTTGGAACGACTCGGGGGTCCCTCCCAGAGGAAGGGCTGGACAGAGGGGAGGATACTTCTCTTTTCTTTGTCCAGTTTTGCACCAGAGTGGAAACCAGGGGTTCCTGGACTGTCTCAAACAGAAGTATGCAAGGCAGGGAGAAATATGGCCCTTCAAAGCAGTCTGGTGCCACTGGCAAGTGCCCCACCCGAGGCCAATACAATAAGTCCTGTCTGGGAGGTGGTCACACCTCCCTGTGACAGGAAACCTATTGTTCTACCTTCCCTTGCTCAAGTTCAGCTCAGGAGAAGGAGGCCTGAATCGTGTCTGTGGTCAGAAGCACTAGGTTGCTGGCAGACCCTGAAAGGCTGTTATTTGGAGTACTGGGAAGTCATCTAAGGAGCCTCCAGTACTTGGAATCATTCTTCTAGCACCAGAGTCAGTGTTGGGGTATGAGTCCAACACGTTTGATACAAAACATGACCCGGTTCAGTGCAGCTGTTATTTAATTAGACATCTCATAATAACTGATATCCACTATATACCTTAAAATGGTTGATTGCTCTTCCAAAGCCTGGAGAATCAACTCTGGGGCCTATAGGGGTGTCTATCTCATGTAGGGGCACCCTCACATTTGGAACCAAGCATCCTGCCTACCATAGGGGTGACATATTTTTTAAGTGCAGTGACATCAGATATAAGGAACTTATAACTGTTGTGAGAGGTGCAAGTACTATCTCACACAGGCTGTAAGGGCAGACCTGTAGTCAAGTTTAAGTGGACTACCACATGTGATAAAATACACACTGCAGCCCATTGGAGCCTCTGGTGTACCTATGTCCTGGGTATCTTAGTGGCATATACTAGCGACGTATAATGTTACACCAGTAGCCAATTGTGGATGTGCTAAAGTACTGGCCCGAGCCATTTTTGGGCAGAGAGCACAGTTGCTGGCATCCTGATTAGTAGATTCCAAGCAGACCACAGTCAAAACACACTGACCCCAGGAAAATACAATGAAAGCAGATCCCACTTTCCTATACCCCATTCCCCAAATATAAGGATGAGGCTAACCTTTTCCATTTGAGACTTCATTGTCATAGTGGAAATATCTGGAAAGTCCATCTTTGTTGGCATTGTTACTCCCATGTCTATGTTCCACTGATAAGTCAATCCCCTGTAGGGAAATGGACCTCCTCAAAAGTTTTAGTTTTTCACCCTTCATCTGTTTCAGACATAAAAGGGGCGTATGGTCTTTCTGTACAATGAAGGGAGTGCCAAACAGGTATGGCCTCGACTTCTTCAAGGTCCAGACCACAGCAAAGGCCTCCCTCTTAATAGCCGACCAATGTTTCTCCCTGGTGCTCAACTTTCTGCTTATAAAAGCTGGGGTTGATCCTGACCCTCTGCATTAAATAGTGACAATACTGCACCTATCCCTATCTCAAAAAAGCATCTATATGGACAATGAATGGTTTGGAGTAGTATAGACTTTGCAGAATTGGAGCAGAGCACATTGCTTGCTTCAGGTTATCAAATGCCTTCTGACAGCTAAATGCTAGATATGCTGCACTATAAGCTTCCAGATATGTTAAGACTTTATTCACCAGCCTCTGAAATGTGGTAGGTGCGTTTTCTAAACCAAAAGTCACCACAATAAATTGATACGGTCCATTGGGGATGGAAAATGCTGTTTTATGTTTGTCATCCTCATTGAGTCTGATTTGCAAATAACCAGCAGTCCGGTCAAATGTAATGAGATATTTGGCTGGGGCCAAAGTATCCATCAGTTCACTTGCCCTTGGAATTGGATGGGCATTAGCCCTAGTGACTGCATTGAGGCCTCTATAGTCATCACAAAAACACATCTCTTTCTTAACATCCTGCTGTGAGATTTTGGTACAAGGACTACAAGACGAGCCCAAGGGCTATCTCAAGCCTCAATGACTCCCAACTCTGGCATCTTTGGGACCTCTGTCCTGATGCAGTCTCTGACATGGTCAGGCTGTCTGTATATTTTACTTTTCACAGGCATGCTGTCACCTGTGTCCACTTCATTGGTACACCAGGTGGTTTGACTGGGTGTCAGAGAAAAGAGACCAGAAAACTGACAACCTGTCTACAATCAGCTTGCTGTTAATCAGTGAGGCTGTCTGCCAATGCTACTCCTTCAACCGATCCGTCAATAGGGTCCTGAGAGAGTAGATTAGGGAGAAGATCACTCTCTTCCTCCTGTCCCTTATCAGTGGCCATGAGCAAGCTCATTTCAGCCCTGTTAACAAAAGGTTTCAAGCGAATCACATGAAGTACCCTGTGGGGACTTCTTGGAGTACCTAGGTCAACTTGGGGCCACTCCACTTGTCTTAGAGAGCTGCTGGGGTCACATGTCACAACACCCACACTTTCTGTCCTGACCAGTAAACAGTAAGTACAGCCTTTTGGTCATGTCAAGCTTTCTGAAGCTCCTGGCTGGCCTCAAGGTTTTTGCTGGCCACCTTCTTATGCTCAGCCATGTAAGAACGCAGGCCCAGAACATAGGAGGCTTGAGAGGTTGCTCCCATCCTTCTTTGACCATACATAATGAACCCAAATGGGTTGTAGCCCACCCCTTCTGAGGAATGTCTCTGTAGGGACAGAGCAGGCAGGTAGTAAGACATCCAATTTTCACTTCAGCTTTTTTTAGGAGTCCCATGATCATACCTTTGAGGGTCTTGTTGAACCTTTCAATAACCCCATTGTCCTGTGGATGGTAAGGTGTGGAAAACTTATAGTTTACACCACACTCTTTCAACATAGCAGTGATGTAACTAGACATGAAGTTAGTACTTCTATCTGACAAGACCTCCTTAGGGAACCCAACTCTGAAAAAGATTCCCAGGAGAGCCCTAGCCGCTGCAGGAGCTGTAGTGGCCCTAAGGGGAATAGCCTCTGAATATCTTGTGGCATGGTCTACAGCCACTAAGATAAAACTATCTCCAGATGCTGTTGGAGGGTTTAAGGGACCCGCAATGTCTATCCCTACCCTCTCATGGAGAACCCTAACCACTGGCAATGGGATTAAGGGGGCCTTTGTAGTGCCACCTGACTTACCACTGGCTTGGCAGGTGACACAGGACTGACAAAACTCTCTGGTGCCTCAGACATGTGGGGCCAATGAAAGTAAGAGACACGCCTGCACCAAATCTTGCTTTTCACAAGATGTTCTCAAGGGGAATGTCATGTGCCAGGGTCAATAAGAACCCCCTGAACTTCATAGGTATGGCCAACCTCCTGGTAGCGCCAGGCTTGGGGTCTCTACTTACAGAAAACAGGAGCCCTTCTTCCTGATAAGTCCTGTTGGAACTGCTGAAATGTCCTGCTTCCTCAGCAGCAGCTTGATGACTGAGTTGTTCAAGAGAGGGACCGACCTTCTGCTCTAGACTGCAGTCTTTCCTTGAAGGGCCCCTGACCCTAGTTGCTCTGCCTTGTCAGGCCCAAGCTCCTCTAGTACAGCTCCTTCACAAGTACTGAGAACATCTCCCTGAGAGGGCTGATTCTCATTGTAAGTCTGAGAGGAGGATACATCTTTATCCTTCGTGCTCCATCTCCTGGGAGCTGGCTGGTCCATTTCTACAGGATCCAGGGCTCCCACGGTGCCTAACTTCTTGGCAGTAGCTCTAGTGGCAGCAAATATACTGGCTGAAATTCCCATCATTTCTACATGAGTCATGCACTCCACTTTAGACCAAGCTGAATTTTCCAAATGATTGCCCAGTAGACAGTCCAAAGGTTGGCCGGGAATGCCACAACTCTCTTTGGGCCAGTTACCCCTCCCCAGCTGAGATTGACATCTGCCATGGAATGATCTGTCCTGCTAATGTTAGCATTGGTCACTTGGTAAATCTGTCCAAGTAGAATCTGCTCAGTAGAGACAAGTTATTGTGTCACCATAGTGACACTGGTCCAATGTGTCCATGTATGCCACAGCTTCCTGACCATTCGAGAGGCTATTGTCTGTATTTGCCCAAGTTAGTGGGACTTTACAATAAGGGTGGTGAGCTCAGTGCTACCATCACAGACTAAAACAGCCTGAGTGGGTGTCCTGACTAAGCCAGAGCCCACTTTAGTACACAAGGTTAACCCAGCTAAACTCTTGGGGGCCCTACCAGTGCTATTGCTAGGGGCACTAGAAGGTTTAGGAGTAGTAGTAGCAGTATTGGTGCTAGACTTAGAGCAATCAGCATCCTTTGCCCTTTTACCTTTTTCCTTACACACACAAATAGCACCAAGGTTTCTTGTTAGAGTAGGAAGAGGAATGGGACCTACAACCAGAGAAAGATTTCAGAGGACCTTCAGAAGACTTTCTTTAGATTTCTCCCCACCTTTCTTGTGGACCTTAGAATAATCTTGCTTCTTCTGGTCGGCACTACCACAAGACATTTGTTGCACTCTGGTACAGACCCACTAGTTTGCCTTCTTTACCAATACTTGGGGAGAGGTCAGATCCGAGTCCACCATGTACTGGTGCAGTTGCTGATTTTGACAGTTGTTAAAGATGTGCTTCCTCACAAGTAAATTGTACAGTCCCTCACAATCATGCACGTCGTAAGAGCATTCAGTTTATTCTTCCTTTTTCGTCCCATCTTTGTTTGCTGTGTGCATGAAGATGTGAGATTCAAAAACATGTTTTTTCACATTTGGTCTAATTACTTTGTGAATCGAAGCATACTTGCAAACTGTGACTTCATGCCTGCCTTTATCAATGTTCCACTATAAAACTATGCGATTGTATTCTTTTAACGGAGTGTACGGTTCCCAGATAATGGTCGATTTGAATCTGGGCACTGAAAAGTCCAAAAGGTTGTCCTTGTCCCCCCAACCCCTCCCCCCAACACTCCAACCCCCCCCCCCCCCCCCCGAAATTCTGTGTCTCCTACGCCCCTGTTTGTTACCCATGGGAGGGGATTTCTGACGCAGGGCGCACCGTGCGCGGAGCACCAGCTGTGGGTCAGGGTGCGAACAGGGATGGCGGCTCGAAGGTGAAGCAGATCCCTAGGGAAGGGGCAATCTCTCGGACCCTCGGCGAGCAACGGAAGCCGGGAGTTATGTGGACTTTCATAAGATTTGCCTTCGTTTCTATGTCGCTTAGCAGCCTCCTGTCAGCAATCCGTGCGTGGAGGGGCACCCAGCAGTGGGTGGGGTACCAGCTGTGGGTCAGGGTGGGAACAGGGATGGCGGCCGGAAGGTGAAGCAGATCCCTAGGGAGGGGGTAATCTCGAGGACCCTCGGCGAGCAACGGAAGCCAGGAGGTATGTGGACTTTCAAAAGATTTGCCTCCATTTCTCTGGCGCTTAGCAGTCTCCTGTCAGCTGCGCTTGCAGTTAGGAGGGCGGTGGGAAGTTACCCGTGTGTATTCCCCTGAAGCAGGCTCTGCTCTGCTTTGCTCCATAAAGGCTGCTAGGTTCGGGTTGTGAAGTACACTCCTTTTTAATCAGTTGTAACCTTTAAATTGAATTATTCTATATTTTTGAAAGGGTGTGCTGGGAGGGAAGGAGGAGCCACCCTCCACGTAGATTAGATGGATATAGACTAGTGACTGGCGTCATTAGACCCTTCCCGCACTACCTTTGGCAGAAATCCATCCGCCTATGTAATCTATCAAATTGGAAACGCTAGTTAATATTTTCAAAATATTTAATTGAAACAAATTTTTTCAACGCTTTTTCCGAATTTGGTGCTTTCTACATTTGCATATCACAAAAGAAATACATATTCATCTGTCTTCTTCTAGACATTACATTCGCTAACTTAGCATACAGAGAAATTGTAACTGAAGAGAAAAGATGATCCTGTCCCAATGCATTTCGGGATTATATCCCTTCGTCAGGGGCGCTGAAAAACATAACATAATTGATAAACTTAAAAAAACGACTATCAGCACTAATAATACTTGAACAATTGGTTCACATGTTTTTGTACAAGGATGGACATCATACATAAGAGACACAGGTCACTTTCTTCAATCTTTGGATACAGTGGAACTAGAAGACAGTGACATCTTGTTATGCACAATTGACGTAACTTCTTTATACACCTCAATTCCTTTAGCTGAAGGCTTGGAAGCATGTGAGTGGGCATTGTTAAAATTACCGAACATCGAAGCCAACAAAGTTTTCATTCTTGAATTACTTCAATTCTGTTTACGTCACTCTTATTTCAAATGGAACAATGAGTACTTTCTACAAATCAGCGGAACTTCTATGGGGTTTTCAGGGGCCCCATCCTTTGCCAACACCTTCATGGCTAAATTTGAAAACGATTTTATACTGACAGAAAACACCTGGAAAACCCATACCGTTATAGACGGTTTATCGACGACATCTTCTTACTATGGAAGGGTCCTCACTCCATGTTGACCGACAAAATATTAGAACTCAACACAAGAAACCCACGAATACAGTTCACTTTTACCATCAACAAACAAGAGATACCGTACTTAGACGTACTAGTACAATTGCAAAACAATAAAATAGAAACAGCGGTTTATCATAAACCCACAGACAGAAATAATACCCTAGCCTACAACAGTTTTCACCCTAGGAATCTCTTATTCGCAACTAATATGTAGTGTAGAAAGCACCAAATTCGGAAAAAGTGTTGAAAAAATGTGTTTCAATTAAATATTTAGAAAATCTAAACTAGCTTTTCCAATTTGATAGATTACATAGGCGGATGGATTTCTGCCAAAGGTAGTGCGGGAATGGTCTAATGACGCCAGTCACTAGTCTATATCCACTTGCTCCATAAAGGCGCCTTATGTATATAGTGCTGGGGAAATAAAGTGCTGGTGGTGCTTGCTTCCTTTCAGTGTGCATGGTGCTGCTTGTTCTGTAAGTAACCGCTGCTATTTCCATGGCAGATCAGCTGCTGGGAGTGCAGGCAGCATGGCCCTGCACCAAGACTCGGGCAGGAGCACTCACTCGATGCATGTGTCTCTGTTTCGTAGATCGACTCTGCAGAGTCGCAAATAAGTTTGCAGGGAACTCATTAGTATTTTTAAATGGCTTGTAATCCCCCCAGCTCTTCAGTGTGCTCAAGTGTGGAGAACTGTAACTGTCTACATAGTAAGTGTGAGGATCCTGGAGCCTGGTGAAATAATTCCCGGAATCCAGTGCTTATAGTGTGCGTGCACGGGGTACCTGCACTATATAATTTGCAAGGCACTTCTCAGCAGGGGTGAAATACTTTTTAACGGCAGCATACTGGCACTTCTCAGTTGAAAACAGATGCTAAGTGATGATGAGTACCTGCTCTTTTATATTTTATTTCGAGCACCGTCCGAATCCGATACGTTTATTAAGAACATACCTAAAATTGGAATGCAACATGTAAGGTGCTAGTCTGAGAGCTTGAGAGCAAGTCTTTTTCACCTAGACCTACACGATCTGTAATGGTGTGTAGGATTGTTTGAAAACGTTGATTTATCAATTTCATTTAATTAGGTGCAGGATTTCGGGTTGGGGTTGTTAACATGCATGGAGGTTACATTTAATTTGAGGTCATGATCATTTTACTTGGCTCCATGCACGTGATACACCAAAATGCTAGGGGTAGCAGAAGGGACATCATATGCCGTTTGACCTTAATGACATCACAGTTGTGACATCACATGACCGATGACCCAGAATTTTGCAAGAAGGTCCTGTCACACAACAATAAGCCTGATGACATCACAGTAAGTGAGTTCAGCTTGCTGCATTTATCAATGAAGGCTGAAACTGTACGTTGTTGGATTAATTAATTAATATATTTCGATTTAGGTTAGACCTAGTGCTTCAGATAGGATGAAAAAAGGGTCTCTAGAAGGGCATGGCAAAAGAAGTGTAACTAGCAATTTCTTCAAAGAGGCATGGGCTTAAACATGTACACTGAAATCTTGTGCTTTACGTAGCATGCCACCTGACCGGCATTGGGTGCCTCTGTGAGTTTATTTGCAATGCAATAGGTCTCACTTTGCGAGAGTTTAAGCTATTAGCATTGTAAATGACAATGCCTTTTATTTAGGTTTTAAAAACAAAAACATGCGTAAAAGGCATTGGCATTTACAATGCCAATAGCTCTAACTTTAATAATGCGAGACCTATTGCATTGCAAATGCTTGACCTTATTTCTCTTCTTTTATCATCTGGTATTTTCTAGATCTTGTTAATCGGCGTATTTCTCTCGTAACTTTTTTGTTGTGAAAATATTGCATAATATGTATGCGAGACGGTGGCCTGCACCACGAGTCATATTTACTAAGGAGTTGTAGTCTGGAATAAATTATTAGTTTTCAGCTCACCAGAGCAAAGCGATCATCCATGGCATTCCTGAAACTTCTCTGTGTTTTTGGAGACAGTTAAGTTGGCCCATTTCAGCACTTATTTTAACAGTTTACGAGGTGCGACTTGAAGAGTACAAACTTTTTCTGTACATACATATGCATTTTTCATAGTGCCACAGTGTTTAGTTATATATTCTCAAAAGTTGAAAGTGCAAGTAACTTAGGCATTAAATACATTCTTACTGAAGATCTTCTTAGCTCATTACTAGCACTTCTATCAGTGTGGGTTTTTGTGCCAGTAACGTGCAGGATGAAATGTGTGTCCTTCAGGATATCATAGCTTTTCAAGCTCCTATAGGGAGGTGCTTCAACTCTGAACTAGTAAGAAGACCGAAATAAAAGAACTGTTGCCTGTGTTCTTGTCTGTAGACATGTGATCTTTAGCTAGGTGTGATATTTGGCCACTGGCAACTTGGTCAGATTCAAAAACGAGTGAATGGCAAAGTTATAATTCCTCAATCATTTCTGCCTTTCAGTCGATTGTAAATTCTTGCATGCCCTACCTTTCTTTCGAACTCAGAAACCGACCAGAGAAGCGTGCGTTGTCTCCTAGTCTGCCAAAAGTTATTGGAAAGTGTAGCAAGGGTAAAAGAATAGTGAAAGGTTGCTATTTTGAACATCTTTTTCTATTGTTTTTATTACAAAAACTGCACTCTTTCTTTTCACCCACAATAAATGAATTCGAAAGTGCTGTATGGCATTTTGTGACTGTTTTTATTTGGGCAATGCTGCTACTTTAATATTGCAACGTGTGCTACTCAGTGTATATATACTTTGAAGTGCTTGCAATGACATATTTGGTGTGCATTACATTTTTGTATCTTTTTTAATAATCATTTTAATTTTCAGATTACGATTCGACTCGGCAGAGCACTGAAGAAAGGGGAATATCGGGTCAAAGTTTTCCAGTTATTATTAAATGAGCCTGAGGTAGGTTAAACCATAATCAATATTTATCATTTGGACTTGATTTAAGAGGTTGCGCACATCCCCTGACTTCATGTGGCATTTTCCTTTCACTTAGTAGTGGATCTTGTAAAGCTAAAACGTCTAGGTACAAATAAGTGTTGATAGACATAACCTAAGAGGAACTCCGGGATCTGTTAGATTTTAAATGTTGTGAGTTTCTTTTAGCGACTGGCTTTTACCAGTCTAATTCCTGGCTCTGCGTTTCTGGTGCATTCATTGCAGAAATGAACATGCACCTCTGGTGTCACATTTTTTGGAACACAATCACACGCCCTCTGATCTAAGATGGCAAGTGATTGAATTGGTAAAAACTCCACGCAGGGGAGGTGACATTACGAACATGTCAAGCCAAACCGAATGTCGTTGGATGTTCCGATGTGACAGTATCAATAAGGGGCTCAACAGTCTAGAAGAATGTACGGCTGTACTGTTCAGCTAAGCTGTTGGGTAAACTGAGATCTGTTTTTTCCTGTGATATGGAGACAATGTCTTGTTATTTAAGCTGTTCCAAACCGATTTATCTTTAAGACTTTTGCTATGCACAAGCTTTCTGTTTCTGTCTAACAATGTCTCCTATTCTCTCTGAATATGTTTTATTAAACACATATGAAAATATATCTATGATATGGTTATTGATTTATTACATGTTTATACTCTAGAGCTTTCCTGTAATCATTGTCAAGCTGTCGATACCACAGACAAAATTACTGCACTCGATGTATCTATGTAAATGGTTCTGTGTAAAAATAAGTTGGAGTCCGATTGTAGGCCATAGGGTCAATACAAATACTTGGCGGAATATTGAATACTGACCGCCCATTTTGTATGTACAATTTTCTTATTGTTATGAACTTTTTTAAGTAGCCAAATGCAATGCTGTACATTTTGAAAATATATGTTCATGATACAGGTACACAACCAGTAAATAAGTGGGTTAGATTGCATAATGATGTTGCTTAATATTTCATGCTTTTCAAATATTTTTAAATTATACTATGTAACCATAGAGGTACAATGCATGTTGTGCTGCCGATGGTTTTAGTACTTTGCATACCCAAATCTTTAGGCCTTGGGAAACGGGTTCTTTCCCTTCTCTTCATCTTTTGGATCCTTTCTGAATTTTCGGCCAGTCCAAGATTGCAGCGGTTTTTATGACTTGAATGCAGTGGGTGAAGCCGACATCTTAGTTTCATTTCATGATATGGTTCTGTAGTTTCACGTCGCATGATGTTTTTTCAAATCGTGAACTCTTCATTTTTTTTTGGATTTGATCCTTTTTTTTAAATTGTGCATGGGACATGGTCTCGAAGTTATGACCAGTCCACTTTTCACCTCTATGAACGGCATGCTTTAAAATAGACGTGCGTTCTTACTTCCGCTATCGGCCGTGATTCTTTCGGGAGCCAAGATGCTGATGGGACGCGTTGTACTTGGAGACAAAGTTTGGAAGTAAGTGGGATCTTGAAATTGTCCGAAAGGCACTATTAGTTCTAGGGCACTCCGCCATAAGCCTTTGATTAACGTATATTTAAGTATTTGATTTTGCTACTGCTTTTAATATATTGCCCGAGTTTTCTCTGGGCTCTGTAATGAATTGTTGCCAAGATTGTTACATCTGGGAGACATGGTCCTATTAAATGATTTGTCTATGATATGTTAAAACGTGCGTTTTCTTACATGTTTACTGTAAGGTTTTTCTCCACCCCGGTTTGGACTAAATTTGTTACTGAGTTGGATCCATGGGTGTAATGCCTCATCCCTGTTCTGGATGTTATTCAATGCACTTATTTGAATCTAACGGTTTTGTAGTAAGCAGGAATTCGAGATTGTGTAGGAGGCACTGTTAGCTTAAGGGCATTCCGCTCTAAGTCCACTATTCACGAGCCCCTTTTTTTTTCTTTCTTATTTCAACATTGGAGTTGGTAATATTTGTCCTTGCTCTTTTTTTTTTTTACAATTAATCTTTGCCCTGAAGGCAGTTTTTGAGACCGGAGTAAGGGGTATCATTCCGATATAAGATTTCATTTTGCTCATTGAATATTGATTGGGACAAAAAGGAAAATTATGAGAATTTTTCTTTTGATGGCTGTTATTTATTTTTCTGCAGTAATTGAATTGTTCATCACTACTGTGATTCTGCCATAAGATAGTCGATTATACGATTATCTGGATACTCTTTCGGATTCCATAGCCCTAGCCGGCTTATCTCCTTATTGACTTTTGTTTAAGAAACGTCTTGTGACTGCCTTTGGCATACCGACAGGTATGTGGGTTTCTCAATTTTTTTATCCTAAATTGAGGCGGGAATTCATCCAAAGCTCTTTGCAATCTGTGCATTTATATGAGTATTTTATTTCTTGACAGTTCGGGTCTCCCCTTAAATTCCGGCATTTTTGTCCGACACACAAGGTTTGGTGTTCCTCCTTAGTGTACATTGCAGAGATCCATTGAGGTGATTGTTTAGCCTCTTTTGCAATATTGTCTTTCCACTCAGTTTTCCGACTTATTTTACCATCTTTGGAATTCTTGGGTTTTTGGTTTTCTTTTATAATTCTTAGAATTTTTCTTTTTTAATCACCATATCTGACCTTCTTGTCACACATTTTCGGCGCTGAGCATAATTTTTAATTATCTATTGCAAACCCATGTATATATTTAATTTTTGTAGAAAAGAAAGTGGACGCTCTTATATTTGAAGTCTCTGTCCTGAAGATGACCCCTAAAGTACCTGTGGGTCGAAACGCAGTTGACGCTTTAAACGTGGCCTAAATAGGAGATGACACAATGGTTATATTGTGTATTTTTATATTTGTTATTTTGTTATGTTTTTTACTCTGCCACTGTTTGTTTAGTTTACACTGGTCAGTGTTCACACTTTTATCATTGTTTGTGTAACTGAATGAGCGCCATTTATATATTAATCTCTTTTTCTCTTTTTGTTTAATTGAACCTACATTAAATATGATCCCTTGAGATAATTTTGGTACATGATTATTGTGAAATTTAGTCAGCACTGGTTTTTCTTTTACTTTTGCTCAACTTTCTTCTGTCTATATTTTACAGTAGTTTATTTTAGCTCACAAACTGCTGTTTGGAATACAGTATATATTGCCCCAGGTTCCTGTTCTAGGGTTGCTCTTGTTGTTTGATGTTCATAGCACCGGTCTGTCGTGTAGTTCAAGCTAATTTCCCAATATGCACAGGGTCACTAGACTGGACGTCACCAGCGCCAAAACGCTTCGTCACCTGAACCATAAGAGAGGCTCGGGAAGATCTGCTTGCCACTCTCCCCTGCCATCTCCTTCAGGGTCATTCCAAACGGTTACAGGTAATTGCGTTCAGAATGACCGGGTCTTGTTTGTTAACCGGTATGAGCTCTGTCTTTATTTATTTATTTTACGGAGTTGTGTATAGCACAAACTTGACCCGAAGGTATCGGGTATCAGAGCACTTTACATAACACCAGTTGCGTTACATGAGGACACGTTCATTTTATTTTTTTATTTTTGTTAGGCACAGGTGAGATTAAGTGATTTGCCAAGAATCACAGGATGTTCAGCATCATTGCCGAGACTCGAACCCGGTTCCCCAGATTCGAGGTCGACCGCACTAGCTGTTAGGCCAACTTCTCTCCTTGCACTGACTCATGAAGGGGAAGGGGAATGATTTGCATTGGTACCGCCCCTCCCTTATGGATGTGCACCAGTATCTCTACCTTCATGAATCAGCCGCCCCCCTCCGAACCCCCCCGCACGCTCAGTTTTGCGGGCAGGCACGCTCATGTTCAATTTCGGGAGTGCTACTCCCTCCCTCAGTCGGTCTTGCTCCGCTCACCCGCCTGCATTGACCTGCAGGGGGGACATTGGCACGCTCCATTCGGGGAGCGCACCTCCCATGTTTCCCCCTCCTTGCTTAGCCTCCAATAGGGAATGAGCACCGGCCGTATGTCTCACCATTTCCTTCCTACACTGCAGATGCTAGCAATCAGCAGGTAGACTGTCCAAGTGGGACCGCAGTTTGGTTCCTGTTTGTTTTTTGCTTCTTATACCTTTATGTTCCTTTAGTAAAAACAACAGTTGATGGACAGAATGCAGAACAATGTCATACATTCACCCCAGTGCAGTGATCTGGACCTAAATCTATCATTTTTTTGCTCACCAAGCCACCCCAGTTCACACATGGCCATATGCAAATCAGCCTTGACCCTGTGCCTCATGGGAACAGTCCAGCCTGAACTGCCAAGCCATGTCTTCCCTGGACCGGAATCAAGCATCCTAGGACCAGTTTCAGGCTTTCAGCCCTCATTAGCCACGATAGCTTTATTCCAGTGGCATTGATAGCACGGGACTCACGTCTGAGTATACCCGTCCCACTCTGGGTGATCAATGCAAAAACAACAGTTGATAGACAGAATGCAGAACAATGTCATACATTGGATGCTTGTTTCCAGTCCAGGGAGGACCTGGCTTTGCAGTTCGGGCTGGACTGTTCCCATGGGGCACAGGGTCAAGATTGATATGCATTTGGTTGGGTCCAAACTGGAATGGCATGCTGAGCAAAAAAACGATGGATTTAGGCCCAGATCTCTGTACTGCGGTGAATGTATGACCTTGTTCTGCATTCTATCCATCACCTGTTGTTTTTGCATTTGTCACCCCGAGTGGGACGGGTATGCTCAGACGTGAGTCCTGTGCTCTCCATGCCACTGGAATCAAGATATCCAGGCTGATGAGGGCTGAAAGCCCGAAACCGGTCCTTGGATGCTTGTTTCCAGACCAGGAAGGACCTGGCTTGGCAGTTCGGGGTGGACTGTTCCCAGGGGGCACAGGGTCAAGACTGATTTGCATATGGTTGGGTCCAAACTGGAATGGCATGGTGAGCAAAAAAAAACAATGGATTTAGGCCCAGATCTCTGTACTGGGGTGAATGTATGACATTGTTCTGTATTCTGTCCATCGCCTGTTGTTTTTGCTTTATATTCCTTTAGGGCCCTTTTGTGGGTCAACATACAGAATGTCCCTCTCCACCCAGTGACAGCGTGGCACCACTGGTTCTGTGCAGCCACAGAACAGGCTACTGGGCACGAGCACCTTGAAGGGAGTTGAGGCATCCCCATGCACACCCCTCTCTTTAGCTTGGCAACGGGTTATATTAAGGGGAGCCCCCTAAGGCCTGATTAACTTGTTCTTTGTCTTCTGGGACACTGTAGATCTAGTATGCCACACGGATGACTTACAGAATGGGGCTTTGTTAAGAAGGTGTCTACACTACGGAATCTGCATAGCCTTAGTCATAATGACTGCACTATTTGCCATGTCTGGGTGAGGCAAGGGCCTGTGACTGGGAAGAGCCAAAAACATAGGGATAAAGGGTATAGCACCGCAAATTCTACGCGCTACATTTTTTGTAAAATATGTTTTTAGCCAATTCTGCATTGGATATCCACGCAAGTGAGGTATCCTTTTACTCAGGAGACTCAGGGGAAAGCTGTGGGGTAGGACATTTGTGCCGACTTGGTGATCCCACACACAAATATGTGGATAATGTGGGTTTTTTCAGAAAATTTGAGGTTTTCAGGGGTTTCCTGGTAGGAAAACGTTGGGGGAGCCACGTAATCCATACCTCGCTGGACTCTCGCGCGTGTCTAGTTTTCAGAAATTTGTGGGTTTGGTAGTTTCTCAAGATGGCCGCTGAGCCTTGGGCCAAAAACCCAGGTGACCACCCCCCCACCTCCCCCTTATAAAACCTGGTTGTTTTGGAATAGGTAATTTTAATGTCTCCTCATTACATTTTGGGCCCTTGCCTCTCTCAGGTACATGACCCACCCACATGAGTGAGGTACCATTTTTGTCAGGAGATCTGGCGGAACGTTGGGTAGTAGATTTGTGTCAGCTCATGATCCCACAACTTTCCCACATAGAAATGTTGGAAAAGTTTGGTTTTTTCCCGCTAAATTTGAGGCTTGCCCCCCCAACATGGGTAGGAACATGTTGTGGGGGCAAGGGGTAGGGTCCACGCAAGCCATACCGCCCTGGACTCCCCCGGGGTATCTAGTTTTCAGAAGTGTGTGGGTTTGGTAGGTTTCCTTGGATGGCTGCAGAGCCTGTGACCTAAAATGCATGTGACCCCCTTGAAACACCAGGTAGGTTTGTGATAGCTAGGTGGGCACCTGTGTTTTTGGTCCCAGGTTTACTAGCACCTAGGGGAACCTACAAAACACCCGTGGGAGTCCAGGGAGGTGTGGCTTGCGTTGAACAAGCAACATTTTCCTTCCAAAATTTGCTGCAAACTTCAAATTTAGCTAAAAAGCCAGAAAGACTGTGATTTATTTGGGGTGTGGGAATTGACATGCCCATTTTGGCAGTCCCCCCACCCCTAAATCAATAGGCAAAACAAATCCCTGGCGTCTAGTGGGCGTTCTGTCTCCCAAGGAGGGCAGATCGGGGGCTACTCAGCCATCTGTCCCTCGGGGGGCAGAAAGACTGTAATTTATGCATGGGGTAGAGACATTGACATGCCTGTTATCCCCCACCCCTAAGTGAAATTGCCCCAAAAAATCCCTGATTTCTTGTGGGCTTTCTGTCCCCTCCGCCCCCGGGAGCAAAGTTTGGGGGCTACTGCCCCAACTGAGCCTGGGGGGGGAGGGGGCAGATAGACTGAATGTACACAATTTTTTGAGGGGAGCAAAGGCCCTTTGCCCAAGGGACTGCGCCCCCTTCCCTGGTTTCTAGTGGGTGGAACCCTGGTGATCCCCAAGCAGGGATCCACTAGGGAGGGGTACAGTCGGAGAGGGGAGATTCTCCCCTTTCCAACGATACTGCTCCTGACTATCTACGTGCTCAGGGGGCTGAGATATGCCCTTGAGCACAAAGAAAGTAAAACTGGGAGGAGGAGCTTAGCGCGCATCCAAGATGGTCGCGTGAGCTGTGAGCTCCCGAAACCCTCGCCGCCTCCACCGTCTATCCTGGCACTAATCCTGTTTTTGATGACGGGTTCTAGTAGCTGATACTCTCCTGATCTGAAAGGCCTTTTTTAGACTTTGAATCGGATGCTGGACGCCCGAATTTCTTCTTCCTGAAGCCTGAGGGCCTACATCGTGGTTCATCCCGGGACTTGGGCATCCGGAACACCCCGAAAGTAGTTGAACAACGGCGTGTGGAAGGGGACGAATACCCGAGGTCTACTTTCGGTTTCGCTTTTCCTGGCTAAGAAGGTTGGGAGACGGCTGCCTAGGGATCAAGCTGGCCTGTGAGCGCACTCGCTTTACTGATCTTCACCGGTGCCCAGCACTTCAGTCTCTCGTTGTTTTTCCTTGTGGGGAGCCATTTACGCCAGGTCCCAAAAGCCCATGAGGGGCGCGCACCCACCATGGCGGGCAAGCCTGATAGTGACAAGCGTTCCCTCAAGAACGCGTCTCGCGGTGGCACAACTCAGACCACCATTATGGACAGATTTGCGCGCAACAAGGGCTCGCCTGGCGGGACTGGCAAAACCCCGGAGGACCTTGGTGGTGGCCCTCCTGAGTCGGAGTAGCCAACTCTTCGAGACGTGATGGGTGCCAATGCGAGTATACAATCATCGATGGGCCAACAATATGAAACCTTGGCGGCCAAGATCGACACATTGGCGGTGGATGTCGGCTTGATTAGGGCGGACTTGGCCAAGACTAATGAGAGAGTCAAGTCGTTGGATATCAAAACAGCCAGTCTCACCACCGATGTCTCCGATCTCCAGTCTGAGATCCGGACTCTGCGGACCTCGAGTGACCAGTTTGCCCGCCGGCTTGAAGATTTCGAAAGTCGCGCTAAGTGTAATAATGTCCGCATAGTCGGAGTCCTCAGCCGATCAATCAACGGATTTACTTGTTGAAGATCTGATTCTCAACCACCTCGCCCCTAAGGGCCTGAGTAACCTTTTTGCGGTGGAGCGTGCCCACAGAGTCCCGGGCGGCAAACGCAAACAAGGGGCTACACCGCGACCCATCATTGCGCGGATCTTCAATTATAGGGACAGAGACGCCATTTTGCAGGCCTCGAGGACTAGCGGTCCCACCAAGTTCGAGAATGCATTCATCAACTTCTACCCTGATTTTACCCCATCGGTGCAGAAGCAGAGACTGGGATTTTCTGGGGTGAAGCGGAGACTAAGAGACCTGGGCATGAAGTATGCTATGCTTTTCCCCGCGGGCGGGTGCTGTTCTTTGATATGCCGGAGGTGGTCAGTGACTGGTTGGACACACTATCAATGCCACGGGACAATGCAGAATAATCCAGAGGTGCTGAAGGCAGTCAACGGGACCAGGAGGAGTAGGGCCACCGGTGTCTGCTACCATCGTACCGTGCTGCGGTGGATTGTTATCCTTTTTTTGGGGTCAATGATACTCTTAAAGACAAACCCTGGGGCGGCGGGGAGTTCGGGACTTTTCCTCCTCCGGGGGTGTTTCCTTTTCTACTTGTAGATTAGTTTTCTGGGGTAGGGCCACAGGCACATTGCAGAATGGGGTGGTTTTCTGGTTTTATCGCAGGGGTGCAGGGTGGGGGGTTGTTTTTCTGGGTATTTTGGGGGAGGGGTGGTTCCTCTTTTTACTGTTTGCATTGTTTTCGAGGCTACGTATTGCTGAATGGCTTATTCTGTGTTTCCTTCGTGGGGGTTGGGGGACCCTGCTACTTTTTTCGGGATGGGGGTAGGGGGCTGAGAGTCTTGAGTTGGAATGTCAACGGCTTCGGGGACAAAATAAAACGGGGGAGTGTACTCCAATATGTAAAGCGCCATTCCCCCGACATTGTATTACTGCAAGAAACACACTTGGTGGGGAACACAATCCATGTAATGAACCGGAGGGGCTACCGATTGGTGGCACATTCGGGATTCACTTCGGGCTCTAGAGGGGCTGGGGTTATGATCCGTAGTTCCCTTCCCTTGGAGATTGATGAAACGATATTGGACGATAGGGGAAGGTATGCAGCGATTGTTGGCAGGTGGGAGGGGAGAACGGTCGCCATCCTCTCAATATATGTCCCCCCGGGTTTGCAGGCCACCACATTTGTCGACCTGGGGAAACTGGTATTGAGGCTTCCTGAGGGGATTCTGGTGGTTGGAGGGGATCTCAATTCGGTGGTTAAAGGCCTGGAGGATCGACATCCCCCAGGGCTCATCCACCATCGCAGTCCTGCCTTAGTGGTTTCTTGGAAACGTTTGGTATGGTGGATTGTTGGCGGATGCTTCACCCAGGGCAGGCCCACTATACTTTCCACTCCGGGGCCCATGGGAGCTTAGCTAGACTGGACTATAGTCTCGTGCCCGCAGCCCAAGCTACAACGGTGTGAGAGGCCCGACATTTGCTGAGA
Organism: Lissotriton vulgaris; assembly: GCF_964263255.1. Taxonomy (NCBI): domain Eukaryota; kingdom Metazoa; phylum Chordata; class Amphibia; order Caudata; family Salamandridae; genus Lissotriton; species Lissotriton vulgaris. The sequence goes on along the minus strand of NC_141687.1, from coordinate 697,064,894 downwards.
GGCATCTCGGATCACTCCCCGCTATGGGTCCATATAGATCTCCATTTAGACGCAGGGGGCCGGATCGCCCCAATTAATCCCTGGCATCTCCGTGTTCCGGAGACCAGGGCTGGGGTGATCAAAGCCATTGATCACTACTTCGCTGAAAATGTGGGATCGGTGTCTTCGTCTGTGTCCCTATGGGAGGCCTTTAAAACTGTGATACGGGGACAGACGCTGTCGCTGGTCGCTAGCTCTAAGAAGCGCCACAATGGAGAGGTGGAGCAGATGGAGTCTGATATAGTGGCTTTGGAGAGGGATCTTGAGTGTGGAGTCACGCGTGAAAAGGTGCATGTGTTGCAATTGAAGCAGTCTGACTATAAAGCCTTGGTTACGAATGCTGCGAAAGCCATGAGACGAGAGCAACAGGGCCGTTTGTATGATGTGGGCGACAAGGCGGGGAAGTTGATAGCTTGGCTGGACAAGAGGGAGAGACTGAATCGAGTGGTGCCGGTGGTTGAGCGAGTGGATGGTGTACGCGTGACGGATCCATTGGAGATTGTGGAGGAGTTCGCCTGCCACTTCCGAACGGTGTATGCGCCGGTATCGGACCGGCCGGAGCAAGACTCCCAACTTTTGCTTAGGGATATCGCTTTGCCTTGCTTGTCCGAATCTGACAGAGAGCTAATGGAGGCGGACTTCTCCACTGATGAAGTAGCGCTCGCTATTCGCTCCATCCGTTCTGGGAAAGTCACGGGTCCGAACGGCATACCCATCGAGTAGTACAAGTTTTGTCCGAACAAAATGGCGTCGTACGTTCGCTCGATGTTCTTGGAGTCCAGGGAGATGGGTTCGCTTCCCCCTGACCAGCGTTTAGCGTCTATCGTGGTGATCCCTAAAGAGGGTAAACCCCGTGAATTCTGTACATCCTATAGACCTATCTCACTTCTTAATGTGGAGCCCAAAATTTTGGCAAAAATGTTAGCTAACCGTCTGATTAAAGTGATCGGTGATTTGGTGCACCCGGACCAGTCCGGCTTTATTCCGGCCCGCAATACTGCGTTGAATTTACGCCGTCTTCATGGCGTGCTGGCGATGGCGGAGACGCTGCGTGAGCCAGCCATTTTGGTTTCTTTGGATGCCACTATGGCATTCGAGACAGTGGAATGGCCATACCTATGGGCAGCACTGGCGAAGTTCGGCTTCGGGCCGGTGTTCATCGGATGGGTCCGGTTGCTCTATGAAGAGCCCCTAGCCCAGGTAGTCGTTAACGGTCGAGTCTCGGCTCCCTTGGTTCTGGGGAGGGGCACGGGACAGGGGTGCCCTCTGTCACTGCTGCTTTTTGCTTTGGCTCTGGAGCCCTTGGCCGCATGGTTGCGATGGGAGCCGTCCCTCAGAGGTATCAGGTGGACTCCAGGTTTTGAAGATCGCATCTCACTTTATGCGGACGATATTCTCCTTTACCTCACCTCCCCTCGGAAATCTCTGGGGGTATTGTTCGACGTCCTTAATTCCTTTGGGAGGAACTCTTGACTAGTCATCAATTGGGGGAAATCTTGCGTTGACTCGCTCACAGACGATGCTCTACTCGTACCGCGCAATTGTACGATACAGATTTCAACCACCGGGTTCAAATATTTAGGTATCTATGTCTCGCATGATCCAGCTGTTAGGTATCAGCGTAACTTACTCCCCCCGCTTCTTCGCCTAAAAGCGGACGTGAAAGCCTGGAGCAGACTGCTGCTGTCCCTGGTGGGCAGAGCAGCCCTATTCAAAATGATGTCCCTCCCTAGATTTTTATATGCGCTCCAAAACACACAGGATCTAGTGCCTTCCAGCTACTTCCACGAGATCGAGTGCCTACAAAGGAAACTGCTGTGGGCCGGATGTCCCCGGATTGCCTTGGCTAAGCTTACGCTGCCTTGGTATGATGGCGGTATAGCGTTACCGGATATAAACCGATATTACTGGGCCTCACAACTGAGCTCAGTCAATCATGCGATGTATGGTCCAGCCTCCAACCCGGCTTTTGCTATGGACAAATGGTTGCTGCCGGGCGGGGACTATAACAGGGCGCTTTATTCCAAACGGTCTGATGTTGCGTTGACGGGGCCCACCAGAGTGGCGGAGCGGGTCTGGTATAACGCTAATGCTGCTATGGGCTGGTCGGACACTCTCACTCGAGCGACTCCACTCCACACAGCTGAGAGGTTGGGCAATTTGTGGACCACCAAGGGATTTGAAAAATGGGACCTCATTGGGATTAGTAGGGTGGGGGACCTTTGGCGGAAAGACAGGATAAAGTCCTTTGAAGAGCTGCAACTTGAATTCAAACTCAGCAATCGAGAATACTTTCGGTACCTGCAGGTCCGACACGCACTTTCCTCTGTTTTTCCGGCCGGCGTGCTCGTTCCAGAATCCTCACCCCTGGAGGATAGAGTACTCGACGGACATGTCCCGGACAGTACGATCTCACTTATATATAAAAAGCTGGTAAATGATCGAGCAGACCTTCTTCTGCAACTCCGTACGGCCTGGACCAGTGATGGACTGGAACTGGATGATGAGGACTGGCAGGCGGCGATATCCTCCCCAAAGGAGGTGGCAATCCCGGCCCGTCTGAGATTGGTGCAATTGAAAATCCTACACCGCATATACATGACCGGTCCTCGCTTGTTACGTATGGGGATTGTTTCGGATGATTTATGTAAGCGTGGGTGTGGAATGGTGGGTACATTTCTTCATATTCTGTGGGAGTGTCCGGCGGTAGTGTCTTTTTGGAATCGTGTGCATGGTGTCATGACCGAGGTGACGGGTGTTTCGCTTTTACCTGAGGCCCGAAGGTGTCTATTGAATGTGTCGGAGCTCAACGATTATAATGTAGCGCAGACACAGTGGGCCACCTTGGGTAATATGATCGCTAAGCGTGACATCGCGCAATTGTGGGGATCGTCGAGAGCACCCAGTTTGGCGGATTGGTCTAGAAACATGGACTGGTGCATGTTTCGTGAAACAACAGTCTATATTGCTCTGGGCAGGCCCAAGAAGTGGGGGAGGGTATGGAATCAGTGGAACCAGTACCGTGGTGAAATTTGTACTCCCCCTTTTGTGCCTCCACCTAAGGTGTTGCACTCCCCTTAGCGTGATGTTCCTTCTAGTCTGGATTTTTGTCTATGTATTGCTGGCTTGCACTCTTTCCCCCTTTTCCCCCTCCCGTCTGCTCTTCTTATAGCTTTTCAATTTCACTTGTTACTACGCAACAGTTGTAGGTGTGGTACTCCCTCCCCAAAAGGATTACTTATGTATCGGCCTTGCGTTTAGCCTCCGCAGTTATTTTTCCTTTTTTGGTTGAGTGGTTTTCAAAATACAAAACAAAGGCCCACATGCATCATTGTTTCATTTTGCACTTCCTAATTGCGATTTTTAGGGAATCGCAAATTAGGAAATGCAAAATGGGATGCATGTACATTTTCTCAAAATATTTGAGAATCGGTAAAAATCGCAATTTTTACCGATTCTCAAATATTATGCGATTAGCAAAGTGCGAATTCGCAATTCCCATTCATTCCTATGGGCTAAAATGCCCATAGGACTGAATGGGAATTGCGAATTCGCACTTAGAATATCGCAAATCCTGATTGCATTTCAAGGGTGGAGAGGGGGGTTCAAATGACCCCCCCCTGCACCCATGAAATGTTGTTTTCGCATCATGTTGCACACACACATGTCCTAAGGACATGTGTGTCAGTAACATGAATGTGTAAAAAATGCTTTTGCAGCGTTTTTAACACTTTTTGCAAATTTACCGAGTGGTTCAACCACTCGGTAAATTTGACACCCTAATTGCGAATTCGCAATTATAAAAGTAATCATGCATTGCTTTAAAGAAATCGCAAATTTGCGATTTCTTAAAAGCAATCGCATTTTTAGAAATCGCAAAAATGTTGCGAGTTCTAAAAATGCTTGATGCATTCCAAAAAGCATTTTTGGAATCGCAAACGGACGATTTTAAGGAATGACACCGTTTGCGACTCCAAAAATGCTTGATGCATGTGGGCCAAAGACCTTATTCCTCCTGCGATTCATGTATGACATGACATGTTTGTTTAATTGCCGCCGGGCCCTAGGGTTGTCGGCTGAAGGGCTGTGTATTCATTCATCCTGTTATGATCATTGGAAATGTTCCCAGCCGACCCGAAGTGGCTGTATGATTGCTATTGTATATCCATGCTTATCAATAAAGGTCTTTAAAAAAAAAAAGAAAGTAAAACTGAAATGAGATTCTTGGCTCATTTCAGTTTCGGTTTAACTGAAATTACGTCAGTGTGACGAGTTCGCTGATCGTCATTTTAGGGAAACCAAAGCTGCAGCCTCAGGAGCTACGGAAGCTCTTCCCCAGCTCCCTAGGCTGTTGGGGGTGAAAGGGAATCCCTCTGATGCCCGCACCAGAGGGATTCCCTGTGCCATGTGCGAGGATGGCCGGGGGCCGTCCTAATGCACATGGGCATTGGTGCATCGAACGGCCCCCGGCCGTCCGACTCACCAAAGTGGTTAAGTAATCCCTTCGCAAAATCATCAAATGCATTTATTTTATATTTCCACCCTTTCCTCAGAAGTAAGAAGATTCACTTTGTTCACTGTCGGTCCGTTCCCAGATGCCCTCTCTGAGTTTGCAATTTTATCAATGCATTTCTGTCAAGTTTTGCTGAATCAAGAAAGAGTTTTTGTCTTTAGAGCACAAGAAAGGAATTTCACAAAAAGTTCTCACACCGTTAAAATGAACACTTAGGCTACATTCTGGTTTTCCAACAAGGAATGATACTAGAATAAGCTGCAAGCATTCATACTATCTGTCTTTGCTAAATTAAGCATTTTAATCATGTCAGATGCTTTATTATGTAGACATGGTTTCATTCAGACACCTCTTAAAAGTTATCGTCATCACATTTTCAGTGTTAATTAGGTTTAGTTTCTCAAACCACGTGATTACATGCTTAGGTAAATAATATTGGTTTCTCTCTTTGATTACGTTTTAACATTGTCATGTTTTAAATACCTCTGCATGCTTTTACGATGCAGTATGATATCTCATGTTTTTCATTTTAACCATTTTACACGATTCCATCAAGAATTAATTATGATAAATTTCTTTTGACAGTAAGAATTGATAGAAGCAACCGTTATTTAACTTTTACGCTCCATCAGTATGTACCTATGCATTACCACATTTGTATAGAATGAAAATCTTTTTATTGTTTATCTAGACAGTAAACCTACATATAGACCTCAGTCTTGTAGAAACCAAATACAGACTCCTGTCATGTGCAGAGAATTAGTTTAGTGGGTAGACAGTGTATTAACTTGTTACACAGTAAAACATATTTCTCTATTGTCCTTCCACGTATAAACATATCAAGTCTTTAAGTAGATAGAGAACACTTCTAGATTGTGCTGTACATATGATGTAAGTGTGTCTGTATTTGTGCAAATACTAACTACATAGTACATTATGTGGAGTTGTGTCCTCCAAAAATGGCAAATCTTGTGCTTCGGCTCTATTGGATTATCTTAAATCTTATTATTCTTTTGTTACCTTTTCAGATATACCTCACATACATTAATCCGTTCTTCCAAGTCTTTCAGCCATCCATCTGTCTTGGCACAGGTTTACTACTCCATCTAATAGCTACTGTGTTTTAGCCAGGAGCAGGGTTAATGTTGCACACTTTTTGTGCGTCTTGGTTTTAGCGGTGAACAGGTGTACCCATGTGCCCAGTATACCCTCCTTTGGGGACATTTGTCATGCATTTCTAAAGCCAACCTGATTTCATTACATCTCTACTTTTGGACAAGTTCAGATGAAAGAACAAAGTGTGTGCCACACTTGTGGTAGTCACACTTTTTATTACTGTCTATCTTGTGCTGCAGCGTTGGGGGGCAAAAAGGTGTTGTGTAGCACAGGCAAGTGGAACAATGTAAATCTGAACTTGGGAGCACTTTGTCCCATTCCTTGTCTGTAACCTCTTCTCTGCACTCTAACTCCCTTTTGCCCTTTAGGTTTAAGGTTTTTTTTTTTGGTTAGGAATGTCCCCTGCATGGTATGTGGATGTGTACCCCTACTCTGAGTTCCTGGATGCATGTGAAACTGGTATCCTGGCTTTTATTTTGGCCTTGGTGTCACGCTAATCTATTGTGAGTGTATAGGTCAAGGCCTTTTTCTGAATACATGAGGTCCAGGACTTTTGACCTGGAAGAGTGCACTAAGCGTCCCCTGAAAGTGGATTACTGTCCCTTTCCGGGATGTATCACATAAAGCAGTGTTGGCATCATACCGTGTTTAGTGATTTGTTGTATGACCAGACAATTTGGTGTGCGTCAGTGGGAGCTTGGTATACTTATAACCCTTGAATAAAGCTCCACTATAATGTGAAACCCAGGATCTAGTGCAGACATTCCATATGCATGTCAAGTGTGTGTGCATGTACAGTGAGCAAGCGATACACTTATGGTCTGAGTGTGTATGAGAGAAAGTCTAAATATCGAGGCCAGGGAATCCATTAAGATGTCCCTGGTTGAAGCATGACACAAGCTGAAGGATGAGGATAGCTTTCCCAGACAGTGTATTGCCTGCATTTCTGTTAATGGAGAATGGAAACCTGCACGCGCAAATGATAAAGGATTAAGATGGATCTGCCTTTAGAAATTTCCTCAAACCATCATAAGCAGGGTGCTGCTGATTAGTTCTCCCTGACTACTACAGTTTGGTAAATGGAAGGGGTGAAGTGTGGAAATTCAGTTTGTTGTTCGCATAAGGAAAATGAGACAGGGCCTATGCTTGTGTCTGTCTCTGATAACAAATCTTCGAAAGCTGATGACTGCTAAATGCAGTGATCACACACTTCATTGTGCCTCTGTTTCTATTCTCTTTGGAGCCAGCCTCATTGCCGCCTCCATGAACATCATCCAGGATCCAGGATCCAAACCACCTCACTTTGTTCCAGTTCCTAGTTCTTCTTGACCAAGAAAGAGGGAGTTCCACTAAGTACTCAAATAACTACTGGTTATCCTGGGCTTTTTTCTATCTCAAACCCAGTCTCCCAGAGCTGAGGGGAAGAGTCAATACTTTCTGCTGGAATAGCTGTGAATCCGACTGGAATACCGCCTCCTTAGAAATATAAAGAAATGTACTTGGAGTAGAGACTGCCTGCGGTAGTCGGAGCATGCTCCTGGGGTGAGGAAAACCCAGTGGAAGCCGACAATCCTGAAAGAACGATCCAGGAGTGACCCATGCTATGAAGGTTTCCCCCGGTCTCTCTGCGCAGTTCTTTCGGAGCTGTATATAGAACTGTACCAGAGAGTATTGGTCTATTGCCTGGCAGCCTATCCTAGGCCTTGTTACAGGTGCTGCTGCTGAAGGAGGAGGCAGAATTGCAGAATAATCTGGAAGTCTTAAACCAAGACTGCACTTGGAACCAGACACCACAAAAAAGACTGTGTCTAGAAACCGCAACTTCAGCACGCCGAAGTGCCGGTTTTCAGCTGCTGCTACCGAAAATGTGTGCTGCTACATAAGCTGCCATCAGAGCCAGTCCTATGAAGAGCGTCCCACTTGTGGCAGTCTCTCCTGTGTTCTATAAACGAGGAGTCTACATCATGAGGGAGAGGATGCTACCCATGCCCGTCACACTGTACGTATAGTTGTCAATCTCCAAAAGTTACCTGACCGGTTTAACTGCACCTGGAGATACGAGAGAAACTGAGATGAGTGTGCAGATCAGTAGTGGTGGTGTCAGGAGTTTACTGAAATATCCTCAGGGTCGTGCCGAGGCTCAGTGGAGTCCACCTCTCGACAGCTCCAAGTCCTGAATTTAGAGATTAACTCGGACTGTTGGGGTGGTCAAGCGGGGGAAGGAAAGCGTAGGAACTTCAGGGAGGGAGATCTGAGAATGACAATAAAGAGTAGTTAACAATCCTGTTCCTCTAACCTTCATTCAATAACTACTTTACTCGGAAAGCATAAAAGCATATGAAATGTGTGTAAGAGCTACCTGTAAAGGAAAAGAAGGTGCCCTATACCAGGACAGATGAGAGGGTGTTTTCAGGATACCAACACGTCTACTATCATCGAGAAAAAACAACATAAATATTCTAGGTAAATGCCTTTCTAAAGAAGTCCTAAGCATGCGTACAATAGGAAACACCTAGTCAGCCTCACCTTACCCAGATTGGTATGTGGGCAGAACTCAAAAGTGTTGGACAGCGACTGACTTACTGGTCACCTCCTACTGACCTTCCCTGTAGGAAACTTTAAGAACACACAAGAAAGAAAGGCCTCAGTTATCCATTGTTTCTCCTGGTACTCCCCTTGTTCAAAGAGAAAGCATAGTCTTTGCAAATGTTCACAGCAAAAGTTCCCAGTGTACTTATTCCGTATACCAATACAAATAAACAATAATTACGCTTGAGAGTTCCTTTACTCCACAAACCTATGTACAGGAAAATACGAAGAGAGTTTATCTTTTCTCCCAGCCTGTAAAGCTTGTTCAGATAGTCCCCACTCGTCTTCAAAGGTGGTAGAACAACACCTCCCTGATATTTGCCTTATTTTATGAAACAATAACAACAACTATTTAAATTTAATAAATCTCTCATAGAGGCAAATGACAAACTAGCCCCTCTGAAGTTACATAAGCAATACCCTCCTTCCAAGCAGGAAGTATGGTATTCTGAAGCTCTCAGAATAGAGAAGCAGGGATGCAGGAAGAAAGAAAAGAAATGGAGGAAAATGCGAACAGAGGAAAGCAAGAAAGCATATCACGATGCCCAGTCTAGATATTATAAAAATATTAAATTGGCACGGAAGAATAGCCTTGCTCAGCAACTCGCAGAGGCGGGCAACTCCTCTAAGGAATTATTTAAAATTTTACAAGCATTTGTAAAACCAGTCGCATGCGAAAGCCCAGATGATTTTTCTCAATCATTTTGTGATGAAATTTCTTTGTTTTTTGATAATAAAATTAATTTGATTCATGAGAAAATCATGAGGGCTTCCAGCAAAAAGAGTATCACCTCCATTCCGCCTACTCCTCCTGCCCAGAGAGATGCCTCACTTGTGGCATTTCCAGCAGTTAGTGATTTGGATCTACTCCCCCTTATGAGTCACATAAAATCGGGCTCTCCTGGAGATTTTCTGCCCGCCAAAATAGTTGCCTCCCTGAGTACTCTGCTTGGACCCCATATCCAAGCAGTAATAAACCATTCCCTCAGGGAAGGACTTGTGCCTAAGGAGTGGAAAAAAGCAGTGGTGAACCCTATCCGAAAGAACGCGGCGCTCCCATGGACGGACCTCTCAAACCTCTGACCCATCTCCCTCCTGCCCTACCTTAGCAAAATGACCGAGAGACATGTGAACACCCCCCTGTCTAAATACATCGAGGCAGCGGAGGGCCTGGACTCTTCTCAATCTGGGTTTAGGCCAAATCACAGCACCGAATCTGCCCTCCTCTCAGTGACCGATAACATCAGGATGTCACTGGATGGTGGGGGCTCTATGATTCTGGTGCTGTTAGATTTATCCGCTGCCTTCGACACGGTGTCACATGAGATACTTCTCGGTCGTTTGAGGGAGAAGGGCATAGGAGGCGTATCTCTGTCCTGGCTGGAGAGCTTTCTTTCAGGCCGCTCACAAGGAGTCAGATTGGGCTCCCACTATTCCATCTTTAGGGAGCTCACCAAGGGAGTGCCACAGGGCTCATGCCTAAGCCCTACACTGTTTAATGTGTATGTGGCCCCCTTGGCACACATTGTAAGAGCACATAGGTTCACCCCAGTGTCATATGCTGATGACACTCAGCTTTTGTTCCCCTTTCAGACCCTCACGGCTGCAATACAAAAATCTTTTGGGGACGGAATGAGGGCAGTATCGGACTGGATGGCATTAAATTGCCTCCAGTGCAATGTAGTGTGGTTCTGTAATTCTCAAACCTGACTGCATTTTAGTCTTGCCCTCACGTAGGCCAGTGAAGTAGGACCAACGAACAAGTGGCCTTGCCTTCTGAGTTTGTGCATATATTAATTTGGGTTTTTCTGACTCTGAATGAACTGCAGAGAGAGTAACCCTTTCCACCTGAAACTGACCTTTTGCAAAAACCAGTTTCACTAGCTGATCGTTGTCTGAGTTTTTCAATCACTGTTCAGGACCTCGTTAACCTTTAGTTTCCTTGCACATATCTTATCCTGAACAATATCTAAATTGTTTCTTTCCTTAAAACTTTCTTTTCTAAACATGGGCTTTTGCCATGCGTCGTGACTGCCATCTGGTGGTGCCTTTTATGTAGGTCTCAGAAGTTAGTCTGTGAGCAAAGCAGTCTGGCCTATCGTGGATCGTATATATATATATATATATATATATATATATATATATATATATATATATATATATATATATATATATATATAAACTAAGGATTTCTTCGTGTGCTGGAGTTAATTTCAGAAGCTGGCCTTTCACCTGGAATTGACCCTGCCAAGCCAATTTCCCTGCAAGATCGTGATTTACTTTCCCAATCACCATTCAAGACATTTGTTAACTTTTAAGTTTCTTTACGTCTCTGTTATCCTGCACATTATCTGAAACTACTTTTCTTGACTGTTTCTTCATTTCATGGGTTACGCTTTCAATTAAGGGTTTGTTCGGGCCTTCCAGATTATTATTTAGATAGGCCTAAATATTAACTTGTGGGTTGGGACACTGTAAAATGAGCTTCACTGTATGATGCTGTGTGATGTCATGTACTTTCTATTGGTTGAATTTTGGTGCAGGGGCATGCATTTTAAATGTACCTTTTTGTGTATAAATAGGGATGTCTCGCCTTAGTAAGTTTCTTGAGTTGTACACCGTGTTGTATTGCTGGGATTTCTGCTACTAGTTGCAGCTAATAAATTTGATCTCTGACGCCACCTAGAAGTATTCCGTGTCTCTGTATACCAAGGCAAGGGAACCTAGAGGACTTTGGGCGTGTCCCTGACGCCGCTGGGTACTTGAAAACCCGGTTCTTCAGTAGGCAAGACGGAGGTCATGTTGTTTGGAGAGGCCACTCTCTTGTGGTCTGCAGAATGGTGGCCCCCGGATTTGGGACCAGTACCGAGTCCTAAACAGACCGTAAAAAATCTCGGTGTACGGCTTGATAAGGCACTTTTGTTTAAAGAACACACAAATCAAGTAGCAGGATCTTGTTTTCATATCATCGGAATGCTACGACGTGTCTTTCCATTCCTATCAGACATCCATAGGAAAACACTTGTCCAGATGCTGGTAATTAGTAGGCTGGATTACTGTAATGGCCTGTACATCTCGGCCAATGAGGAACAACTGCAAAGATTACAAGTAATCCAGAACACTGCAGCGAGACTTGTTCTCAATGCCCAACCCAGGACAGCTTCACGTCCTCTCCTGGACAAACTTCACTGGCTGCCCATCAGGCAGCGTGTAAAATTTAAAATCTGCTGCACAATACACAAATGTCTGTTTGGTACCGGACCTAAATATTTGAAAGAAAAATTCATCCCGTATAGTCCGGGGCGCACTCTGCGTTCTAGCAGTCAGCAACTGCTCCATGTCCCCAGGATTAAAAAATCTAGACAGGGAGGTCGTGCCCTCTCCTACAAAGGCCCTACTTTGTGGAATTCACTCCCTTCTACTTAAAAATTAAACACTAACTTTCAGTCCTTTAAAAAGACTTTAAAAACGTATTTATTTCCTGCCTGCTAATTTATCAGCAAATTGACACCATCACAGTCCATGAATCATGATTAGGTTATTTTAGTAAGAGCATAAGCGCGGAGATACCCCTTCGGGGGTCGAGTTCCTGCGCTATACAAATAAATAAAAAATAAAGGGTGATGGGACATTGAGTTCATACTGCCCCAGAGGGTCTCACGTACTCCGACTCCGTAGCTAGCTGTCAGTGTACACGGAGTTGATGTGCCCTGACAGTTGGATACGATGTTGCTAGTGCCTCTCAAAAGCATATCCCAAGTATCCTTGGCAGCTTTGAGCCGGCTGCCATATTGCAGGAGCTTGTCTGTCTGATTTCAAATGTCTTTATTGCTTCCCTTAAAGTTATACATTTCTCATGAGTTTAATGTCCATCATTCCATGTTTTAACAAGTATTTTGCAGTCCCCTCTCTGCAAAAGGTAGGAAATCTTCATGGGGGTGCCCCTGTTGCATGGGGTGACTTTACATTTCCATCCTCTTTGCCTGTTGCCATTGTTACACTGCGTATAATATCAAGACCCGTTGCATGTTGTCTGCTTTTGTTGGTGCAGAAAAGCAATCATTGAGATTTCACTCATCTGAAAGCAGGTCTCTGACTATGCCTGGCCCTTAAAAAAGCTGCTGGTAAGAAAGTGGAATGCCACCTTTCTCCTATCTCCATTTCATAGTGACCCATTTTACCCTGATTCAGGATGCTATCCATTTGGCTCAGGATATTTTTAATAACTCTTTATTAATGTTGACATGTCAATCAACAACACCCTCCTTTTCCCCTTCTGTCATTTAGGGAATCTCACCTCACACATTGCATAAAAGATACATTACTGAACAGAAATCACAGCTTACAACCATATGTTGCAAAATGCCTATACTGTTCAACGTAAGGCCTCAATTACAGTGCTGAAGAATATTAGTCCGGATCCTTTCGTTCTGCTGAGTATTCTCCCCGGTCCTCTTCATTTAACTCTCTTCAAATGCAACATCGACCAAATCCCATTCTTAAATACCACCCTGACTTCCCATTTGGTTTTACAGTTTTTTTTATCACGTTACCACATCCTGCCTTCACCCACTTACTCATTTCAGTGTCCCATTGGGGTCTCGTTGGGGCGGTCAATTTTATCCATCTAAACCAGTGGTCGAAGTGGTGGAAAAAAGTAAGGGAACTGTGCACGGAGAATCAGAGGGTGGAAATAACCCAAGGATTGGGGCAGTGGGCGGAGTCAGAAGTGTGGCCAGAAGGAGCAAAACATACCTATTTTTAGTATTTGTTTTGCATTTCACTGACCAGTGACAGCTCATTACGTTATTTAATTCAAATTGACATTAAAATACATTCGCAAATTGGGATACGTATCCAATCGCAGAATGTCCCAAATGCGCTTCAAAGTGCTATCACAAGCCATTTGTCTCTTAGCCATGCAGTTTGTCATCAGCGCTTTTCCTCCCCTTTTCCACAAAAGCAGTTCTCAATTGCTGCTTAATTCCTGCGACTTCAAGGTAGGCAGCACATGTTAAAAGTGCTAGTGCATGAAGCAAAGAGACTGTGAAGTTTGGTGTGCGTGCAAATCCTGGATTGCCGAGCCCTGATGAGTTGTATCTACTACTGCTAAAACAAGGCCAATGGAGGTACCAATGGGTGAGGCGGACCGACATTAAGGGTCCTGTGACCTCAGGGACAGAGTCACTGTCGCTCTAGGGTGTGCTTCTTAATATGGCTGTCAACAAGACTGGAGGTGAGCTTCAATATGGATTGCTTTGAAAATTAACCCACACTTGCCACCCGAGGGTCCACCCGCTAATGCTAAGACACCAGGGCTTTTAAGGTCTAGCGGGGCCTTCTGAGGTCTAGCAGGGGAATGTGTTCTCAGGAAAGTGGCCAGGTGGACTGTCATGAAGGCTGAACCTGGTTCCCCAGTTCCAAATTCGCATCTCTGGCGGAAGTGCCACATCCTCTCCCCCACTGGACACCATTCTGCCCCACTTAGAGAAAATTGAACTGCCTTCAACTACAACCAAATTGTGCCCCTCTATAATCACCTAGATGAGATTAAATTCAAATTATACACTAGACATTCTGGTAAAAGCAAGCAGTCATAACAAATACAACTTAACACTTTTACACTCATTATTCAGAAATCAATGAGCATTTTTGCCAGAAAAGTTAAGCACATGACTACAGGGCCCAGAAGGGACCCGTTTCAGTGTCCATTGCTTATTTCCTTACAAAACAAAGGCAGTATGGTTTAAAAATACCACATCCATGAACACATTTTACTAACTAAAATAGGTTTCAAGTTTTAAGTTTCAAGTTTAATGTTTATTGCTTGATTAATTAAAATAATCACAAACCCCACCCCCTACATAAAATAAATGAATTGCATCTACACAGGCAGCTAGGATTGTCATTATGCGAGCGATCGTATTATGTCTGTGCTCTGTCTGCCATACATTCGAGTGTATAAAATTCTTTTATTATAAAATCATACTAAAACTGTATGAAGATCAAGTTACAGCGAAGAAATAAAATTTCATGGACCTCCAAGTAGGAGTGTGGGGAGGTGTTACATACATTTAAGTTTAGACATCGTCCGCTTGCGATAGGCAGCTGTCTACCAAATTCATATACTTGACTCATCGGCAAGCCAGAATGCATGACGAACCCTCCAGCCAGCTTATCACTGCTAGAGCGAATGTTCAGGTTGATTAAAATCGCCTTTAGGTACTGTCTCCTTTGGCTTAACATGGCTGGACTGGCACACAACAAATGGGTCGGGGTTTCCCTTTGGAATCCGCATAAGCGACAACCTTCTGACTTAAAACCTGTCGCCCAAGAGGGGGATAAATCCTTGGAGACGTGCACCCCCATCCTGAACTTTAAGAAGCACATCTTTAAGTGGGAACTAAAGTGGGCGGATAAGTAGGCTTGTGGCTTTGTAGACCTATATGATTTCATAACTGTCCATCCGTGCCGCCTCTTTGTAAGCACCGATTTATCTTCCAGTAAAGATTTCTTTTTGCTCGCGACATTCACAGTTTTATTAAAAGACACTCGATCCATCTTGTTCTCCCATGCTGGTTGGAGTTACAAAGTGGCCAGAGATGTACTCGGGAAACTCCCCCAAGAGTTTGGAATTTCTTGCTCGTTCTGTGACCTAACTTCGTCCCAGCAAAGTCTGTTTAGAGTGTCTACTTCGGATAGCTGGAGAGTGTGGCAGAATTTAATGAAGTTGCTCATTGCCCTGTATTTAAGATCCTGGAGCCCGAATTCCAGTCTTACCTGGGCAGGCGAGGCGCATTTTGGCAAATCAAAAACCGATTTGTAGATTTTTGACTGTAATTCATTCTGAAAATGCTAATCTTTTCCACGCCAGGGGACTAGGCCGTAGGACACACTTGGTTGGATTTGGGCAGCCATAACTTTTAACAGATGCAAATATTTTGGGTAGTCCATTTTTCTGCGCAAGGATCTGTGAGCATAGATCAAGGACTGGGTCTTTGCTCTAAGGGCCAGTCTGTGCTCTTTGTGACTTGTGCCCTGCCCGATTATTTCGCCCAGATATTTGTATGAGTTTTTTTCTTCCACGTGAGCCCCGTTAACCCTCCATTTAAACTTTAATTTCCTACTGTCAACCAAGCGGGCGACTTTTGTTTTGTCTTTGTTTATCTCTAGCTGTTCCGAGTCCAAGTAGGATTTCAGGTTATTTATTGATCTTTGTAGCCCCACTGGGGTTTGGCTTAGCAAGACTATATCGTCTGCGTATTGGAGGATTGGGACAGGCTTGTTTGCTAGTTTCGGAGGGTGGCAGTCTGGGTTTTCAAAGTGTAGGGCAATATCCGATAAGTACAGATTAAAAAGGCTTGGGGCCAAGACACAGCCTTGCTTAAGACCACTTTGTGTAAGAATACTTCCGGTGGTGCTCAACCCATTTCCCAACTTGACTCTTGTCCAGGTGTCAGTGTACAAGTTTACGATGGCAGTGAGGAGTACATTTGGTAGGCCCCATCTTTTGAGTTTGCTCCATAAATGATTTCGGCTGACTCTGTCAAATGCTGATTTGATATCCACGAAACAGGCAAAGAGACGAACCTTCCTTCTTTGCGCCTGTTCTGTCAGGAGGGCTAGGGTTGCAAGATTCGATTGAGTTCCCATGCCTTGCCTGAATCCGGTTTGAAATTTGGGGATGATGTTTTTTTCCTCCATCCAGTCTTGCAGATGGTTCAATAGACACATGGCATATAATTTTGCTTCCACGTCAATCAACAAGATTAGTCTATAGTTCCCTGGCTTGCCGTGGTCTCCCTTTTTGTGTATGGGGTGGATGACATTACCCCTCCAGGAAACTGGGATGTTAGAATATACATAAATCTCATTGAAGACTGGGGTTGCTCCTGAAAATTGCATTTGGTATGCCATTTGGCCCAGTCGCGCCCTCAGACGTTAGTTTCTTTATGAGGCTTTTCAATTCTTTTGCATTTGTCACAGGAGTTTGCTCTTTAAACGTGGAGTTTGAATGGGCTGAATTGTCTGTTGATATTACATGACTCGATATGGCTTGAGCCTCCTTTTGGTCATGGTGTTGCACCTGGGCTTGTTGTTCTAGATCCCTCATGGGTTGGTTGAACAGGGTGTTTAGGTGGTCTGTCCAGATTTCTGCACCGATTCCTACCTTTTGCTGAAGTGTTGGACCAGCTGTTAAAGTATTAATGATCCCCGAGAAATCGCTGCTGTTGGATTTTTTGCTAGCTGTTAATAGTTGCTGCCAGATTGAATCTTATATGCTGTTTTTGCTTTCCCCAACTTCTTTCTATAAGCGCTCCTTAGTGCCTGCAACAATATTTTTTCTTGTGTTAAGCCCTTTTCTCCCTCTCGGGATTGGCGTCGCACTTCTCTCGCGATCTCTCTTTTGCACATTTTGAGATCTTGAGTGAACCATGGCTCCCTTCTGGCTGTTTTTGAAGACCTCTGTTGTTTGGAAACCGGGAAGGAATGGAGCAAGAACTCATCTATTTGCTCCCAATGGTTTACTTGCGCCCGTTCTTGAACTGGGCCTTGGGTTTCAATAAAGGCCTTTACTTTGTCCTCCATTACTTCTGGGGCCACTCCTCGCCATTTTGCTTTGCGCAAATTGAAAGTTTCTTGGTGCTGGATAATGGTGTTACACTTCTGAGCAATTTTTGCTCTATTCTTCAGATTCAGTGTTAGCGGGAGGTGGTCACTTTCTCCTCGTGGAATTATTCTAAAACTGTTTATTTCTGAAAGCAGTTTTGTGCTAGTAATGATAAAATCTATTGTCGAGGTGACTTTACCACTCCGATATGTTGCCGCTGGGGGCGAGTCTAACGGGGATTTACCATTCATGATTATTAGGTCAAGTGCTGCTAGTTTGCAGACGAAATTGGACGCACCGTTCGGAACTTTACAGTTTCTTCCCCGTTTAGTCGCTAAAAGATTGGTGTTAAAGTCGCCGGCGATCAACATATGAGCATTTGTGTGGCTTTTCTGCAATGCTTTTAGTAGTTTTATAAGAGTTATGTATTTACCATTTTGATTCTTTCTCTCCGAATGAATGTAAACATTTATTAGGAGGAGGTTTATGGTTTGATCCTTGCTGGTTACCCTGGTCACTTGGATCCAGTTTGCCCCTGTGTCTATTTCTTCAGTTACCCAACTCAAATTTTGAGTTATGAAGGTTGATAAGCCCCCTCTTGGATGGCCATAATTTGAGTATCTTTCTGCCAGGCAATGATGTTCAATGAAACCGGGTATTGAGGTTATTCCCATGTTCCATGTTTCCTGAAGCAGAATAATTTGTTGTTGCATTAAAAAGGTTACTGTCTCTTGATCTTGGCCCATGTCCCTGAAGCCATGCACATTCCATGAACAGAGCAAGATGTTAATTAATTCATTGTTCCCCCTTACCGGTCCCGGTGATTGTATTCCTTGGTTATGTATGCTTATCATTCAGCGTTTTTGCAATCCAGGCCCAATCCTTGAGTTCCTGCGGGCTTCCCCCTGTGGTACCCAAGCTTTCGCTTTTGGGGTGCCTATTGGTTTTCAGGGATTTTGTTGGTGAGTTGGAACGTGCTCCGCGAAAGTATGTGTGCTGGTGTGTTCGGGGGGTTTGCTCTTCATTTGGATTGTTTAGGAAGGGATACGGGTACCTTGGGCGTTGCACTGCCTGGAGCCTGATTCCCCATGTCTCGAATCTTCCGCTCATTGCTACAATGTTGTCCACCAGGTCCTTGGACGCCCACGTTGTCAGGGACTCCTCTACCAACCTTCGGGGTGTTTCCCTGAATTCCACCGAGATTAGGTCTCGTGAACAGATTCATTTTAGTTCGGGGATTTCATGGAAAAGTCTCAAGAGGTTTCCCCTGTTGAGCGTGTCCTGGATGCCTTTTGATGAGTATTCCGGGATAAGAGACAGCTTCATTTAACACGAATCAATTTCAACTTGCTTTTCGGATGACTGTGGTGCGCTTTCATTTGTTCTCCATGGTCCTGTAAGGATTAGCGGGGTTCTTCACTACTTCCTTGTTCGTACTCTGCACGGTTTTTAATTCTTACCTCTTGCCTGGCATTTTTAGAGCCCGAGTTTTTTTGGGGCAACGTCTTTATTTGTGAGTCCGCTTGCTCCTGGCCTGAGAGCTTACAGTGGCGATCCTTTCCCCTTAGTATTACAGCAATTGATTTCAGGGGGATTTGAGGGCTGGTTGACAATGAGCCCTCCGACCTAGTTTCTGGGGGCTGGTGAAGTTCTGCTAAGTTGGGCCCCTCATGTGTCTCTGCTTGTTGCCATGCACAGTGTTGAGCTTTTTTTGCTTTGCCACCCCTCGGGCTGCTGTGTCCCGGCAATTGCTGATTTTCCGTGTGTACTGCTTCGTCTTGTTCATTTTCATGTAATTTTGTCTTCTTCAATTGCTGCATTGCCTGGATTACTTTACCGATTGCTTTGTCCTCACACACTTGGCTTCTAACTCCTTGTTTGTTTTGAGGCACAAAAAAAAGGTTTTGCCGTGTGCCTAGGACCTTGACTGTTTGCAAGGGAGGACTGTGAAAAGTGTGTCTGATTTCTTTTGTCGCTTTCACCCTCGGATAGGGAGCAATACGTTGGTTCTGTTTCCGTGGTTGATTTTACTGTGAAAAGTGGAAATAGTTTTACCGGGGCAGGGCTTGGTTGTTTGTTATATTTTAGCCTGGCCTTCCTCGCGCGCTTTCTTTCCCGTTTTGTGATTTAAACTCCTGCCTTTGTTATTGGCTGTGGTGCCACTATTAGATCTACTTGTTGACTTTGGTTTAGCTCTAGATGTGAAATTATTTGAGGGTCATTTTTATTTTTGGCTTCCTCGTTGTTGGCTTTGAATAGGTGGGAGTTTTGCTCTTGCACGATCGATTTTTGAGATGTTCCTTGGTAGGTAGTTTTTAAAGACTGTTTTGCTGCCCCTAGAACATCTTTTAAGAGTTCTGGTAGAGTTGCCAGTTTCTCATTGATTGGGCTACAGTGGCATGTAGCTAGTTGGTTATTCAAGTCAGTTTGCCTGTCTGGAGTTTCTTTTTTTGTTAATAGCGCAGTTATTACGTCCAGTTTTTTATTTACTCCAGCGATGTGGCTGGCCATCAGATTGATTAGGTCTATTTGGACATCCATTTTGTCAGATTGGAAATTTAGTACTCTTATAGAATGTTCCAAGGTGTGAATCGGAGTTTCAGCCCATTTCGTGTTGTGATGGTCATCATTATGTTGAGCCAGAGCTAACGAACCAGGGCTTGACCCATTTCCGGAAGAGATGGTTATTGGTGATGACAGGATTAGTTGTTTGTTTGTTATGGGACTGTGACCATCCTCCTGTGGTTCTGTCATGTTGACATCCTGAATTCTTTGAGGATTCTGAGGAGTTGACGAGACCAAAAGAGCTCTTCTTTGTAGGTTTGTTTTCATTGGACTCTGGGTACATTGCTCCATTTCCTGACCCATCCCTTCTAAAGACTCCAAGATTTCAATTAGGTACGCCTCGCTTGTATTGGAGAACGATTTGCGGGTCCGCAGTTCCTTTGAGGCTGCACTTGCTGCTGATTTTATTAGATCTATTTTTTCCTCCTTTGACCATCTTGTATTAGCACAGCACTGTTCCTTGTTTCCTTGGGGGGTTCGCCGACGTTAGGATTTACTATGAGTGAAGGATCTTTTTGTTCCTGTATTGGTCCTTCTGGACAGGAGTGAGATTTATCACGCTCTCTTCCTTTCCCCGCGGGGGCCTGTAGATCCAAGGATTCTGCAGTGTCTCCGGTAGTAATTATATTTACTTTTGCTGTGTTTTCTTTATGAGGTTCGGTTAATTCTCCCGATTTTATTTTGGGAATTAGTTCTGTCTTTTCAATATTTACCTGGTGCACCTGGGCTATTACTGATACCAATTTCCTGTCATCTGGATGAGCCAAGAGGGCGTGGCTAGCAGCCGATGAAGACGGTCGCAGCCTAGCGAGGCTCCCGACCCTCCGCCCATAATCCGCCGTTCATCCTGTTTTAGACCCGGGATTCCCGTGAAAATCGAGTCGATCCCGGAGGCAACACCCAGGTCTGTTCCGGTTCGGGTGGCGAGCCGAGGTGACTACCACAGCGAGCGCACCTAGGCGAGAAGTACCCGAGACGCCCGAGTGCAAGATGGCGGCATCCTGAATTGCGGCCGCCGGGGAACAACAGCGGGCCCGCCCCTGAGATCTCGCTGCCCGAGAGAAGCGAAGCACTGGTCTACCGGGAGGAAGCTGAGGCCGTCCAGTGTAACGGCGGACCCTGAGGTCAGTGTGGAGTCCGGTTGCGGGCGCGGCCCTGGCGAGGCTCCGCCCCATCTGCGAGGCACTCAATCTGGGCCCCGGCTTTGAGGCCTGCAACCCCAGTGGATGCTGCCCGGTCCTAATGCCTGGCAGGGCGCACGTGAACAGCCGATACACAGCAGGCTTTGGCCTCGGGAGGCTCTTCGAGGGATCCGGGCGCAGAAACTGCCCTGGTGCAGCCCGGCCCCGCCCGGGAGGATTACTTTAGGACCCGGCTTCAAGGCCCGCGATCCTGGTGGACGGATCACTGTCCCTGAGCCCAGCTGGGCAGTGGTACTATTACTGTGAAGGGCCCTGGGGAGTTTTAGGCCCGGCCGCGGCACCATCGCACTGGACCCGTGTGACACAGGAGCAGAGAGCCGGGAGCGGGAGGGGGCGGTGCACCCGCTACGGATTCAAGTGCTCTACGGGGCCTGGCTGTTTCTATTCTGGATGGAGGCTGCTCCGGCCCACCACCGCTGCTGCACAGTGAGGAGGGCCTGAGGGGGAGCTGAGTGAGGGGAGTGGAGAAGGAGCCTGCCTCACGGACCCCAGCACCTGGCTCACGGAGAGACAGGAGGGCCCTGAGTGGCCCGGGGCAGTGTCCCCACACCCAGTGCCCGACTCGATCCCCGCATAACAGTTCCGACGGGTCGGCGCACCGCTGGACGACCGACTCGCGGCAAAGCCACCGTGAGGCCAACGGCCTGCCTGTTGCAGGGGACGTCGACGCCACCCGACCGGCCTTGGGAGCCCGGACCCACGCCGAAGGTGCAGGATGGGGAAGCCTAGGGGACCCAAAGGAGATGGGAGCCCAGCCACGGAAACGCCGGAAGACTCCTCACAACCTCCTGCGGAACTACAACTGATGCAGGACCGGATACTGGACGCCATTGCTGCCACGAAGGAGGCACTGCATCACGATATTGGACAGGTGGCGACGGGGCTGGGGCTTCTGCGAGCGGACCACGCGAAGCTGACGGACAGGGTCAAGGATGCGGAAGACACCCTAAAGGAAGTCATGCCAGCACATAAATCGATGGAGGGACGGCTCACGGAAGCGATGGAGCGGATACAAGCCCTGGAGAGGAGAGCAGAGGATGCTGAAAACCGCAGTCGGCGGAACAACGTGCGCCTGGTGGGTCTTCCAGAAAAAAAAGAGGGCACGGACATGGTAGGCTACCTGCACGAATGGCTAAAGACTGTGGTTGCACCGGAAGGCCTATCTCCTTTCTTCACCCTGGAACGGGCGCACCGCGTGCCTTCCCGGCCCCGCGTCTGGGTCTACCGCCACGCCCAGTGGTCATCAAACTGCTCCACTACAAGGACAGGGACTGGCTCCTACAGCGGGCCAGGGATGCAGGCCCATTTCAAGTGGACAATAGCAAAGTTACGCTGTTCCCGGACTATACGTTTAAGACCCAAAAACAGCGTGCCTCCTTCCTCTCTATCAAAAAAGAACTGCGTACAGAGGGATTGCAGTACTCGCTGCTGTTCCCGGCCAAACTTCGAGTGATAGTAGACGAAAAGGCGCTGTTTTTTGAAACATCGGTGGAAGCATGGGCATGGTGGGACACCTACAAAGCAGGAACGGATGGAGCTCGATTTAGGGCCGAGGAGGAACGCCAGAACCACACAGTCAGACGATCGCGAAGGCTCCGTGGGCGCAACCGGGTGTCCAGAAAGCCGTCGATCTCTCAAACGGAAGACGAGCGGAGAGCAGCGCTGCAGGCAGTGAAAGAGGTGTCGGGAACGGCGCTAGTCCAATCGACGAGGGAATCAGCCTCGGAAGCCCTGGCCACGGGCTCAGACACTGACTTATCAGAGCTGGATGGTGCCAGGGGCCCGAAGGTTACGCCTCAGACTTCAGGGGAAATCATCGAGGCCTGACAGCTGTCCATGATATCTGAGGAGCAAGAACCTGAAGGCGACGCCTCTGCGAACATTGGGACAGACCACTGTAAGACTTCTATTTTATGAGTCGCATTGAGTACTGCGGGGCGGGGGTATGGGGACAGGGCTTGGAAGGTTTCTGTAGCCAGCTCACGTACCACAGGGCCCATAAGGCCTCCGTAGTGTTGACTACGGACTACAATATTTAGTGAGCGCGTTTGCTCGCCAGTTTGGATGGGAGCGACTACTTTGCAGTTGGGTCCTGTTCTGGGGGAGGGGGGACCTGGAGAAGTTGGGGTAACTCGAGGTGTAGTTTGGGGAGGGGGGATGGGGGGGGAGTTGGGGGCGGGTGGGAACGGGATGGTGTCTGGTGTCCGGATGCGAACTGTTATTGACTTAAATCGAACAAGTTGGGGCGATGGCTAATATGGGCTCGCTGAAATGTGTGTCCTGGAATGTGCGGGGACTGAACTCGATGACGAGGAGGCACAAGATACATTCCCACCTTGTCCGCAGAGGGGTTCACATTGCCTTTCTGCAAGAGACCCATTTAACTAAAAAAGAGGGTGCCGCACTGCAAAGGAGATGGAGGGGTCACCTGTTCCACACCACATATTCAGCGTTTGCCAGGGGAACACTAATTTGGATTCGGGCTGGGGTTCCCTTCCAAGTCACTAGGCACACTGTGGACCCAGACGAGAGATTTGTAGCGGTCGAGGGCTTGCTCAGGGGTCGCCAGATAGTACTTTGCAGCACTTATGCGTCGAACGTAGAGCAGGCAACATACTTCACCAGGCTGTCCAAGCTGTTAGCCTCTTATTTAACTGGACCAGTGCTGATGGGGGGGACTTCAACTCTATTGAGGACACTACCTTAGATAGATCACACCCGCCGCTGCATGCATCTCCAGTGCACAGACTAGCGAGACACAGATCAACCTGGCAGGGGAAGTGGGACCTGACGGACGCATGGCGAGTCCAACACCCAACAGAGAGGGACTATTCCTTCTACTCTGGCATGCACGACCTCCACGTCCGCATAGGCGCTTTCCTGTGCTCCCCGTCGGTTTTACCGTTGGTTGCGCGGACTGAATACCTGGCACGCACGGCATCGGATCACAACCCCTTACTCCTCACGCTGGCTTGGATGAACGAAGTTTCGCCGATCCCGACGTGGCGGCTTTGTCCGGATACGTTGGATGACCCGCCGTTCAGCGGAGCGTTAGAAGACAGAATCTCCCAATACTTTGCGGAGAATGAGGGGACTGCCTCCTCCAGGGCCACGGAATGGGATGCGCTCAAAGTCGTGGTGAGGGGGCACTGTATAGGGAAATTTGCGGGTGCACGGCGGACGCTGGTGGATGATTTGAACAGGGCCGAGCGGAACCTGAGAGAAGCAGAGAAAAAACGGCCCAATCACCCCGAACTGCAGGACAGGGTATGCGCCGCGCGGGAGGCAGTGGCGGTGGAGGTGGAGCGCCTCCGTAGTTTTGATTATAAGACATACTTGACTCAGACACTCGCTGAGGGAGATAAGACAGGGACACTCCTGGCCTCGTTGGCTAACCCCAGTAGGGGCACTACCCCGATACTGTCCCTGACCGGTGCGGATGGCGCTACCTACAACACCCAGCCGGACATTTTACATTGCTTTAGAGCATATTACGAACGGCTGTACAGGGGGAGCCCGGAGGATCGGACCGGGGTGTTGGAAGCCTTGTTGTCTGAGGTCCAGTTACCACACCTAGAGCAGGAACAAGCTGAAGCCATCGGGGGCCCGATTGACTTAGCGGAAATTAGAGGGGCCATAAAGCGAATGGCGCGCAATAAAACACCAGGAATGGACGGGCTGCCCGTCGAGTTTTATGGAAAATATATAGATATCCTAGCCCCAAGACTCCAAATAATATATAACGAAGCCAAGGAGAAAGGAGAGTTGCCCCGCTCGATGCGCGAGGCGATCATGATTCCCTTGATAAAGCCACGTAGGGACAGCTCTGATCCGGCGTCGTACCGACCGTTGTCGATGCTGACGACGGATTATAAAATTTTGAGTACTATACTGGCCACTAGGCTAGTGGCGCACATGCAGGATCTGATCCACAGGGACCAGTCGGGCTTCATACCTACCAGAAACACATCACACAACATTCGCAGGCTGCTGCGGCTGGTGGCGGACCCCCCACCGATCGCAAGAGCCCCTATGGTGATGGCGATCGACATAGAGAAGGCCTTCGATAGCCTGGAGTGGAATTACTTGTACAGGGTGATGCACAGTGTTGGCCTCGATGACGGCTATGTGCATTGGACGAAGGTGCTATATGCGTCGGCGGGCGCCAGGGTACGGGTGGGGGCGTTGACATCGGATCGATATGAAGTGCATAGGGGAACTAGACAAGGGTGTGCACTCTCTCCCCTGTTATTTGCCCTCGCGATGGAACCGTTAGCGGCACTAGCTAGAAAAGGTGACTCTTACCAAGGGTTGGAGGTTGGCGGGGTCCACCACCATATATCGTTGTACGCGGATGACCTCCTGCTATTCTTGGATAATGCCGAAGAAGCAGTAGAGGGTGCGGAGGACTTACTAGCGCGATTCGGGATGTCTCGGGCCTAAAAGTGAACTGGGCGAAGACTTGCCTCTTCCCTCTCCGGAAGGCAGAACGGTGCCCCTTGGCCCGTCCCGAGCTCTGCTGGGAGCCGAACTGTCTACCCTATCTTGGGGTGCACATCTACCATGAGCCCGCAGACCTATTAGATGGCAATATAGGCCGTTGTATCCGAGCGTTGCAGGGTAACATGGCCTTTTAGGCCACCCTCCCTTTGTCCATGACAGGCCGGGTATCTCTGCTTAAAATGATTGCCCTACCGCGATTGTTGTACTTCTTTAGGACCCTTCCTGTGTGGATACCGGGAAGCGTCTTCCGACGCCTAAAGTCCCAAGTGGTGTCCTTTCTGTGGGGGAACTGGCAAGCGGAGAATAGCGTTGGCGACCCTGACCCGCCCGAAGAATGAGGGTGGACTCGCGGTCCCTGTTTTCGAGCTCTACTATCTGGCTGCCCAGCTACAATTTTTCACGCAGGAGGTAGCAAGGGTGTATCGGGCTCCGGAACAAGAGAGGGACATTGGCACCCCCCGCCATGTGCTGGCATATATTACCCTGCAACAGAAGCTAGTACTCAGAGGGCTGTCCCAGGAAGAACGGTCGCTGAGACTATGCTGGAACCGCATGCAAAAGCGAGCTGGTCCTGGACACCCGTACGCGCCCGAAATCCCGCTGGGTATGCTAACAGCGTTACCACATGGCAGATGGTGGGAGACTTCTATACTGACGGGGTGCTCACGCCGTACCAGACCTTACAGGAGCAGTACGGTCTCCCGAGAGGGGACTATTTACTGCACGCGGCCGTGGTAAGGGTAATCCAAGCGCATTGGGGGGAGGGACTGCTTGAACCCACAACGTCGCCAACGTGCCAATACACGATGATAGCAGCAGGGACGCTCTGGCGCGACTAAAAACCCAATGGGAGGCAGACCTGCAGAGAGAAATCCCGGACACAACGTGGGCCCAATTAGTTCAGAGAACCAGGAAGGGCACCAGAAACGCCCGCTCCCAATTGATACACCTTTACATTCTACATAGGGCCTACATTGCCCCGAATAAAATAGCACAATACTTTGGCGCAGTGGACGCAGCGTGCCCCAGATGTACGCTACTAGGGGCGGACTTACTGCACATGCTGAGGAACTGTCCGCACTTGCAGGACTTCTGGAGAGAAGTGGGCGACACCCTGAACGAGGTAACAGACAGGGATCTGCAATATGATAGTGCGACTACACTCTTACACTGGTTTCTGCACACACGCAAGAACAAACTAACGAGCAAATTCATAGACATGGGCCTACTTATCGCGAAGAGAGAGCTCACCAGGGGGTGGAAATCAAAGACCGCGCCGACACACCGGAAATGGCTGACCGAGTTTCAGAAATGGGCTGCGGCAGAGAGCACGATAAGATACCAACTAGCCCGGCGGGGGTCAGATGAGAAAGCTCAGGGAGCGGCACTAGCGTGGGAAAACCTAGCCCAGGCTCTCAGGGATAGTGCAGTGGAGAGTGAAGAGGAAGAGGAAGCAGTAGACCCAGGGGAGGCGGTTCCCATCCTAGCACCTACCACGGACACACGCACTCAATGATCAACTCCAAACTCCTTCGACTACCAACACACTTCAGCATACTGATACCGGACACAGGCATAGGACACCATAGAACACCGGAGGGGAGGGGGGGGGAGGAGGAAGGGGGGGGTAAAGCATTCCAGTGATGACAAGAGCTGCGGCAAACACTGGACGGATGCTGGAGGGGGGGTTTGTTGATAAAAGTTAAAAGCAGAAAGCGGTTGACCACTGGGCACACCAACAATTAGTGGTGGAGAGGATGCACTGCTTGCGAGAAACGCCACCCGGCCTCCGGGATGCGGGTTATAAGGCTGTGTAAGTACTACTCGGAAGGAATGTGAGAATCTAGGGTCCCGCGCAAACCTACTTGCAAAATTACTGTAATGCTTGCATTGAACTCTGCAATAAAAATTGTTTTACAAAAAAAAAAAATAATCTGGATGAGCCAACTGATTCTCTGGAAATAGTTCTTGTGATGGTACCCTGTCTGGCGTTCCTGGGGTACCTCTAAGAGAAGGTTGTGTTTTGGCCGGCGGTATTGGGGTTGGTAGTAAAGCAGATTCCTTTTGGGGGGCATACATAGCCGCCGTGGGGTCTTTTAAAGACAAAGAACTTTTGAATCACTGTTTGATGAGTCGGTTTGGAGTTTAACTTTGTTGGTGGGTGGGGACTGAGACCAACCTATCCCTGTGTCCCACTCCGTTTCTCCGATGTTGGTTTGTGAGACCTCCTCCTCTTGTGATTCCGGTTTTGGTTTTTTATTTTTGTTTCCTTGTTTCCTTCGCAGTTTTGCTATGACCCCCTGGCGAATGGTTCCTAATCGCATCTGTGGAGAACCCTGACACTATGTTTTTTTAGCGCACACCCTGGTGCTGGAGGCCGGCATACGCTTCCTTGACTTTTACTGGGAGGTTTCGTTTCCTGACACTTGTTATCTTTTGCTCACAAAGAATACGAGCTGCTAGCTCTTCTTGATTGTTAACTATTGCCTGATTATTGCGGGTGCTACAGATTGCTCACGCAAGTTATTATTGCATTGGGTATTATGACTGTTTCAACTGACCTCCCGAGGAGGGGTATTTTTTCCTCTCGCGGCACCATAACCAGCACCCTACCCAGCTACGGGGTAGATTCCCGGAATCTTTTGTTGGCGCTGAGGGTGAATGGAGTCTGGAAGGGGTACAGACCCTGATTTCTCTGGTTCCTCTAGCTTGTGCCAGCGCCTCTGCTGCTAGCGCTGGTTAACAAGTTAAACTTGTTGCTTGGCGATCTCTTGAAGCTCTCTTTAGTGGCGGTGCTTCGATGAGTGCTGCCGTGGACTGACTTGCCCTGTGGACTTGTGTGGCTGCTAATGGCGCAAAATTGCTGGCCGGGAACCCAGCCCAACCCACGACAAAGATATCAGGGTAAACAGGGCACTTCTGGGCAATCTCTCACCTCTCACCTGGCTGGTGCCACAGCTGCCGCTGGTGGGGATGGTGTTCTCTTACTGCTCTTGCTGCTGCTCTCCCCATCACATTACTGCGGCTGGCTGATGTAGCTGAGGTTGCTGGTGAGCTCTGGCCGCTCCTCCTCCACTATGCTTTCCTCTGCTATCCTCTGCTGCGTGGCTTACTGGCTGAGCTCCGTTCCCAGTGCACCGGCCGCTCCCCTGCCTGCACCTCCTCTCTGTTGCCTCGCTGTGGCCGGAGCTGCCGCCGGAGCTGCTGCCGGATGTGCTGGTAGTGCCGGTATGCTCCAGCCGCTCCTCCACCGCTCCTCCACCTCTTCACCACCCGCCGGTCAGACCGGCTGACTGGCAGACTGCACTCTGGCTGCCACACCCCTCCTAATCTAACAGCGGTTAAGCGGGTTGAGCGGGTAGCAGCGGCTGTAGCAGCGGCGACCTCGGTGGGTGGGGGGGCTTTTTTCCCCGGAGCCTGATTAACTGGCAGCCTCGAGCAATCTCGAGTGTCTCCCCTGTGGCAGCCTTCTCAACAGCCTTCACGCCAGCAACAGCACAGCACTCGCTCCTGGCGTCTGACGTCACTCTAAAATAGGGAATAAAACTGATAAGTATCACCAGGGCCGGCGCTAGGCATGGGCAGCGTGGGCAGCGGCCCAGGGCCTCGCAGCCAGGGGGCCTCGCGCTTTCAAATGCTTCAGAGTTTGGAGGCCCAGGGGGCCCAGGAGGCCCAAGGGATTTAATCAATATCTGCCTGCCTTGGCCTAAACGCTGCATCTGCATGAGGATAGCAGCGATTAGACAGGTCATTCAAGAGCCATCACCTGTGAAGTGCGCCCTGCCCCTGACGGCGCCTCACACTGAAAACAGCTCAGCTCATCCAGGACTAGGGAAAGGGAGCACAGAGTAACTGAAAGGGGTGCGAAATACGGAATCAAGTGAGAGGGGGTGGGGGGAGCAGATAGGTGTGATAGCAGCCAGACAAGAGGTGCAGGAAGAGTAGCACAATCAGAATGTAAAATTGGCTGGACTAGGGCTTTCAGTGTGCTAGGTCCCTCGAGTCTTTACCTGGTGGTAAATTAAAATCGACGTTGAAACAGGCCCCTACCGGACCCTATATTCTTGTCCTTTACTTTACCTACAAAAACAATGATCCTGTATCAGCACAATAATTGTATAACACAGTGGCCGGGTTGGACATTAGGGCAATCAGGCAGTGTGTAATGGTCCAATCTGCCAGGTTATTATTTGACCTGTTTTTTGGGCTGTTTGTTTGCCTGCTTTATGGTCAGATGAACATGTTTTTAATGTTGATTTTCATGATATTAAAACAAACATTGCCTGCAGCAAAATCAAATTATGCAATCTCTCATACCTTACAAAAAACGTAAACAGCATGTCTTTACAAGTTAAAAACTGCCCTAATTTTGACACTTTTCTAGCTAACTAATTCACTAATGGGGGACACTTTTACTTTTGTGCTGGGCCTATTTCCTGACCCTATGAGGTAACTTCCTGTCAGGTTAAATCTTATGCAAATTATAGGGGCCTCGCATGTTCCTCTTCTGCCCGGGGCCCCACAAATCCTAGGACCGACCCTGAGTATCACATTAAATGTTTACCACTCCAGTCATCAAGCAGGTATTGCAGTACCTCCAAGAATGTCGCACTTCCCCACTTGGGGAATAATGCTGTTCAAAGAAAGATGAGAAAAGAAAAGTAGCGCCTCATTGGCAACCTCTGTAAAGTGGCGCTAATGTGTTTGGGGGTTGAATTAAATCATTCAGGCCAATTTGTGACCTCTCTCTCTTGCTTAATTTAGTTATGTATATATTTTGCAAATTTTAAAACTTTTTTTCTCTCCTCCCGAGACTGCATTCTGGAATAGAAATAGGTCCGAAAAAGACATTTGCAGCAAAAGTGTGTCCTCTTTTTTTGGATCCATTTCACAGGGAAACAAATTAAGGATAGCAGAGGAAAGAAAAGTCACGGTTTTCAGCAAGTGACCTGGAGCACGACAAAAAGATGAAGAAGAAGAGAAAGAGCGGGGTGTAGCAGGATAAGTGGACACTGTCCTTGACTTCTCTGGGCTAGAAGGAAAAGACAGCCCTTTTCCTTCTCTGCCGACCCATCCTTGAACAGCTACAAACAGCCGGGCTATTTCGGCCATCCTGGGACGCATATCTAAAATAATAAAGTAGGGAAACGGACTGTATTAAATAAAGAAGTAGGGGCACTGCCGATCCCGTCCACTTCGACCACTGATCTAAACGCAATACATTTCTTGGCCCCCACTAATCCTAATTCATCTATTCAAGACATCTGATGGATGGCTTTTGTTCTAGGTCCCAAACCCAGTACTCATGTTCACATGTTTAATTTCAGCAGACTTTTTGTAGACTTCTTTTCAAGTCGTTTGACTCCTGGTGCACAGGGAGGTCACATCGGCGGACCGGCTTCAAGCCTTAGGGCTCCTGCCACAAGCTGATGTCAGTGATGGACCCACATCTAGTGTGCCTCTGGTGTCTGGAGCGCGACCACGACCCGAAGTCATGCTCCGATTGTTGTGCCATGTCCCCGAAGTCTTTCCGGGAGCGGTCCCGAAAGCTTCTGGAGGTCCGGCAGTCAGATTTGTGCTGCTCGAGGTCCCGGTCGCAAGGGAGGCACCGGTTGCGGCGTCATGACCACCACTCCTTGTCGAAGTTTTCATCTTCGGGTAAGTCAAAAAACAAGAAGAAGGCAAAGAAGCACCGTCACTCTTCGCCTTCTCCCCGTCCATCGGCTGCGGACATGGGATGCGGACAGGCGGAGTCCTTCGGCTCTGTCCGCAGAGCCTGCTGGGTCGGCTCCGAGCTTCCCCACCTTTCCGGGAGCCGGAGCAACTCCTGCCCAACTTCGTACATTTTACAATGCTCTCCACTCCATCTATGGGCGCCCGACCCCGCCGGCGTGCCTTCGGCCCCGCGGACACGGTTAGGGGTTCTAGGCCTTTGCTGCCGGCGCCGCAGGGCCCCAGGGGATCCAGGCATGGATCCGGATCTGCGCCGGTTGACCTGACGTCACCTCCGGCTCCGAATCCATTGACTACACCGACAACGCTGGTTGTGTCCCGAGCCGGCGTCTATCCCGGGCGCCCCCCTGAACTTAGATATGATGCCAGTACTATCATCGACAGGCAATTTTGTGCCTCTTTTCTATCCTAGCATTCCCAATAGCCCTGAGTGGCAGCCAGAAGAGGGTGAGGAGGACTGGGAGGGGTCTGTTGACCTCTTGCAGATCAACTTGAAGATTCAGACTGGAGAGAGGAGTTGGGTGAGGCCAGTGGTCTGGAACCCTACCCAGTCCTTGGTATGCTTTCTCCCCCTACTGTGGTTTTAGAGGAGGGAGCCTCTTATGCTGTGATGTTGCGTAGGGCAGCTGCGCACTTGGGCCTTGAGCTTCCTACGGTGGCAGTCAGGACTAACCTCCTGACTGAGGTGCTTCAGCCGGCAGCAGCCTCTTCGGATCCCCTACTGTAATTCAGTGAGGCCTTCACGAACATCCTACTGAACACTTGGTCCAAGCATAGCACAGTGGCTCCTGTGGATAGGATGATTGCCCGACGCCACGCCCTACTTCGGGCGATCCCCTTTTTCCTCTCCCAACACCCTACCCCTGAGAGCTTAGTAGTCCAAGCCTCTACATCCAAAGGCTTGTTCACTACTGCTCCCCCCGATAGGGAATCCAAAAAGCTGGAACACCTTGGGAAGATGTTTTCTTAAGCCAGCTTAGGACTGCAGTCGGTGATCACTGCATGTCTCTTGGGGCGTTACACCCACCCCATGTGGGATACGGTTGAGCAGATGCTGAAACAGTGCCCGGAGGAGGCCCAGGCCACACTCTCCCATGCGGTTGCCGAAGGGAGAGATGCAGCAAAGTTTGCCATTTGCTGTGGACTGGACACTGCCGACTCAATAGGCAGGACTATTTCAATGTTGGTAGCCCTGGCTGAGATCCACTGGCTTTTCGGGTGGGGTCCAATCCACACTTTTGGACATGCGCTTTGATGTCTGTCGCTTGTTTGGTGACAAGGCAGACCACGTGCTTGAGCGCTTCAAGTTTTATAGGGCTACGACCAGGTCTTTGGGCCTCGCGACTACTTCTTGCCCCATGCAGTCTGCCTTTCGCCTCTTTCATTGCCGTGGAAGGGGTGCTCCGCCACGTTCTTCCCAGAGCAACAGGCTGGCGCAAGCTGTCCAGCCTCTGCGCAGTCGGGGACGTGGGACCCAACGCTGGGGGACAGGGGGTGGGGCAGTACACCAGTACCCCCTCTGCAGCAGCCTCCAAACCCTCCTAGTCTGACCTTTCAGGACCACCAATTGCCCGTGGGCAGCAGGATCCACCATCACCTCCCCCACTGGCAAACCATCACGTCGGACAGGTGGGTCTTGCAGATAGTGTGAAGGGGCTACTCTCTCCCCTTCGAGACTACCCCTCCATCCATTCCACCACAATTCCATTGCATGTCGGAGGATCACTTGGCCCTTTGCTGTGTGGAAGTTACGGCTCTCTGGCCAAGGGAGCTATTGAGCGAGTTCCTGCCCCACAAGTAAGTCGTGGTTGTTGTTCCCACTACTTTCTGGTGCCCAAGAAGGACAAAGGCATGGGTCCTGAAGGAACTGGGGTCACCAGTTCCCGGGGGGTAGCCTGGCTCCAGCAGGTAGGCACCCGAAAGCTGAGGTGTTAAGTGACCACACATTTCCTAATGCAGGACTGGACAGTGCATTCTCTCCGTCAAGCAAGCATGAACATTTCTTGAGGCCGGGGTGAAAACCTTTCTATGTAAAAAAACTGGGAAACAATTTTGTACCCAGGCCTCCCTGGCAAGTATCCTGAGCGAGGTCGCCAAATCAGCAGGGCACATCCATGATGTCCACTCTGCTCCTGCAGTCTGGAGATAACAATCCCCTGGTCAGGGTTTAACTCTAGCAACTATCAGCCCCTGGGGGCCTAATTAACGTCCGGGACCGGTTCAGAGGACTCTTCACCCACATCGGAAGGCAACAGGGCCCCAACAACAGTCTCCCCCAGGGGAGGGGCGAGCTCAGGACCTCCTCGAGTCCTCCGCCCTCCCCCAGGCTTTACCTGATGTCTTCGGCTCCAGCGGGAGCCCTTGCGGCGTTGTCCGGAAAGGGGAGGGCTCTCACTCCTCTCCGAGCCCTCTGGTATGTCCCGCGCTGCAGTGGGACCGGTCCCGGGCCTCTCGATGGTTCCTCAGGCCCCGGGACCAGTCAGGAGGTGGCGCTGAGGGGGGAGGCTGTTTGGGCCAGTCACGGACCTGTTCTAGTTTGGTGCCGGGCCCCCGAGCCAATCCACGGCTCGCTTTCCGGGGGCTCAGCCACACTACCCAATCGGGGGTGGAGTTCGGGACGCGCCCGTCACGTGACAAGAGATCCCAGCTTCGAAGCCTAAGGCGGCCTTACGCGGACTCCGGCGGCCCTCTCCTGGTACCGGGGGCCGCCACAACGGTGTACCCACCGGGGGAAGCATCCTCCACACGAGCACCGAGCCACAGTGGCACAGACTATGACAGGCAGCTCCCAGGCGGCGCGCGGCAGCGCCAGCAGTCCCCTTGCCGCGTGGTGCAGATCGGCCACGCTTTTGATGGGGAAGCGGGCAGGGACACAGCGATCACCGATGACTGGGGCAGCGGCGGTGAGTGGCACAGTGGAGAAGTGTGGCTCAGGGGGTTAGAGGCGGCAGACCCAGAAGCTGAGATCGGCCCTGGACCAGGGTTCGATTCCCCGCCTCGGTGGGTCTTGGGCTAAAAAATTCCACGGACTCGATAATTCTCGCTCCGGTGCCTTCTCGACTCACGGGTTCACACTCTGCGACTCTGGGCAATAGCTTGCTTAATCTCCACAACGGCCCCTCGCGGCGGGATGCCTGGCTTTCACCTTGTGGATACCCTGCCGGGTTTATCTCACAGGGGAATACCAGGACGGGTTCCCTAAGCAAGCGCCGGGAAACCCACTGTGGGTAGCTGTGCGCTATATAAGCTCAAATACATTTACATTACATTTACACAGCGCTCTTCACGGGCAGTGCTTCACAGGGGCACACAGCGCGCCTAAAGGCCCATTGGCACTACAAACAAATAAGGCAGTTCAGGGGGCTATCGCTCAGATAGCATTAGCGTTTCAGCAGGCAACATGGTGCAGGGGTCCAGCGCTTCTACAAGGGCAAAGAGGGGGGTCGCTGGAGGGCCAGCACAATTCGTTTGGGTAGGACAGGCAGTCCAAGTAGGTAGACTGTTCAAGTAGGACAGGCCACGCAACAGTGGCAGATCAGAAAAGGGGACCCAGGTGGAGTCAGGGAGCGCAGGGGTGACCCAGCGCCGATATCTGGTTGATCCCCAGTAGTACTGTGGGTAGTAAGGTTTCTTTCTTGCTGCTTGGTGGTTCTGGCGCCCTTCTGTGGAAGCAGGTTCTTGGTTTCTTGAGAAGGGGGGGTTGAGTTGAAGGCTGCTGACAGGATTCCTCAGCAGGTCACTGCAGGTGGTCCCTGGGTTCCCCTCCCGCCGGGCCAGATCAGTGGGCTAGTTCAGTGTTCCTTACACAGCTTGGTGGGCAACGCCTAAACACTGTCACCCCCAGTGGTATAGGTTTCTGACTAGGTCCTACCGCCTAAGTCTCCTGCGTAGGGCCCCCCAGGTCAGTGATGCCCCAACTGACTGAAAACTTTCCCTCCTTTTCTTTATATAGGCCCAGGTCAGGTGACCACCCTCTAAGGCGGCAAAAGCAGACTCCGCCCCTATTCTAGAAGGTTCCAGGAGCTTCCCTACTCTAACTATGGGCAGGCAAGGCAGGCTGGAATGGAAACAATGTTTAGGGGTTCCAGCCAGCTCCTGGCAGCTAGAGTGCGCCTAAAAAGACCACGCTGCAGTAGCAGGGGTTAGTGTCAGCAATGTTGGGGGAAGAGAGCACCTGCACCTTAGCACTGATTTAGCATTACACAGGGCATCTCAGCCTCACAGGGCCTATACAACTTCGTTACGATGGGGGGACATCCTGAATTAAGGGAGCGAAAAGCGAAAAATTTCAGGGATAAGGGCCAAGTCTAACAGGTCCTATCTTGGATCTCAGGAACGTCAACCACTTCCTCCCGATGGAGAAGTTAAAAATGTTGATATTGGGTCAGGTTCTGTCTGCCCTCGATCCTGGACTACCATGGTAGCATTGGGCTTGCAGGATGCTTATATTCACATCTCTGCCCTGCCTGCCCACGGGCATGCTTTGGTAGGCCACAAGCATTTTCAGTTTACCTTGCTTCCCCTTTGGCCTTACCAGTGCCCCTCGGGTGTTCACGAAAGTGATGGCGGTGGTCGCAGCTAATCTGCGCAGATCAGGTGTTCCAGTCTTCCCCTATCTCGACGACTGGCTGCTGAAGGCAGACTTGCCTCAGGCTGTCGTCTCCCACCTCCAGACTACGGCGGACCTTCTGCATTCATTGGCGTTCACGATCAACGTGCCGGAGTCGCACTTGATTCCCTCTCAGAAGCTCTTCAGCGGTTCTGGATACAGTGCAGTTTCAGGCTTATCCTCCTGAACAGCGAGTCTGGGATATTCGGGCTATGATTTCGATGTTTCAGCCTCTATCCTTGGTTTTGGTGAGAATGACCCTGAGGCTATTGGGCCTAATGGCCTCCTGCATCCTGCTGGTAGATCATGCCAGGTGGCACATGTGGGCTCTGCAGTGGGACCTGAAGTTCCAGTGGGTACAGCATCTGGTGAATCTTTCCGATTGCGTCCAGATCTTGGAGGACAGTGCACACTAACTGCAGTGGTGGCTATCGAACCAGGATTGGGTCGACGGCAGATCCCTCTCCCTTCCCCAACCAGAGTTCACGGTGGTGACAGATGCTTCACCCCTGGGTTAGGACAGTCACATGGGACAGGCTGAGATCAGAGGCTTCTGTTCTCCGGCGAAGTCCGAGCTCCACATCAACCTTCTGGAGCTCCTCCGGGCGATTCATCTTGCACTGAAAGCATTCCTTCCTTCTGTCAAGTGAAAAGTAGTGCATGTCTGTCACGGACAACACCACCGCCATGTGGTACTGCAACAGACAAGGCGAGGTGGGGTAGTAGACCCTATGTCAAGAGGCCCTTCGCCTCTGGACATGGCTGAACATCAGGGCATGCCCCTGGTGGTTTAACACCTGGCAGGTTGCCTGAACGCCAGGGCAGATGAACTCAGCCTTCGGTGCATGGTGGATGACGAA
Organism: Lissotriton vulgaris; assembly: GCF_964263255.1. Lineage (NCBI taxonomy): Eukaryota > Metazoa > Chordata > Amphibia > Caudata > Salamandridae > Lissotriton > Lissotriton vulgaris. The sequence goes on along the minus strand of NC_141687.1, from coordinate 697,028,554 downwards.
TTGCGGCTTCACTCCGAGGTCTTGAAAGGTCACTTTCAGCAGTGGGAGGAGCCTTGGTTAGATCTGTTCGCCACCGAAGAGAACGCGCAATGTCAGCAGTTCTGCAAGTTGTAATTTCCAAGTCCGCACTCGCTCGAATGCGGTTATCATCACAAGTGGAGTTGTAGTCTTCTATATGTCAGTCCGCCTATACCACTTCTGCCCTGAGTGCTGAAGAAGATCAAGTGCGACCAGGCCCAAGTCATTCTTGTGGCTCCGGATTGGGCACGAAGAGTCTGGTATCCCAAGCTCTTGTCCATGGCTATCGATCCTCTGATCGGACTGCCTATTCGGGAGGATCTTCTGTCGCAGCAGCAGGGGACTGTCCTCCACCCGAACCTGTCCAGCCTCAACCTCCTTGCGTGGGGATTGAGCGGTGGCAATTGACGTCATTTGACTTGCCTCCCGAAGTTTATGATGTAATCTTGGCAGCGAGGCGTCCCTCCACTAAGACGGTTTACGCCTGCCATTGGAACACTTTTGTGGCATGGTGCCCAGCAAAGGCTGTGGATCCCCTTTCTGCCCCTCTTTCTGAGGTTCTCTTGTTCTGGAATGTATGTCATTGTAGGAAGGTGGATATCTGACTATGGTTGCCCCCAACTTTTTGCCTGGTGTTTAGCTGGTTTTTCGGCTTAGTTGACCTGGGGCCCTGCTATTCAGGACCCCAGGCCCACTGCTCTCTCTGTAAATTGGATTCCATGTACTATATGTACATATCTAATTGGATACTGAGTCACCTTATCAGCCCCTGTACAGTGTACCTTAGGTACCCAGGGCATAGGTGCACCCAGGGCCTACCAGGGGCTGCAGCATGTATAATGCCACCCCTGACTGGCCATCCAAATCTGACACAACTGGCTGATCAATCTAACCCTAAAATGAACATATATCCTCCTATCAGTCACTCCTATGGCAGGCCTTATCAATCCTGAAGGCAGAGTGCTTGGAATTATGTGAGATGGTGCTCTAGCATGAGCTGAGCCTGTCTGCAGCTTTCGGAACCAAGTCCTTTAGCTGTTTCCATGATAACGCTATACCATATACTCTTAAGTGCATTATAATCCTCGTGGTTATTGCTAACTTTGGTATAGCATTATCAAAACATGTCGAGTAAGGTGTCATAGGAATTGGAATACTACCCCCTCGCCAATTCTGGCGACGGGGGTAGCATTCCACCCTTCTAGAGGGACACGACATGTATATAACTGTGAACCCCGGTTAAAGTTAACTCGAGCCTCAGCATCACAAAATGGATGCTGCCACCACAGACACAAGTCTGACCTCCTGCTGCTGGGAGTCCTTCCAGCGAGGGAGGCTTGGACAAAGGGTTTCCTGCCTTGGGAGGTGCTAGCACCATCCCAGACAGGATTTTGTGTATTAGGTAGGACAGGTCTGAAAGGAATGAGACATGCCTGGGGCACACAAGGTGTCCCTGTGCATACACTGGTCTAAACCAGTTCCTGGGGCTCTCCAGCCCCAGCTCTGGCGCAAGACCGGACAAAGGATAGGGGGTGTAACCACCCCCCTTCCTGGTCCCACCCAGAGGAGGGATCTAGTCGTAGTACAGCCCCCTTTAGCCGGATAAAGGTAGGAGCTGGTCCCATTCCAAATTAGATTATCCTGAACAACTTTACAAGAAGAAACTCTGGACTTCGACGTTCTGCTCCACAGAAGACTGAAGAAATCTCCCTTGTGGGCAAGGAGTGTCCACCCTGCACAAGCAGGCACCATCAGCGTCCAGCGGCTTCCCTTTGTCGTCTTCCCTCGAGGATCCAGACTTCACAGCCTGATGAGACCCGGATTCCCAGACCTCTCCGACCTCTACCTACATCTGCAGCACAGCTGAGATCCGTGGGTGTGACAAGACACGTGGGACTGGCCATCTTGAAAGAAGCAGCACTTCGCTCCAGCACGACTTCTGAGGTGACCTCGTCTAAGTGCTTTGGGGACTGAGAAGCCCCGAGCAGCTCCTGCACCGAAGACCAGCCCTCCAGCATCCACGAGATCTGCGTGGGGCCCTTCTGCCTGTTTGCTGCTCGACGCGTTGTCTGGTCATTTGCCGGCTGGCTAGTGACCTCCTAGACGACGAACCTTGAAATCTTCACTGCTGGTCTGGTTGCTCCAGACTGGCCCTTGCTCCTTTCCAAAAGAGGAGCACCCCGGACCCTCCTGGTCCACTCCAGACGCCGTTTCCACTCACCGGGTGGGTTGCCTTTGCCAAGGCCTGTTGACTCCAAATCCGGATCCGACACCGCCGACAGCGAGAGCCTGCGTGGGACAGCTCGTGCCTCCATCCTGGTCGTCGAAGACACCACCTGGTCCACGTGGCTACAGAAACAAGCGTCCACTCTCACCTGATCGCGACGACGACATCTGGTTCCACTCCTGGTTCCACTCCAGTCACTGGCTAGTGACTTTGAACATTGTCCCCTCTGCTTTCAGGTTCTCCTCTTCACTGATCCACCCTTGGATCACACCGGACATCTTTCTCCTGATCGCCTGCAGCATCTTTTCTTCCAGACTCCATTGACTTCAACGTCGGAACCCGACACGACTTCGCACCTATGCACCCGCAGCCTGTGGGTCAGGTAACATGAGCATTTCGGTGTTCAAGGGTAGATTGACTCTCTTAGTGCCCAGTTCCACAGTCGTTTTAGTCCTACATAGTCAGGATTGTCCGTACTCACCTTTTACTTGAACTGTACTGTCCATAGACACTGTTACGCATCTTGCGTGTGAGTTCACACTCTGCACACGCGTTCCGTGGGCCTCCTATTACTTACCTAAAGTTAGTGTAGTGTGGTCCCAGCGATCCTACAGCCTCTGGACAGCTCCATTCCTTTTATCGACTTTCACATTCCACTTACTTAGTATATGGTTTGTCGTGCCCCTAGGGCACCATTGTAATTTGTGCAACTTAAACGTATTTTTCCCAAGAGATTGTCATGTGCTTAGCCCTCTGATCTCATAAAGAGTTCAGAGGTGTATGTTAGTTAATAAATACTTGTTTATTTTCATAACAACCTGTGTGGTGTCCTTTCACTTGGTATTCAAGGGGTTATATGTGGTAAAACAGCTGGCTTCACATGCCAAGAGTTTAGCCTAAGACTGCTTTGTCCATGCTACCATTAGGATAGCTGGTCTATAAGGTTGACTTTACAACCAATCACCATAAGGGTTGTTTGGACTGATACAAGGTGATCACTAGAACTAGTGAGCATCATATATCAGGCCAACTTCTCAGTCATTACATCGCATACTAATACCATGCATTCCATTACAACGCGGGTATTAGTACGCAATGTCATTGACATCGCATGCCATAACATCACATACTTTTACCACGAGTATGCTTTTACCACGCATGCCATTACAACGCAGAGGCATACGTGGTAAAGCTATACTTGTGGTAAAAGTATGCAAGGGTAAGGAACATCCCTATCCCTACACCTACACAACAGACTACTCCCACCTCTAAACTGCCCCAACCCAAAAACACTGCCACACTACTACACTACCCACACTACTCCCACCCTTACACTACCCTAAACCACTACTACACTACCCACACTACTCCCACGCTTACACTACCCTAAACCCTAATAAAATACTACGCTACCCACACTACTCCCACCTTTACACTACCCTAAACCCTAAAAGACTACTACATGACCCACACTACTCCCACCCCTACACTACCCTACAACACTACTACGCTACCCACACTACTCCTACCCCTACACTACCCTAAACCCTAAAACACTACTACACTACCCACACTACTCCCACCACTACACTACCCTAAACCCTTTAACACTACTACACTACCCATACTACATCCACCCTTACACTACCCTAAACCCTAATACGCTACAATAAACAAACACTACACTACCCTAAAACCTAAATCACTACACTACATAAACACTACACTCCCCAATACACCACACTAAACAAACACGACAACACCACAACACACACTAAAACGTTTTTTAAAAACACACACACAACACAAACATTACCACACTACTTTTAAACTACCCTAAACCCTACAAAAGTAACCCCCTCACCATGCACAAACCCCCTTACCTCTCTCCTATCCAGCGTCGCCGTCGGATCCTGCTTCCTCCTTCCTGCTTGCTTCATGTCGTTGTGAGGAAACAGCCTAAGTTTCCTCACAACAACGTGAATAGCCGCCCCGCCATTACAAATTACATCGCATGCGTTGTAAAAGCGCATGCGATGTAATGGTATGCGCGGTTTTACCACACATTGTAACATCGCATGCGTTGTAACGCATGCGATGTAAAAGCAACGCGTGGTAAAACCCGCGTTGTAATGGCTGTTCCCCCTTGTTCTTTCTCTCTTTGGCCCAGCAGGGCTCTACTCTGGGCTCTATCAAGGGTTATCATTCGGCCTTTTCTGCCTTTCTTCGGCTACCGGATCAGCCTTCACTCCAAGTCCCCGGTTGTAAATAGCTTCTTAAAAGGCATACCTAATCTCTTCCTCCTATTCCCTTCGTTATGCCTCAGTAGGACTTGAACTTCGTCTTAACCTATTTAATGTGCTCTCCCTTTGAGCCGCTTCACAACTGTCCTTTGAGGCTTTTAACTCTTAAGACTGCATTTCTGGTGGGCATCACCTCTACCAGAAGAGTGAGTGAGCTCCAGGACTTGTCTATCCTTCCTTCCCACGGTTGTCATCTCCTTTCATATTAGGCAAACCATCACTTTGCCCACCTTCTTCCCGCCTCAGCATCCTTCGTAAGAGGAGGAGAGGCTCCACTGTCCCGACCCAAAACGTGCGCCTACTTTTTATTTGGATTGCACCAAACAATTCCGGGTGGATGACCAGCTCTTTGTTGGCTACGTGGGCTCCAAGAAAGGTCGGGCCGTACAAAACCAAACCATCTCCAGATGGGTCATTTTGGGTATCAAAGCATGCTATTCTGTTGCAAAAAAGCAGACTCCAATTGGGCTGCTTGCCCATTCCACTAGGCGGGCCGAAGCGGCTACTGCTTTGGGACGAGGAGTTCCTCTAAATTACATCTGTCAGGCAGCTACGTGGACATCGCTGCACATGTTTGAGACACTGCTGCCTCGACAGCCAAATCCGGCGCGACTTCTTCTTTGGCCGTTCTGTTCCCCAGGACTCTCTGATGTGAACTTGGTTTGTGGACCCACCTCCGAGGTTGGTATTGCTGGGGTATCTAATCTAAGGTAAGGAATCTATAACTAACTGTTTCTTTCAGATGAACAAGTTACTTACCTTTGGTAACGATATATCTGTAAGAAACATAGGTTAGTTATAGATTACTTACTGCCCCACCCATCCTCCCCGTTCTGCGAACTGATTTCTAGGGTTAAGGATATCCTTTCAGAGCCCTAGTTTTGTGCACCAGTGGTCAGTGTCTTGCATGGCTCTGAGTTTCTGGCACTGAAAGTTGTCTACAGAACTGACGTCTGCGCGCAAGGGCGGCGTCTAAGTAGCTACTGCGACTTCATCCCGGGGACATGACGCCAACGGCGGACGCGGAGCTGACCGACACCACCTTCCAACGCGCAGAGGTCCTGCTGACGAATAAACTTTCCGGATCCAGTCTGACACCTGGGGGTAATTCTAAGGTAAGGAATCTATAACTAAACTATATATCTTACAGATATATTGTTCTCCAGTATTCAATCTTTCATAGATTCACATGCTCGTATCTTCCCCGTCGTCATGGTGGGAGTCTCCCGGTAAATAATAACCATAGCAGTAGAAGAAAAAACTGCCTGAAACCATAGAGAAGTGAAACCAGAGGGTAACCTCTCCTCCTCATTATGTGGCCCAAACTACAGCCAATCAGCAGCCAGCCCCAGCCTACACCATTCCTAGCAGAGCCACCATACCATAGATTTCCAACCGCCTTCGTGTGAGAAGGAGTTTCCCTGAGCTCTGCTCAGTTTATTCTCTCTTCACTGAACTTTTTGACCTTTTTCAGTTGGATGTCCGGTACTGTTCTCTTTTTCTTGTCAAGTATTATTTCATTCATAATGTCTGAAAGCTCCAAGAAGAGCCTTTTCAGAGCTTGCAGATCCTGTGGCAAGGCCAGACTTTATTCTGAGGATCCTCACAAGGAGTGCTTGTACTGTCTGTACCCCAAGCATATTCCTAAGGACTGCAAGTATTGCCGGACGTTCTCTGCCAAAACTCTGAAGGATAGAGAAGCGCGCCTCTTATTATGGCTTCAGCAAAGGAAAGTTCAGGACTCGGAGTCTGAAGGAGAAGCCAAGGGACACACCTCTAAAAAGCTTAAAAGAGGGTCCTCTGAGGAAAAGGGAGATGTGAGGAAGCAAAAAGCAGGAAAAACTAAGGAAGGTGAACCTTCTACTTCACTCCCTCCAACTCCTCTCAAGCCTTCCTCAGAAAAGAAGGCTCCGTCGTCGCTTCCGTCGACGAAATCTGCTGAGATTCCAGTCCGATCGCCGACGAGGCCGTCGACGACGACCATTCTGTCGACGACGACGACAATCTCGACACGACAGCTTCGACGACGACTCTGTCGACGGTGAGTGCCAGACCTTCGTCGACGGCGAGATCTTCGTCGACGAGCATCCCGTCGACGATGCGGATGATTGTTCCATCGACGGCCCCGTCGACGACCCCGTCGACGATGAAAAAATCGTCGACGATGCCATCTCCAACAAAGATAACTTCCACTAATATTTCCGTAAAGAGGATTGCTCCGTCGACAGGGGTGTTGACGAGCAAAAAAGGGGAGTTTTCCACGCCAAAGATTTCACCTCTGCTGTCCTCCACCATTCTGGATTGCCAGGAATCAGAGGAGGAAGGATCCTATGGTGTTGCTTACAGTCCTTCGCAGCTCCATATTAAACATCAGGATTCTGATGAGGAAGACCACCAGGAGGCCCAGGAGCACTTCGCTTTTACAGACCGGCCGGTCAAGGGCCAGATGAGATACGAGTCATTTCACCAGGCCTATCACTATGATGATGAAGAGGAAGTGGATACGCCTGTGCGAGAAGAGGCAATGTCGGTGCCTATCTCTTTAATATCTGACCTAAGAAGTATGATAGACAGCTATTATCGTCGCTTTCCAGAAGATAATGCTTCCGCGACCTCTGAGAAAGTCTCTCAACCTGTTAAAGAGACACCTCTAGCTCAGCCGCCTCCTCCTCCTCGGACGGAGGTCCAAAATGTTATTACGATTCGTGAGGACTTAAATGAGTCTGATCGGGATGATCAGGAGGAGGAAGGGGAAATTCCTCAGGATGAGGAAGTTGGAGATGAATGGGACCAATATATTGCTCCAACGTCCCTGGTGTCACCTTTGCCTCAATCAAGCTCTCCACCAGAGGACATAGCCAGTTTTCATGACTTGATGGAAAAAGCGGCTAAAAGATTCAAGATTTCTATGCCAGTCAAGGAAAGCGAATGTTTCCTTTACGACTTCAAGAAGTCCTCCAGGAAGTCGGTAAGAGCCATTCCAATTATTGACCATATCTGGGATGAAGGACTCAAACTGATGAAGAATCCAGCCTCAGTCCCAGCTTCCATACCCAGGCTGGACAAGAAGTATCGTGCTGTAGAGAAGGCTCCAGCATGTCTAATTGGTCATCCTCGACCGGACTCGGTTGTGACTCAAGCAGCGCAGAAGCGCTCCAAGAACCCAATGGCAACATGCGTGGCGCCCCCCGATAAGGAGGGCAAGAAGATGGACGGCATAGGTAAACGCTTTGCAGTCATGGCAGCAGCGTCCATCAAAGCTACAAGAAAGAGGAGGCGACTACCATTCTACAGGATGGAGCCAGAGCAGCGTCGGAGTCCATAGACGTGGCAATGGACATAGCGTCTATAGCCTTTCGCCAGATGGCTGGGGCGGTAACCCTGCGGAGGCAAGGATGGCTCAAAGCTACATCTTTTCGACCGGAGGTCCAGTTTAAAATATTGGACATGCCATTTGATGGAGAAAGCCTCTTTGGTAAGCAGATCGGCGAGGCGTTGCAGGGGATAAAAGCAGATACCGATACTGCTAGATCCTTAGGTTCATTACAACAATGCCGTTATCAGTCCTTTCACGGCCGAGGATCCAGAGGGCACTTTCAACAGCAACGTTCCTCTTACCAACCTAATCGGTACCAACCTTACAACCAACAGGGTTACCGTCAGTGCTCCTCCGACCAGCAGTATCGTTCCTCAAACACATCCTTCCAACAACAAGGAAGGAGAAAGTCCGCCGCCAGAGGGAAGCAAGACTCTGGTCGCAGACAGTGATGTTCCTCAGGCGCCTCCATTACCGCTTCAGATCAACCAGTTCCACTACCTCTCTCAGTTTCTCCCGCATTGGCAGTCCATAACATCGGACAGATGGGTATTAGACATCATTACACAGCGTCACACCCTGGAATTCTCGCAAAGGCCTCCAAATCGTCCACCTCTCTGCAGAGTTCATCAGCACCTAGCGGCTCTCAAAGCAGAGGTCTTATCACTCATACTGAAAGGAGCGATAGAGGAAGTCCCTTCAGACCAGCGGGGAACAGGTTTTATTCACACTTCTTCCTTATAAGGAAAAGGCAATCCTCAAAATGGAGACAGGTGCTGGACCTCAGAGATCTGAACACATACATAAAGAAGATTTCTTTCTGTATGCTGTCCTTGCAGGAAATTCTGCTACTGCTCCGCAAGGGAGACTACATGGTCTCTCTAGACCTGCTGGAGGCATACTTCCACATTCCGATACCCAAAAAGCACAAGAAGTATTTGCGATTCATGGTGGCGGGGCGCCATTACCAGTTCAGAGTTTTGCCTTTCGGCCTGAAGTCTGCCCCCAGAGTTTTCACAAAATGCATGGCTCCTATAGCGGCGCATTTAAGGCAGCAAGGTCTACAGGTTTTCCCATACCTGGACGACTGGTTAGTAAAAGGACCATCGTTCCAGACAACACAGAGATCTCTACGGACGTGCACAGATCTCTTCAAAAGACTAGGCCTTCGGATAAACAAAGAAAAATAATTTTTTATTCCGACTTGTACTCTACAATTCCTAGGAGCAATCTTGAAAACACAGGAAATGAAAGCTTACCCATCAGAAGAAAGGGTAACAAAAATCTTGAATCTGACTGCATCTCTGGCAACAAAAAAGTTCACTTCCATCAGAATATTCAAGTCATTACTGGGAATAATGTCCTCTTGTATTCCACTGATCCCCAACAGCCGGTTACAGATGAGACCGCTGCAAGAAACCCTGGACAAACAATGGGTCAAAGCCCTGGGTTCTTTCGACGACAAGCTGGTCATAACCTGTCAGATCAAATGTGCAATGTCATGGTGGGGTATCAGGAGCAACCTAACGAAGGGCCTGTTATTCGAACCTCAATCACCAGGCTACGTCATGACGTCAGACACTTCATTACGAGGTTGGGGAGCGCATCTGCAAGACCTGGAGATTCAAGGCCTTTGGTCTCCTCAAGAGGCGAAACTTCACATCAATCTCTTAAAATTAAAAGCCGTCTTCCTGGGCCTTCAGGCTTTCCTTTCCAGGATCCAAGGTTCATCCGTCCTAGTGCGGACAGACAGCACAACAGCAATGTTTTACCTGCGCAAGCAGGGCGGAACGAGATCAAAACCCCTGTCGATTCTGGCACAAAGAATCTGGAAATGGCTATTGTGTCAAAACATAACGCTGCAAGTGGAACATGTTCCTGGAGTAGACAACACAAAAGCGGACCTGTTAAGCAGGTCATCCGACATTTGCCACGAGTAGGAACAATGTCAGGTCCAGCTTAGGTAAGGGGCAGGAGGCCCACGGGACTCGTGTGCAGAGTGTGAACTCACACGTGAGATGCGGGACAAAGTCAATGGACACTACAAATTACGAAAAGGTAAGTAATAGACAGTTCCGACTAGTTAGGACTAAAACGACTGGATACCTGGACACCAGGAGAGTCAATCTAACCTTGAGCACCGAACTGCTCTCGTTACCTCACCCACGGGCTGCGGGTGCATAGGAGTGAAAGTGTCGGGTTTCCGCGTCGAAGTCTATGGAGCCTTGAAGAAAGATGCTGCAGGCGACCAGGAGTAAGATGTCCGGTTCGATCCAAGGGTGGATCGAGGAAGATGGAGACCTGAAAGCAGAGGGGACAATGTTCACAGTCACTAGCCAGTGACCGGAGTGGAACCAGGAAGGAACCGGATGCTGTCGTCACGATCAGGTGAAGAGTGGATGCTTGACTCTGCAGCCACGTGGACCAGGAGGTGTCTTCGACGACCAGGATGGAGGCACGAGCTGTTCCACGCAGGCTCTCCCTGTCGGCGGTGTTGGTTCCGGATTCGGCGTCAACAGGCCTTGGCAAAGGCAATCCACGCGGTGAGTGGAAAAGGCGTCTGGTGCGGACCAGGACGGTCCGGGGTGCTTCGCCTTTTCAGAGAAGCAAGGGCCAGCCTGGAACAACCAGACCAGCGGTGTAGATTTCAAGGATCGTCGTCTAGGAGGCCACTAGCCAGCCGGCAAGTGACCAGACAACGCGTCGAGCAGCAATCAAGCAAAAGGGCCCCACGCAGATCTCGTGGATGCTGGAGGGCTGATCTTCTGTGCAGGAGCTGCTCGGGCTGGGGCTGCTCAATCCCCAAAGCACTTTCTCGAGGATGCCTCTGAAGTCGTGCTGGAAGCGAAATGCAGTTTCTTCAAGATGGCCAGTCCCACGTGTCTCGTCGCACCCACGGATCTCAGCTGTGCTGCAGATGTAGGTACAGGTCGGAGAGGTCTGGAAGTCCGGATCTCGTCGGGCTCTGAAGTCTGGTTCCGGCAGGAAGGACGACAAAGTGAACCGCTAGGACGCTTGATGGTGCCTGCTTGTGCAGGGTGGTCACTCCTTGGCCACAATGGAGATTTCTTCAGTCTTCTGTGGAGAACAACGTCTAAGTCCAGAGTTTCTTCTTGTAGATTCAATTCAGGATAATGTAATTTGGAATGGGACCAGCTCCTACCTTTATTCTCCTAAAGGGGGCTGTACTATGACTAGGTCCCTCCTATGGGTGGGACCAGGAAGGGGGGTGGTTCCACCCCCCTATCCTTTGTCCGGTTTCACGCCAGAGCTGGGGCTGGAGTGCCCCAGCAACTGGTTTGAACCGGGGTATGCACGGGGACACCTTGTGTGCCCCAGGCATGTCTCATTCCCTTCAGCCTGTCCTACCTCAATACACAAAATCCTGTCTGGGGTGGTGCTAGCACCTCCCAAGCAGGAAACCCTTTGTCCAAGCCTCCCTCGCTGGAAGGACTCCCAGCAACAGTAGGTCAGACTTGTGTCTGTGGTGGCAGCATCCATTTTGTGATGCTGAGACTTGAGTTACCTTTAACCGGGGTTCACAGTTACATACATGTCGTGGCCCTCTAAAAGGGTGGAATGCTACCCCAGTCGCCAGAATTGGTGAGGGGGTAGTATTCCAATTCGTATGACACCTTACTCGACATGTTTTGATAATGCTATGCCAAAGTTAGCAATAACCGCGAGGATTATAATGCACTTAAGAGTATATGGTATAGCGTTATCATGGAAACAGCTAAAGGACTTGGTTCCGAAAGCTGCAGACAGGCTCAGCTCATGCTAGAGCACCATCTCACATAATTCCAAGCACTCTGCCTCCAGGTTTGTTAAGGCCTGCCATAGGAGTAACTTATAGGAGTATATGTGTCCATTTTAGGGTTAGATATAGGTATAGGGAATCTCTACCTGTGGTGTGTTTTGGCAAAGTAAAAGTCTGGTGCTGGGATCGAGTACTGAAGTGAGGCTTCACTGATGTTGGGCTCAACTTCCTCCAATCACTATCCACCATATATGCCTTTCTTTCCAGGACTGAGTTGCAGTGTGCTCTCAGGGTCAACCTCTGGCTACCTAAAGCTGGAGGCTGGGTCCCTCTGTTTGGCTTACTGGAGGGACAGGTCAGGTTTGGGGCCCTTAGGTCCCAGGTTTGGCTGTGCCCAACAGTGTCCATCTGTGGGAGGTCTCTAACTAAGTTTAAGGGGGATCCCCCAGGAGTTTGTTTTATTTTCACTTGGCTAGGTCTGCTAGCTTCAGTGCCCTTAATCTGCTGATTGGGGGGTTCTTTTGGACTGGGGGCCCTTTGGGGTCCACCACTGGCCTCCCTGACCTCTACAGCCCTGGGCTGACTGAGGCAGGGTAGAGAGGGGCAGGTTACCTGCTCCAGACTGGGTCCCACCTTGGAAGGGTCCACTGACCCTTCCAAGGTGGGGCTGACTACCTATGGGGCAGTTTCTTCACAAGGGGTAAGATCAGTTCCCTGAGGAGGCTGATCCTTTCCTAAAGTCTGGTGGGAGGGAGATTTCTCTTCCTCCTCAATGCTCTCTGTTTGAGTGGAGTGATCCATAGTTTCAGGCTTCACAACACTATTATCTGTTTGAGTTTGGGTTGTGGCCATCACAGCCCCACCAACCTTTTCAGGAAGGGACTCAGTTTGGGCATGGGCTGTTACCATCACAGCCCTGCCAACCTGTTCAGAGAAGGAATCTGTTTGAGATTGGGCTGAGACTGGCACAACCATCCTGACCTGTTCAGGGAGGACATCTTGGACTGGGGCTGTGGCCATCACAGCCCCACTAACCTTTGCATGGAGATTTACCATTTTAAAATGGGATTCATGCTTTTCCTCAGCCCAGGTCTCTGAGATCTCTAAATCATTCCCCAGTAGACAATCTACAGGCAAGTTTGAGGACACTGCCACTCTCTTGGGACCAGTGACACCTCCCCAGCTGAGATTTACCACTGCCATGGGATGATCTCTCTGCACTACATCAATGTTGGTCACCTGGTATGTGGCTCCAGGTAAAAGTCGCCTTGAGGGGACTAGGCTCTCAGTCACCATAGTGATGCTAGCCCCTGTGTCTCTATAGGCCTCAACTTTCAGACCATTGATGAGGGGCTCCTGTCTGTACTTGTCCAAAGTGTTGTGACAAGCAGTGAAGTTGGCAAACTCCATGCCATTTTCACAGACAAGAGTATCTGTGGTAGGGGACCTGGTTAGGCCAGAGTCCACCTGAGTTCCCCAAGTATACCCAACCAAATTCTTGGGGGCACTCCCACCACCTGGGGGATTACTACTAGTAGTAACAGGAGGTGTTGGAGTATTACTGGGAGGAATATTTTTCTTATTGTTGGCCTAGGGGCAACTGCTGTCAGTTTTCCAATGGCCTACCTGTTCGCAGGCATGGAAATAAGGTTTCTTTTGGGTATTGGACGGATTCTGGGACCCACCCCCTTCAGAGGATTTTTGGGGCCCTGATGTGGTTTGATCTTTTGATTTGTTCCCACCCTTCTCTTGAGGCTTGGTTGATTCTTTCTTTTGGTCATCACCCTGATTCTTCGGCCTAATCCTGGTTCTGACCCATTTGTCTGCCCTCTTACCCAATTCTTGTGGAGAGGTCAGATCAGAGTCTACCAGGTGCTGGTGTAATAACTGGTTCTGACAATTATTTAAGACTTGCTCTCTCATAATAAGATTGTACAATCCTGTGTAATCAGTAACTTTACTTCCCAGTAACCAGCCTTCCAAAGCCTTAGTGGCACAATCAACAAAGTCAGTCCAATCCTGAGATTGTCTCAGAACATCAACCTGTACTGTTCAGTTGTTAAGCCAAACCCATTAATCAGTGCATTTTTCAGGACTTGGAAATTGTTAGCATCCTCAGCTCTAGTAGTGAGAGCTTATCTCTACCTTTACCTTCAAAGGAGAGCCACGAGATAGCTGCCCACTGACTCTGGGGTACCTGCTGTACTTTGCAGGCCCTCTCCAGACCAGTCATCCATTTGTGGATGTCATCTCCTACCTTATAGGAGGGCACTATTTTACTTAGGTGTCTATTATCAAAACTCCTGTCTTTATCTCTAGGGATAATGCTGCCACCAGTGGGTTCTAACCCACTCAATTTCTGCTCTCTGGCAAAGGCAAGTTTCTCTTTGGCAAGGGCAAGTTCTTGCCTTTGGATCCTCAGATTAACTTCCTTCATCTTTGCTTCATGTTCTCTTCTCTGAGGGGAAGTCATCCCTCTCTGAGAAGATACCTGAGAGACATGGGAGTGAATAGATCTGTTAGAGCCTCTGGAGTGAGACCTAACTCGTCTATTCCCAAGGTTAGACCTGCTTGTGGATAGGTCTGGGGCTCCCCCAGTTCCATCCCCATGTAGGCTTAAGTTGGCCCTGGTAAGTCTACGGACTATAACTGGACCAGTGTCTACCTCTCCCTCAGAGGAGTCCCCCTCTTCCCTACCATCTACATATTCTGTTTCAGGGAGGTTAGAGTCATCTTCTAAGGGGGTATGCTTCCATCTGTAGGATCAGAGGGGCCTGGGTTAGAAGCCCTTCTAGCTTCATATGTCTCTAAAAGACCGAACAGAAAAGAAAGGGTAGGGTTAGAACCCTGTTTCAGTTTCCTGGAGGTACACAATTGTCTCATCTCCTGGAAGCTGAGTGCTGCATATCTGGAAACGACCTGTGGAGGGTCAGTAATCACAGGGGGAGCCACTGCGTTCTCTCCTGTGATACATGCTTTCTACTGAGGTGTAAGTGGTTCATTTACCTACACTGTTGGTTTTCCTACTGATCCCTTGCTAAGAGTTGTAGTCAGGGTGTGCTACTCCCTTTCTACTACAACAGCTGGTTCAGTAGAACGCAGAGTATTTCTAAGTTTGTTATATGTACCTATGGTACCTTATGTGATCTTTCAAATGATATCTCAAGATTATATTTGGTAAAAACAGCAAGCTTAAATCCCAACCGCTGCACACCAATGTGAGAAGTTGGCCTGATATATGATGTTCACTAGTTTTAGTGATCACCTTGTATCAGTCCAAACAACCCTTATGGTGATTGGTTGTAAGTCAACCTTATAGACCAGCTATCCTAATGGTAGCATGGACAAAGCAGTCTTAGGCTAAACTCTTTTGGCATGTGAAGCCAGCTGTTTTACCACATATAACCCCTTGAATACCAAATGAAAGGACACCACACAGGTTATTATGAAAATAAACAATATATTTATTACTAACAAAACACCTCTGAACTCTTTGAGGTCAGAGGGCTAAGCACATGACAAGACTCTTAAGAAAAATACGATAAGTTGCACAAATTACAATGGTGCCCTAGGGGGCACGGCAAACCATATAATAAGTAAATGGTATAAGGAAATCGATAGAAGGAATGGAGATGTCCAGAGGCTGTAGGATCGCTGGGACTACACTACCCTAACCTTAGGTAAGGGGCAGGAGGCCCACGGGACGCGTGTGCAGAGTGTGAACTCACACGCGAGATGCGGGACAAAGTCAATGGACACTACAAATTACGAAAAGGTAAGTAATAGACCGTTCCGACTAGTTAGGACTAAAACGACTGGATACCTGGACACTAGGAGAGTCAATCTACCCTTGAGCACCAAATGCTCTTGTTACCTCACCCACGGGCTGCGGGTGCATAGGTGTGAAAGTGTGTCGGGTTTCCGCGTCGAAGTCTATGAAGCTTTGAAGAAAGGTGCTGCAGGCGACCAGGAGGAAGATGTCCGGTGCGATCCAAGGGAGACCTGAAAGCAGAGGGGACAATGTTCACAGTCACTAGCCAGTGACCGGAGTGGAACCAGGAAGGAACCAGATGCTGTTGTCGCGATCAGGTGAAGAGTGGACGCTTGACTCTGCAGCCACGTGGACCAGGAGGTGTCTTAGACGACCAGGATGGAGGCACGAGCTGTTCCACGCAGGCTCTCGCTGTCGGCGGTGTTGGTTCCAGATTCGCCGTCAACAGGCCTTGGCAAAGGCAACCCACGCGGTGAGTGGAAAAGGCGTCTGGTGCGGACCAGGAGGGTCCGGGGTGCTTCGCCTTTTCAGAGAAGCAAGGGCCAGCCTGGAGCAACCAGACCAGCGGTGTAGATTTCAAGGATCGTCGTCTAGGAGGCCACTAGCCAGCCGGCAAGTGACCAGACAACGCGTCGGGCAGCAATCAAGCAAAAGGGCCCCACGCAGATCTCGTGGATGCTGGATGGCTGATCTTCTGTGCAGGAGCTGCTCGGGGCTGGGGCTTCTTAATCCCCAAAGCACTTTCTCGAGGATGCCTCTAAAGTCGTGCTGGAAGCGAAATGCAGTTTCTTCAAGATGGCCGGTCCCACTTGTCTCGTCGTACCCACCGATCTCAGCTGTGTTGCAGATGTAGGTAGAGGTCGGAGAGGTCTGGAAGTCCGGATCTCGTAGGGCTCTGAAGTCTGGTTCCGGCAGGAAGGACGACAAAGTGAACCGCTAGGACGCTTGATGGTGCCCGCTTGTGCAGGGTGGTCACTCCTTGGCAACAAGGGAGATTTATTCAGTCTTCTGTGGAGCAGAACGTCGAAGTACAGAGTTTCTTCTTGTAGATTCAATTCAGGATAATGTAATTTGGAATGGGACCAGCTTCTACCTTTATTCTCCTAAAGGGGGCTGTACTACGACTAGGTCCCTCCTATGGGTGGGACCAGGAAGGGGGGTGGTTACACCCCCTATCCTTTGTCCGGTTTCGCGCCAGAGCTGGGGCTGGAGTGCCCCAGCAACTGGTTTGAACCGGGGTATGCACAGGGACAGCTTGTGTGCCCCAGGCATGTCTCATTCCTTTCAGCCTGTCCTACCTCCATACACAAAATCCTGTCTGGGGTGGTGCTAGCACCTCCCAAGGCAGGAAACCCTTTGTCCAAGCCTCCCTCGCTGGAAGGACTCCCAGCAGCAGGAGGTCAGACTTGTGTCTGTGGTGGCAGCATCCATTTTGTGATGCTGAGACTCGAGTTAACTTTAACCGGGGTTCACAGTTACATACATGTTGTGTCCCTCTAAAAGGGTGGAATGCTACCCCCGTTGCCAGAATTGGCGAGGGGGTAGTATTCCAATTAGTATGACACCTTACTCAGCATGTTTTGATAATGCTATGCCAAAGTTAGCAATAACCGCGAGGATTATAATGCACTTAAGAGTATATGGTATAGCGTTATCATGGAAACAGCTAAAAGACTTTGTTCCAAAAGCTGCAGACAGGCTCAGCTCATGCTAGAGCACCATCTCACATAATTCCAAGCACTCTGCCTCCAGGATTGTTAAGGCTGCCATAGGAGTGACTTAAAGGAGTATATGTGTCCATTTTAGGGTTAGATTAGGTATACTATATCTAAAGCAAAGGGTGATTACACCACCTTGCCCCAGCTGTGTTAGCAGCCAGTTGTGTCAGTTTTGGATGGCCAGCCAGGGGTGGCATAATACATGCTGCAGCCCCTGGTAGGCCTTGGGTGCACTTATGCCCTGGGTACCTAGGGTACACTCTACAAGGATTTACAAGAGTAACCCAATGCCAATTAGATATGTACCTAGGGTACATGGAGTCCATTTTAACAGAGAGAGCAGGAAGCCTGGGGTCCTGGATTGCAGGATCCTAGGAAAACCAGTAAAACACTAGGCAAAAAGTTGGGGGCAACCATAGTCTGATATCCACCTTCCTACAATTATTCCATTATGCTTAACTGGTGATGGGCAAACCTCCTCTGAACCGTGAGGATCTTCCCTTCTGGATAGTACAAAAAATTGAACAGATTGAAGCAGTTTTCCCACACACCAGCCCTGTTGAGAAACACAGGATCCTTACTATGTGTTTGATGGCAAGTAGTCGGATTCCCCCTTTAGCAGATTGTAACACCTGGAGGACGGTGTTTGCCTCAGTGTATACACTGCGCTTTGGCACCCCCTCCATGAGCTTTCTACAGAGTGTTCTAAAAGGGTACAGGATGAACACTGGGCAGGCCGAGGCCTGATCTGGGGATGAGATTAGATGGAATGTTCCCTATTGTCTATTCTGGCTAACATTAAAGATAGAGAAGTCTGCTCGCAGGTGCGCCAACACGACAGTTTGCAATTATTATTGCGGATGTCTACACATCCCTAGGTCACAATAATTTGGGAGTCAGGCCATTTACACAAATACAAACTAAACCCCCTCCAGACAAGGAGGGTCATCCAGTCTTTCCTAAGAAAGGCTGGAACAAAAGTAGGCAGCAACAGGGTTTGCCTCCACCGGCCGCTTCTGAGCGTAGATATGATTTACGTGACCGCTCTAAAATGAAGAAACCTGAGAGGTTCTGGGTTCCTGATCCCTGTTCTCCTTGTTCCTTTCTGGAATTGTCGGATCAGCGATTTGGCGGAGGGGGCGACAGGATCACAGACAGGGTGAGTCCACGCCAAAAGGGGGAACCTGCAGCACCTTTTCGATGTAAAAGTCAAACCGGAGGAACCACCTCAGTATTGTGCCCCGTTTAACACTTTTATTACTGTTGAAACCATGGACACCCGCGTAGCCCCGCCTGATAGTCTTTACCATGTTGAACTTCAAATTGAAGGAGATAATAAACACACCTTAAATGCTTTCTTTTGAGACAATTTGACTTCTTCCTATTGCATTTTGCTTGCAGAGGTTTATTGGACTCCCCCTTTTTTCCTCGCTTCTTCTCGTCCCAGAGGAGACTAAACAGGCTTATACTTTGGAGTGGGCTCTGGCCTTAGCTCCTGCTTTGTTTTGCAATAAGCAAACACAACAGGAGATGGACCAAATGTGGATCAATGTCACACACTCAACCCAGTCCAAAGATCTGGGCCCAAATCCATCGTTTTTTTGCACTCCACACCACCCCGGGTTAGACAATGGCGATATGCAAATCAGCTCTGACCCTGTGCCCCATGGGAACAGTCCAGTCCGAACTACAAAAGCCATGTCCTTCCCAGAACGGAATCAAGCATCCGAGGACCGGACCGGTTTCGAGGTAACACCTCTCATCAGCCCGGCTAGCTTGACTCCAGTGGTGTGGAGTGCCTGGGACCCACGTCTGGGCATCCCCAGCGCACTTAGGGCGGAATATGCAAACACAACAGGAGATGGACCAAATGTGGATCAATGTCACACACTCAACCCAGTCCAAAGATCTGGGCCCAAATCCATCGTTTTTTTGCACTCCACACCACCCCGGGTTAGACAATGGCGATATGCAAATCAGCTCTGACCCTGTGCCCCATGGGAACAGTCCAGTCCGAACTACAAAAGCCATGTCCTTCCCAGAACGGAATCAAGCATCCGAGGACCGGACCGGTTTCGAGGTAACACCTCTCATCAGCCCGGCTAGCTTGACTCCAGTGGTGTGGAGTGCCTGGGACCCACGTCTGGGCATCCCCAGCGCACTTAGGGCGGAATATGCAAACACAACAGGAGATGGACCAAATGTGGATCAATGTCACACACTCAACCCAGTCCAAAGATCTGGGCCCAAATCCATCGTTTTTTTGCACTCCACACCACCCCGGGTTAGACAATGGCGATATGCAAATCAGCTCTGACCCTGTGCCCCATGGGAACAGTCCAGTCCGAACTACAAAAGCCATGTCCTTCCCAGAACGGAATCAAGCATCCGAGGACCGGACCGGTTTCGAGGTAACACCTCTCATCAGCCCGGCTAGCTTGACTCCAGTGGTGTGGAGTGCCTGGGACCCACGTCTGGGCATCCCCAGCGCACTTAGGGCGGAATATGCAAACACAACCGGAGATGGACCAAATGTGGATCAATGTCACACACTCAACCCAGTCCAAAGATCTGGGCCCAAATCCATCGTTTTTTTGCACTCCACACCACCCCGGGTTAGACAATGGCGATATGCAAATCAGCTCTGACCCTGTGCCCCATGGGAACAGTCCAGTCCGAACTACAAAAGCCATGTCCTTCCCAGAACGGAATCAAGCATCCGAGGACCGGACCGGTTTCGAGGTAACACCTCTCATCAGCCCGGCTAGCTTGACTCCAGTGGTGTGGAGTGCCTGGGACCCACGTCTGGGCATCCCCAGCGCACTTAGGGCGGAATATGCAAACACAACAGGAGATGGACCAAATGTGGATCAATGTCACACACTCAACCCAGTCCAAAGATCTGGGCCCAAATCCATCGTTTTTTTGCACTCCACACCACCCCGGGTTAGACAATGGCGATATGCAAATCAGCTCTGACCCTGTGCCCCATGGGAACAGTCCAGTCCGAACTACAAAAGCCATGTCCTTCCCAGAACGGAATCAAGCATCCGAGGACCGGACCGGTTTCGAGGTAACACCTCTCATCAGCCCGGCTAGCTTGACTCCAGTGGTGTGGAGTGCCTGGGACCCACGTCTGGGCATCCCCAGCGCACTTAGGGCGGAATATGCAAACACAACAGGAGATGGACCAAATGTGGATCAATGTCACACACTCAACCCAGTCCAAAGATCTGGGCCCAAATCCATCGTTTTTTTGCACTCCACACCACCCCGGGTTAGACAATGGCGATATGCAAATCAGCTCTGACCCTGTGCCCCATGGGAACAGTCCAGTCCGAACTACAAAAGCCATGTCCTTCCCAGAACGGAATCAAGCATCCGAGGACCGGACCGGTTTCGAGGTAACACCTCTCATCAGCCCGGCTAGCTTGACTCCAGTGGTGTGGAGTGCCTGGGACCCACGTCTGGGCATCCCCAGCGCACTTAGGGCGGAATATGCAAACACAACAGGAGATGGACCAAATGTGGATCAATGTCACACACTCAACCCAGTCCAAAGATCTGGGCCCAAATCCATCGTTTTTTTGCACTCCACACCACCCCGGGTTAGACAATGGCGATATGCAAATCAGCTCTGACCCTGTGCCCCATGGGAACAGTCCAGTCCGAACTACAAAAGCCATGTCCTTCCCAGAACGGAATCAAGCATCCGAGGACCGGACCGGTTTCGAGGTAACACCTCTCATCAGCCCGGCTAGCTTGACTCCAGTGGTGTGGAGTGCCTGGGACCCACGTCTGGGCATCCCCAGCGCACTTAGGGCGGAATATGCAAACACAACAGGAGATGGGCCAAATGTGGATCAATGTCACACACTCAACCCAGTCCAAAGATCTGGGCCCAAATCCATCGTTTTTTTGCACTCCACACCACCCCGGGTTAGACAATGGCGATATGCAAATCAGCTCTGACCCTGTGCCCCATGGGAACAGTCCAGTCCGAACTACAAAAGCCATGTCCTTCCCAGAACGGAATCAAGCATCCGAGGACCGGACCGGTTTCGAGGTAACACCTCTCATCAGCCCGGCTAGCTTGACGGCTAGCTGTTTTGCAATAAAGGCAGGTTGGGAATGGGGATACATCTTTGCATGTAATTCCTTTGCAATCTACACCTCAGCGCTACGCGAGATTGCCTATGGGGTATAAGAATAGCCCCAGGGTTTTTGCTGCACGCATAGTGGCAATGTTACATGAAATTGACCTAGATAAATGTTATGTCGATGATATTTATTTGGCGGTTGATTAATTAAATATGCAACTCATGCGTGTAGACCGCATCATCGCACATTTTTTCTCTTTCGCTTTAGGTTACAAATTCAACTTTGTGAAATCCCATATTGCCTTTTTGGTAGTTTTTTTCTTGGATATGAACTGAATACAGGGGTTTAGCAACCCACTTTTTGGAGAAATGTGCTCAATTGCAGCCTCCATCTAACCTAGAAAAATAACAATCTTGGCTGCGTTTCTTGAATTTTAGCAGAACCTACATTCCAGATTACGCCCAGCATATCCAACCGCTATACTCATTGATACAGCCTTCTTTGTCATGTTCCAGTTGGCTTACAGGACATACCGCTGTTCTGCGGTCTTTGCTGTCTGATCTGCTTTCTACTCAATTCTTGTTGACACGAGATAATGCTACGGATTTGATCATAAGGATTGTATCAGGGACCTTAGGTTTCACATATGTGACTTTTAATGAAGGGGATACAGTTTCCATAGCTTATAAATCGCATTTGTATATTCCTGCTGAAATGTGTTTTTCTTCTACTGATATTTTTTTGACAGCAGTACAGATTATGATTCTAAAAGAACGCTCTTTGGCTCAAGGCAAACACATTTTCATGGTCTCGCCTGTGCCCGCTTTGGAAGCAGTCACCAATGCGAGCGCGCCCAATTCTAAAGCACTGCATTTTCGTAGGATACAATGGGCTAGTTCATTGACATCGGAGGATGTCTTTTCATCTTTGATCCTTCTTTACAGGCACAATAGTTTTTACAATATGAACATGTTTATACTTTTTTCCTTTATCCCGACTACCTCTTGGTCAGTATAAATGTATCATTTACACTGATGGGTCTGCACAGCCAGCTAATGATTCTAAATATGCTTATTCTGCAGCCTGCGCTATTGTAGCAGGCATGATAGTGGACAGCGATTTCAAATCCTCCCTGGTTCACACACAGTCCCTTGGGGATTGTACGGTGCAATTGGCCGAGTTACGCGCTTTACTATTAGCGCTTGAATGTGCTGATCCTGAAGTGTCTACTCATTTAGGGTTTGATTCCTTCTACTGTGAACAATCCTTTAATGACCACCTATCATTTTGGAAACAGAATGACTTTCGTGATTCTAAAGGTAGCGCATAAAACGCTTTGGGTCCAGGTGGCCACTCTTAAGGGACCTTTGCCACTCACACATGTAAATCATACATTGGGCTATCGACGTGTTGTAGCACATGCTGTTGACAATTCCATGGCTGATAAAGCAGCTAAATCTGCAGTAGCCACATGCATTGTAGTAGCTGTTGCAAGGTCCATGACTAAAATTGATGATGTCATTTTGGCTGCTATTGCAGTGACGTGGGAGGGGACACATTTTCCCCGGGGTTTCCTCTCTCGTTATACCTATCATTTGACTACTGATCAGGTTCTGTTTGTGTCAATTGTAGGAGAGTAGGGTCTGCAATCCTATGATCACCCAGATTTTTTGCTTTTGTTTCACTGGTTTACGACTTTCTCTGGCTGTGGGCCTGCCAATCAGACCCACAGCCTAGCTGTTCTCTCACTAAATTGACATGTGTGCCTTAGGTGCATTATCCAATTGGGACTGGGCCACCTTATCAGACCCTGTAACTCAGGGCATAGGTGTACCCAGGGCCTACCAGGGGCTGAAGCATGTATTATGCCACCCCTGGATGGCCATCTAAATCTGACACAACTGGCTGCACGACAGCTGGGGCAAGGTGGTGTAATCACCCTTTGCTTTAGATATAGTATACCTATATCTAACCCTAAAATGGACACACAGATTCCTATCAGTCACTCCTATGGCAGGCCTTGACAATCCTGAAGGCAGAGTGCTTGGAATCGTGTGAAGTGGTGCTCTGGCATGAGCTGAGCCCGTTTGCAGCTTGCGGAACCAAGTCCTAATAGCTGCTCCATGATAACGCATACCATATACTCTTAAGTGCATTATAATCCTCGCGGTTAAATGCTATCTTTGGTATTGCTTTATCAAAACATGTCGAGTAAGGTGTCATACGAATTGGAATACTAACCCCTCGCCAATTCTGGCGACGGGGTTAGCATTCCACCCTTCTAGAGGGACAAGACATGTATGTAACTGTGAACCCCGGTTAAAGTTAAACGAAGCCTCAGCTCCACAAAATGGATGCTGCCACCACAGACACGAGTCTGACCTCCTGCTGCTGGGAGTCCTTCCAGCGAGGAGAGCTTGGACAAAGGGTTTCCTGTCAGGGGCGGTGCTAGCACCATCCCAGACAGGGTTTTGTGTATCCTGGGTAGGCAGGGCTTTACAGGAAGGTGACTTCTGAGTGGCACCCCGGTGCTCACTACGCATCTGCCGGCTAGAACCAGTTCCAGGGGCACACCAGCCCCTGGCCTGGGGAAAGTCCGGCATGGGAGATCATCTTTGAATCCTGAAACTACTTTCTACGAAAGGAACTCAAGACTTCTTCTCAAGATTTCTCCCTTGTGGCTAAGGAGTAGTCACCCTGCATCCGCAGGCACCATCTAAGAACTCAGCGGTTTGCTGCACGTCCTTCCTCCGGAATCCGACTGACCAGCTCGACGAGACCCGGCTTCCCTGGCACCTCTGACCTCTACCTACCGCTACAGCTAAGCTGAGAACCGTAGGTGCGACGAGACCTCGAGGGACCGGCCATCATCAGAACTGCACGACTTCTATCCAGCACGACCGCCGAGGGATCCTCTGGTGAGTGCCTTGGGGTCCGAGAAGCCCCGACCCTGAGCAGCTCCAGCACCGAAGTCCAGCCTCCCAGCATCTCCACGATCTGCGTGGGGCCCTTCTGCTTTTTGCTGCCCACCGCGTTGTTTGGCTACTAGCCCGCTGGCTTGTGGCCTTCTTAACGACGCCCGACGACATCACCACCGCTGGTCTGGTTGCTCCAGACTGGCCCTTGCTCCCTTCCAAAAGAGGAGCACCCCGGACCCTCCTGGTCCACTCCAGACGCCATTTTGAGTCCACCGCGTGGGCTTGAATTTGCCAAGACTTGTTGCCCCAATCCTGGTTCCAGCGACGTCGACGGCTTCATCCATCGTGGGACAGCTCGCACCTCCATCCTGGTCGCCGACAACGCCTCCTGGTCCGTGAGAACTGCAGAGCACAGCGTCGCCCACTCACCTAGTCGAGGTGACTACCATCCGGTGCCCTCCTGGTGACACCTGACTACTGGCTAGTAGTCACAAACTTGGTCCCCTCTGCTTTCAGGTGTCATCCATCTTCGATCCAGGCTTGGATCACTCGAACTCTCTTCACTGGTCGCCTGCCAGCAACTCCTTTCTTCAGGCTCCTGGTTCGTCTACGAGGATACCAACGTCTTTTGAGACCTATGCAGCTGCAGCCCCTGGGCTAGGTAACTTCGGCATTTCGGTGCCCCAGCATAGCCTCACTATCCAAGGGTCAGGATCCACTGTCGTTTTCGATCTACCTTATCGGGTTCGCCCGAGAACACTAACTTTGTCTTTACTAGCTCCCATAGACTTGGTCCCGCATCCAGCGTGAGAGTGCACACTCTGCACCCGAGTCCCCTAGGCCTCCTACTAGTAATCTGAAGGTTCAGTAACGTAGTCCTAGCGATTCCAAAGCCCATTAGTACAGTTCTTACCTGGTAGTAATTTCGCATTCCACTTCCAGAGTATATGGTTTTTCGTGCCCCTCGGGCATTTGTGTAAATTGTGCAACTTGAAGTATTTTCCTAAGAGTTTTGTTGTGTGCTTAGTACCCTGTCCTCATAAAGAGTACAGGGCTGTTGTGACTTAAATAAATACACTGTTTATTTTCATAACACTTGTGTGGTGTCCTTTCACTTGGTGTTCAAGGGGTATATGTGATGGTATAACAGCTGGCTTAACACGCCCTCTAGAGTTTAGCCCGAAGACTGCTCGTATCCACGCTACTAGGATAGCTGGTCTATAAGGTTGACTTACAACCAATCATCAATAAGGGTTGTTGGACTGATACATAGTGTTCACTACAATAGTGAGCACTGCATATCAGGCCACCTTCTCACATCTATCCCTTCAGTTGGTGATTGCTTGATTCCCCACGAGGACCGCAGGCTTTCGCTTTTGGTGGCTCCCCATGAGGGAATATTTACAACAAGGGGTGGTGAGGGACAGAGTCTCTGAATTAAACAGAATACTCTCACCCAGTCAAGAGATCAGGGCTAGATCCAACACCGTTTTTTAGCTCACTGCACCATCCCAGTTTCAGAACCTGGCTGTATGCAAATTAGTCTGTTCCTGTCCCAGTGCATGATGGGAACAGGGCAAACCAAACTACAAAAGCCAATTCTTACACTGGGAAGGAAACAAGCTACCGGGGACCGGTTTCTGGCATTTCAGCCGTCTTCGGCCCGGCTTGCTTGAATGGCTTCTGCGCATGGAGCAGTGACAGCCACAATTAATCTTTTACAGCAAAGTTTTTAGCGGCGCGGATTATATCAACAAACGCGCAAATTGTACTTTCCTGTGTTATTTTTCAACAGATTAAATCTTCCACTGTCTAGCGTCCACCACACGCTCAACTTTTTGTTTCTAATAAACTGTTCGGTTATTTTTAGCTTGATCACTGCGGTCCCTTGACCTTTGACTATGCTTTGAAATACATTTTGGTTGCAGTGGATTCAAGCACTAGATTAGATTATTCTGGGTTTGGCTGCATCGCTGTGGATTTGCACGTCTTTGTTGGGACATATGCCTTTGACACCTCCCATTCTGACCAGGGTCCGGCTTTTGCCTCTAATTCACCATGATTTGATGAAGTTGATGGGGGTGCAGGTGTATATTTCGCCTCCATATCGTCCTGAGGGTAATTCAGTTGTGGAGCAGATGAACTGTGACTTAAAGCAATCTTTAACAACAAGTGTATTAGGTACGGACCGGGGCTTGTTAACTCATCTATATGGGGTTCAACATGCACTCAGTAATCTCCCTCGAAGATCTCTGGGTAGGCGGAGATGGTCTAGACGTTGTGGCGGCTGACGCAGTATTTGACATAGATAACCATTGTGCTATGCTACAAAAGAATCAAGATGCTCTAGAAAAATCACATTTGCCCCCGCCGAGGGATACAGCAGACTTAGTCCCTGATTCTGGCTGGCTTCCGAAAGTTTGAGATCTGGTCTGGGAAAAAGTGGTGAACAAAAAAAGAGTTTAGACCCTCCTACCGTGCTCCGGTCTCGGTCCTTGGTCTGAAGGGCACCCAAACTGTAATTTTACCTCCACTGCCTGGATGCAAAGATAACAGATTTGTTTCCTAGAACATGTCAAACTACACCATATGGCCGATTCTCAATAGTATACCTTTAAGCTTTCCAAGCCGGAATGTTTCCTTCCAGCAAATGAATACTGTTTCTCCTGTGTCTCTCCAACACGTGGAAGGGCAGATGGAGTCTTCAATTCATTTATTGCCGGTTTTACCTTTAACGCTTGTAATTGTGGAAAATCAGTATACTTCCCCATCAGTTGAACTTATTGTTGAATTCCCTGAACATGAAATACATTCAACTTCTAACGGAGAACAACCTCCAGTGTTTCAGCTAGGCTCCATCGGTTATTATCTTAACCAGGATAACTTTTCTTCAGATACATCTTCGTCTCTTGCTGTTCTGCCTGATCGAATTTGTGTCTTCATCTTGTGGTTAAAGAGCACATACCTAGTCCCACCATGGACTTACATCTGGACCGTGTTGTGGATGCTGTTTCTGTTCATGTGGATTGGACTCATGGTTGTCTTTTTTCCTTTTGATTAATGGCCACTACTTACCTGAAAGCTCTGCTGTGGAACTGGTCAACGGAGTAGTGGCCCTGCATACTTCGCATAAAATGAAGAGACCAAGCATTCGTTAATATTTCAGCATTCCCGATCACTGATGCCATTGTTTGTGTCAAAAGTGCCACATTCCGTACGTATTCTGTGTTTCTTTGGGAGATGTTGTTTGGCCTGGAATGCATTCAAGTGATTTGGAGGTCAGTGTTGTTAATTCTTTGCTCCTGATTTACAGTATTATACTGTGTGATACATATTTGAATTCAACAAATTATGCATATCTATTTTGTTACTAATATTATGGCCATCACTTTTTTGACAAGTCCTGTACTCCACAACCCCCTTTCGATTATACGCAATAGGAATATTGCCCACACCTTCTAAAATCAGTTCCGTTACACACAAAAACAAATAACATATTTTACGGGTTATTATCTATCTGGCCCAGCATCATAACATTTTAGATTGCAAATCCCTAGATTGAACAAATATGTGCTTACACAGACTAAACTAATTTATTCCTCATCTTTTATAGATGATTTGTCGCTGAAGGGGTACGATTTTTTGAAAGACCGGGTTGATTTAAAGTCTATTTGGGTCTCTAAAGTTTGGCAAGTGAAGAGGAGTGAGTCTGTGCAATGTGCATGTTTAATACAGTCTCAAACATTATTTTTAAATCAGATGGTGCAACTAACTACCTGCTTCAGTTTGGTCACTGCACAAAATTGGAATGCTCCTTCTATTACATTGTTAGCTCAATATGAGTTGTGGAGCATACACAATAATTATACTATTGAGGAGTTGACTCTGATGATACAGACTGGCTCTTTTTACTCACCTGTGATAAATCCAGAGGGCTGGGTATTGTAAATGTTGTATTACTTGTATAGCGCCCGAATCACCCCACACGGGGTCTCTCTGACGCGTGTACGAATACCGCTGTGGGACCCTTCCTGGCTTTTTCCCTGTGAGGCGCCCACTCCTGGGCACCCCAAAGGTGCAGCCAGGCATCCTAGGGCTGTTGGGGCCACTGTGGAGATTAAGCAAGCTATTGCCCAGAATTGCAGAGTGGGGTTCATGATTAGAATAGGCACCGAGGTGAGAATTATCAGGTCCGAGGAAATTGAGCCCAAGACCTGCAGAGGCGGGAATTGAACCCTGGTCCCGGCCAGACCCCTGCATCAGGGTCTGCCGCTCTATCCATTGAGCCACACTTCTCCACCTACAAACACTGATGCTTGTCATTTACGTTGTTTGAATGGTACTACGGTTACGCCAAATTGATCAGGATAATTTGGACAAAGTTCTTGCGGTGGTTGATAACCCCATAAACACATGGTTTTCTCTTATTGATACTATAGACAATATTGTGTCATCTGTTATTGATATTCTTGAGAGTGAGATATCTACCTTGTATTATGACCAAAATCAGTTACGTTCTGTTATGCAGTTTGGTTGGACTTAACAGACACGTAAAATGGGAGGTGTTAGACCTGACATCATTGGCTTGAGTCTCTCCTCCATTTTTTCTGTCTGCCTCCTATGTTTACGATGTTTTTGCTGGTATATCGCTCTGGACACTGTGCCACTGCTGATCAGTGCCGCAGTGCAAGTGCTCCCTATGTTAAATTACTGTATCGATTGGATTCCATGTTTGGCTTATTTGGTTTAATGTCAGTCCCTAGTCTAGTGCGCGCGGAGTGCCGGGGCTTGTAAATACAAATGCCGCTAGTGGGCTTGCAGCACAAGTAGGACCTTTGACTTCTAGATCCACTGCTAACCATAGGCATCAAAATTATCTTGTCCGACTGGAAAAATTTGAACGTCTCATCGTATCTGGTGACTTGGGATTGCTTCATAAGAAGCACAAATAACAATGTTCATAACCACAACTTTAGCTTCAAATCTTCCAGAGCCTTCTGGAAGACATATGACTCATACCTAGAAAAGATCAAACCACCTTAGGCCCATAAGATCATAGGGTTATGGTTGATAATTTGGTCAGAATCAAACACATTAATTTCTCCCCAAAACTTTTAGATCTCTGACCTGGCTCTATCATCCTTCACTTATGCCTCCTAACCCCCACGACCCTGTGCATTCCTCATACTCCTTTGTCTTTTTTTTTCCAACTCCACTTTATTCCTATCTATAACCACTTATCTGTGCAATACATCCTATTTCCCATTCTCTGTATTTCTACTGTTTATTTTCAGTTATCACTTCGCTGAACTCCATTTTTCAAAATGTGCAACGTATTGCCACAACATTATAATTTAACCATGTATATATCGGTATTACAGTAACAAAAAAGATAGACAAGGCATAAATAAAGATGTGTACAAAGGTATGGCCTTCACTGTTCAGTAGTCCACTTAATTTTCAAAACACATGCATTACAATCTGGCCATGGGGCGTCGCTTGGAAGTCGATGGGAGAGGCTGCGTGACCACAGAGCTCCGCGCCCGATCCCTGTCATTATCCTGCTTGCGGAGCCTCTCCGACCCCCCTGGCGACACTGAGGGTGCCGGGGGCGACCAGGAGCTTGGCGGCATTGAGAACCGTCAGCAGCCGAGCTAACACGGGTGCTGCGGCTGTTCGATGAAATTGCGGAGGCAGCCGCCGACCAATCCAAGATGGCGCTGAGCCAGCTCGTCTAACCCGAGCTCCGCAAGGAGGATCAATCCTGCGATCGGAGGCGGAGTGACGCTGCTGTGGGGGCGCACGCGATTGGAGTGTGGAGCCCAGAAGATCACCAACGATACTGGGGAGAGGCTGCACCGGCGAGGAACGATCTAGCCTGCGGTGTGCCTGTGGTGTGGGCACTTCGGGCGCTGGGGGACCTACATCGGGGGCTCCACCCCCCCAGAGCTTTGGAGAGCACTGAAGAGTTCCGGTGCTGGGCGAAGGCGCGACCCACCTGCGGGAGTGGGCGACGCTGGCCCCAGACGGAGTGGTGACAAAGGTGCGCGGTACTGCCGGCGGGACAGCGGCGGAAGACCTTGCTGGGGTCCCAAGCTCGCCGGCTGCTGGAGCTCACTTGGTCCCATCAATTCTCTTGTGCGCCTGTGACGGCTGGGGGACCCTGGGGGGCAGCATAGGAGCCCAGGATACCATTAGAGTGGGCCAAAGGCTGCATGAACTGAGAGCTGCGATCGAAATGGCGGCAGGGGCCCCCCTTCCCTAAAGAACGGCTAAGCAGGGGTGCAGAGGACAACCGGATGGCGTACTACTAGGCAACTAGCACTCAGGGGTGAAGCAACAAGGGGTGGCTGCTGCTGTTGGAATTGCAGGAGCGGACTGACGGAATTGAAGGGCCACAGAATTCCGGTTGATGCACGGTGGAGGACGGCGGACCCCTGCTTCTCTCCCCCAATGGAGGGCTGAAGTGCACCGTGAGCACCCTAATCTGGGGGCGCAACAGAGGATTTCCGCGAGGGCAGCAGCAGATTGCGGAAGCTGAGGCCTGGAGTGGGGGGGACCCAGCGAGCCCACGAGTAACCCTACCTGGACATCGCATTAGAAGCGGGACCGCTCTTGGAAGCGCTTCGAACCACGACCAGCCGCCACGCTGAGCTGAGGGGGTACGTGACCTACGGAACCTAAACGCTGCCGCTCATTTGGCGCTGGCAGGGTAATTGCGGGGCAGCGGCAGAGCCTGTGGTCCAGGAGGTGAGGAGAGGGCCGTCTAAGGCCACGCAAAGTGGCGGGGGACGCCTGTCGGTATTCCCGGGCCTGAGTGCTGACCATAGGAACAAACCCGAGATCTTTTGAGGGGCTCCTCGACGCGACTTCAGAGTGCTCTAACAATTGCAGCCATGAGGAAACCCCGGGGGACCCACGAGGGAAGGGGACCCGCAGCCCTCTGATGCCGAATCCACGCCACAGGAGAATTGGGATGAGCAGGACCTACCACAAGTACCGGGGCTCCAGCTCCAACTGGAAAAAATTCTGGCAGCCATTGCGGACACTCGAACCGCTCTCCAGCAGGACATTGCGCAAGTGGCGACAGGGCTGCCTAGCTGAGAGCCGACCACTCGAAACTATATGATTGGGTGAAACAAGCCGAAACTAAGATTCAGGAGATTGAGCCTGCTCAGACTGCGCTATCTGCAACGATGGGGGTGTGTTCTGGATCGTCTAACTGTTCTGGAATGGCGGGCAGAGGACGCGAAAGGCAGAAATCGACAGAACAACATTCGTGTGGTGGGGCTGCCAGAAAAAATTGAAGGACCGGACATGGTGGGCTACCTGGAAACTTGGCTTAAAACGGTAGTGGCTCCTGAGGGGCTGTCGAGCTTCTACACCTTGGAGCGGGTTCATCGTGTACCTGCTTGACCCCCGCAGCAGGGGCGGCCCCCGCGACCGGTGGTGGCGTGACTTTTACATTTTAAGGACCTTGACTTGCTCCTTTGGAAGGCCCGTAGCGATGGCCCCTTTCAGGTTGACAACAGCAATGTTAATCTCTTTCCGGATTATTCGTTGGACACCCAGCGGCGCCGCATGTCCTTCCAGGCTGTTAAGAAGGAATTGAGAGCGGAAGGGATTCAATATTCTTTATTCTTCCCAGCAAAGTTGCGAATCGTATTGGATGGAAAGACCTGCTTTCATGACACGTGGAGTCTTATAGGGCTGGAAAGGATGGCCAGGAAATTGAGGCACTGGAGTTGGCTGATGATTTTCAGCCTCCCAGCGAATCATCAGCCAACTCCCGTGCCTCGCAGATCGCAGTGGCTGCGACACCAACGTCGTGGACTGCGGAAACCCTCAACCTCGCAGACAGCGATAGATCGCAAGGGGGCACTGGCTGCAGTAACAGCACTCTCAGGAGATCTGCTGAGGGCCTCACCATCACTTTCAGAACTAGGCAGCGACAAGGTTCACTCGGTGGCAGAGTCCTCTGCATCGGACGATGCACATCTACCACTGGTTACCCCTAGAACTTGGACGGACTGTTGGATGAGTAGACACTGTGCTATTATCTGAGGGTGGAGGCTGGAGATGGCTGAATAGATTATGATGATTGTCTGTATTGGGAATTCTGGCGATGCAATGGAGGCACGTAGGGCTGAGTGGTTGAGCGGGGATTGATCAGGATGAGGAAGCGGTAATGATGATATTGGTGGGGGTCTCCGGGGGGGCTCTGCTGGGGTATCACATTTCAGGGGGATTCTGGGGCGGGCAATGATTGTGAAACTAGTTTACTGTAGATTAATCCCTAGGCTCTATCCTACCCCTACCGGATGGTACTAGTTAGGTTGCCTTAGCATAGCCAAGGCACATAGTTGGGTAGTTTTGATGGGATTCACTATGTTGGTGCCTGTTCTTGGGGGGGAGGGTGATGTGCTGGTTGGGGTGGGGAAGTTTGGGGATGGGATTATTTAGTTTGGGGGATGTTCTCTGCTGGTGCAATTACTCGGGAATGTGGAGTTATTGAGTGTTGTACATTTGCATACTATGTCCACTGCCTCGCAACCAGGGGGGGGAGGACAGTTTTGTGTGGTTTTTGCATCAATGTTATGGTTCTGTTACCTGATGTGAAATGTGTGACCTGGAATGTTCGGGGGTTGCACTCCATGCAGCGTAGGTACAAGGTTCATTCCTACTTGGTGCGTAGGGGAGTACAGGTTGCTATCTTACAGGGGACTCACCTGACCAAGACAGAGGGGCTAGCGCTGCAGCGTAGATGGCGAGGTCCGCTTTATTACACTACTTATTGCGGGGGGCCTTGATTTGGATTAGAGCGGAGGTACCCTTTCAGGTTATTGATCGGGTGGTAGATTCCGCTGGCCGCTATGTGGCGGTTAGAGGTCGCCTATATGGGCAGGAAGTGACCCTCTGCAGCATCTATGCTCCTAATGTAGAACAGGCACCCTTCCTGGAAACTTTATCGTTAGCCCTCGCGGATTATTTTACGACCCCAGTGTGGATGGGGGGAGACTTTAACTCTGTTACTGATGTGACTATGGATAGGTCTCATCCCCCTTTACCCACAGCCCCGATTAATAGATTGGCCAAGACCTGAACCCAGTGGCAAGATAATTGGGGATTTATCGATATTTGGCTAGCGCAGCACCCGGTCGATAGAGATTATTCATATTTCTCGGCCTAGCACGATTTACAGGTGCGGTTGGACACCATTTTGTGTAGCGCCGGCCTAGTCTCAATGGCGTTGCCAGCGAGTATTTATCGTGCACCATATCTGAGCATAATCCGCTTTTGGTGAGCTTCTGCTGGGTGGCGGAGCGCCCTAGGGTCCCGACCTGAAGACTGCGCCCGGAGATACTGGAGGATCAGGCCTTTCGCGTGGAGTTGGGGGAAGGAGTGGAGCACTATTTTGCGGAGAACGCGGGTACTGCCACAACAACGGCCTTGGAATGGGGTGCTTTTAAAGTGGTAGTGCGAGGGATCTGCAAGTGGGTGGGAGTAAGGAAGCTGCTATTGCAGGAAGTTGAGGCGAAGGAACTAGCTTTACTGGAAGTAGAGAGGGCCCATTCTGATGGCTCTGGGTCAAGCGGTGAGGTTCGGTTCCGAAAGGAGGCGGTAGCGGTGGTTATGGAGCTCTTACGCTGTTTTGATCATAGAGCTTACCTGGCCCGTGCACATGCGGAA
The DNA here is from genome assembly GCF_964263255.1 of Lissotriton vulgaris. Lineage (NCBI taxonomy): Eukaryota > Metazoa > Chordata > Amphibia > Caudata > Salamandridae > Lissotriton > Lissotriton vulgaris. The sequence goes on along the minus strand of NC_141687.1, from coordinate 696,994,731 downwards.
CGGGGTAAGGTGGGCACATTACTGGCATGGCTGGCTGATCCGGCTCCTAGGTTGACGTCAGAATCAGGACGCTTGGAATATACGCAGCACCGCATTAACGACCGATTTCGATTGATCTATGCGAGCCGTTACGCCAGCCAATTACAGACTGGAGATATGGATATTCAGGCGTTCCTGGAGAATCTGGAGCTGCCTATGATTGAGGAGGAGGACGAGAAGGCCATGGGTCAGGAAATAACGTTAGCTGAAATTCGCTGCGCCATTAAGCAATTGGCACGCAACTAAACACCGGGTAGCGATGGCTTGCCTATCGAATTCTACTTAACGTATATCGATCTCCTGGCTCCCAGATTGTTGGCAATATACAAGGAGGCAAATCGGGTGGGGGTTCTACCGGCCTCCACTAGAGAGGCTATTATTGTCCCTCTTCTTAAGCTCGAGAAATCCCCGATTGACCCGGCTGCATACAGGCCCCTATCAATGCTCACCACCGATTATAAAATACTGAGCCGAGTATTGGCCACTAGACTCCTCCCTTTTATGACAAGGTTGGTGCACTCAGACCAAGCCGGCTTTATTCCGACTAGAAATACTGCCAGCAGCATACGTTTATTAATAGATCTATTGGATGGATGCCATGAGGCGGAGGGGCAAGCGATGGTCCTCTCGGTCGATATTGCTAAAGCGTTCGACAGCCTGGAATGGCCATATCTGTTCTCAGTCATGGCAGCTTTTGGCCTTGGGGCGGACTACGTTCGCTGGACAAAAATCTTATATGCGTCAGCAACTGCTAGGGTCCGAGTTGGTAGAGTTGTCTCCTCCTCGTACCCCGTGGGGCGGGGCACTAGACAGGGTTGCCCACTCTCCCCGCTATTGTTTGCTCTCGCGATAGAGCCCCTGGCGGCGCGTGCTAGAACAGGACGGGCGTATTGCGGAATGCGCCTTCACGACCAAGCACAGTACATTTCGCTTTATGCGGACGACCTCTTAATGTTCCTGGGAAATGCGGGGGAGGCCCTGGGCGAGGCGCGCACCCTCCTCGATTATTTCGGGGATGTTTCGGGATTGCGAGTTAACTGGGCCAAGATCTGCATGTTCCCTGTGTCTGGAACATGCGTCCCGCCTTCACTACGGCCTGATTTGACGTGTGAACCTAGGTTTCTTCCTTACTTGGGTACGCACGTGTATCATGCTCAGGAGGATCTTCTTGAAGGCAACATCGGTAGAGCGATGAGGGGACTTCAAGGTAGCATGCGATTCTTGGGGACTCTGCCGCTATCTGTGACGGGTTGTGTGGCGCTGCTTAAGATGGTGGCACTTCCTCGACTCTTGTACTATTTTTGGACACTGCCGATACGGATTCCGGTTGCTCTATTTCGACAGCTCCGCTCCGCAGTGGGTAGCTTTATCTGGGGTGCTGGAAGATGCAGGGTGGCGCTGGACACATTGATGAGACCGAGAGCTGAAGGGGGCCTTGCTGTCCCGGACTTTGAATTCTACTACCTTGCTGCACAATTCCAGTTTCTTACCCAGGCGGTGGCGTTGGAATTTCGGGGGCCAGAAAGAGAGTTTGCACTGGAGATACCGCTGCATATTTTGTCCTTCATGGTTCTGCAACAATATCTGCAAACTACTGAACTATCGATGGTGGAGGGGACCCTCTGACACTGTTGGAAATGGTTCCATACTAGAATTAGGGTAAATCGCCCATACGCTCCTGAGATCCCATTAGGAATGTGTACAGCGTACCACATGGCGGGGATTGGTCCACCCTTGCAGAGTGGGAGGAGCTGGGATTGCAGATGGTGGGTGACCTGTACGCGGATGGCGAGCTATTACCCTATGGTACGTTGCAGGAGACCTTTGGTCTACTGCGCGGCCATTACCTGATGCACGCGGCACTGATCACTGCCATAAAGAGGCATTGGGGAGCCGGCCTTTCCGAACCGCCAACAAGCGGAGTGTGCCAATACGTGGTGATGGCAGCGGGCACCTATAAGGCGGTTACTTGCCTTTATAAACGCATGCTGGGTGAGAGGGTTACTCCGTTGCAAAAGCTACAGGAGCAATGGGTGACTGATTTAGATAAGGTAATACCTGATACGGCTTGGTCGCAGATAATTAAGCGAGTGGGAAAAAGTACCAGGAACGCTAGGTTTCAGCTTATTCAGCTTTTCGTATTACATAGGGCATACCTTACACCGGCTAAAATTAATCCGTATTTCCATGTGGACACTGCGCTATGCCCCAGATGCAAACTACAGGGCGCAGACCTGTGCCATATGCTGTGGGACTGTCCGCAGTCGGGTACCTACTGGGAGGAGATAACTGGTCTACTTTGTAGAGTAGCCAGACGACAGATCACTATGGACAAGGGAGTTTGCCTACTATACTGGTTTCCACACACCAGTAAAAATAAGATAACTAGCAAGTTTGTAGACCTGGGGTTCATTCTGGCTAAAAGGGAAATCACATCTCATTGAAAGGCGGCGGTTGGCCCCAGCTACGTTAGATGGAAAGCAGCATTGCTTATGTGGGCGAGTAGTGAGAGCTCGGTACGATTGCAACAGGCACATAGGTCCCATAATGATAGGGCGCTAGAGGTGGTGCGGGCGTGTGAGTCCTTAGTGACGGAGCTCCGGACCTCAGACTTGGGAACTGACTCGGGCTCCGGCGCATCGACGGAGGATGAGCATCAATAGGTTACCCCCATTGGCCTTGGGGAGAATAACGAGAGGACTCCCGACATCCATGGCTCTCACGATAGTAGGGATTGTCGTTGATGTGATGACCAGCACACACCCGGAACACTAGAATGGCCTTTGGTAAACACACACTCTTTTAGGATAGAAGCGCCAGCAGCAGGGGTGGGGGGGGCAGGGGTAGTTAGACAATGAGAGCAGACCTACCTAAGGTGTTGTATACAGAACTAGAGTCCAGACTTTCATATGTGCTAGAATGCAGAACCAGGGCGCTTATCACAGCAAGGCAGGCCCAGGCCAGGGGCGGTGCACCCTTATCAGGGATTTTAATAATTATTTCCTTGGCTTGCTGGACCACTGGTGATATTTATACTATTATGGAATGTCGGACTCTTTGTACTGATGATGGTCCTGTCTCATGTCTGTTTGTTTTTCTTTTTGAAATAATAAAAAGATTTTTAAAAAAATAAAGAAATTACAATCTGGCCATCAATTGTGCCAGAACAATTATATACCAAGTAATTAGCTTTGTTTTCTATTTACAGCCTTGCAAATTTCTTTTGGATGCTGTTTTCGCAAAAGGAATGACAGTTCGACTGTCGAAGGAAGAGCTACAGCCTCAACTCAAGGAGCAGTGTGGATTAGAACTTAGTATTGACAGGTGAATACTTTTTTCATAATATTTGCAGCAAAAGCACTGCTTAAGACCTAATTTCCAGCATACCTGGACATGTAAATGAGTAGTTCAAAACAAAGTCCATCAGATTTTCTTCAACCCCTTTGCTTCTAGGCCTTTTCGCCACTCTGTGCTAAGCCTTTTTTTGACTATTTGGGGTAGTTCGCTCTTAGGCCCCTGTAACTTTTTGTCCACAATCTGGTATCCATGTCAACTTTACGTCTTTTCTTCCAACACACTGAAGATTCTAAAGGTACCCAGGGTTTGTGTATTCCCCTTGAGGGAACCCAGAAAATAGCCAAAAAATTGCTAAACACCTCCCTGGACTTCCCTGGCTGTCTAGTTTTCAGAAATGTCTTGATTAGGTAGATTTCCCTAGATGGCCGCTGAGGCCGGGACCAAAAACGCAGGTGACCCCCTTGCAAAACCAGGTCGTTTTGTGATAGGTAATTGTGATGTCTCTACAATACGTTTTGGGCGCTTTCCTGCCACAGGCACTTGGCCCACCTACACAAGTGAGGTACCATTTTTATCGGGAGACTTGGGGAACTGCTGGGTCGTCGGAAATTTGTGGTTTCTTTCTGAAGCGTGAAAATTATGGCACCGTAGTGCAAGAAAAATTTGATTTTAGTCACATTTTGAGGTTTGCAGGACATTGTGGGTAAGATAGCTTGTTGGGATCCACAAGAGAGAGATCACTGGGTGTTAGTTCATGAAAATATCTAGAGTTGGTAGATTTTTCCTAGAGGGAATATACACTTTGCCAGAGAACGACAGAAAAGACAATTATTACTGCACAACCATCTATTCCTCAAGCACACACACATACTGGTTGGATTTGGCACGAGGATGAGTGACGGTTCAGTATATAAACTTTCATTAACAAGAAAATGCACAAAAATGAAATGCACCCCTAATAATTGAAAGGACTAAAAACTGAACTGGTGACTCACAGCTCATGAGCTGTAAAGCCACGTCCAGGCCCCAAACTGCTTTACAGGCCATTCACACACCTTTTGTATTTGATAAACACAAGACCATTCACACCGCAAGCCACAGAACCAATACATCACAACATTAACAAAAAGGGACAATGTACACCCTGCCAGATAAAGACACAAAAGACAAATATTACTGCACAACCATCTATTCCTCAAGGACACTCACATACCGGTTGGATTTGGCATGAGGGTGAGTGATGGTGCAATATGTACAATTTTATTAGCAAGAGTTTTCACAAAAATTAAATGCACTGTTAACAATCGAAAAGAAAAGAAACTGAATCAGTGACTCACAGCACATGAGCTGTAAAGCCATGACAAGGCACCAACCTCTTTAGAGTCCATTCATACACCTTTCATACATGTGACACACACAAAACCATTCATACCGCCAGTCACAGGCCCAGCACATAACACTTACATCAACAGACAGCGCCATTCAAGGGCACTTCACATGCCCACATGCCTGACACAAAAACCACACCAGCTAACGGATTGCGTGGACTGGCCTTTGGCTTCCAGTGTGTGTAGTGACCAGCAGCAAGTCACTACTCACACACTGCCTGTCAAGCACCAGTCTACACTTACCGCCAGCTAAGCGCCTGTCCACGCACACTGCCAGCCAAGCACCAGTTCACACTCACCGCCAGCCAAGCACAAGTTCACACAGTGCCAGTCCACGCACTTAACCAGCCAAGCGCAAGTCCACGCACACCGCCATCACATTTAGGTTTTTGTTATACAAAAAAGAAAACACAAACAAATTTTAGGTAGACGCAAAACTGCAGACACAAAAGCTGAAACGAAGTGCATTGCACTAATGCCATCCTTGAAACTTAAAAAAAGATATAAATCAATACAGACCAGGCGGTTCACTTTACCACTCATAGATGCTCCCATTTCTTTTTTTGCGTGTGGTACATTCTAAAACAAGTAGGCACACACAGCGCAGTGTTAGAAGGACACTTGGGGCAGTACATACAAGTCTCCTGCCGCGTACCTTTTCGCCAACAGACTATATCTCCTACTGGAAAAGTCTTTTGTGGGCATGGGAGGAATGTGATCAGGAAAGTGGCGATCTTTTTTAATCTAGCCACATCCTCCACCACCCCAACTCTAGGAATACTTCCTGTTCCAATACAACAAGGCTGCCTATCACAGACTCTTGAAATTAGTCAAAAGTCATTGTTGACTCAGGAGAACAATCCTTAAATACAACTAAAGCGTTAAAGGTTGGCAAGTGGAAAAGATGGATAGCCAACTTCTCATACCAAATGTAAGCCTTACGAAAAGCAGTGTAAGGTTCCAACCTCTCATCTACTCTATCAACACCACCCATGTGCCTATTATGGTCTAAAATTCACACAGGTTTGCGCACTTTAGCAACATGACCCCAAACATTCACAGTTGAAGTGTTTTCATCATGGATGGTAGTCAGCATGTAGACATCTCTCTTGTCTGCAAACTTTACAGCTAGAAGTTCCTCCCTTTGCAACGGCAACTTTACTGTCCTCTCACAAGCTTTTAGCAGACAAATTATTTAGAGAAACCTTTACGGTTAGAGTAGATTGTGCCGCAAGCAAAATGTAATGTAATGTAATATAAAAAGGATTTGTATAGCGCTGCGTTCACCGGACGGTTTCTTGGCGCTGATCACCAACCCAGGAGGAAGCAAAGAGGGGAGAAAGAAGAACTTTATGTATAGACACCGCGGAAAAGGTGAGTTTTTAGGAGAGAGCGAAAGTGAGGATAGGAAGAGGAGAGTCTGAGGTCTAAAGGTAGGGAGTTCCAGAGTGAGGGGGCCAAGAAGGAGAATCTAAGACCTCCGTGCTTTTTACGCCTGTACCTAGGTGTCTGGAGGAGGGCGTGATGGGAGGAATGGAGGTGTCTGGGGGGGGCGTACGGATGAAGAAGAGAGGAGATGAAAGAGGGGCCGATACCGGCCAGGGATTTATGGGTTAGGCAGCCAAGTTTGAACTTGCAGCGCTCCGACACAGGAAGCCAATGAAGGGCTTTGAGGAGGGGACGAACGTGGTGATGTTTTGGCTGACGATGGATAAGACGGGCGGCCTGATTCTTGATTAACTGAAGTCTCTTTATTTGATATTGTGGAATGCCTGCGTATAGGGCGTTAAGGTAGTCGATCCGAGAGATTACTAGCGCCAACAGCGCCAGGGTGAGAGCTTCAGTGGTCAGAAAGTGAGCTATTTTCCGGATTTTTCTGAGCTGGTGGAAGCAGGAGGATACTGTAGCGCTGATCTGATGATTCATGGAAAGATCTTGTGAGATGTAGACCCCTAGGCTTTTTACTTTTTCAGCGGGACTAGGAGGGGGGCCAAGGGAGAGGGGCCAAAAGGTGGAGTTCCATGGATTGGCTGGGCCTCCGACAAGAACGACTCCGTCTTGTCGGGGTTAAGCTTAAGGTGGTGAGCGCCCATCCAGTCGCTGATATGGCAAAGGGTGGACTGGAAATCCTGGGCCGCTTCCTGCGAGTCAAGGTTGAAGATGAGCTGAATGTCATCTGCATAATTAAATGCAGTGACATTCCTTTCCCGGAGGGAGCGGATCAGGGGGGGTAAGGTATAAATTAAAAAGGAGTGGAGACAAAGACGAGCCCTGCGGGACTCCGCAGGTGAGTTTCATCCTGTCCGCCGAGAATTGGGAAATTCGAACAGATTGGTGGCGGTTCGTCAAAAAGGAACGAACCCAATCAAGGGCCGTCCCTCCAATACTAGCCTCCTTGACACGGTCGACCAAGATGGAGTGGTCGACCGTGTCAAAGGCTGCCGACAAGTCTAGGAGGATTAAGGCTTGGCTGGCGTTAGAGTCAGCACCTCTGCGGAGTTCCTCCATAACAGAGAGAATGACCGCCTCTGTTGAATGGGCTGGTCTAAACCCAGCCTGTTGGGGGTCCAGGAAGTTGGAGTCCTCAACAAAGGAACTGAGGATGCTGGTGACAAATGACTCAAGTACCTTACTAAGGTAGGGAAGGAGGGAAATGGGACGGAAGTTGGCCATGATCGTAGGGTCAGCGCTGGGTTTCTTCAGGATGGGTACTACTTCTGCGTTCTTAAACTGACTGGGAACCTCACCGAGCAGAAGGGAGTTGTTCAGGAGGGCCAGTGGAGAGGTGGGGCAGGCAGAAAAGGCAGCCCGGAGAATCGCGAAGGGCAGCAGTCTGTGGGGGAGCCAGAGGAGACTTTATTAAGCAGACTGATGAAGACTTCTTCTGATATTGTGGGGACCTGAGTCAAAGAATGAGGGTTGACAGGGGGTGCAACCTCAGTTAATGGTGTAGCCGGGGGAGTGGAGGAGATGCTATTTTTGATTTTAATAATTTTTTCTATAAAGAAACAGTTGAGGGAGTCGCAGAGTGCTTGAGACGGAAGAGGTTTGAGAGTTACCCTATCCGGGTGTGAGAGCTCGTCTACGATTGCAAAGATATCTTTAGATTTCTGCGCAGAGTTAAGGATTTTGGTGGAAAAGTAGGCAGTTTTTGCAGCGGAAATGGCTAGTTTGTACTCTCCCAATAATTTTAGAAAGGGTAATTTCTTTACGGGGTCGTAGTTTCTGCGCCAGTGGCGCTCGGCCTGGCGGAGACCTAGTTTTAAGGTTTTACGGCTATCAGAAAACCATCGATGTGCGTCGTGGGGGCGCTTGGATCTTATTAGTTTAAGAGGGGCAACCTTGTCGCTGGCATATTCTAGCCAGTCGACTAGTGCAGCTTCTTGGGAGTCAATGGGGCCAAGAGCGGCCGGAACCGAGGATGATAAAGAGGTGAGGAACAAGTCAAGGTCTGCTTTGTTCCAGTTGCGAGCTTGGAGGCAAGGGCCTCGGCTGCGAGGGGGCGGGGGAGGAACCAGGAGGAGAAAAGAGATTAAATGATGGTCGGACCAGAGGCAAGGTGAGATCGTGAGCGACTTGATTTCAAGGTTATAGGTCCACACCTGGTCAAGGGTGTGGCCCTTGGAGTGAGTGGGTAAATGAATGTGTTGGATACCATTAAGCCCAGTTAGAAGATCGGTGAAAGCCAGGGATTGGGGGCTTTCATGGGTGTCTGATGGCCAGTAATTGAAGTCTCCCAGGACTAGGAGTTTAGAATTGTTGATGGTGAGCTTGGAGAGCAGGTCACCAAAGTTCGAATAAAAATTGGGCACTTTGGCCAATTCCCTGATCAACTACACACCAGTGTAGAAGTTATCTACATATAAATGTTGACCTTTGTTAAAAAGTCCTCTACCAAGTTCCCATACAATTTTCTCACTCACTCGGAAAGTGGACAGACCACCAAGGAGGGGGGTAGTCAATCCTGGAATCCCTACTGGTTTACACCCTGAAATTAGAGACACATCCAGTCCTACTGTCACACAGCATATACATATACATCTTAATTCCATAGTGTGACCTCTTGCTAGGAATGTACTGCATGTAAACAAAGCAGCCCTTGAACAAGACCAAAGACTAATCCACAGCTATTTCTTTAACTGGAGCGTAGCTCTCAGGAAATCGATCTACAAAGTGATCAATGACAGGCCGAATCTTAAAAAGACAGTCACATCAGAGTGATCTTGTGGCAACGCTAAACCATTATCAACAAAATGCAGCATCCGAAGCAGAAGCAAATACCCCTCCCAGAAATATAGCCTCTCCCATCAAGGGTCTAGTAGACCAACATGAAGATCAATAGCTTCCTTATCAAACCCATCAAAAAAGTTAAAGCCAAAAACTTCAATTCAACTCTTCCAGATTTATGAGAGTGCACGGGCTAGCTCTAGAATCGGGCCTAAGTCTCGCACTGTTGTCCTTCAAAAACTGTTCAGCATACAAATGAGTCTGCTCACAACTCTCCGCCAAAAGTCCATCGTCCATAAACAAGTGAAAAAAATGTATAGCTAAAAAGTTTTTAGTATCCACTTTACACCTTGGGACAACAGAAAAGTCCGACAATGCCAGCTGCACCATACCTGGAGCAACCCAGAGGTCAGCTCTTCCAACGGGTAGCCTTGCAACCCCAGTCTACAGTCTCGATGCCTCTTCCTGCTCTATCTGCACATGAGTGTTCTAAAACTGGGACTTCATCTGCACTAAGAGTGGCTTCATCATCCGATGATTCCTCTCTGACAGAAAATTCACTGCCCGAATCTTTCACTCCTTCCTCTGCCTCAGATGCAGAGTTAGTCTTTGAACCATGGTCTGAGGAAAACTCAAAAAGCATACCAACTACCTGCAAAACAGTAATCCTGTGGCTAGCCATACTCCTTACAAACAAGTCAACATCAACCAACACTGTGCAAAATAAGTAATAAAGAAAGTGTGGCTTTATCACAAAGATCTATATACTCAAAAACTATGCAACTCACTTGCCGCAGACAGCTACACTCACCTGCACCTACTCTGCAGAGACACAGCAAAAACCTACGAGATCCCACTAGAAAGAAAAAATCAAAACAAATCACTCACAAGACGACAAAATACACATCGAGTACAAAGGCAAAACCAGCGGAGAAAAAGTTGCTTCATTTGAAAAGTTGCTTCATTGAAGGGGTCACTTGCATCTGTAAAAAAAGAAAAAATGCTTGCTGCCTATTGGGGTTTCCTGCAAGGCAAAAACAATGGCCTGATTTGACCCCAGGGACATACAATTTTCCTCCATTGGAAGCAACTCTTGCCCAAGGGGCCGCTTCCTTTTCACACCTAAAAAATCCCTGATGCCTAGTGGGGGCGATCCTGCTACATGATCGTGACCTCATGCTCAATTGTGCAGCAGGAATACCCTGCAAACAGACATTAGGGGAGAGGAAAAACTCTTTACTCTCCCTTGATGCATGTAAAAACACCCCGCCCCTCTCTCCAGGAGCAGGAAACACCCACCTGCTTCACCAGACACCTGGAAACAAATGGCTTCCAGCGCGTCAGGCTGCTCCTGATGACGTCTTGAATAAACAAACAATATCCCAACTGGTGTTACTCTGGAGACCATTTAACATGTTTGCAAAAACCATTACTTGAACAGAAATAAGGAGACTCGATTTGTTTTTAAATCGTGCTCATGGCATCATATAATTAGAGAAAAGTAGAAAATACAGTTGTAGCAGCACTGTACAGGAATGAATTACAAAACAACCTAGATTGTATTTGGTGCTAGGTATGTGCAAGTGACACATAAAGTGGCGACGCAAGTGACAATGGTGGACAGCGTGAAGGGCGCAAGGTGTGAGAGTGTAATAATATATACAGTGAGTCAGACGAACAATGTGGCTCAAGATAAATTATAATGCAGTAGTATTTGATTTAGAAGTATTAATTTAGGTGAGCCACAGTGGGGGCTGCGCCATTTATTGCATTGAGTGGTCGACGACGTTTTGATCCTTGTGACTTGGGATCATCTTCAGGACCGGGTTGCACTTGGTGGGCGGTGCTGTACAGGGAAGGAAGTGGAAAGGTAAGGTAGGGTAGGGGATGACAAAGGAGAACGCTGTCGCTGGCATTAAAGGTCGGGAGCGGGCAGGGCCCGTCCTGTGGGTGGGCGCAATGGGATCAAGGAAGGGCAAGAAAGGCAGTGGATAATGTGAGAATGGGCCTGAAAAGCAGGTACCGAGCTAGAGGGGCAGTGATTAGTATGGTTGACAGTTCCCGCTGGAAGAAGACGCTCCGGGTAGTGGGTCTGTGTCTACAGACTGGGAGGTGAAAAGGGGGAAAGAGGAACGTGCCGTGGTGGGAAAAGTGGCGTGTGAGAGGGACAGCACGCAGAGGTGTAGGAACCGGTGGAAGCCCCAGGGGGGCAACCGAGCGTGTGATCGACGGTTACATTGCCGTGTAGCATTGGGTTGACACACCGGAAGTGGCCGGTGGGGGAAGGCATCCATGGGTGAAACGATCCCCAGTGTCCAGAGAAAGCGAGTAGGGCAAGGGTGTTGAGCCAGCACGTCTGTGTCAGCACACCATGTGTGTTCTGACGTCATAGAATTGCCGGGAGGGGGTGGTTGCGCAGGGCCGGTGTTGCAGCGGAAACTCTTCCACTGCCATCCCTGTTAGAGGGGTGTAGATGGGCTGCTCATGGGGTTAGCGCCAGCGTTCCCCCATGGGTGGGTGCAATGACTGAATAATTTTGAAATGAGCACACGCCAACCGGGGCTCATGACGTAGCTGTTCCGTCATGATCATAGAAGGGGTTAATCAAACTATTTCTATCTAGTCAGTAATCTGGTGGTAAGCTATATTTTTTTTTATCTTGCTTTGCAACCTATACATCTTTTTAGGCTGTTAGATCTTTCCAGATAGCTTGAAGATGATCTTAAACCCATGCGTTCTTTTTGCAGCAATGACATATGTCAATTTCCATTTTTTAAAGATTATTTGTTTTTTTGGGCTGTTCAAAACAGTCCAGTTTATTACTAAGTGCACATAAGTTATTTTGAAAGGTAAATTGGTCTCTGCCTGTCTTATGTTGCACACAGGCCACTGTCAAATTTTTCTTCATAGTTTGTCATGTTAGGTTTTTATTCTATTGATGGATTTGTCATTCGTATTCGTATTATGTTTTTTTAACCCAGTCATACTGACCCTCTGAATATAACACCTCTAAGAGTCCCTTCTCACTTTAAAATTATTTTTTCTCTGCCTCAGAGAATCTTGGGTGCTCATTGCATTATTCTGAAGTTTTTAGGTCTGAAACCATTCCTAGTTCCGAAGATCTTCACATATTGGGCTTTGTGCTTCTCCCTGGTGCTGTACTCCAGATGGTCAATGAGATCCCTTCATTGCTGCCTCGGGAGACAGTAGCTTCAGCATCAGTGGAAATTATCACAAGCACTGACATTTTAAGTGTTGTCCTCCCGAATCTTCTTTGTAGATTTGTCTCTTGAACTTCACAGTTGGATCATCGGTCCTCTGCTTGTTTTGGGAGACCACACACTTTGGGTGGAAAGCTCTTCAATAAAGAGTTTTTTCAGTGGTAGCTCATTTCTTGGGTACACTGACAATGAAGACTAATGCCTTGAGATGCCTCTCTGTGGAGGATCACAAATGGGAGCTCCACCCCTCAAATGAAGAAATCTCCACACCTCAAATGACGAACATGATCTTCTTCCTACTGGAATTTATTTACATGAACCTTTTTTGCTATAGCTCTGAGCAAGAAGGGTTCTCTGTTTTGTGCTCCACACTTCCCACCATGTGGTCCCTTGTAGGACACTTATGTTTCAACTGGACTGTTCTGTGTGTTACTGCAGGAGGTTCAAGAACTTCATCCTCAACTGATAGGTATCGCCTCGGAATAAATGTGGAGGATTTGGCATGCTAATCTGTAGATGAGCAGTGTCATTTTTATGCCTTCTGCTTGCCACTAGAGATAGCTGATGTCATTGTAGCTGCTCTAAAACCTTCTATAAAGTCAGACTATATGGGTTACTGGATTCTTGATGCGAGTCCACGGGCTTAAACCACTTCGCTGCTCACTTACTCTGTGCTTTGCTCTTGTGTCTCCCTGACCAGCCTTCCTTGTTTAGGTTACCTCTGAAGGGAAGATTCTTAAAATGTCTTCTTTCCTAACGCTCCCTTTATTTTTCTGCAGTGGTGCTTATATTTAGTGTTGACCTTCTGGTAGCATCATCATGTGAACTGATGCACTGTTGGCCTATTTGCCTGCTAACCCTTCATACTGTACCTCTGGTGATGATTACTTCAGAGAATACAAAACCGGGAATGGATGGGTCTATGGGAAAGTTTAAAGACCTGCACAGACACTTTTCCCAGAAGACTGTGAAACAAATTCAACTGCCTGAAGGTCTGTAGTGTTGGTGCCCAACGGCATCCTCCACCAATCAACCGTATCCAATCACGCCCAAGTGGAGCCCTCATATGGGAAACCCTAATAAGGGGACGGAGTCCCATCACTCACCAAGGTGACATGCTTCATCATCTGGGATCTCCTTCCGGCTGTAACCCCTAGTACAGCCGAGGGCTACAAACCCCTCACTGTGAGGGAGGAGCAAGGGGATGTTTTAAGGATCTCCTGGGATATACTAAAATCCAGAAGGTGATGAGCTGAGGTGTACTACTAGGTGATGGGCGCAGTGCTAAAGAGTGTAAGCTTCTGCGTTTATACATGACAACAAAAATAATACAAACATGGATGTAACTGAAAAAAGGGAACAGATACAACCTATCGAACCACTTGTTTCAGTTCAAGAAGCGTGGTGTAGTTTAACCCGTAGTGTGTGGATAAAGAACCTCACCTCACCAGGTCACTGCTCAGGACGTGAGGCACCGCTCTATCCATCGGTACCCCAGGCTTAACTAAGCCGTGGTCGGAGGTATAAATGCAGTAGCTTACACATTTGAGGTCCTGAGGAAGACTAGACACTCTTTAGGTCACAATACCTCAAACATGTAGACCGTCCCTCTAACTAGACAGTTGGAGTTTATTTTTTCCAAAACTGCCTTAGCACTGTTTTTAAGCCTGACACCAAGGGATATATAATAACCGTTTTCTCTCCTGGTAGACCTTTTTAATTCACTTTTTTCACTCTTTTCATAGCACTGCGCACATCACCTAGTATTACACCTCAGCTCATCACCTTCTAGATTTTAGTATATCCTAGAGATCCTTAAAACATCCCTTGCTCCTTCCTCACAGTGAGAGGGTTGTTGCCGTCTGCTGCAATAGGGGTTACAGCCGGGAGGAGATCCTAGGATGAAGCGTGAGTGAATGATGGGACTCCGTCCTCTTATTAGGGTTTCCCATATGAGGGCTCAACTTAGGCGTGATTAGATTCGGTTGATTGGTGGAGGATGCCATTGGGCACCAAGTAACACTCCAGACCGTCAGACAGTTCAGTTTGTTTCACAATGATTACTTCAGCCCATAGGACTGGCAAGTTGCCGAGAATTGTCATCCGGCCATCATTTACTGTTTTTTAACCAGACAGCATGGTTCTCTGTACCTGTCCATTGTTTCTGAAAATAGTTTGGTCTGCAGACCAGATGTGCAAGTGTGCAACACTTCCATCCTTCTTTCCTTATTCCCATCCTAGCGAGGAAACAGAGTGCTTTCACAGACTAGTTCCTAGGTATGTTGTGTCCTACCACATTGACCATACAAGGCAAAACCACCCAGTTGTATGATTATGCTAAAAAATAAAAATAAACCAAAAGCGCAAATGGTGCATTTTATTTCACATTGCAGGGCCCTTTTTATCAGGAACTACTAGGCCTTAGCCAACAAAGATCCTCCAGTCTGCATTGGTATGCACTCTACAAGGTCCACTGCAGCTTGTACAATGCTCACCAGGGACAGCCAAACAGTCTTCATTGCATACCTTGGCAGAGCAACCCTGCTTAGTCGCTCATAGTAAGGGTACATTGCGTCGGGGCTCATACATTAGGTGAGGGAATAAGTACCCCTCATAAGAAAAGGTCACTTACCTTCAGTAATAATATTTCTGTTGAATACGTCTTCTAGAATATTCCTCACCACCCTTTTACCTCCCCTTCTAAGTTAGTGTCATTTGCAATAAGATTTCCGATGTTTGCAGTAATGGTTTCTACTGTTGATCATCCATTGTTAAGCTTTCTCAGTTCCTCTCAGCATACCCCTGCTGGGTGAGTGGAAGAAATGTAAGGAGCTGCTGCCAAATGGCGCCTTGTTAGGGTAAGGTTGCATCCTGGGTGGAAACATTAGCTTTATTGGTGTTTAGGTATTGGTACTTTCCCAAAATTAAGCACTTCACATTTTCACTACTTTTTTAGTTACAACAATAGCTCACTCTTTTCAGTGTTTTGCTTTCTATAGCTCTGCATTATCTGTTACTCGAGACTCTCAGTTTGCATGACTTTTAGCTAAATGAGCCTGAGGCATTTATTCAGCTATTTGCACTAGATCCAATTTGATGTTGCACTTTTAAACCGCGGGCAGTTAGATTATTACTCCTAACTTCAGAAAACAACCCACATTCATTTTCCAGGCATATTGCTCCATCTCAGTTTGCTTGTTTCAGGTAGCCTTAAAGGAATTATTTTCTAAATTCTGATCATATTGCTGGCCACCTTGGTGATAGAAGTGCAGATCCGAATATCTTGCCTATTGCATGATTATACAAAACTGCAGATGGAATGCGTCAATATGGTGTTAGGTGACCGTTTTAACTTCGCAGATAATGAAGATAATCATTATTTAATGAGCCCAAGTCAGACCAATTGATGCACAGATATTTTGATTAGCACCGATTTGCCACAGTTTGGTTGGTGAGAAAATGCATGTTTAATAAAAATATGTATTAGTGAGCAGAATATTTTACCCTCTGTGTAACTTGTTGTTTGCTTTATTATCTTCCTGAAAAACCTCTCTGACATCCAGTCTACTCCTCCCTTCTGGGTGTTGTAAACCTTGGGAACTGAAATCCACATCAAAAACATTTGGGTTGTTGATGCTCATATGGAAAGTAGAGCTCCTGTAGGCAAATAGGCCGGGAGTCCTAATAATGGATGGGGCGGGGGTGGCATGGGGTGGCGTTGGGGGTGGGGGGGGGGGTTACTTCTATGATGTTCAAACATATTTTAAGGCAGGGATCACAAATAAAAGTGATGTGGATTTGATGCGAAAATGTGTACATCCCAGGTTTAATTTCCAGCAAGTCTGAATTACCAGAATTTAACATGGGAATAATCTAGGTAGTCAGTCTCGTAATAAGTGCTAATACATATTGTACACTTTTCTGGGCCTCTCATATTGTTTTTATTTATTGTATTTAGTACAAAAGCACAAAATCACATATTATCAAGGATCATTCAGAACTGTTGTTTTACAAATATTTTTTATGCGAACATGTATAGACATAACTTTAAGTTCAGTGCTACTTGGTCATTTGTATTAAATATTACAAAACAATGAAATCAGGCATGCAAATGATCACAGATTTAGTAAGTATATTAAAATGCATAACACTAATGAACTACAAACTAACTGTACCTGATTTCGAAAAATGTGAGAGATGCACTGGGTAGGCAGTCATTTTGCAGTGATGTTGATAATAGGGAAGTACAGAAGATGGGTGGGAGAAAGGACATGCAACTTCTTTCTCCAAATGTGCTCCTACACGTGGTACCTGGGTCTCGACATTTTGCTGTATTTTGTACCACAGGTGAGCCAGTGACCTCAGATGAAGACCCTTCCTATCTGCTTCATGTATGGCGATAATTTCGGCTTTGGCACATCTACTAAGGACTTGTCGCAATTTAATTGTAGTAGGGGGTCTCCCTGGCCTTCTATGACATTGCTGTTTGACACATCAGTGCCGTGTCTTTAAATGAATTGCCAGCTTTTTGGGTCTTAGGCTTTGAAAAGTACCCCAGCAGACAGGGCTCAGGTGTAAACAGCCCTTCCTTGGCCAGCAGTGATTTTAGTTGTTCCACAACAGACTTCCAGTATATTTGAGTTTCTTTACTGGTGCAAATAATCTGATTAAAACCCACATTTGGCTCATCAAAGCACGCACTTATCAAAATTGTCTAAGACAAATACAGATCACAATAGACCTACTTCATCAACTGGGCTTTATGGTCAATGCACAAAAATCTCAACCTGCATCCTTCGCAGATGCAGTCTTACCTAGGAGCCAGACACAGTGAAAGCTCTAGCCTCTCCCAATGTAGCCAGAATTCACAATATCCAGGCTATGAAACTACAGTTCGGGTCCAAACAACCCTTACCAGCCAGAGTATTCATGCAAATGCTGGGAATGATGGCGTCTTGCATCACAATTATACCCAATGCAAGACTTCACGTGCGTCCACTACAAGAGTGCTTGGCACGTTAGTGGAATCAGTCACAGGGTCAATTAACAGATCTAGTGTTGGTAGACTCCAAGAGGCTTACCGTCTGTTGTAGTTAGATTAGCAAACATTAGGGACACTGATTCATTATCAGGATATCGTCCAGATATACAATCAACCGTATCCCCTCTGATCTGAGGTGCTCTACCACCGACTTCATCAGCGTGGTGAAACACCACGGAGCGGAGGACAGAACAAAAGGAAGAGAGTTAAATTTGAATGTCTGCGAGTTCCATTGGAACTGAAGAAACCGCCTGTAAGGGAAAACATCGGAACCGTAAGGTACCCTTCTTTGCAGTCCAGGCGGACCATTCAATTCCCGGTTTGGAGAAGATCCCTGAGTAGGTGGATGCCCTCCATCTTGAAGTGGCAATAAATGAGCCATCCATTGAAGTCCTTGAGATTTATTACAGGCCGATAGTCTCCGTCCCATTTTTCCACTCAAGAAGATATTGCCTAGGAAACCACGAGGATGAGGGGTCAAGATGACAATTGCCCTTTTCCTCAAAAGGTCGTAGACCTTCTTGTTTATCAGAACCCTCTATTCCCCTAAACAAGAGAGCGGCCGCGGGTAAACTATCTGAGTAGGATATTGGACATACTCTATCTAAAAGCCTTGCACTGTCGGTAACACACAGGCATCTGAGGTTAAAGAAGACCGATTGTGTTAGAAACATTGCAGTTTGCCCCAATTACCACATCCTGCGAACTCTGAACGCTCACCTTGTTGGTTAATGTAGCCACCGTTTCCTCTTCCTGTACCCCCTCTATGCCGTTGTTGTGGTCTGATAGGGTAGAAGTTTCCAAACTTGTTGGGATCCTGCCACTGTCCTCTGCGTGGTTCTGCAGACTTGAAGGAGGCTTGGTTGTAAGGACAGCCGGTCGATCGCCCACTGCCACATCCTGCTTCCCCAAAAACACGCGGAGTGAAGATTCGCTTGATAGAGGACTGGGCCTTGTCCAGGGAACTGAATGCATTCACAAATTTTCCCAACTTCCTGACGAAAGGATCCCCAAAAAGTTTGCCTTCTGCCACAGGCCCGGCCTCTGAGGTGGCTAATTCCCCTAACTGAGGGTCGATTTTAAGTAACCAGGATCTGCGGCGTTCCATGGAAATGGCCGCATTAGCATTTCCCAAAAAAATGACCGCCCTCTGGGCCCGACTGGAGAGTGTCTCAGGTGAGATGAGTGTGCCTGAGGATTTGGCAACTTCTGCCATATCCAAGATTTTCGCTAAAGAGCCTGTCATGTCCAGGAGCTTATCCTGGCACGCCCTCCAGGAATGATCAATGCCCTTCTTAGGGTCCCTAATAAATTTGGCTAGGAAGGTGGCCATCATAGGATCCACTTCAGGAGTGAGGGCTACCTTTCCATCAAGTGTCGGTCTCGGACACTCTGCCATAAGGCAGCTTCTGACCTCCTTATCCAAGGGCTTGCGTAGCCTTGATGCCATGTATGCAGCCACTTTAGGGGCCAGATCTCATTCAGCTGGCCGGGGTGAAGTAGATCATCCAGGTTTAGCATATCGCTGCTTGCGTCCGGCTCCGAAGATTTGTCTGGCCTCGCCGGGCACCATGGCCTGCATGAGCCACCATCGCCATCAGGAGTCTTGGGGGGTACTCGTCTGGATCTGCCGTATGCAGAGCATCAGGGAAAACCGTGAGTCCCGCCAGATCCTCTGAGGGCTGGGGAGTAGTTGGAGGCATCCATAAATGCCTTTTTTAAGTGCGCACATGCATCAGAATCCACCCCTGCGTCATCAGCACGTTTCCTTTTGGGGTAAAGGGCAGCGGCGGAGGGCTGCCCTGGAGGTAAGATGATTTGTGTCCCTTGATTGAACTTCCCTGGAATCCAGGGGTTTTAGGCACTGGGCCTGCAATTGCGTAATCTTCTTCTCCAAAGGCGCCACCACCATTGAAACCGACTTCGATCAATCAATCAAACAGGGGTTCATATTGTGCGCTACTCACCCGTGAGGGTCTCAAAGCGATGGGGGTGGGGGGACAGGGCAGCTCCAGAGTCAATCGAAGAGCCAGGTCTTGAGGTCCTTCCAGAACGTGTACAGGGTCGGGGAGCGTCTGATGTTCACAGGGAGCTCGTTCCAAGTCTTTTGCTGCGATGTAGTAGAAAGGTCTTCCGCCGGTTCTGTGTCTGCGGATGCGGAGGACCTCTGCCATGGCGAGGTCGGCGGAGCGGAGGTTCCTCTTCGGTACGTGGAAGGACATTCTCTTGTTGAGGTATTTGGGTCCGATGTTGTGTAGGAATTTGTAGGCGTGGGTGAGGAGTTTGAAGGTGACCCCCTTCTCGACGGGGAGCCAGTGGAGGCCTCGTAGGTGTTGGGTCATGTGCTCATGGCGTGGTGTCCCGAGGACGAGTCTGGCTGCTGCGTTCTGGATGGTCTGGAGTCTACGCAGGAGAGTTTTGTTGATTCTGGCGTAGATGGCTTTGCCGTAGTCTGGTCTGTTGGTGATGAGTGCGTGGGTAACGGTCCTTCTGCAGTCGGAGGGGAGCCACTTGAAGGTCTTTCGAAGGATACGAAGGCAGTTGAATCTGGTGGAGGCGACGGCGTTGATCTGGCGGTTCATGGAGAGGAAGGAGTCAAGGATGATGCCGACGTTCCGAGCGTGGCCTGTGCTCCCGAGGGTTGAGGGCCACCAGGTGTTGTCCCAGGCGGAGGTGCAGAGACCAAGGATGAGGACCTCGGTCTTCTCTGAGTTTAGCTTCAGGCAGCTGCCCTTCATCCAGGCTGCCACTTTCTTCATGCCTAGAGGATGGAGGAGCCCAAAAGCTGACAAGAGTTTCATCAATAGACCGGTGTGTGACCTCCTCCTCCTCATAATATTTGTCCTCAAAATCCTCCATAATGCTCGGGGACAAAGACAATAGTTACTTGACAGGGGTTAGTTATAGGGAAATTCCCTGTAAGTTTAAAACAACCCTTAGGGTGTAATTAATGTGAGCGCTGGGACCGCAACTCCCTACTCTTACTGAGGGTAATTATCTTGCCTGGACCAGTCACTTGATTCTAAAGAAAGTCTTACCTGAGATACGGGTGTTGTGCTCCAGGCAGGGGCTCTGTAACCAGCTTTGTTTTAGACTACTATCTTCCCCTGTGTGTTTAATTACAGGCAAAATACTGAGGAATACAGGAGCTGCCGAGCGAGTCTCTCCGCAACAGTTACACTCCTTGAACTGAGTGGAAAACGAAACTCGCCATCCGTGTGTGGTAACGACACGCCAAGGTGCGCTGTAAAGAAAAGGATATGGTCCCCTCGCGGTGGAGGGACGCACCGCATCCAGAGCCTGCCGGGTAGAAAAGAGACTGCGTGAGGAGGTGGTCAAAACCATTAAATAATGCTGCACGAAGCTGGAAATACACAAAGCCTTTTGCACGCTTATGTGAAATGCTCGAGTGAGGCAGAACATACACAAATAGCCTTGCGCATCATACAAATAAACAAAATTTCAGTCAGAGTGAAAAATTACTTTACTTGGTGCTGCTGGAGCAACGAAGAAAGAGGAGGGTAGAGCGTCCTCAGGGGAACGTCACCAGTCATCCAGGCTCAGGGTTAGACAATGTGTAGTTGGTCTTTTTCTATCTCCATGGGTAATGTAGTTTGTTATTTTGTTTGTTAATGCTGCTGAAGTAATAAAGTACAGAAAGAACAGCCTACTCCAAAGCCTCAGGTCCTGACATGGAATTACTTTACACATTACCTATTAAGTCTGACTGCTCTGTGCCAGGCTACCAGAGAATGAGCATAGGTCAATTTAGGTTGTGTGTCTAACTTACCTTGACTAGGATTGTGGTCCCTACTTGGACAGGGTGCAAACCGCTACCGACTGTAGACTCAATTTCTAACAATTGTTCTTCGAACTAAAGCTGCTTTTCACCTGAAGGTTGTCAGGCCCTTCCACATGAGTTAGTTTATCACACTAACATGTTTCTTTGCCCTTCCTCATCCCTCCAAGGAAGAATCACTCAATCGCCTCAACTGCAAGTGGACCAAAGTGGGGCCTATATTTACCAGACTAGAGAATATTAGGTGGGCTCTCAGCACTTTGGGGGCTTTTCTAGATCAAATAAAGAGAACCCCACAAAGAAGAGGATCATCTCGAGATGGACACTCCTGTGCATCAAGATATGTTATGGGTTGGCTAAGAATCAGCCTCTGAAAGGCCTGCATGCTCACTCCACCAGAGCAAATGCTGTCCCCACTGCAGTGGTGTATGGTGTGCCAGTGTTTTACTTCTGCTAGGCTGCTATGATGGCATCAATCCATAGGGTCATAAAGCATTACTGCCTGGATAGCCAAATCTTGCGGTAGTGGCACTTTTCTCGGTCTGTCTTGCAGAATTTCCTGGTTTTAGCCATTCTTAAGACCCACCACCTGTTGAGGTACTGATTTGATATCGACCCATAAGGTGAATAATCTGGGATTAGAAGTATCCCTGAGAAATAAAAGTTACTTACCTTTGGTAAAACTCTTTCTTGTGGATAGACTCTCTAAATACAGATTCTCCACCTACCCACTCTCCTCCTCTTTCTTTGGAATGGTCTCATCTAGTCCATACTAGTAGGATTCCAATCTAGACATCTGCACGCTGGTACAATTTGATTTCTAAAGGCTCTGCGTTCAACAGATCAGAAAGAAACTGACTACAGAGTTTAGAGGCGACTGCTGTATAGGGGCCTAAAGTTCCATCTTGGGCAGGAAGGACCTGGTGTGGAGCCGCACCTATTGAGGCTGAAGAGGATTGCTGAGAAAATTCTCTAGATCCAGTCTGGCGCCTAGGGGTATTCACTTGGTGAGGAATCTGCAGTTAGATAGTGTATCCACCAGAAAGAGCATTACTGAAGGTTAGTAACTTTTTTGTCTACTCACCACAGACTACATAACTTAAAACAATATATATATAAACATATGAAGGGACTACCTGAAAAGAACAGGCAGGTTTTGTTATTATTTTCACAGATGGGACTAGCAACCCACCTGGACATCCTAACTTCAGTCCCCCCTTCATAAGCTTAGGATTCTGGAATTTCTTGGGCTTAGCTCAGGCCTTCTGCCTCCAGGAACAGACATCTGCCTCCTTTGTTTGTCATTCTTGCTGTTCTGTGACAGACTCTGCATTCTTTGTGAAGGTGTTGTATCACATACTCCTTGGTTGTCATAATTTACACTGAGTCCAGACAGTGTCTGTTTCTAACCCACTGCCATCTCGCTTAGTGTGCCAATGGGGTAAGGGAACTTTTTTCTACAATTTATTTCTTTGCGTATGCTAAAGCAATTTTTTGATGTTAAAGGAGGAGCTTTATTAAGGGCAGTTGTAGCGATTTGTTAGAAACAGTGACAGTCTATTTTCCCATAGATGTCCTATATCTGTAACACGTATGGTCACCGCCAGAAGAACATATCTTACATAATATTGTTCTAGATCGAAGGTGCTTGTGGCAATTGTGAAGCGTAGGTCTCAAGTGTTTACGATGTGGACTAACGCACTCTGTTTCGATCCGTTGTCGGTAGGTGAGGTGGAATTATTTCACATAGGTCGGTGGTGCAACGGTAGGTTACCCTGCTGAGCGTATTCAGGGTATTGAAGACCAAATCTTTGACATGTGTTTCCTGAACACCAGGACTCACTCCTAGCTTGCACTCCTTTATATTTTCCTTAAATGATTACTCCATAGTTTGTTGTTTAGTTGTTTGCAAAATTTATTTTCATTTTCAAACTTTGTTAGTTAGCGAGTTTCTTTTCTCATATGACATTTCATTTTTATTAATAAAAAGGGGAAAGGTATGATGAGAGGTTTCCTGCCGGGAGCCTGCAGGGAAGACACGCCTTGGGGAAGCCGCCGCCGCCTTATTCAGGACGTTTTGGGTCTTGGTGTCGATAAGAAAATCCCCTGACGAAGGGCGTTATCGCTTGAAATGCATTGGGTTTGATATATAAATTTGGCGAAAAATATGATACAGAAAATGAAATGTCATATGAGAAAAGAAACTCGCTAACTAACAAAGTTTGAAAATGGAAATAAATTTTGCAAACAACTAAACAACAAACTATGGAGTAATCATTTAAGGAAAATATAAAGGAGTGCAAGCTAGGAGTGAGTCCTGGTGTTCAGGAAACACATGTCAAAGAAAAAATTGTGAAGCGTAGGCCAGGTGCTTGTTGGGCAGCAGTTAGATGTAATCATAGCAACAGCAGAGTTGATTATTGACTACGTAGGCTACATCTTGTTATGCATTTCTAGTGCTACAGGGTATTAAGTCTCTAAATATTGTTCCCTTGGCCAGTTTAGGGCCATCAGAGGCAAATATAGTGTTCCTGTCAGCCTGTGCAGATCAAGAAGAACATCTGCACTGCTGCCTTACATCACTCAAGGCTGCAGAGCTCTCTAAGGTCCCAGCTAACTAGACACTCCCACTACCTACCTTTCTGCAGAGTGGATATCATTTTACTACCACCACTCTGTCATTCACTCTGGGCCCAATGACTCATGGGGCCTGCCATCTTCATAACTTCCATGATGAGCTGCTGTCAGTTGACCTAGTTCTGTGTGCTATCATAGCAGTTGAATCAGCCTCTCCTCTTTCCCTGATGATTCCTCTGTGCACCATCACTTGGCCATGGGGTACTACTATCACGTCACCACTCGTCACTCAAACCTCAGTTGCCCTTTGGATCCACCATCTGGTGGTGCCACTCTCGAACCCTGGGATTAACAGTTTATTGCATCACTGTCTGCCATGGCCTGCACTGATGTCTCCTGAATCCTGTTGTATCAGATATTACCTTGCTATACCGTTACTCAAGATGTTGCACCGCTCCCACCCTGCCCGATTACCTCAGACTAGGGAGACGCTCTGCCTTTCTGCAGTGCAAGCGGTGGGCCAGCTTCTCCCTTACCTTGTAGTTGGTCCAACGGTGCGGGCCTTGGTGGGGGCTGTCCTGGAACTTGGGGAGAGCAGACAGCCCACGTGGTATTCTTGCCGGCTGGCCTTCTTCCCAGAGTTCCTCCCTGGGGATTCTGAAGGGATATGTAACAGCCCAATACAAGATGGCAGACACCATTTTTCCTCCTATGTTATACCAAACTGTTATAGAGGGTTTTTTATGATTCTGTTTCCTTTTCCTGTTTAAGGTCTATTTAAGGAAGGGTTTACTAGACATCTAATCTGTTGCAACCCTTTGTGTACTCGTCATGTTCTCTTGCTCCTCGATCCATCCTTGCAGCAGTTCCAGCTCCAGAATTTATCTTCTTGGCCCATCTTCCACTTCAGACCCTACTCCAGGTTCCATTTTTTCCCGTCCTGCAGTCCTTCTCTACATTGTGCTTTGATACCAACTTTGAAGCTCTACCACCTCTTGGAAGTGTTTTGCCTTGTAGATTTTCCTCCTTGGGGCTTCTTCCGGGGGTGTTTTCCTGTTTGGCACTTTCTAGTATCAATTGCAACATGTCTACCAGAAAGGGTTGCCCATACATCTGTCAGACTAAGACTTGGATTACCAGACACCGAAACCACCTGGGGGAGCTCACTAGGTGTCAAAAGTCATGACACAAGATGGATGGATGTCTGTGCCAATACAAAGCTAAAAGCAACAGGCAGTTAAAAGTAACATCTTCTGTGTTACATGACCAAAGTCTTTGCGAGTTTAGCCCCTCTTCCCACCTTTAAAAAAAAGATGCTGTTTGTATAAATCTGATCAGGCAGTGATAAGTTTGATTACTTGGACTTGCAGAATGTTTCGTCTTAATATTGTTCTGGACACCACTGTTCCCACTGTCAAAATATATGAGGAAAACCTAAGTCTGGGGTGGGGGTAATAGAATAAATATGATGGTATTTAGCTGACCGTTATGTTTTGTGAATTATGTATCTGAAAGAGATAATTAGTCATAGATTCCTTACCTTGGAATTACCCCAAGACGTCAGACTGGATCCGGAACATTTTTCTGTAGCAGAACCCCAGTGCGTCGTTAGGTGGTGTTGGTTGAATCTGTGTCCTTCGTCCGCGTCATGGTTGCTGGGATGATGTCGCAGTGCCAACTCAGACGCTGCCCCTGCACGTTGACGTCAGTGATATCTTTTTCCGATCCAGCCAGCGCAGATCTGGAGAGAGCGTGCCCCTCAGTCATTTTTTGACTAAACTTTTTTTGACTTTTGTCAACATCTTTTTGAGTCTTCGACTCATTGTAGCACGAGGGATGTCCCGTCGCCTGACCGGCTTTAAGCGTTGTGACTCATGTCACAAGTTGATGTCTGTCACAGATCCGCACCTTGTGCGTCTCTGGTGCTTGGAGCGCGACTATGACCAGAAGTTGTGCTCTGACTACTGGGCCATGAATCCGAAGTATTTGCGGGAATGGTCCCGAAAGCTCTTGGATGCCCGGCAGTCCGCTCCATGTCGTTCGAGGTCCCGGTCGAGAGGAAGGTCTCGTGATTAGTTGTGGAGCCACCACCACTCGTCATCGAAGTCTTCGCACTCCTCGGGTAAGTCGAAGCACAAGAAGAAGGCGAAGAAGCAGCATCGCCCTTCGCCTTCTCCCCGTCCATCGGCTGACCCGGGACCCAGAGCGTGGCGCTCTTCAGCTATGTCGTCAGAGCCTGCTCCTGGGACAGCTCGGCGCTTCCCTCCTTATCCCGGAGCATCCCCTGCCCAGCTTCGAGCCTTTTACAAGGTTCTTCATAGCATTTTAGGGCAGCCCAACTCCGCAGGTGCGCCTTCGGGTCCCATGGACTCGGCTGGAGGCCCTGGGCCTTCGGTGCAGGCGCCAGAGGGCCCCTAAGGATCCAGGCCTGGATGCCGATCAGCGCCGGTCGACCTCACAGTACCTTCTCCGGGGCCGATTCCAGTGACAGTGCCCCCGACGCCGGTTGTGCCCCCAAACGACGTCGACCCCAGTCTCAACCCCGACCTGGACCCAGTGCCGGACTGACATCGGTACCGGCAGCAGAGGGTACTTTTGTGCCTGTCTTCATCCCTGGCATTCCCTATCGCCCTGAGTGGCAGCCAGAGGAGGGTGAGGAGGACTGGGATGGGTCTGGAGACCCTTTAGCAGAAAAGCTTGAGGAGCCGGACTGGCAAAATTAACTGGGTGATGCCAGCGGTTTGGATACCTCCCCAGACTTGGCATGTCCTCCCCCCAACTGTGGCTATGGAGGAGAGTTTCTTATGCAGCGGTAATTCAGCTGGCAGTGGCCTCTTCGGACCCCCTGCTGACTTTTAATGAAGCCCTCACAGACCTCTTTCTGGGCACTTGGTCCAAGCACAGCACAGGGGCTCCTGTGGACAAGATGATTGCCCGAAGCCCGGGCCCAGGCGACCCACTTTTCCTCTCCCAACACCCTACCCCGAGAGCCTGGTGCTTCAAGTTTCTTCTTCTAAGGGTGTATTCCCTACTGCCCCCCCTTGGCCCCCACATCCCCAAGATAGGGAATCCAAGAAGCTGGACCACTTTGAGAAGATGTTTTCTTCTGCCAGCTTAGCACTGCTTTTGGTGAACACTGCATGCCTCTTGGGCCATTATTCCCAAACGGCGTGGGAGATACGGTTGCGCTAGTGCTGCCACAGTGCCAGAAAGAGCCTTGTCCCTTCTCACCTGCGCAGTGGCAGAGGATCGAGAGGCAGCTAAGTTCTCCATTCGGTGTGGGCAGGATACCTCGGACAGTCTAGGCAGAATGTTTCCATGTCAGTAGCCTTGAGGCGCTACGCCTGATGAAGACGCCTGGTTTCTCTTGGAATGTCCAATTCACCCTTTTTGATATGCCCTTTGATGGCTGATGCCTGTTTGGCGACAAGGCGGACCCTGAGCTCAAGCGCTTCATGGATTCTAGGGCTAAGGCCAGATCCTTGGTCCTCGCAGCAACCTTTACCCTATGCAGTCTGCCTTTCGCCACCACATTTCACCCAATCTTGCCACTGTGTTGCGTAAGCTACCCAGCCTCTGTGTAGCTTCAGACATGGGACCCAGCGACTAGGGTCTGGGGTCTAGCGGGCGGGCCAGTCCACCCATAACCCCCATGCAGCAGCCTCCAAACCCTCCTAGTTCGAACTTCCACGGCCACCAGTTGCCAGTGGGCTGCAGGATCCGCCATCACCTCCCCACTGGCAAAAAATCACGTCAGACAGGTGGGTTTTGCAGATAGTCCGAAGGAGCTATTCTCTCCTCTTCAAGACTACCCCTCCCTACCTGCCACCATCCCTCCATCGCATGTCGGAGGATCAGTTGGCCCATCTCCACCAGGAAGTTGCAGCTCTCTTGGCCAAGGGAGCTATCGGAAGGGTTCCTGTGCCCAAAGTCAGTCGTGGTTGCTACTCCCACTACTTTCTGGTACCCAAGAAGGACAAAGGCCTACGTCCTACCTCAGGGCCCTCAACTGCTTCCTCCTGAAGGAGAAGTTCAAGATGCTCACTTTGGCTCAGGTCCTGTCTAACCTCAAACCCAAGACTGAATTGTAGCATTGGACTTGCAGGACTTCATCTTCCATTTCCCCGCCCTGCCTGCCCAAAGGCGTTACCTACGGTTCACGGTGGGCTACGAACATTTTCTGTTTACCGTGCTCCCCTTTGGCCTTACCAGCTCCCCTCTGGTGTTCGCGAACGTTATGGTGGTGGTTATAGCTCATCTGCACAGATCAGGGGTTCCAGTCTTCCCCTATCTCGATGACTGGTTGTTGAAGGTGGGCTCTCTCCAAGCAGTCGTCTCTCACTTCCAGACTATGGTGGACCTCCTGCACTCGCTGGGGTCACTATCAATGTGCCAAAGTCACACCTGACTCGCTATCAGAAGCTCCTTTTCATCGGAGCAGTTCTGGATACAGCGAAGTGTCAGTCTTATCCTCTCGTGCAGCAAATCTGGGATATTCGGGTTATGATACTGATGTTTCAGCCTCTATCCCCGATTTCGGTGACGATGACCCTGAGGCTGCTGGGCCTCGTGGCTTCCTGCATCCTGCTGGTGGATCATTGCCAGGTGGCAAATGCGGGCTCTGCAGCGGGACCTGAAGTTCCAGCGGATGCAGCATCAGGGGAATCTTTCTGAAGTCCAGATCTCGGAAGGGACTGCACGTCAATTGCAATGGTGGCTCACAAACCAGGATTGGCCCAGCGGCAGATCCCTCTCCCTTCCGCTACTAGAATTCACAGTGGCGACGGATGCGTCACTCCTGGGATGGGGCAGTCAACTGGGAGAGGCGGAGATAAGAGGTCTCTGGTCTCCGGCGTAGTCAAGGCTCCATATCAACCTTTTGGAGCTCCGGGCGATCCGTCTTGCACTGAAGGCATTCCTTTCTTCTGTCAAAGGAAGAGTAGTGCTGGTGTTCACAGGCAACACCACTGCCCTGTGGTACTACAACAAACAGGTCTGGGTGGCGTCGTGGGCGCCATGTCAAGAGGCTTTTTGCCTTTGGACATGGCTGGAACATCAGGGCATATCTCTGGTGGTTCAACACCTGGCAGGTTCCCTGAATGCCAAGGCGGATGACCTCAGCCATCAGTGCATGATAAATCATGAATGGCGTCTTCACTCTGAGGTGGGGCAAGGTCTCTTTCGGCAGTGGGGAGAGCCTTGATTAGATCTGTTCGCGACCGAAGAGAACACGTAAGGGCAGCAATTCTGCGTATTGCAGTTTCCAAGGCAGCACTCTTGGCAACACTTTTCGTCGCAAGTGGAATTCTGCCTGTACCACTTCTGCCCAGAGTAGAGAAGATCAAGTGCAACCGGGCCCAAGTCTTTCTTGTGGCTCCGGACTGGGAATGATGAGTCTGGTTCCGAGCTCTTGAGCATGGCCATCGATTATCCAATCAGGCTGCCTCTCCGGGAGGATATTCTGCCACAGCAGCAGGGGACAGTCCTCCACCCAACCTTGTCCAGCCTCTACCTCTTTGAGTGGAGATTGAGCGGCAACAGTTGACAGATTTCGACCTTCCTCACAAAGTCATTTAATGTCATTGTTGCAGCCAGGCGTCCCGCCACTAAAATGGTATTCGCCTGTAGATGGGACAAATTTGGGGTATGGTGCACATCAAAGGCTGTGTATCTCCTCTCTGCCCCTCTTTCAGAGGTTCTCCTCTTCATTCTATTTTTGGCCCAGCAGGGCTGTGCTCTGGGCACTCCTAAAGGCTACCTTTCGGCCATCTCAATGTTTCTGTGCCTTCCTGATCATCCTTCTCTTTTCAAGTCTCAAATTGTAAATAGATTTCTAAAGGGCATCTCTTTCCTCCTCCTTTAGCAATGCCTCCGTGGGACTTGAATCTTGTTCTTACTTACCTTATTTGTGCTCCCTCCCAGCCACTACATAATGTCCTCTTCTTACCTTGAAGACTGCTTTCCTGCTTGCTATCACATCTGCTCTCAGGGTGAATGAGCTTCAGGCTCTTTCCTCTAAGCCTCCTTGCACTTCTTCCGGACAAGGTGGTCCTTCGCACTAGGCCCTCTTTTTCTGCCCGAAGTGGTTACCTCTTTCTACATAGGTCAGACCATCACATTGCCCACTGTCTTTCCGCCTCCACACCCTTCCAAAGAGGAGGAGAGACTCCACCGTCTGGACTTAAAACATGTGCTGTCCTTCTACCTTGACCGCACTAAAGATTTCCGGGTGGACTATCAACTCTTCGTGGGTTATGTGGTCGCTAAGAAAAGTCTGGCTGTGCACAAACGTGCCATCTCTCAATGGGTAGTCGTTTGCAACAAAATCTGCTATTCTTTGGTGAAAAGGAACCTCCAATAGGACTGTGCACCCATTCTACCAGGGCGACGGCTGCCACTACTGCTTTGGGACATGAAGTCCCGCTCATTGACATTTGCCACGCAGCCATGTGGGCATCTTTCAGATGAACATATTACTTACCTTCGGTAACGATAAATATGTAAGAGACATATATTAGTTATAGATTCCTTACCCCCCACCCATTCTCCCCGTTCTGTGAACTAACTTCTAGAGTAGGGGACTCCCTTTCAGGGCCCTCGTTTTTTGCACCAGTGGTCAGTGTCTTGCATGCCTTTGCGCTTCTGGCGTGGAAAGTCATGTCAGAACAGACATCAGCGTGCACAGACGGCATCTAAGTCGACACCGCTGCGACCCCAACGCTGACAACGCATGTGGAGACGACCGACACTACCTACCGACATGCAGGGGTACTGCTACAGAAAAATTCTCCAGATCTAGTCTGACACCTGGGGGTAGTTCTAAGGTATAGAATCTATAACGAATCTATTTCTCTTACAGATATATCGTTACTGAAGGTAAGTAACTTGTTCTTTCCCTTGCAGTTTTATCCCAAACCATGTAATGTACGCCTTTGTGCAGTTATATTTATTATTACTGTGCTGCAGTGGTTATGTGAATGGTTTGAGTAAAGGCACTGCCACATACTACTTTCATTACTGCTATCTACATTAAACACCACTAAAAACTTTTTTTTTTTTACTAGCCTCTTCTTAAAAAGATGTTTTAATCTGAGATGCTTTTGTGATAGTTTTGTATTAACGTGACTCAACAGTTTCTCGAATCACATTTTAATGCTCCTGCTAAATGAACACCAAATGTGTCTCTTGATAATTGACAAAAAAGTGGACTCTTAAACTAGGTTTTGATCATTTTCCTGATTGTGTGTTATCGGATTTATATACTGCTTTTGAAATATTTGTTATCACAGATCATACTAATGGAATTAAATTGCATTTAAAAACCTGTAGGTTTCGCCTTCGCAAGAAAACCTGGAAGAATCCTGGAACTATATTTTTGGACTATCATGTATATGAAGATGAAATTAGCCTTTCTGGCAACCTAGAAGTCTTCCTAGAGGTCCTTGAAGGTAGGGAGCATGTTATACTCCATTTAAAATAAATAAAAAGAATAATTGTTCCATATTGAAACTGTATGCAGTCGGATTTCAGTGCCTAAATAAATCTTCATATATATATATATATATTCACTGAAAAAACCATAGGTTATAGACCATATATAGTTAGGGATTAGCATTTAAAAAACCTTATTTTATTTGCACAAAACCATTGAAATTCCATATATAGTTAGTTGCACTAACTATATATCGCGGACCCGCAATCCACTGCTAATGATGTCACATATTACATCATTCATGACATGGTCAGTGACATCACTGATGACATCTCAAATGACATCACTGATGACATCACTGATGACATCACTGATGACAACACCCAGTGACTGTATGTTTCTGTAAAGTTAAAATATGTCTTACATATTGAAGAATGAGTGGATGTATAAGTGTCTGGATGAAGGATTTAGTAGGTGCATGACTGACTGTATGAGAGAATGATTAAATGTGTCTCACTGAGTGTATGGGTTAGTGATTAAAGTGTCTTAATTTGGCAATCATTATTTATGTTGTTCTGTAAACTGCTGCATGTTTAAATCAGTAGCTATATCAGTAACTATATGGGTTATTGAATGGTTGCCCAAGTATTTGTATGGGAGACTGAGTATGTGTGTGGGTGGCTGGGAGGTGTATAACTCTGTGCATAGATGTGTGAGCAGTTGATTCCCTAGGTGTATGGGTTCAAAAGTGCATGTAGAAACAGCTGTATGGACAGTTGACTGTGTGCATGAGTATATTGGTGAGTGAATGGATATCTCAGTGCTACATGTCAAAGTAAGTACATATGTAAAACACACTCCATGTGAGAGTTGACATATATAAATAACTGAACATAAGAGCCAGTGAATGTGTGAGTGGCTGTATGAATCATTGTGAACTTGTATCAAGGATTGTATAAGAGAGTAAATATTTGTTACTATATGTTTGAATAAGTAAGGTGTGTATAACTGTATAGTTGAGGAAATGGAGATGTGATTGATTCTTTCCATGACTGACTAGGTGTGTGAGTAACTCCATGGATGTGTGACAGTCTGTGAGTGCCTGTTTACACTGAGTATATCTAAGGTTATATTAGAGTCTGAAGATGTATTATCACATAAATGATATCATCAGTGATGTAATCAGTAATGTCAAATGAGATGTCAGTGATGTCATTTGAGATGTCATCAGGGATGTCATCAGTGATGTCATTTGAGATGTCATCAGTGATGTCATCAGTGATGTCACTGACCATGTCATGAATGATGTAATATGTGACATCATTAGCAGTGGATTGCGGCTCCGCGATATATAGTTAGTGCAACTAACTATATATGGAATTTCAATGGTTTTGTGCAAATAAAATAAGGTTTTTAAATGCTAATCCCTAACTATATATGGTCTATAACCTATGGTTTTTTCAGTGAATTTTCAAGGTTTTGTAAATGCAAATTCCTAACTATATATGGTCTATAACCTATGGTTTTTTCTGTGAATTTCATTGGTTTTTTAAAAGCTAATATCTATAGCTGTAAAATATATTCTTTATTAAGTGACGTATCACGTAGCCCGTGAGACGCCTCATGATGCATCGCATAACCGTGACGTATCGTCTCTGCAGCGCAAACCAAACCCAAAACTTAAGCGCGCCAGAACACGCTTAAAGATATATATATATTTTTTTAACCTTAATTAGACAAAATCCACACGTGCACATATCACAAACGTTCAAAAAACACAATATGTCGGACTCCCGTTACGCTGCCGGTTAGCTGCCCGGTTAACGTACCAGGAAGCACCTTTACCGCGAAAAATCGCAATTTTTTTTTCTTTTGCCCCGCAGGGAACTTTAATAGCCCCCTCATCAATCCTAGGGGTTCAGGAGGGGTCTGCCTTACCCCTTTCATTCATTTACACCTTTTTTTTTTCCACCTCTTGTCTCTCGATCCCACAGAGAGACAAGATGGCGGCCGCTCCAGACTGTTTACAATGATAACAGCCAATCAGCTTCTCCTCAGACTCCTGTTACACTGCCGGTTAGCTTCCCGGTTAGCTGCCCGGTTAGCTGCCCGGTTCGCGTACCAAGACGCGTCTCTACGGCGAAAAAATCGTTTTTTTTTTGTTTGGTTTTTTTGGGCCCCGCGTGGCTTTATAATATCCCCCTCATCAATCCTATGGGGTCAGAAGGGGTCTACCTTGCCCTCTTTCCTTCATTTCCCTCTTTGTTTTGGTCTCCTCTTGTCTCTCGATCCTACCGAGAGACAAGATGGCGGCCGCTCCGGACTGTTTACAATGTTGACAGCCAATCAGCTACTCCTCAGACTCCCGTTACACTGCCGGTTAGCTTCCCGGTTAGCTTCCCGGTTAGCTGCCCGGTTAGCTGCCCGGTTCGCGTACCAAGACGCGTCTCTACGGCGAAAAAATCTGAATTTTTTTTTTTTTTTTTTTTTGGGGCCCCGCGTGGCTTTATAATATCCCCCTCATCAATCCTAGGGGGTCAGAAGGGGGTCTACCTTGCCCCCTTTCCTTCATTTCCCCCTTTGTTTTGGCCTCCTCTTGTCTCTCGATCCTACCGAGAGACAAGATGGCGGCCGCTCCGGACTGTTTAGAATGTTGACAGACACCGGAGAGCCAATCAGCTTCGCTTCGCAAAGTTCCGATACGCGAAAAGTTCGCGAACCGGAGCGCTACCCGGAGCGCTGTTACAGATATATATCTTGTTTTAAACGTTAATTTCTCAAAATCCACTGAAGCACATATATTGAGACCTAGCAAAGGCACATCGGGCTAACAGTCCCTACAATTTTGCCAAGTTTCGTGGAAATCCATTCAGCCGTTCGGGCTAAAAGTGAGGCCAACCGCCCTATGGAAATTAACATGGGAAAAACGCGTTTTGGGACCCCCCTTTTTTCTCGGCCCCCCCTTGACGAACCCCCCCCAAATTTCCAGGAGCTGCTCAGAAACAAAATGTGCCATATTCCTGAAAATTTCAGCCAATTCCGTCCACAAACGCCAAAGTTATTAGGCATAGAATTTTCAAAAGTTCCATAGAGAAAAAATCCTAACTATATATATATATATATATATATATATATATATATATATATATATATATATATATATATATATATATATATATATATATATATATATATATATATATATATATATATATATATATATATATAGTGATTTATAAAGTGCATAATGTAAGGTCCTTATTTAGGGATTGGCGGTAAAAGGGCATTTACCAAAAATAGGCACATGACCCATCGTCCTGTCCATGCCTTTGGTTTCGCTGCCTTATTTAGATGTTTGGGAAGTGCTGTATTTTAAAGAAGGAACCCCAGCTGGCTTCTTGTCGTCTGAACTATCATCTGTAGGCTTTTCCTGTTTAACAACGGCCACCAGATGTTATGTCAGTCCTTCTTTTTCCCTGTCTTACAAAATATAATTGTGCCTGACAGAAAAACATTTTCCAACTACAGGGTAGGCACCCCTAGCATATCGGGTACAATTATCGTTTTGTTAAAAAAAAATGAAAAACCTATAGAATAGAATCTAGTTTGTATTGCCCTGCAAAGAGCATACTTAATACCCTTCTTTTAAGGGAGGGGTTCTCTTGTCTAAGACCTTAAATTTACCATATTTGAAGAAATATGAAATAAACAGCTATTGGTCTCCCCTTGAGTTTAGATCATCACTTCAAACCAAAAATAAAAGGATTATTAGTATTTTCCCTGCTGATAAGCATTAGCATGACAGGCTGAGTCAAAGTCAAAATGTAACTTTATTCGGTTAGATTAAAACCATCAAAGTGCATGACAAAGAGCATTATAATTCAAAACAGTTCATTGATACATAATTTAATTTAGTCCGATTCTCACACCTCAACAAGATATTTAATAAGCCATCATATGTCAAGCACTTCTACCCAACATAATATGTCCTCAGGGATTAAGTAAATATATAAAATATAAATCTAGGCTGATCAGGGATTTACTATTTACATAGAATTATCTTAAAAAACACATAATAGTAAATAAAGAACTTTGTTTAAAAACACAGTCCACTTTACAGTACCATGAGCCTATTCCTAAACCTGATTGCGCCTATTATATAACTTGCAACCCCAACATTTGTAAACATGTCAGCGCTGGCCTAACTTGTTCAAAATTTTGGCCTTTTAGGAGCGGGATAATACATTTCCTACGTAACGGAACATAAAAATCACAGAAAAATATCATGTGGAGGATGTTCTTTTCAGAGAAGTTGTCACAAGGACAGGGACTTAACGACCCTACTTTGAAAAACCCTTTCGGGAAAGCTAGTAGCCAGGGAAGCACCAGAAATATACTGGCGTATTGTAACTTTCCCTTTACTCTGCAGAGCGCCCTGCTACCTGGGTTACCGATTTTTTGATTAGCCAGGGAACCATATTGTGCTTCTGGCTCCCCTTTGATAAAGGTTGAGGAAGACCGAAATGCATCAGGGACTTAAACCATGCCAGCGTTTTTTTCAAAATGCAAGTAAATCTACCTGTTGTTTCGCGAAGTGTGCGGCTCATTTTCCTTTTTGAGAGAGGGCACTTTCTGATGTTTTACGGCTTGGTCCTGCCGTGAGCTACGCACCCACAGCAAACTAACGCCATCACTGCCCGAAAACGGACCATTGTTGTGGACTTGCGCAAGCAAATCAGGGCAGCGGCACCGCCAGGGACCAGACCCTGGTTTGGGCCCCAGCAAACTTCAAAAGTAATTTTGCACGGGGATCATGAAACACCATGCAGAAAAAGCGGAACAAACGGCAAGCATCATCCACCGAAGGACATCAATCACAGGACTGGGAACGGACTACCTGGACCACAATGCTAAGGGTTATTGAGACACCCACCAGGGGGGTTTCGCTGCCTTATTTAGATGTTTGGGTAGTGCTGTATTTTAAAGGAGGAACCACAGCTGGCTCATTTGTCTGAACTATCATCTGTAGGCTTGTCCTGTTTAGCAAGGGCCACCAGATGTCATGTCAGTCCTTCTTTTTCCCTGTCTTACAAAATATAATTGTGCCTGACAGAAAAACATTTTCCAACTACAGGGCAGGCACCCCTAGCATATCAGGTACAATTATCGTTTTGTTAAAAAAAAGAAGAAAAAAAAAGAAAAACCTATAGAATAGAATCTAGTTTGTATTGCCCTGCAAAAGAGCATACTCAATACCCTTCTTTTAAGGGAGGGGTTCTCTTGTCTAAGACCTTAAATTTACCATATTTGAAGAAACATGAAATGAACTGCTATTGGTCTTTCAGATCATCACTTCAAACCAAAAAATAAAAGGAGTATTAGTAATTTCCCTGCTGATAAGCATTAGTATGACAGGCTGAGTCAAAGTCAAAATTTAACTTTATTCGGTTAGATTAAAACCATCAAAGTGCATGACAAAGAGCATTATAATTCAAAACAGTGCATTGATACATAATTTAATGTAGTCCGATTCTCACACCTTAACAAGATATTTAATAAACCATCATATGTTAAGCACTTCTACCCAACATAATATGTCCTCAGGGGTTAGAGGCGGCAGACCCGGAAGCTGAGATCGGCCCTGGACCAGGGTTCAATTCCCCGCCTCGGCGGGTCTTGGGCTCAAAAATTCCACGGACTCGATAATTCTCGCTCCGGTGCCTTCTCAACTCACGGGTTCACACTCTGCGACTCTGGGCAATAGCTTGCTTAATCTCCACAACGGCCCCTCGCGGCGGGATGCCTGGCTTTCACCTTGTGGATACCCTGCCGGGGTTATCTCACAGGGGAATACCAGGACGGGTTCCCTAAGCAAGCGCCGGGAAACCCTTTGTGGGTAGCTGTGCGCTATATAAGCTCAAATACATACATACATACATACATAAATCTAGGCTGATCAGGGATTTACTATTTACATAGCATTATATTAAAAAACACATACTAGTAAATAAATAACTTTGTTTAAAAAAAAACGTCCACTTTACAGTACCATGAGCCTATTCCTACACCTGATTGCGCCTATTATATAACTTGCAACCCCAACATTTGTAAACATGTCAGCGCTGGCCAAACTTGTTCAAAATTTTGGCCTTTTAGGAGGGGGATAATAAATTTCCTACGTAACTGAACATAAAAATCACAGAAAAATATCATGTTGAGGATGTTCTGTTCAGAGAAGTTGTCACAAGGACAGGGACTTAACGACCCTTATTTAAAAAACCCTTTCAGGAAAGCTAGTAGCCAGGGAACCATATTGTGCTTGAATCTAATCAAAACAAATAAATGATAAGGATTATTATATAAGAGAAATACGGTTGCAACTGTCTACCTAAGCTCAGCGTGACAAAACTTTTCACTGTAGGTTTTACTAATTCCCTTTCCTCCCTAATCAACATTGATCTAATCAGAACTGCTGCTTCAGGTCTCTAATGGCTGATTTACCCAGAGCTCTAGGGCTCGAAAATGGGTCAGGACAGCCAAGACATTCCATCTGAGACTTGATGTAGCGTACCCATGGTATATCTAGTCCCTTATCTAGCGAGATGCAGTCTTGTATGACCAGCTGAATCTGAAAGAGACACGTTAGTGATAGATTCCTTACCTTAGAATATCCCCAGGCGTCAGACTGGATCCGGAAACTTTTGCGTAGCAATACCCCTGCGCGCTGGTAGGCGTCGTCTGCGGCTCCGCGTCCGTCGTCGGCGTCGTGAGCGCCGGGATGACGTCGTCGGAGTACTTAGACGGCGCCCATGCGCGCTGACGTCAGTTCTTGCTTTTTCCGCGCCAGCTAGCGCAGATCCGGAAGAAGCTCTACCCCCAGTCACTTTTTGACTGAAAACTTTTTGATCTTTTTGATCTTCTATTTAGTCGACTTCTCGACTATCGGTGCCAGGGATGCCCGGGTTCAAGCCTTGTTCGAAGTGCGGCCGACTCATGTCGGTCACGGACCCCCATCGCCGGTGCCTGAAGTGCTTAGGCCTCGACCACGACGATCGATCCTGCTCCGACTGCCGGGCCCTGACGTCGAAGGCTAGGCGGGAGCGGTCCCGCAAGCGTCTCGAGCTGAGGCAGTCGGCCCTGCGCCGCTCCAGGTCCCGGTCCCGGTCCCACGGGAGGTCGAGGGACAGGTCGCGAGGTCGGAGTCATCGACGTTCCGGGAGTGGACACCGATCGTCTGGTTCCAAGTCCTCAGGTAAGAGGCATGAGAGGTCGGAGCGACACCATCGATCCTCCGACCCGCCCCGACGCTCGCACGATGCGGCCGGGGACTCGGGCGACACCGCCCACGCGGCTCCGCGGGAGTCGCAAGCGTCGCCGCCTGCCCCACACCTTCGGGTCCCTGGGCACGGCGCGTCGCAGGAGGAGGTCGAGAGGTACCTCATGGCCATGAGGGCCCTCCCTCCCCAGTCGGTTCCCGTGGCGCCTTCGGGCCGATCGGCTCCGTCTGGAGGTCCTTCCGGGTCGGGCGCTTCGGCCCCGACGACGTCGGGTGCTTCGGCCCCGGCGCCGCTGGCGACTTCGGTCCCGGCGCCGCACGACCTCGCTGGATCCGGCTCCGGATCCGCGACCTCGCCGGTCGACCTTACGACCTCGCCGGCGCCGTCCCTTCAGGTGTCGTCCCCGGCAGCCGATGTGGTTGCCGCCCCCAATGTTTCCTACGGTCCTACTCAGGAGTCGGAAGGGCGCCGCTGGGCGCCGATTCCGTCGGCCTTTGGAGACTTCTATCTCCACGAGGAGGCCCTGGCTGTTAATCCTGGTCTCCAGGAGCCAGGTGACGAGGAGCAATGGGAGGGGTCCGAGGACCCTCTGGCACGTGATTGCCAGTCACATCAGGACTGGACATATGAGCTTGGGGAGGCCAGTGGTATTGACACCTCGCCAGACACTGGATTTACGTCGCCCCCGACTGTGGCTTCGGAGGCGGGTTCTGCTTACAGCGTAGTGTTGACGAAGGCAGCTAAGGCCCTAAACCTTCAGCTCCCCGTCGCGGCCGTGAGGACTAATCTCCTCACTGAGGTCCTCAAACAGCAGTCCGGCTCCGCGGAGCCCCTCCTGCCGTTCAATGAGGCCTTGATCGGCACTTGGTCCAAGCCCGCCACAGGCCCCCCTGTGGACAGGAACGTGGCCAGACGCTACCGCCCGGCACCGGGCGACCCATGCTTTTTGTCCACCCATCCCACCCCCGAGAGTCTGGTCATCCAGGCCTCAAACTCCCAAACCGCATTCCCGTCGGCCCCGCCCGACAGGGAATCCAAGAGATATGAACAGTTCGGGAAGAAGGTTTTCTCGTCTGTGAGCCTAGGGCTGCGGTCTGTGAACACCGCCTGTCTCTTGGGCCGCTACACCCACACCCTGTGGGACACGGTTGCGGAGGTGCTGCCTAGATGCCCGGAGGAGGTCCAGGCTAAACTCAGCCAAGCCCTGGCGGACGGCCGAGATGCAGCACGCTTTTCTATCCGGTGTGGGCTGGATACTACGGACTCACTGGGCAGGGCAATGGCAACGACGGTGGCGGTTCGACGCCACGCCTGGTTGAGGTCCGCCAACTTCTCGGCCGATGTCCAGGCCACCCTCCTGGACATGCCGTTTGATGGCCGTCGCCTCTTCGGCGACAAGGCAGACCATGCGCTGGAACGTTTCAAGGACTCCAGGGCCACGGCCAAGTCCTTGGGCCTTACGGCCCCACGCCAGCAATCGGTGCCTTTCGCTCCTTTCGTGGCCACGGAAGGGGCGCCCCACCACGTACCGTCAGCCACGTGCCGCAGAATGTTCAGCAACGCGGTGGCGGACGTGGAAACCGCCGTGGCGGTGGTCGGGGCCAGCGGCGAGGCCAGTCCACACCTCCCTCAGCAGCCCCTGCCTCGAAACCTTCCTAGTCCGAGTTTTCAGGCCCATGTGACGCCTGTGGGAGGCAGGGTTCGCCATCACCTCTCCCACTGGCATACAGTCACTTCGGACAGGTGGGTGCTGCAAATTGTCCGAAGGGGCTTCTCCCTCCCCTTCGAGTCATCCCCTCCATCCATGCCACCTCAATACCACCGTGTGTCGGGGGATCACTTGCAACTTCTGCAAGAGGAGGTTTCGGCCCTCTTGGCCAAGAGGGCCATCGAGCGCGTTCCTGGGCCAGAAGTAGGACGTGGTTGTTACTCCCACTACTTTCTGGTACCCAAGAAGGGCAAAGGGGGCCTACGCCCTATCTTGGATCTGCGGAACGTCAACGGCTTCCTCCGGACGGAGAAGTTCAAGATGCTCACTTTGGCTCAGGTCCTGGCTGCCCTGGACCCAGGAGACTGGATGGTAGCATTGGACTTGCAGGACGCCTATTTCCACATCCCCGTCCTGCCGGCCCACCGGCGTTACCTGCGGTTCACGGTAGGCCAAGAGCACTTTCAGTTTACCGTGCTCCCCTTCGGCCTTACCAGCGCCCCACGGGTGTTCACGAAGGTGATGGCGGTGGTCGCAGCCCATCTGCGCAGGCAGGGGGTATCAGTCTTCCCCTACCTCGACGACTGGTTGTTGAAGGCGGGCTCGCCCCAGACAGTCGTCAGCCACCTCCAGACTACGGTCGACCTCCTGCACTCGCTGGGGTTCTCCATCAATGTGCCGAAGTCACACCTGTGTCCCTCTCAAAAGCTCCTCTTCATCGGAGCGGTTCTCGACTCGGCGCAGTTTCGGGTTTACCCACCCGAACAGCGGGTTCGGGATATTCAGGCTCTGATTCCAATCTTCCAGCCGTTATCCCGGGTCTCGGTCAGGTTGACGCTGCGGCTTCTGGGACTGATGGCCTCCTGCATCCTTCTGGTGCGTCACGCCAGGTGGCGGATGCGGGCTCTGCAGTGGGACCTGAAGTTTCAGTGGGCCCAGCATCAGGGCAACCTATCCGATCATGTCCTGATCTCAGAGGGCACTGCGAGACAACTGCAGTGGTGGCTCACGGACCGCGACTGGGTCAGTGGCAGACCCCTCTCCCTACCCCAGCCGGAGCACGTAGTTGTGACTGACGCGTCCCTCCAGGGCTGGGGAGGCCACATGGGAGAGGCGGAGATCAGAGGCCTCTGGTCTCCGGCGGAGTCCCGGCTCCATATCAACCTTCTGGAGCTGAGGGCGATTTGTGTTGCACTGAAGGCATTCCTCCCCTCTGTCAGGGGGAGCATAGTGCAAGTGTTCACCGACAACACCACCGCCATGTGGTACTGCAACAAACAGGGCGGAGTGGGGTCGTGGACCCTTTGCCAGGAGGCTCTGCGCCTATGGCAATGGCTGGAACACCAGGGCGTGACCCTGGTGGTTCAACACCTGGCAGGCTCTCTGAATGCCAGGGCGGACGAACTCAGCCGTCGGTGCATGATGGATCACGAATGGCGTCTGAACTCGGACGTGGCGCAAGGTCTCTTTCAGCAGTGGGGAGAGCCTTGGTTAGATCTATTCGCCACAGAAGAGAACGCGCAATGTCATCAGTTCTGCGCGTTGGAATTTCCAAGGCGGCACTCGCTCGGAGACGCTTTTCGTCGCGAGTGGAGCTGCGGTCTGTTGTACGCCTTTCCGCCTATACCACTTCTGCCCAGAGTGCTGAAGAAGATCAGGCGCGACCGGGCCCAGGTTATCCTTGTGGCTCCGGACTGGGCACGAAGATACTGGTATCCCGAGCTACTCAGCATGTCAGTCGATCCCCCGATTCGTCTGCCTCTTCGGGAGGACCTTCTGTCGCAGCAGCAGGGGACGGTCCTGCACCCGAACCTGTCCAGTCTCCACCTACAAGCTTGGAGATTGAGCGGCGGCAGTTGAGGCCATTTGACTTGACTCCCGAAGTCTGTGATATCATTCTGGCAGCCAGGCGTCCCTCCACAAAGTCGGTATACGCCTGCCGGTGGAACAGATTTGTGGCATGGTGCACAGCAAAGGCTGTGGATCCTCTCTCTGCACCCCTTTCGGAAGTGCTGCTCTTTCTTCTTTCCCTTGCCCAGCAGGGCTCTGCTCTGGGCACTCTTAAAGGGTACCTTTCTGCTCTATCAGCCTTCTTAAGGCTACCAGATCAGCCTTCTTTATTCAAGTCCCCTATTGTAAGTAGATTTCTGAAGGGCATCACGCACATGTTCCCTCCTGTTCCCTTCGTGATGCCCCAGTGGGACTTGAATCTGGTTCTCACCTATCTGATGTGTGCTCCCTTTGAGCCACTTCATAACTGTCCTCTTCGTCTCCTTACTCTAAAGACGGCATTCCTGGTTGCCATCACCTCTGCCAGGAGGGTGAGTGAGCTCCAGGCTCTTTCTTCTTCTCCACCTTTCCTGTCTGTTCATCCTGATAAGGTGGTGTTACGTACACGGCCTTCCTTTCTGCCCAAGGTTGTCACGGCCTTCCACATCGGGCAGTCCATCACTTTGCCCACCTTCTTTCCGCCTCCGCATCCCTCGAAAGAGGAGGAGAGGCTCCACCGTCTGGATCCAAAACGTGCGCTCTCCTACTACCTAGATCGCACACGCCAATTCCGGGTGGATGACCAACTCTTCGTTGGTTACGTGGGCGCGAAGAAGGGAAAGTCTGTGCACAAGAGGACCATCTCTAGGTGGATCATCCTGTGTATCCAAGCATGTTACTCCATGGCGAGGAAGGAGCCCCCAGCTGGATTGCGGGCTCACTCCACTCGGGCCACGGCGACGACAACCACCCTGGGCCGCGGTGTCCCCCTGCAGGACATTTGCCAGGCAGCTACGTGGGCCTCGCTGCACACGTTCGCAAG
The DNA here is from genome assembly GCF_964263255.1 of Lissotriton vulgaris. NCBI lineage: Eukaryota > Metazoa > Chordata > Amphibia > Caudata > Salamandridae > Lissotriton > Lissotriton vulgaris. Next base: position 696,951,913 of record NC_141687.1, on the reverse strand, counting down.
ACACTACTGCCTGGACGGTCAAGTCCGTAGGGATGGCTTCTTTGGCCGTTCCGTCCTCCAGGACTTTCTGGTGTGATATTGGTTCGCAGACCCACCACCGGGGTTGGTATTGCTGGGGTATCTATTCTAAGGTAAGGAATCTATCACTAACGTGTCTCTTTCAGATGCACAAGTTACTACTTGTGTAACGATATATCTGTAAGAGACATTAGTTAGTGATAGATTCCTTACCGACCCACCCATCCTCCCCGTTCTGCGAACCGATATCTAGGGTTAAGGTCATCCCCTTTCAGGGCCCTAGTTTCATGGCACCAGTGTTAGTTCTATCATGGCTCTGCGTATCTAGCGCGGAAAAGCTGTGTTATCAGAACTGACGTCAGCGCGCATGGGCGCCGTCTAAGTACTCCGACGACGTCATCCCGGCGCTCACGACGCCGACGACGGACGCGGAGCCGCAGACGACGCCTACCAGCGCGCAGGGGTATTGCTACGCAAAAGTTTCCGGATCCAGTCTGACGCCTGGGGATATTCTAAGGTAAGGAATCTATCACTAACTAATGTCTCTTACAGATATATCGTTACACAAGTAGTAACTTGTGCTTTAGGTTAAGGGACGGTTGAGACCAAAATCTCAGCCAGCACATTAAAGATGCAACCGCAATCTGGTCCGAAATAAAAACTAACTCCAAGATCCTCATTGTTAGACCTGGCATCCTTGGCGTGGTTTCCCCCTATATTTTTGCCTCTTCCTCCTGTATTTTTGATGCTGTACTTGATTTCGTTTTTGCCGGTTTAGATGCTTTGGGCACTTTGCCACTGCTGTTCAGTGTCAAAGTGGAAGGGCTATCATGGGGAATGCTGGCTACAGTGGCTATCCGCATATCTTCCCATAGTTGCAAGATAGGACCTAAAAGTCTAGTGTCCCTGAACTCAGAATTTAATAGCACATCTTTTAGGAAAGGTTGTTTTTAAATCCTGTGTTTGAGAACAGCACTTTTAGAAAGTTGCTGTTCTCTTGTCTGACCTTTCTGTGTGCCTTGGCCTGTTTGTGAATTGACTGTCTGGTTTATGAGTGACAGGGGATGGGTGGCTCCCAGAGGCTGAGTGGGCCATCTCTGGGCTGAATAGCTCCATCTGCATCGTGAGTGGTGGGAGGGGGTAGCACCTGGGCCTGAATAGGGCTGTGCCTGCCTTCCACAATGCTGGCTCCACCTCCTGCTGAGTGGCTGACGACCCTGCCCCTCTCTCTGAAAAGAAAGGAGAGGCCAGGAAAACAAAGTGCTCAAGAAACACCTAGAACTGGTTCAGACTGGGCTCAGAGCCCTCCTGCACTAAGGGATCAAAGACTCCATCTTCGCAGGATCCGTAAAATCTGTAGGTTTCTGTCTACGGAGGCTCTCACACTGGTCATCATAGCATTGGTTACATCTCGCATTGACTACGCCAACGCTCTTTACGCTGGCATTCCTGCCTACCAGTTGCGCCGCTTGCAACTCGTGAAAAATCAGGCAGCCAGGTTAATCTTCTGTCAGCCAAAACATCTACACATCTCCCCACTACTAAAGAAACTCCACTGGCTGCCGGTTGCCAAGCGGTGTATCTTTAAACTCTGCTGCATCATGTTCTTAGGTGTTGTGTGACTGTGATCGTGTGTATACGTTTGGGTTTGACTGGAAGAGTGAATGAAACTTGTGTCAATTTTTTAATGCCCCTTTGTGTCCTTAGGCTGTTATTATTTATCTCTATGTATGTCCTTTTTTAAAAAACAAATCCAAAATAAGGGAATAAAATTATGAAAAAGAAGTTAACTATGTATTAATTGTCCAGAACTAATATATTTTTCTATGCTAATAAAAATAAATATTTTCATATTCAGCTTTCCTCTGGGCTCTTCCTGCTTATTTTGGAATTATTCCTCCTTTATGATTGGGAACTCCCCTTTTCATGTTTTTCTGATAATTATCTCGCCCTGGCGGGTTGTTCCCCACTGAGTGACTCTTAGATTTCAGGGCCCCTCTCATGTTTTTTGCATCATATTCAAGGCGCTACATGCTCAAGGTCCTGCTTTTGTTGCTTCTAGAATCTGCCGGTACATTCCTTCCCGTGATTTGCGCTCCTCTCATCACAACCTCCTCACCATTCCAGCAGTTAAACGCAAAAAGCATGGTGGCCTCCGATTTGCGTTTTTGGCTCCTAGACTATGGAATTCACTTCCGAGCGAACTTAGATCCTCTCCCAATTACGCCCTCTTTGATGTTCACTTAACTCATCTCTTCCGGCAGGCCTTTGTGTAATTCCGCACCCTTCTTCTCCCTGTTGTCTCTAGCGCCATGAAACCGTCTGGTGTCCGTGCGCTAAATACGTACTTTTAACATAACATAACGTATAAGTACAGGACCCCTGACTACAGAACATTAGATCATCCTGGAATCAAGAAGGAACCTCTGCCAAGGAGAAAGCTGAAACTGAAGAAGGAAGACTGTCCTTCTGTTGCTCTGCTGGACTGACCTGCTGTTGCTTTGCTGCCAAGGAGAGGGGAAGGACTTTGCTTTTGGTGCTGTGTCCCTTTGCTTGAAGGAATCTCCAAGGGCCTGAAAAGAGCTGGCTCCCTGTTAAGAAGTCCCAGGAACAAAAGGACTTCACCCCCAGCTTCCCTGAACTCTGCTGAGAGAGTTCTGTCCTTCCTAGAGTGCCTGGGCCAGTTGTAGTGCCTCTGAAAGTTGTACCTGTGTTGGGAAGCTGGAAACCAAGCTTTAAAAGCCTTTCTGCAAGTTTTGTCGCATCGCTCGCTTGCGGGGTGCATCCCTGTCAGTGCGAGGCAATTCCCACCGCTACGAAGGCTGAGATCGTCGCAGCGCCTGTTGCCGCTGCCAGAGTCATCGCATTCTTCGTTTGCGGGACACACCAGACCGGTGTGGGAAGATTACCATCGCTGCAAGTGTCGTTGCAGAGCCTGTCGTCGCTGGGTGAAATCGTCGCACCGCTTGCTTGCGGACCGCATCACGTTACTGCGATTGTCGTCGCAGAGCCATCGAGGAGCTGCAAGAGGAAGATCACCGCTGGTCCGCGCATCGTCACCCCGTGTGACCATTCTTCTGGTGTCGGTGGGGATCCACCTTTAGATCTTTCGGAGCATGCAGAGGGTGTTGAAACAAGAGGATGAGATGGCGTTGACTTGCTTGGTCATGGAGAGTGTAGAGTTGAGGATGAATCCCAGGTTGCGAGCGTGGTCAGTGGGTGTTGGGGCTGAGACCAGGGCGCTCGGCCACCAGGAGTCCTCCCACGCCGAAGGGGTGGGGCTGAGGATAAGGACCTCAGTCTTGTCTGAGTTCAGCTTCAGACGGCTGTTCTTCATCCATTCGGTGATGGCTTTCATACCTTCGTGGACGTTGGTTTTGGCGGTGAAATGGTCCTCGTTGATTGAGCGGATCAATTGTGTGTCATCGTCGTAGGAGATGATGTTGAGGTTGTGCAGTCTGGCGACGCTGGCGAGTATGGCCATGTAAATGTTAAACAGCGTCTGGCTGAGGGAGGATCCTTGGGGTACGCCGCAGATGTTCTTGGTGGCTTTGGATCGGAAGGGAGGGAGGCAGGCAGACACTTTGTGTTCTGCCGGAGAGGAAGGAGGTGGTCGAGTCCAGTGCTTTTGCCTCAGATTCCTGCATCGTGGAGGCGGGTGCTTAGTATGTGGTGGCAGACAGTATCGAAGGCGGCTGACAGGTCCAGGAGGATGAGAGCAGCAGTCTGGCCTTCCTCCAGCAGGGCACTGATGTCATCGGTGGCGGCGATGAGGGCCGTTTCGGTGCTGTAGTTGCTGAAACACCTGGACTGGGACGGGTCCAGGATGTTCTTGTCGAGGTAGCGGCTCAGCTGTTTGTTGACAGTTTTCTCGATGACCTTCGCTGGGAACGGGAGCAGATAGGTGGGCCGGCCGTTCTTGAGGTCCTTGGGGTCTGCTTTGGGTTCCTTGAGCAGGGCGTTGATCTTGGCGTGCTTCCAGCTCTCCGGGAAAGGTCGCGGTTTCAAATGAGATGTTGATGGCTTTGGGGAGGTGGGGTGCGATGGTGGTGCTGGCTTTGTTGAAGATGTGGTGGGGGCACGGGTTTGATGGGGAACCAGAGTGGATGGTGCTCATGATTTTGATGGTGTTGTTTATGTTGGTCCAGGTGAGAAGGGGGTCTCCGTGGGTGGGGGCCGTGGGGTCTGAGGTGTTGTGAGCTGTAGTGGAGGCCTGGTTGTTGAAGCTGGCGTGGATGACTACGATTTGGCGGTGGAAGAAGGCGGCCAGGGAGTCGCACAAGTCTTTCGAAGATGGGATGTCGTTGGCGCTGGAGCTGGGGTTGGAGAGTTCCTTCACAATGTTGAAGAGCTCTTTGCTGTTGTGTGCATTGTAGTCGAGGCGGTCCCTGAAGGAGGTCTTTTTGGCGGATCTGATGAAGTGATGATGTTGGCGCATGGCGTTCTTGTGGGCTGTTTGGTTCTCTGGTGTCTGTTCGTGGTGCCATTTCTTCTCCAGCTTTCAGCAGTTTTGCTTGGAGTTCTGGAGGTCTGCTGTGAAGCAGCCGGCAGTTTTGTTGGTGCTGGTTTGGAGGGATTCTTGATTGGGGTGAGGGTGTTGGCACAGTCTTCGTTCCAGCATCTGAGGTTGCTGATGGGATCTGTGCGTGGGCTTCGGGCGGTGTGTAGCTGGTCTTCGGTGATTTTGCTCCAGCAGCGGCGGGGAATCTGTTGGGTGCGATGGTGCATGGTAGGCTTCTCGTAGGTGAAGTGGACGTAGCGATTATCGGTCCAGTGGAGTTCAGTAGTGTGGCTGAAGGAGACATGAGAGCTTGCGGAGAAGATGGGATCAAGCGTGTGTCCAGCGGTGTGGGTGGGAGTCGTGACGAGCTGTTTGAGTCCGAGGTTGTCGAGCAGGGTGGTGGAGTTGGTGGTGTTGTTTTTCTCGAGGTGGAAGTTCAGGCCCTGAGGAGGATGTAGTCATGGCCGCAAGGGCGTGCGTGCTGACGAAGTCGCCGATGAACTGTGGCCTGGGTCGGGGGGGGGGGTCTGTTGATCAGAGTTCCTCTAAGGGTGGTTTTGGGATCAGTGTAGATCTGGAAGTGTAGGTGTTCGGCGGTCTTGAGGGTGTCGTCAGAGTTGGTTGAGACCTTGAGGGTGAACTTGTGGATGATGGCGATTCCACCTCCTACTGCGTTGGTGCTGTCTCTGCGGGTGATCTTGTGGCTGTCCGGGATGGCTATGGCGAAGTCGGGTGCCGGGGAGTCGTTGATCCAGGTCTCTGTCAGGAAGGCGAAGTCCCGGAAGGATGTGTCGAGCAGGTCCCAGAGTTAGATGGCTAGTCCGGTGTTGAGTGTGTGGAGGGTGCTGACAGCGTAGCGGAGACGGGCGTCGTTGTGTTTACAGGGGCCAGGGGTTCTTGCGCTGGGCGCGGTCCAGGCGGGGACGGGCTTGCCATAGGCGTGCATAAGAAGGGGGGGTGGGAGGGAGGAGCAGCTGGGAGGGGGGGAGCAGAGGAATGGGAGCAGGGGGGGGTGAGGCCCCAGGGGACGCAGCGTCAGGAAGCGGGACCGGCGAGGAACAGAAGGCAAAAAAACGGGCACAACAAGCAGGGGGAATGAAAGGAGGAAAAAGACAAGCACAAAAATGAAAAGCTATAGAACCGGCAACAGTAAAAACAGGCAAAAAGCAAGCCTAAGGCCTTCCACTGGCCACCATGGATGAGGCGCAGGTGGTAGCTTGCAGGTGGAGGCGGGCCTCGAACTCACAGCAGCAGCTGGGCTCAAGACACAGGCACAGTCAGGTGGAGCTGCGTGGCGTGGGGAGCTACCTGCCTGGAAGCAGGGTCAAGGGTTGCTCAGATGCTTTCTTTAATCTGAGCCATTCTGGATACAGTGCAGTTCCCGCTCCTACCCTTTGGAGTGGAGAGTCCAGGACATATGGGCTATGATTGTAATGGTTCAACCGAAGGCATGGATTTCAGTTAGACTGACTCTGAGGCTGCTGTGTCTGATGGCCTCATGTATCCTTCAGGCGAAGCACACTCAATGACATATGAGGGTCCGCATTGAGATCTGAAGTCCCAGTGGGCTATGGCATCAGGGGAATCTTTCGGACCTGGTCCACATTTCAAAATAGACTGCAAAAGATCTGTAGTAGTGACTAACAGAGCAAACAAAAGGAGACAATGGACAGAGCACTGAAACTTTTCAGACAATCCCCCGAGTCACAGATCTGGGTTAGATCCATCATTCTTTAGCTCACTTTACCGCCCCAGTTTTACTTGAATCCAGTGGCAAAGTGAGCAAGGGACCCACGGCTGGTCATACCCTACCAACCTATGGTGAACACAGTAAATAAAAGGAGATGATGGATGGAGCAATGAAACTTTTCAGACACCTACCCCCAGTCACAGATCTGGGTGTAATCGATCATCATTCTTTAGATCACTTCGCCAACCCAGTTCAGACTTAGCCGTATGCTAATCTGTCTTGACCCTGTGCCTCATGGGAACAGTCCAGCCCAAACTGCCAAGCCAGTTCTTCACTGGACCAGAAGCAAGCATTCTGGCTGCCTGTCCCTATGTGCTTAAGAATCTGTGACTGAAGGTACACGATAGTGTATCGCGTACCTATGACATCAAGCTGCACGCCACAATAAGAAAAACTGTATGCAAGTTGTTTTCATTTAATTTGCACTACATTTCTTGAAATATAGGTGTGCTAGCGCCCTATCTCAATTCAATTCATTTAAGTCTTGTAACTTGCTACATAAGGGCTAATAGCACACGCTGATAAAAGAATGGCATCATTTGACAGTATAGCAAGCACAACGGAAAATTGTGCACAAACTAAATCATATACAGATGAACAGGCATCAGAAATTTACGCCCTAATAAAAGCCACTAAATCTTTTGAGTCCGACCGAGGCACTACAATTCAGCAACTTAGACATCTGGAATTTATTATGCGTCGAGAATTAAACCAAAGGCTCCAGGCATCCACGCTTATTCAATATCATAAGCACCAACGTATCCCCAGAGGGTTAAGACCTGCGATAAAACCTCTTCTCTTCCGGCTACAACACAACAAGATTTTTATGGACAAATGGTACTCTGTACTCAACAAGTGCTCCCTTGACTTGATTCTTTTGATAATAGAAGAACTTCAAAAACAATAAAAAAATTGGAGGAAGAGATTTTTAACATACAGAGAGATCTCTCAGCACGGGTGGATTCAGACGAATGGTCAAAAAACCTCGAAGATATTAACATCAAATTAGAAAGCTATGGTAATGATCTTCAAGAAAGAAAACAAAGAAAATTTAAACCGGACACCATAGACTACTGCCTAAACGAGGTGTTCACTTGGGCTGAAATGTATGCTCAACGTCGCCCAACTAAAAAACAATTCACTTCATCAGAAGAAAGTGTGGTATCGGATCGTGAGCTATCAGCATCTACAAACTTTACAAACTAAAGAAACAACAACTCTATCTAGAAGTCAACCAGAAAGAAGTGAAGTAACACAACAACGCCCTGCCACAGCTACAGAATCCTTTTTATCACAGGGTCAACAACTATCATAACCACCAGACCAAACAACCCAGAAACCAAGTGGAAGCGTCCAAAAACCAGGAGAGGAAAAACAAAAAGAAAAAGGAAAACCGAATCTTCGGAGCCAGAGAACATCGTGATTAACATCTCGTCCACACAACTAACCAACAAACAAGTCGAAGTTCTAAATAAAGGTACATCATTTGTACCAACATACAATTCAAACTTGTCAGAAACTGAGATATCTTTTTTCAGATTCATGAGAAACATCAAATGAAAGCACTTTTTTGCCAACAAAGTACCAACAACAACTACACCTGAACCTCAAAAATACGTTGAATTCAAACCCAAAAGTACATTTTTACCACCTACAACACATAAAAAAATTGATTTGTTTGAAACACTAGTGCTTCAAGATCTACGTACATTAGATTTCTCTTACAGTAAACAGTCTAATTTTTCAAAAAAAGAAAGGAGAATCTTACAACAGCTGGCCAACAAAAAAAGATCTGTCTTATCAACGAGCTGATAAAGGGGGTGCCCTTATCATAATGGATACGGCCTATTACCATCAAAAAGTGAGAGAACATCTAGCGGATGAATCAACTTATCTTTTAATACACAGACCCAACTAAAGAAATAGCCAAAGTTTTAGAACAGATTCTTGAACATGCAATAACAATGGACTGGATTTCTGTGAAAACAAAACAATATCTGACTAAACTGAACCCAAAACGGCCGCATTTGTACATGTTACCTAAAGTACATAAAGGTTTGATCGACCCACCCTTCAGATCCATAGTCTCGGGAGTGGGATCTATATTCGAACCGTTGGGTAAATACATTGATTTTTTCTTACAAACATTTCTGAGTCCATGGAAAACAAATATCAGAGACACGACAGATTTTTTAAACCATCTCAACAATCTGGATAGGACTGAATGTCAACAGTGGATTATGTCACTATTGATGTGACATCGTTGTACACATCTATTCCGCTTAAAGAAGGAATTGACGAATGGACGACGTGGGAGCGAATAAAATCTTTTTACTTGAATTGTTGTTATTCTGTTTACAGCACAGCTATTTTCGGTTTGAAGAGGATTATTTTTTGCAAATCAGCGGAACCAGCATGGGATTCGGAGGGGCCCCAACTTACGCTAATATCTTCACAGCACTGTTTGAAGAAGAGTACATTCTGTCGAACGATGACTGGAAAAACGCATTGGTCATGTACCGTCGATTCATCGACGACATTTTCTTGATATAGAACGCTACCAGAACAGCTCTGGAAAACAATATAACAAAGCTGAACGAAAGGAACTCAAGAATTAAATTCACATACCATATGGATCATGAAGAAATATCTTTTTTGGATGTTAAAGTCTTAAAGAAAGATTCAGAAATTCAAACACAAACATTTGTGAAACCAACTGATCGCAATAATACAGTCTTATACCACAGTTTTCATTCGCCTCAATTAATTGAAAATCTTCCGTTCTCCCAGATGCTAAGAAGCAAAATAATTTGCTCTACTCCAGAAGCACACCAAGAGGATGTAGATCGTCTAAGGAGGGGATTCATGGACCGAGGATATCCAACTAAATGCATAGAGAAAGCTGAAGAACGTATAGAAACTATTAAACGTGAATAACTGCTTATTACCAAACCCAAATCTACAACCACAACACAGAATGTATTTGTATCCAAATTCTCGCAACATAAAGACGATCATTTTTAAAAAATGGGAACTACTTCAAAATGACAATGACCTCAAAGATATTTTCCAAAAAAACCTATTTTCGCGTATACAAGAAGCCCAAATCTGAAAGAAAAACTCAAACAGAAGGAGCCATCAGACAATACCCAGCATAGAGGAATGAGAAAGTGCAACAATTGCACTCACTGCAATAATGTCATGCAACAAAACTTTGTAACCCATTCAAGAACAGGAGAAAAAATTCCGCTTAAATTCACAGCAGACTGCAATTCAACCTTTGTAATATACAGCATTAAATGTCCATGCGGATTTATGTATATAGGGAAAACAGAAAGAAAAATTAGTATAGGAGAACACAAAAGTATGATTCGAAATGAAAACACTAACTCCAACTTAGTAGCCCACTGGATGACACACCACCACAATATCTCCCAAGTACGGTGCATGGTAATTGAGAAAATAGAAATTAAGGAAGGGAGAGACTGCCGCAAGTTCTTATCACAAAGGGAGGGGATGTTGATTAAAAAATTCCAAACGATGGAACTGCTTGGTTTAAATGACAAGCTGGATCTCAGCTGCTTCCTCTAAAATGCAACTATAATACAAGAAGCCTACTAGAAAGAGAGTCATGAGTATACAGAAGTCAGGAACACCATTTTTAAAAGTAGCTCTATTTAAACAATAAATACATAGATCTAAATTGTTGTACACCGACACCTAAAGGGAATGTGGTTTTAGTACATGTAACAAGAGGTATAATATAATTGTAACTTGTGTATGTCTGATTTTTGCATTGACTACTTGTCAATAGAGTTTAATAAGGATGTCTTATACAAATGGTTAATGTACATGTATGAAGGTCAACAACCATTGTGCACCATATTGATAATTTATCACCACATACACAATGCACCTAAACACACGTAAGTGCAGGTCTTAAGGAAAAAAACATGAAGGTAGCGGAAAATGGTGTTCGCCAAGTTGAGTATTCATTGGCTGTATTCGAACACTCTCTCTTAGCCAGCATTGTTTGTTTTAAACTACTGAGTCGTCAGGTGTATTATGGCCGCCAGATTTGCGAAGAGTCTTTTGTTATTGTTTATATACGTAGGTGCTAGTTTAACCTTTGCGATATTTCGGTCAAATGTACGTATCGGTTTTTATTAATACTATGCTGGTACCAGACAATTAAACTTCACTGTGAAGAATTATATATAAGTGATACTCCATTCAAGGTACTCTACAACATGGCCGCCTGGAAGTATACACAAAATCAGTCCTTCCTTTATGATTACTATGCAGGAGTGTGATTTAAACTCACTCGTCACTTTAGTAGGCATACGCGGAAGCTTGTCGATTTCGAAATCTGGTTTACGGAACGAGCAATTCTAATACAAGGTGAGCATTACTAAGTACAAGGAGATTCATTTGATAATCCCGCCACTATTTGAAATAGATCTGCCATCTTGTTGATATGATTGGTACTTATGGGAATTTATCGGTATTTCTTTCAGGTATCGGGTGAAAGATCCTATTTAAGGTACTTGGCCACTTTAACTCATGTTGAAGATTACGTGCGAGTTTAACGTTGTGTGTACTATTTTTGCATCAAACTTTTTCCTTTGTAGATATCGTTTACATACAGAAGTTGTCTCGCATATAAGAACAGCAGTAGGACTAAGGTATTTGTTGTTTCTCACATTGCAAGACATTATGCGAGTCTAATCGGTTTAAGCACGTTCTGAGTAAGAACTTATCAACTCTTTAGATACTGTATTGGAATCCCAGAAGCCGTGTGAATAACTACTACAGCTTCACTATCACGCATGTCAGTGTCTGCTTGTTCCTTTTTTGCGGTATGGTACGTGTTGCAGAGATCAGCAACTCAGAATTCTGTAGCCTGCATTTAACAGGAAACTACTAACAGCCACACCAATAGCTACTACACACTAGGCAATTCAGTGATTGAGGCTTTGAGATGTATATTGATGAGAATAGTTGCAAAAGTAAACATGTAAGAGTCAGGATAGTAAACTCAGATTTGAGGTGGCACTCAAATGCATTAACTATGTACATGATGGTATGAACATGTTTGAGATGACAGAATGTTTTTGTTATTCTCCACAGTGGCCCCTGAAGAAGGGACACCAGTCCCGAAATGCATCGGGTCCAACAAAGCATCAATCGCCGCTCATGTTGTATTGAATTTTATGAATTGTGTATAATGCTTTAAGAATTATGCATATGTAAAACACAAGAAATTTAAGAATGTTATGAATGAATAACTATGTGAACAAAGCACAAATGTAAGATATAATTAAATACAAAAAGATATAGAAAGCTAATAAAAACAGATAACAGTTTAAAACCATACTTCAAATGTATTGAATCAATGTAAATAGCAGACAACAAACTCATTAAGCAGTGCGCTTGATAAGTCGTGATACTCTATCGCCTACCTTCAGTCACAGACCTCTCTCTCTTACCTATCCAGAACAGACAATGGTGAATGATGAATCGCTGCTCATTTGGTATGACTATGTGGTAGAGGTGAAGTAAGAGGGCTCTGACTTCCGCCAGAAGCTCGGCTCCACATCAATCTTTTGGAGCTGAGGGCTATGCGCTTGGCATTGAAAGCTTTTCTCCCATCTGTCAAAGGAAAGCAGGTTCAGGTGTTAACGGACAACACCTCCGCCATGTGTTTTTTTGCAAGAACCCGGGTGTGAGTGGTCATGGACCCTTTGCCAGGAGGCTCAGTGCCTCCGGACATCTCTAGAGGGCCAAAATTTCTCCTTAGTTGTACAGCACTCGCAGGGCAGATTAACTTAGCCGTCAATGCCTTGCGCATAGCAAATGGTGATTACATTTGGCAGTGGTGCAAGGTCTCTTCCAAGAATGGGGAGATCCATGTCTCGATCTGTTTGACACTACCGAGAACACGCAATGACCTCATTTATGAGCGCTGGAGTTTGCAAAGCGTCTCACTCTGAGATGTGTTCTGCCTTCTGGTTTCTACTCCTGTATGCCTTTTCGCCAATACCACTCCTGAGCGAGTTGTTAAGAATATCACAACAAGTCAACCTAGTGTCTCAGGATTGGGCATGAAGAGTATGGTATCTCGAACTCCTGAACCATAGCATCTGTCTTCCTGTCAGGCTGGCCCATATTGAGGATCTTCTGTAGCAGCAACAGGGCATGGTCCTACACCAAAACCTGCACACTCCACATTTATGCCAGATGTTGAGCAGCGACAGCTGAGGATTTTTGATCTTCCTCCCATGGTCTGTGATGCCATCTTGGGAGCCAGACGTCAATCCACTAGGACTGTATTCACTTGTGGCTGGGATAAGTTAGTGGCTTGGTTTTCCTCACGCCCTGTGGACCCACTCTCTGCTCCTCTGTCAGAGGTATTTCTGTTTCTTTTATTGTGAGCTTGGTAGGACCTTGGCCTAGGTGCCTGTTAAGGGTCACCTTTTGGCTATTTCAGCTTTCCTGCGGCTGCCCGATCAACCCTACCTGTATAAGTCACCAGTTGTGACACGTTTTTCGAAAGGTTTACAGCATTTATTTCCTCATACCCCTTCTGTGATGCTCCAATGGGCCTATTACATACCTTTTGTGTTCTCTATTTGAGAACCTCGCACAGCTGCTCTCTCTGGCTCTTGACAATCAAGATGATTTTCCTGGAGGCCTTTACATCGGTCAGGAGGGTTTTCTAGGCTTACCCTCAGAACACCACTGTTTTCTCCAAACTGGTCCTTTGGACACGTGCCTGTCTCCTTCTGACGGTGATCACCCCCTTTCATGCTGGCCAGCACATCACATTACCTACCTTTTTTGCTCCACCTCATCCTTCTAAAGAGGAGGAGGGACTCCATTGTCTGAAGGGGGATGGGAGCACACTGCTTCACCTCCCAGCACAGTTAGTCCCTTTGCATCCTGGTAAATGCAGTTCCATTTAAATGCTTATTTGAAATTTTGCAGAGTGTTTCACCAAAGTTGGTGCAAGTTAGTGCTGTTAGTCTCTAGACACATGTGTTTCTGGATTATATCCTTCATCGGTAGAGATAAAATGAAATTCTTCTGGGGTTTGCTGAGAAAGCTGCCACAATCCTCTCAGGACTCTGTACCTCTCCCTGGCGCACAGGTGCATCTCCAAGAGCTCGTCAGCCCAGTGGCTCAAGGGAGCCTTTTTAAACAGAAGGGGGATGGGAGCACACTGCTTCACCTCCCAGCACAGTGTGCCCCTTTGCATCCTGGTAAATGTAGTTCCATTTAAATGCTTACTTGAAATTTTGCAGTGTTTCACCAAAGTTGGTGCAGGTTACTGCTGTTAATCTCTAGACACATGTGTTTCTGGATTATATCCTTCATCAGTAGAGATAAAAAAGAAATTCGTCCGGGATTTGCTGAGAAAGCTGCCACAATCCTCCCAGATCTCTGTACCTCTCCTTTGTCTGGATCAAAGAGAGCTCTCTCCTTGTACATTGATCACACCAAAGACCACCAGATGGATGTTTCTTTAGTCGGCTCAGGGTTCACGTGGTAAGAAGGGCAGGGCTGAGCAGAAGCGGTCCATCATTCGATAGAATGTACTATTCATTAAGATCTGCTTTGCAGTGGCAAAGATGCCACCAGGGCCAAAGCACCATTACGGGGTTAGCTCGCTGGGGCCTGGACATCTGCCAAGCTCCCACGGAGGCATCGCTGCTCACATTCACGAAGCCCTACTGCTTTGACAGTCAGGTCCATTGACACTGGTATTTTGGCCGCTCAGCCTTCAGGACTTGTAGGTTTAAGCCAGTTCACAGACCCATCTCGTGAGAGGTATTGCTTGACTATGTAGTCTAAAATGAGGAATCTACTGTTAAAAGTCTCTATCAGAAGGAAGAACAAGTTACTTCACTTTGGTAACACTTTTTCTAGTAGAGACTCTAACTGCAGATTACTCACTAACCATCCCATCCTCCCCATTCTGCAAACTGGATGCTTATGTGGGCATTGCGATGTCACTTCTGACTCAGAAGTCAACATAGAGCCGACCTGTGCTACATAATGGCGTGCAGAGGTATTGCTCAAGATTTTCCAGATCCAGTCTGCTGCATGGGCAATATTCCAAGATGAGGATTCGGTGGTTGAGCTCTACCAGAAAAGGAGTTGACAAATGTAAGTAACTTTTTCCGTTCTTCCTTTTTTTGTATGTGTTTTCTGTGGAAAATGAAGGATTTTTCTGCAGACTATCGTCCTCAAGGCGTCCAAGGATTTTTCTGAATCTGTTTCCTGGTCTGCCCTTCAGTTTTCCCTGCCTGGAGACTGATTACTGAGTGATGGTTCTGTGAGGGTTTTGTTTCCTAATTGGAATAGGATTTTATTTATACGCCAGGTGGAACTTTGGGGTGACTGGAATTATCGGCAGGTCTTTCCTGTAGTTACTGAAAACTTGACGTGACCTCATAAAGTGTAGCCTTACCACCGCCCAAATCTCTTTCCCAGATAAGATGCTGGGATTTACTCCCCTTACCGCCCCAGGCCCCCACCCCAGCACCACCTTTACCTCTTCCCCAGAATGTTTTTCCCCCGAGAGTGCCAGCAAAATATTTCAACAATGTTCACGCTTATGTGAAATTTGATTATGTCGACTCCCATCATGATCAAATGTAAATCCTTTTTACAAGATATGAAAATGTTTTTAAAAATAGAGAATTATATTGGGTGTGAAGGCTGAAATGTTTGTGGGCAGACTTTCAAAATATAAAGTGATACCTGAATCCGATTGTGTTTCAGAGTTTCATGGTTATAGACAATCAGTTTTGTAATTTGTGTTCTCTTAATCTACAGAGCCAGAGAAGATGAAGTCCATGTCTCAGCTTTCAGTTTTATCAAGACGATGGAGACCATCAGAAATGAAGTTGGATTCTTTTAGGGAAGTTATTTTGGAGAGTAGCAGTACTGAGGAACTTAAAGAAAAGGTTAGTTTGTGGAGTTTCAAAGAATAGTCTAACTTCTCTGTTTAACCTAATTGTAATACTATTGTTAATAAATAATTTTTTACTGCTAACTTGCTGACCCTCAAAGTGCTCTTAGCCAATATTATTACTGAAGTCACTGTTTCTTACATTATATACCTTGAATGAATTACATTTGGTGTCCTCCTCACTGCCGTTTTAACCTTTGCATAGTAGTTTTCACAAAGTTCTTTGAAGCATGCATACTGTCTCACTGACATTTCCTGCTGGCTTTTTGCCTTTTCTAATATAGCTTTAGGTCCTGCCTTAGTGGACTCTTCTGGCCATTAAAGGCCCGCTCCACTGTTAATGGCCTGAGCCGAAACAAGGAAGCGGCCCTCGGCAAGGGAGTGGGCCTTCAATAGCTGGTAGAGCCCACTACAGAGGACTCTAAGGCTATTAGAATATTGTACCCATAGAGCGCAGAATGTTCTAATTTGTAAAACAACAGCTGTGAACAAACATTTGAATGTTGGAGCTCCGGGCACTCAATTTTTTTCAGTGGAGCTTCCAACATTCCAATGTTCAAATACAAATATTAGGTTACTTGTTAAAATGGAGCAGTGAGTGTACCATTTAATGCAGGCATTTTCCATCAATGCACCCTGGATCTGGAACAACATCCCCATACCCATCAGGACCGCACTAACACCGCTCTTCCGTGTAGGAAAGAGTTGAAGATTTGCCTCTTTAAAGAATTTTACATCACATTGCATTAACCGTCCAGCCCGGCTTCCCCTCCTACTAATCGTCTTTATGCTCGCCTTCGACCATATACAGTGCTCCGCTGCCTTTTGTCAAAGTTTGTGCTATAAAAAATGCCATATACAAATACGTTATGCAGATTTGTAGAGACCCCTGTCACCGAGGAGGGTATCCTGGCCCCAATTCTAGACACACCTAGGGCCTATTGAACTAGTCCAAAAGCCAGGTCTTAAGCTTCTCGTGGAAATCAAGAAGTGAGGAGTAGGCTCTTCTATTTATCAACAGGTCTTTCCACGCTTTAGAAGTGATGTAGGAAAAGGCTCGACCACCAGACTTTTTGCGTGGACTTTCTGCAAGTAAGAGTCGGACGAGCGGAGATGTCAGGAAGGTTTGTGAAAGCAGATGCAACTGATGAGGTATGATGTACAAGAGTTATTTAGTGCCTAGAAACTTTGGGTAAGAAGTTTTGAACTATGCTTGTTTGTGAATGGGGAGTCAGGGAGTTCCTTCAGCTGTGCTGTGATGAGACGAGCATGGGAAGATGAGTGATTCTAGCCGCCTATGTTCTGAATGATCTGCAGCCTTCTTCTGGGTTTTTTGCTGATCATATATATAATTGAAATCCTTCAATAGGTTGAAGTTAAGTATGTGCATTTTAACAGACTCATAAGTATGTCATGCAGATTTTTAATAATGAACATTTTGTTAAAGGAGCAGACCTCATATTCTTTGGTAAGGCAATGATTTTCAGTTAAATTTGTACCAGTGTTACTGTTAAGAGCATATATATCGCTTAAAATTTCCCTTACATTTACTGGGCCTTACACACTCCAATATGGGAGAACCACGGCATTCCAAACCCGCTGCGAACTTCACAGGTCCCACTCGATGTGGCGGGTAGCCCTTTTGTGAAATTGGGTAAGAAATTCTCCCTCTCTTCCTCCTAGCACTACTTATTAAGAGTTGTGATTACAGGGCTTGGGTTTAGTTTGGGAGTAAAAGCATTCAGAGCTATCCAACTTTTTTGCAATAACCTTTATCTAACTGTAGGCGTAATATATGGCATAAACAGACACTGTAAACGTTCCCTTCTGATGTAGTATGGCTACTCTGAATTTAGTTTAATTTTTAAATCTGACATTTTGACAGGTATTTGGAGGCTCAGACTTCTGTAGGACATTATAAATATCAAGCTTGCAACATACCTGATAAAATATCTGGTATTTTTAGATTTTATTTTAATAAATGTAATGTTTCCAATGTAGATAGAGTGGGCTATGAGTCAGCCGTTTTTTCTTGATTAGATTACTTTGTTGTTTATCTCAGTTGTCTTCCTTGATTCAGTGGCTTTTCCTCTCTATTTCTATGATAGTCCTGCTCGCTAGCATTTTGGTCTCAGGGTTCTGAATTGGTGAATTGTATCATACCACTGCTGACGTGGCTTGCATTTAGCGAACTACTTTATTTCCCTTTAAGCACTCGATGGAGTACGTGTGTTTTCATGCTGTCTCTCCTTTGTGCTATACGAGTCAGTATCTGTGTGATCCTTCCCTGGCTTAAGAACAGCAGCTCCCAATTCACTTGTCCTTGCTCTCCTTCTTGCTTCCCAACCCAACTGCTTCGCTCTTGACTGTCTTCAGTCTTTCTTTTTTTTAATTAGACTCCACACCACCACCAGTCTCCCACCTTACTTCCTCTTGCCTTTAGTGATGTGTACTTGCCCATGTGCACCCCAGCCGTTGCTTTCCTGCCCAGCCCAGCCCAGCCACATTTTTTAAATTATTTTTGTATTTATTTGTTTTGGGAAAGGGCTCAGCAACTGCTACAGGCCCATTCCTTTTGTAAAAGTTGCTTGTAACTTTACATTTTCCAAAATCAAAAGGGGAAGCTTTGCACGCACACGTCACGACACAGGCATCATCACACATGCACCACTACATTTCCGTCAAAATAAATGACTACAATCTTGGAATGTATTCACTTTAATAAGAAATCCATTCCAAGATAGCAGGACATGCCTCGGGAAAGTGAAAGATATCTATGATACCCTATCAGGCTCTCCATAGTATAGGGATAATATAGATAACCGGCCATGAGACTCGACATTAAAACACCACTCGCTACTTTCCAGTAACTGACCATCGAAGGTGTCACGGCTGTGGCCACTTAATTTAAATCAGGCGCTCCTCTTGACCCAGCTCTAGTGGACATCCTACTGAAGGGGGCACCACAAAGCTTAATGCTCTATCGCAGTGGTTCCCAAACTTTTGAATCCTGAGGACCCCCATTGAGTCACCACTGGAAGCCGGGGACCCCCAAGCAATTTGTATGAGTTGAATTTCAAATATTAAAACAGTAATTTGAAAAAAGTACACGTGTGCACACAAAATAAATACTCAAAGTACTAAGGTTTTTGGGGCCAGATGTACGACCATTTCATTTAGCAATTGGCGACACATTGCGAGTGGCAAATTGCGAGTCGCTAAATGAAATGTACAAAAGTGTGTTTAACACTGTTTGGGATGCCCAATGGGGTCGCATATTGTGAGGTTCATTAATATTAATGAGCCTCTCACAATTTGCGAGCCCATTGGGAATGCTAGTCTTCCCAGGTATGGTGGCCTGCTGGGCTCTGCAGGCCACCATGTCTGGGACTGCTTTTAAATAAAGCAATTAAATAAAATGCAGCCCGTTAACCATGCATTTAAAAAAAAAGAAAATGAAACGTTTTCGCTTCATTTTCTAAGGGCAGGCAGAGGTCCCTGGGACCACTGCCTGCCCTTAAAAAATAAGTTTGCATTAATTTGCGGACCCCTTCCCATTTGCGAATGCATTACCATCTACCTGAAGTAGGTGGTAATTGCGAGTGTTTTGCGACCGCGAAAACATTTGTAACTGGTTTGGAGACTCGCTATTTGGAAGGGAATGA
Organism: Lissotriton vulgaris; assembly: GCF_964263255.1. Taxonomy (NCBI): domain Eukaryota; kingdom Metazoa; phylum Chordata; class Amphibia; order Caudata; family Salamandridae; genus Lissotriton; species Lissotriton vulgaris. The sequence goes on along the minus strand of NC_141687.1, from coordinate 696,933,002 downwards.
CCCTTCCAAATAGCAAGTTGCAAAACCTTTTGCGAACAAATTGCGACTCGCGAAATAGGCGATGTACATGGCCCAATAAGTTTTTGCATGCGCAAACGGGTTCACAAACCCGTTCGCGCATATAAAAACGGATCGTACATCTGGCCCTTAGTATTTTACATTGAAGAAATAGCCCCTCTGTCACATGTATTTCATTTGTTTTATAGCATCTCTCATACCATTGTAGGATGTCAGAGCACTTTACATCACACACATATAGAGACTTTGAACCATACATGTAAATCAGTTTGTATATAAAATGTTTAAAGAGTGCTTGGTCTGAAAAACTCAGGATTCAGAACATAACACAGTGGCTAGCACTGACTTTAACATAAAAAATGTATTTCTACCCAAATAAATCTTTTTAGCAGCATCAGGATAATGAATAACTGGGAAAAACATAAGTTACTAACTGGTACCCTGCAGTTTTCAAGCAGCTCTTTGATGACAGTTTATAGGTCCCTCTGCTAAATTACGATTGTCACTTATGAAGTGCACAGTAACGAAAGAATCTCTTAGACAAAAGCAGTAACCACGAACCTACACACATAAAATACTGCTTTTTAAAATGCATGTTACACGTTCTTTGCAGTAGGCACATTAACACTCTGTGCTAGTTAAGTCAAAGCTTCCACCTAACAAAACTCTCCTCACACTCCAGCAGGTACATTAATCACTGGCATTATCTTGACACTTTTATTGTTGCTGGGAAGCTGCTAATTATACAAGAAACGTTTCTGTGCTTTTAAAACTGTTGCCTACGGACCCCCTGGGAATGTGTCACGGACCCCTGGGGGTCCGTGGACCCCAGTTTGGGAAACACTGCTCTAGCGGATGTGTTTGATCTTTCCCAGTGTTCCGGTGAAATAGAAACATGCCTTCATTCGACCACTATTAAAGAACCCCAAGGTAGACCCTGAGACAATAGAAAATTAAAGACCTATGTCCCTTTTGCCTTGTGTTAGCAAAATGTTGGAGAAATTGATCCACAGGTACATCACTGATCATCTGTAAGCCAACATTCTTTACCCTACCCAGACAGGGTTCCGCATAGGCTGTAGTACAGAGAGAACTCTTTTATGGGCCACAGAGGATCTGAAGGAGATCCTGGACCAAGGCGGATCGTGCACTGATCCTCTTGGACCGGAGTGCCGCTTTCAATACGGTCTCCTACCCTACCCTTAGCTGATTATAAGAAGTTGGTATTACAGGGAAGGCCCTGAAGTGGTTGGCCTCATTTCTGATTAAACACAGCTTCCAGGTCAGCGAGGTGCCATTCCTCTCATCCAGCCATCAGTGGTACTGTGGTGTCCCACAGGGCCCGGCTTGAGGCATCCTCTTTTTAACATTTTTGTTGACCCCCTATCACATATCATATGTTCCTTCAGTTTCAAGATGGTATCTTATGCAGACGATGCCCAGTGGATTGTTATGTTGTCACCTAATATGGACTCTGTTTCCATGAGACTCAACAGCTGCCTAGTATCTCAAGTGGATGGCAGCCAGCTGTTTGAAATTGAATGGTGGAAAAGCTGAGGTTCGGGTCTTATGAAATAACCAAATGCTCTGGGATCAGATCGTCTGGCCATCTCCTTTAGGAGAGCGCCCATTGTCTAAATCAGAAGTAAAAAGCACCCTGAACAACCAACTAACTATGGCCTCCCAAGCCAAATAAGTGGCTGACAGCTGTTTTGACCTTTTGAGAACCCAGAGAAAGGTCTTGAAATGGCTCCCAGTAGAATCGTGATTCAAGGTCTAATCCTGTCCCGGCTTGATTATGGCAACTTACTGTACTTAGGTAGCCCAAAATCAGTAATAAATAAACTCCAGAATACTTAAAATGTTGCAGCCTGGATACTGGTAGGTATTCAGAAAACAGAATCAGCTGGCACAGCGCTCATAAAGCTTCACCTGCTGCTCAAACTGCATAGTATAATTTAAAGCACTATGCAACTTACATTGGGCAAAGCATAACATATGCTGCTTTATCCTGCAGCAAATGGCTACCCCGACCATGCCGACAGGTACTTGTGATCAAACAACTGTGAACTGCTTCTTGTCTCCGGAATCAAGAGACCTAGATGTGGGGGCAGGTATTTTGCCTACCACACACCCAGGCTTTGTAAATCTTTGTCTACCATCCTCCGAATGAAGGGCAATTTTGTGAGGTTCAGAAAAAAAACGTATGGCAAATGTTTTCCCTTAATTCTGTCCTATTCTTTTTAACTCACTCACTCCTCTGTCTGACAGCGCAGAAAAGCCCAATTTCAAGTTCTGGAGCTGAAAAGGAAGATGCCTGCACATGTATTCACATGTCTCTCTATGTCATGATTGGCAAGGACAAGAGTGTGGATATTTAAGGCTGAGACCTGTAGACCTTTCTAATGGTTGTCGGAATTCCTGCAGTCAGTGGATTTGGTATAGCACCTCTAGAGATGCCTTGCAATGAAAAAAAGTAGTCCTGTTGCAGTGACATTGTATAACATTAAATGTCATTATCATTTTAGCATAAGTTTAGACATATTACAAGTGCATTTGATGGAGTTATCCATGCAATAAAAATAAAAAAACATTGGGCGGGTGGTATGACGGAACCACTAATGCCATTGCCAAGAATGCCTTTACAGCACAGTCTAAATGTCTTTACACCGCATGTCTTTCCACAGAAAGTTTACCATGCATATACATTTGCCACACATGCCTTTGCAACACAAATGAAAATATTTCACAGATAAATAAAGCCTTTATCGCCGGTAGGTAGTTATAGTTAGAACCTAGTTTCCATAGGAAAAGCGTTTTTTGATTTGCCAATAACTTTGCCATCGTTTGACGAATCTTCGCGAAATCCTCCAAAAATAAAATCTATCCAGGTCAGTTCCTATCCTCACAGTTTGGGAGTGATTCCTCAAGCGGGGGCTGAGAAAAAAAGGCGATCCCATAATGCGTTTTCTCCATGTTAATTTCCATTAGACATTTTGAGACTGGCTACAGCCCGAACTGCTGAACGGAAGTACCCCAAATTTTCCAAAAAGGTAGAGCCTGGTTTAGAAAGCTACCTTTTTCCCAAATGGTGTAAATCCGTTCAGTAGTTGCTGAGAAATGAAAACAATAAGTGTCAAAAAATAAATTTCCCATCGGAAAATTTTGACAACGGTACAGGCAAAACGACTGAGCGTTACCCCAAATTTGGCATGTAGGTAGTTCTTGGTTCAGAAAGCGTCCTTTAGTAAAATGGGGCAAATCCGTTTAGTAGTTGCACCTTTGTTTCACAAGAAAACAGTGAAACAAAGGTGAAAAAAAGAAAAGGGCCTGTGTAGAAACACCTTGACCCCCTAGACCTGCTCAGTGGATCTCAGGGTGATGGCCCTGGGACCCCCCCCGCCGGCTACTGCAGTGTCCCAGGGTGCCCATCTCCAGGACACTGCTGTTTGCTATGACAGGTGCGGGAGCCGCGCTGTTCCTCCCTGTCATAGCAAACTTGCTTTGGATTTTGGAAGCGAGAGCAGGGAAACCTGCTCTCTCTTCCAAAATTCAAAGCCAAATGCTTTTCCACACGGGGAGCTGCATGTCCGCAGTTCCCCGTGTGGAAAAGCAATGCCAGCTCCTGCAGGAGGCGGGGAGCCGGCGGGACCGTGGGGGCATTGGGGCTCCCCCCACGGTCCCCAATGGATAGGGACGGCCCCGGGGGATGGGATCCCCGGGGCTAGAAGTGTCCCTGGAGGTGGAGCCACGCGGCCCCCCTCCCAAATAAAAAAATTAAATAAATAAAGGCCGTCCCAGGGGGATGGGATCCCGGGGCCTATAGAGGCCTCCGGAGGGGGGCCACTCAGTCCCCCCCTCCTAAAAAAAAAAATATGTAAATGTGGCCATGCCCCTTGGGAGGGGGTACCCGGAATTTATTGATTAGTAAAGAACCTGTGGGCATGACTCAGAGGATGGGGTCCCCGAGGCAAATGTAAATTAGAGAAAGTGGACTTTAAAAAAAATATTTACAAATATGGAGTATCGACTCTCAGCGCGGACCCTGTGTGAAAGCGATGGGTGTGCCGCTGTCAGCGCGGCACTTGAGTACTTTAGTTATTCAGACCCCGAAGGGTATATTCTCAAGGACAAAAAACTTAAATTTTTATGGAGGGTCAAGGGGAATATTTAAAGACCTCCACTTCCGCTTGGTGCAACTACAGGGGTACCGACGGACAGAGCGGGGCCTCATACTCCCGAGCGGTTGCCGGGTGAGGTGAGGTCTTCACCCACACAAGGCTGGGAAGAAGATTTGTTCCTCCTCCGCCAGTGGACGTCCAAGCGTTCTAGTTCCTGGTAGATATGTATTGGTCCTGTCTATCAGTAAACGTATTTAAATTTCTAGTTTAACATATCACTTGTGGTTATAGTGGCAGTAGCGATTATACACCTGAGGTCCTGAAGAAAGCTGGGGAATTGCCCCTTAGGCTGAAACATGTCGACCGATTGCACAACGCCACAGTGTAGTTTAATATTTCTACCAGGCGTGTTTTTAACCATTGACACACTGACTTCAGTATGTACGCTCTTCCTGAGCCAGTGTAGACAATTTTAATTTATCACAAAAATATTTTTGGGAGCACTGCACTTTATTTAGTCCACTTCATGACAAACATAGTGGCTGGATCGCTGACATCCTCTTCCACTACAGCACTATACGGCTAGGTGTGGTGAGGTTTGATCAGCAAGTCCCACGTGACGTAAACTCCACCAGCTGGGTGGTCTGATGGGACTTTTTCCAAGCCTCTATTGTGTCCAATAACTTCCAACAACATTGATAGACACGTGCATCTGATCGTTTCAGAGTCATTGGTATAGTGACACACTACCCTCAGACCTGGTCTGCTCTTTTGTTGTTTCGTATATTCTCAAGGACACATCGCCGAGTTAACAGCACTTTATCGCAACCAAAGTGGTGATAAATTTTATGCACCATTCATAAGCGGGAGCAAACAGCCCATATCACCAATGGGTGGGGTCGCACACTACTCGCACACCGGCGGTGTCGCCCCTAAGGACTCTGGTTAATGTAGTAACGTGTTCGCGATACATCATCTTTCGATCTTCTGCTATCTTCGCTGTCTTCGCCATCCCTGGACACGTGTTTCGGGGTATCACCCCTCGTCAGCAGGGATAGGCCGTGTTCTGGGGTTGCCGATGGCTGCCAAATATCTGCCAGGTTTAGTACCACTCAGGCGCGTAGGTGCGGGATCCCAGGCTCGTCAGCCAATTGCTCAAGGGAGCTTTAATGTTACAAATGGGGGTGGGGTCGCACACTACTCGCACACCGGAGGTGTCGCCCCTAAGGACTCTGGTTAATGTAGTAACGTGTTCGCGATACATCATCTTTCGATCTTCTGCTATCTTCGCTGTCTTCGCCATCCCATGACACGTGTTTCGGGGTATCACCCCTCGTCAGCAGGGATAGGCCGTGTTCTGGGGTTGCCGATGGCTGCCAAATATCTGCCAGGTTTAGTACCACTCAGGCGCGTAGGTGCGGGATCCCAGGCTCGTCAGCCAATTGCTCAAGGGAGCTTTAATGTAACAAATGGGGGTGGGGTTGCACACTACTCTCACACCGGCGGTGTCGCCCCTAAGTACTCTGGTTAATGTAGTAACGTGTTTGCGATGCATCATCTTTCGATCTTCTGCTATCTTCGCTGTCTTCGCCATCCCTGGACACGTGTTTCGGGGCATCACCCCTCGTCAGCAGGGATAGGCCGTGTTCTGGGGTTGCCGATGGCTGCCCAATATCTGCCAGGTTTAGTACCACTCGGGCGCGTAGGTGCGGGATCCCAGGCTTGTCAGCCACACACACACCGCCTGTGTGTGAGTAGTGCGCGACCCCACCCCCACTTGTAGCCCATATCACCAGTTTACCAGCTAAAGCAGCCTCAAAAAGCATCGTCACGGATGACCCCGGCAAATATTGCTAATGAGATTGAGAGTAGGCGTTCCCGTACAAAATGCAGCGAACACATCACTACGCAAGTTTCTCAACCACCAGGAAGATCGTCAAAGAGAGTACTAAACAGGCAATAAGGTGCGTTAGCAGCAGGAAGTTTACACTTGCTCTGACCTGGTGTAAAGTCAGACTACAACCTGCAACATGAAAGGGAGCCCTGCCTAGAGCCACACCTGAACGACCACAGAAGCAATGGAGCCAACGATCAGTCAGCTCGGACACACAACACTGCCTGACACCCCCCACCACTAGCCCCTTGTCCGCCATACCCCCTCACTCCCCCCAACAAACAAATGTCACCGCAAACTTAGTAAATCTGCAACATAACAAATTGGCTGATGTTGTACAATTATAATTAAAAAGATGCATGCGAGATTGGACAAATAAGAATCTCAGTCATCTATGGATGTACATATAAAACATTTTATTTAAACAAAACAATAAAATAAAAGTAGGTACAGGCATGGTGTGTCATCCCTCAACAATTTGTGAATCACAGCCTGCAAGACAAAAAGAAAGAAAAGATTGTGCGTCATGCGTCCATCAAAGGAGAGAGAGAGAAAGAGAGAAGGAGAGAAAGGAAGTGAGAGAGAGAGAGGAAGACCGAGAAAGAGTGAGAGAGAGGAAGAGAGAGTGAGATACAAGGAAGAGAGAAACAGTGTGAGAGAGAGGAAGAGAGAGAAAGAGTGAGACAGAAGAAGAGAACGAATGAGAGAGGAAGAGACAGAGAAACAGAGAAAGAGTGTGAGAGAAAGTAAGAGGTGGAGAGGCAGCTCACCTTTCCGCCACCGGTGTGTCTCCAGCCATGTGCCGTGACATAATGCAGCCCTCAAGCTTAGTAATCTGAAGCATAGTATAGAATCAGTAATGGCAGAGTACATACAACTGCACATGCCTGGTTCTCTGTTCCCCCCCCCCCTGCGCACCCAGGCTGCTGCATCCCATCGACTCCCGCCACCCAGGGGTGTCTGTCCACCCCTGCGCACTCAGGCTGCTGCACCCCATCGACTCCCGGCGCCCAGAGGTGTCTGCCTGCTGCTGTGTACCCAAACTACTGCACCCCATCCACTTCCACTGCCCGAAAGTGACTGCCCATTCCTGGGCACCCAGACTGCTGCACCCTATCCACTCCCACTGATCGGAAGTGTCTGCCCGTTCTTGTGCACCTAGGCTGCTGCACAATATCCACTCCCACCGCCCAGAGGTGACAGCCCGCTGCTGCGGAAACCAGCCTCTCTGCTCACCTTCCGCCACCGGCGTGTGTCTAAGAGGGTCCACCACGTGCCGAAGCAACCTCCTCAGCCTTTGCATACACACGGTCAGACTGGGTCTTGATTGCCAGGATGGTGTATCAAGGCCACGCATCATCGTAGACTGCACACACGCTCAGCTCTGGTGGCACTAACTCAGTGGAACTGAGGTCATCACCAGGTGGGGGAGGTCCATGTCGGGGGGCGGTGGGGTCGTCAATCTATGAATCACATCCTGCCAGACAAAAAGCAACATAAGATTGTGCGTCATGCGTCCATCAAAGGCGAGAGAAAGAGTGAGAGAGAGGAAGAGAAAGAGAGAGAGGAAGAAAGAAAGAGTGAGAGGTAGACAGTGAGAAAGAGAGAGAAGAAGAGAGAGCGAAACTGAGTGAGAGGAAAAGGGAGAAAGGGAGAAAGAAAGAAACAGTTAGAAAGAGAAAGAGTGAGAGAGCGAGATCTGAGAGAGAGGAAGAGAGAAAGAGAGAGTGTGAGGGAGAGAAAGGAAGAGATGGAGAGGGACAGTGAGTGCATACACTGTGGACAAAACCCTCACAGCTCACCTTTCCACCACCGGTGTCTCCCCAACCATGTTCCGGGACATAGTGGAGCCCTCAATCTTACTCATCTGAAATGTAGTATGGAATCAGTAATGGTATAGTGCATACAACTTCCCACGCCTAAATCGTTGTGCCGCCTCTGTGCATCCAGGCTGCTGCACCCCATCCACTTCCACTACCCAGAGGTGTCTGCCCGCTGCTGCGCACCCAGGCTGCTGCACACCCAGGCTGCTGCACACCCAGGCTGCTGCACCCCATCCACTCCCACTGCCCAGAGGTGACTACCCGCCGCTGCGCACCCAGGCTGCTGCATCCGATCCACTCCCACTGCCTGGAGGTGACTACCGGCCGCTGCGCAGACAAACCTCTCTGCTCACCTTTCGCAACCTACGTGTAGAAAAGAGGGCCACTGCAAGCCCCAAGCCTGGGGCCCGCGGACAGGGCACCGTCCATATCATGCAGCCCCGCTCCGCAGGCCACCAGGTCTCACATTTGGTGCTGGGTCTTGATTTCGCCATGGCAGAGGACATACATGTGCACTCAGCTTTTCATTACAGGCTACACACGCGCTCAGCCCTTTGCGGTGCCACTAACTCTGTGACTAGCGAGGTGACGCCACGTGGCGGTAGACCTTTGCAGTCTGATGGCTTAGGCCTATATTGCAGTCCAGCAGGGCACCCAAAACCTGAGATGTCCAGACCGCCGGGAGGGGGCATCATCTCTGGCTGCACATCCGCTCAGCAGTTATGGTACCCGTACCTCAGTGGACCGAAGGTCACCGTCCCGTGCCCGTGTGCCTGTGCCAGCCGTAGTGCATCCGGTTTCAAGTCTGAAATGGCGTAGAGCACGTACGCCCGGTCTTTTTTATTGGCAGGATCTGAAAGAGACACGTTAGTGATAGATTCCTTACCTTAATATATCCCCAGGCGTCAGACTGGATCCGGAAACTTTTGCATAGCAATACCCCTGCGATTCGGTAGGCGTCGTCTGCGGCTCTGCGTCCATCGTCGGCGTCGTTAGCGCCGGAATGACGTTGTCGGAGTACTTAGATGCCGCCCATGCGCGCTGACGTCAGTTCTTCTTTTTTCCGCGCCAGCTAGCGCAGATCCGGAAAAGCTTCCCCCAGTCACTTTTTGACGGAACTTTTGATCTTTTTGATCACTCATTTTTCTATCAAGTCTTCGACTCTATCGGTGCAGAGGGATGCCCGGGTTCAAGCCCTGCTCGAAGTGCGACCGACTGATGTCGGTCACGGACCCCCATCGCCGGTGCCTGAAGTGCTTAGGCCTCGACCATGACGATCGAACCTGCTCCGACTGCCGGACCTGCTCCGACTGCCGGGCCCTGACGTCGAAGGCTAGGCGGGAGCGGTCCCGCAAGCGACTTGAGCTGAGGCAGTCGGCCCGTGCCGCTCCAGGTCCCAGTCCCACGGGAGGTCGAGGGACAGGTCGCGAGGTCGGAGTCATCGGAGCTCCGGGAGTGGACATCGGTCGTCAGGCTCCAAGTCCTCAGGTAAGAGGCATGAGAGGTCGGAGCGACGTCATCGTTCCTCCGACCCGCCCCGACGCTCGCACGATGCGACCGGGGGTTCGGGCGACACCGCCCACGCGGCTCCGCAGGAGTCGCAAGCGTCGCCGCCTGCCCCACACCTTCTGGTCCTTGGGCACGGCGCGACGCCGGAGGAGATCAAGCGGTACCTCATGGCCATGAGGTCCCTCCATCCTCAGTCAGGTTCCGTGGCGCCTTCGGACCAATCGGCCCCGGCCGGAGGTTCTAGCGGGTCGGCTGCTTCGGCTCCGCCACCGCCGGGTGCTTCGGCCCTGGCGCCGCCGGCGACTTCGGTCTCGGCGCCGCAGGACCTCACCGGATCCGCTTCCGGGTCGTTGCCGGTCGACCTTACAGCCTCAACGGCGCCGGCCCCACGGGAGTCGCGCCCGCTGTGGACGCCGTCCCCAACGCCTCCTCCGGTCCTACTCTGGCGCCGGAGATTTTTATTTCCACGAGGAGGCCCCGTCTACTGATCCTGTTTTGCAGGGTATGGGTGATGAGGAGGAGGATTGGGAGGGGTCTGAGGACCCTCTGTTACTAGATTGCCAGTCTCAACAGGACTGGACATATGAGCTTGGGGAGGCCAGTGGTCTTGACACTTCGCCAGACACTGGATTTAGCTCCCCTCCGACTGTGGCTTCGGAGGCGGGCTCTACATATAGTGTAGTGTTGACGAAGGCAGCTAAGGCCCTAAACCTTAATCTCCCTGTCGCGGCCGTGAGGACTAACCTCCTCACGGAGGTCCTCAAACCGCAGTCAAGCTCCAGTGAGCCACTGCTGCCGTTCAATGAGGCCTTGTGTGACGTTCTAGTGGGCACTTGGTCCAAGCCCGCCACAGGTCCGCCTGTGGATAGGAACGTGGCCAGACGCTACCGCCCGGCCCCAGGCGACCCATGCTTTTTGTCCACCCATCCCACCCCGAGAGTCTGGTCATCCAGGCCTCCAACTCCCAGACCGCATTCCCGTCGGCCCCGACCGACAGGGAATCCAAGAGATACGAACAGTTCGGGAAGAAGGTGTTCTCGTCTGTTAGCTTAGGGCTGCGGTCTGTGAATACCGCCTGTCTCTTGGGCCGCTACACCCACACTCTGTGGGACACGGTTGCGGAGGTGTTGCCACAATGCCCGGCGGAGGTCCAGACTAAACTCGCCCAAACCCTTGCGGAGGGCAGAGATGTAGCACGCTTTTCTATCCGGTGTGGACTGGACACAACAAACTCACTGGGCAGGGCGATAGCAACGACGGTGGCGGTTCGACGCCACGGCCGGTTGCGGTCCGCCAACTTCTCGGCCGATGTCCAGGCCACACTCCTGGATATGCCGTTAGATGGCAGTCGCCTCTTCGGCGACAAGGCAGACCATGCGCTGGAACGTTTTAAGGACTCCAGGGCTACGGCCAAGTCCTTGGGCCTCACGGCCCCACGCCAGCAATCGGGTGCCTTTCGCTCCTTTCGTGACCACGGGAGGGGCGCCCCCCCACATACTGCCAGCCACGCTCCGCAAAATGTTCAACAGCACGGTGGGGGACGTGGAAACCGCCGTGGCGGCGGTCGGGGACAACGGCGAGGCCAGTCCACACCTCCCGCAGCAGCACCCGCCTCCAAACCTTCCTAGTCCGAGTTTTCAGGCCCATGTGACGCCTGTGGGAGGCAGGGTTCGTCATCAGCTCTCCCACTGGCGCACAGTCACTTCGGACAGGTGGGTGCTGCAGATCGTCCGAAGGGGCTACTCCCTCCCCTTCGAGGCGACCCCTCCATTCATGCCACCGCAATGCCACCGCGTGTCGGGGGATCGCTTGCAACTTCTGCAAGAGGAAGTCACAGCCCTCTTGGCCAAGGGGGCCATCGAGCGCGTTCCTGGGCCAGAAGTAGGGTGTGGATGTTACTCCCACTACTTCCTGGTACCCAAGAAGGGCAAAGGGGGCCTGCGCCCTATCTTGGACCTGCGGAACGTCAACGGCTTCCTCCGAAAGGAGAAGTTCAAGATGCTGACTTTGGCTCAGGTCCTAGCTGCCCTGGACCCGGAAGACTGGATGGTAGCGTTGGACTTTCAGGACGCTTATTTTCACATCCCCGTCCTGCCGGCCCACCGGCATTGCCTGCGGTTCACGGTAGGCCAGGAGCACTTTCAGTTCACCGTGCTCCCTTTCGGCCTTACCCGCGCCCCACGGGTGTTCACGAAGGTGATGGCGGTGGTCGCAGCTCATCTGCGCCGGTTAGGGGTTTCAGTCTTCCCCTACCTCGACGACTGGTTGTTGAAGGCGGGCTCGCCCCAGACAGTCGTCAGCCACCTCCAGACTACGGCCGACCTCCTGAATTTGCTGGGGTTCTCCATCAATGTTTCCAAAGTCGCACCTGTGTCCCTCTCAGAAGCTCCTCTTCATCAGAGCAGTTCTCGACTCGGCGCAGTTTCGGGCTTACACTCCCGAACAGCGGGTTCGGGATATACAGGCTATGATTCCAATCTTCCAGCCTTTATCCCGAGTTGACGCTACGGCTTCTGGGGCTGATGGCCTCCTGCATCCTTCTGGTGCATCACGCCCGGTGGCGGATGCGGGCTCTGCAGTGGGACCTGAAGTTTCAGTGGGCCTAGCATCAGGGCAACCTGTCCGATCATGTCTTGATCTCGGAGGGCACTGCGAGAAAAATGCAGTGGTGGCTCACGGACCGCGATTGGGTCAGTGGCAGATCCCTCTCCCTACCCCAACCGGAGCACGTGGTTTTGACGGACGCGTCCCTCCAGGGCTGGGGAGGCCACATGGGAGAGGCGGAGATCAGAGGCCTCTGGTGTCCGGCTCCATATCAACCTTTTGGAGCTGCGGGCGATTCGTCTAGCACTGAAGGCATTCCTCCCCTCTGTCCGAGGGAGTGTAGTGCAGGTGTTCACCGACAACACCACCGCCATGTGGTACTGCAACAAACAGGGCGGGGTGGGGTCGTGGACCCTCTGCCAGGAGGCTCTGCGCCTCTGGCAGTGGCTGGAACATCAGGGCGTGACCCTGGTGGTTCAACACCTGGCAGGTTCTCTGAATGCCAGGGCGGACGAACTCAGCCGTCGGTGCATGATGGATCACGAATGGCGTCTGAACTCGGACGTTGCGCAAGGTCTCTTTCAGCTATAGGGAGAGCCTTGGTTAGATCTATTCGCCACAGAAGAGAACGCGCAATGTCATCAATTCTGCGCGTTGGAATTTCCAAGGCGGCACTCGCTAAGAGACGCTTTTCGTCGCGAGTGGAGTTGCGGTCTATTGTACGCCTTTCCGCCTATACCACTTCTGCCCAGAGTGCTGAAGAAGATCAGGCGCGACCGGGCCCAGGTCATCCTTGTGGATCCGGACTGGGCACGAAGATACTGGTATCCCGAGCTACTCAGCATGTCAGTCGATCCCCCGATTCGTCTGCCTCTTCGGGAGGACCTTCTGTCGCAGCAGCAGGGGACGGTCCTGCACCCGAACCTGTCCAGTCTCCACCTACAAGCTTGGAGATTGAGCGGCGACAGTTGAGGCCATTTGACTTGCCTCCTGAAGTCTGTGATATCATTCTGGCAGCCAGGCGTCCCTCCACAAAGTCGGTATACGCCTGCAGGTGGAACAGATTTGTGGCATGGTGCACAGCAAAGGCTGTGGATCCTCTCTCTGCACCCCTTTCTGAAGTTCTGCTCTTCCTTCTTTCCCTTGCCCAGCAGAGCTCTGCTCTGGGCACTCTTAAGGGGTATCTTTCTGCTCTTTCTGCCTTCTTAAGACTACCTCATCAGCCTTCCTTATTCAAGTCCCCCATTGTAAATAGATTTCTGAAGGGCATCACACATATGTTCCCTCCTGTTCCCTTTGTGATGCCCCAGTGGGACTTGAATCTTGTACTCACTTATCTAATGTGTGCTCCCTTTGAGCCGCTCCACAACTGTCCTCTCCGTCTTCTTACCCCGAAGACGGCTTTCCTGGTTGCCATCACCTCTGCCAGGAGAGTGAGTGAGCTCCAGGCTCTTTCTTCTACTCCACCTTTCCTATCTGTCCATCCAGACAAGGTGGTGTTACGTACACGACCTTCCTTCCTGCCCAAGGTTGTCACGGCCTTCCACATCGGGCCGTCCATTACTTTGCCCACCTTCTTTCCTCCTCCGCATCCCACGAAAGAGGAAGAGAGGCTCCACCGTCTGGATCCAAAACGTGCGCTCTCCTATTATCTAGATCGCACACGCCAATTCTGGGTGGATGACCAACTCTTTGTTGGTTACGTGTGCGCGAAGAAGGGAAAGGCAGTACACAAGAGGACCATTTCGTGGTGGATCATCTTGTGTATTCAGGCATGTTACTCCATGGCAAAAAAGGAGCCCCTTGCTGGTTTGCGGGCTCATTCCACTCGGGCCACGGCCACAACAACTGCCCTGGGCCGAGTAGTCCCCTTACAGGACATTTGCCAGGCAGCCACTTGGGCCTCGCTGCACAGGTTCGCTAGACACTACTGCCTGGACAGTCAAGTCCGGAGGGATGGCTTCTTTGGCTGTTCCGTCCTCCAGGACGTTTTGGTGTAATTATTGGTTCGCAGACCCACCACCGGGGTTGGTATTGCTGGGGTATCTATTCTAAGGTAAGGAATCTATCACTAACGTGTCTCTTTCAGATGCACAAGTTACTATTTGTGTAACGATATATCTGTAAGAGACATTAGTTAGTGATAGATTCCTTACCGACCCACCCATCCTCCCCGTTCTGCGAACCGATATCTAGGGTTAAGGTCATCCCCTTTCAGGGCACTAGTTTCATGGCACCAGTGTTGGTTCTATCATGGCTCTGCCTATCTGGCGCGGAAAAGCTGTGTATCAGAACTGACGTCAGCGCGCATGGGCGGCGTCTAAGTACTCCGACGTCATTCTGGCGCTAACGACGACGGACGCGGAGCCGCAGACGAAGCCTACCGACGCGCAGGGGTATTGCTACGCAAAAGTTTCCGGATCCAGTCTGATGCCTGGGGATATTCTAAGGTAAGGAATCTATCACTAACTAATGTCTCTTACAGATATATTGTTACACAAGTAGTAACTTGTGCATCACTTGTCCTGTGACGCCTGTGCTGGATGGGTGTGGTGTGGGTGTATACCAGCCGTGAGGGAGTGGCTGTGGCGTACTAACAACTAGGCTTTGATCAGCAGATCACTGCAATGAAAATCTGGGCGATGTAGTGTTGTTGTCCCTCCTTGTAAGCGTAAGCAGAGTGGGCTGGCCTATGCCAGTCCTGCGTGAGGCGGTGAACAATGACGCCGGAGTTCTGGGTCTGGTTCCATCCTTGGCTGTATGAGGAATCAACTGATGCGGGTGTCCCTGTTGTAGTGCTGCCGTCACTCGGGTAGCAAGCGCCAATGTGTCACTCTGTGCCAAGTCCCACAACATGGAAGGTACGGGGAATCACTGACCCTACATTCATCCACAGTGCCACACATGAAAGATGGTGGACAAGACCCATCTGTGTGGATATGAATGTTTAGTGCACATTCAGTGGAATGTTGCAGCTGTAGCAATACAGGGCCATGCAAAGTTCAAGTTACAGTTTTTGGCACATGGAGGGCAGCCAATTAGAGCCAAGCTTGTGGTCGGGGTTAGGCTGTGCCAACATACTCATACAATCACTCCGCCAATACCCAAGCCCTTATAAATTCACTATACACTCTCCTTGCAGTACTCCAATGTTCCAGTCTCTATGTACGTACTTGTACAATGACTGAGACAAAGTTACATAACCAAAGTTTTCCCCACTGGCTGAGGTAACATGGTTACATACGCTGTCCACAGCATAGTGTAATGTGGTAGGGCCCAGGGGCGGCATCTTACATACATAATGAACACACGGACACAGTTAGATAGATAGTGTAACGAGTTTTTATTACCAGGGTCACATGTCCAGTGAAGTCTGTGCTGGATGCTTGTGGGGTCATTGTAAGCCAGCCCTCTTGGAATGGTTGGTGCTGGCAACAAGTACAACAGTAATCATTGGATCAGACACAGAGATTCAATCATAAAGGGTCAATGATTTGTGCTGCACTAAGGTTGGGGCAGCAGATGTGAAATAATACACAAAAGATTCTATCGTAAAGGGTCCATGACTTGTGGTACACTGAGCAGCAGATGTGAAATTATACACAAAACATTGTATCATAAAGGGTCCATGAGTTGTGCTGCACTGAGATAGGTTGAGGTCAAAGTGTGCCACAAAGGAACTTATTTAAAGAGATAGTCGATCTAATTTGTGAGTTGTACAAATGTAACACACTCAAATGCATCCACAGGATAACAATCTTAGTACATATTCAAAATGAATTCATGGAAGGTAAGAAGAGAACACACAGAGAAAGAAAATATATTCAGAACATTTATATTTACTAACACAAAATTGGGGAGATAAATGCAAACAAATTAATTCAAGCAAAAGTCATGAACAGAGATAAACAATATTTTTTCTACAGTTCATAACCAAAGACATCAACTCCAAATGGATACAGAAAACAACCAAAATTAATTAATAATAAAGTGGTTGTAAGTTTGTGCCAATGCAACGTTTCCGGAGATGATGAAAGTGTTGACGTTTCGGTCTAAGGGGCAGTCGTCTTGTAGACCATCATCAGGACAAAATATTCAAATGCTGTAGAAACTCCCTGGAATTTCTGAACAAAGCTGTATCGATGTGGCAGAACACGGCAATGAATGTGGAGCAAAATGTCAGCCAAAAGCTGGAATCTTAAATGTAGATTAATAAGGCCACAGCAGTTGGCCAAGTCTCGGATCACAATCAATTTGATCAGCGTAATTTATTTTCGGAAAAAAACCTCGGGCGGCGTCCTCACTCGGCTTTCAGGTTTGTCAGTGACTGAGATAGGGACATTAGAAGCACAGCCGGCAATGATACGTGGTGTGGGCGAGCCGCACTGGGAGCAATGTCTGTTGCCTACTGGACTGCGTCATCTGCAATCGCGATTCGATGTGAATTGTGAGCCCTGCTATCCGCAGTGTAGATCGAAGGCAGTAGTCAGCACAGACAGCGAGGAATTCTTTTTGTGACTTCCTCTTGAGAAAATCCAATGACCTAGAGTACAGTTTACTCTGCAATAAATAAATCAAAACTGAATTCGAACTGTGAGCTCTGCTGTCCGCAGTGTAGACTGCCATTCAGTGTTCCTTTGGACTTGCAAGATGAATTTGGTCATTGGACTAAAGCTATAATTGATATAAAAAAAGTTCTTGAAGCAAGGATACTAAAAGGATATTATGTAAGTATTAGAGACTTTGTAGTTAGTTGCCTACTGGACTCTGTAATTAATGAATCAAGACTTATTTTTAATTGTGAGCCCTGATGACTGCAGTGTAGACAGGAGGCCGTGGTCAGCAAGGGCACACAGCCACGTGGCGTTAAGTTGAACTGCACAGCTAGTGGAGCATTCAGCGTGGTCCGGCGGGCCACACTGGTAGCAATGTCTTTTGTCTAATGAATTCTGCCTTAAGGCTACGTGGTGAAGACTTGTGGTGCACTGAGTTAGTGGCACCTGAAGCACTCAGCATGTGCGCACCCTGCAATGATGTGTTGTCTGGGCGGGCCGCACTGGTAGCTATGTCTTTTGTTTAATGAATTTTGACATAATAAGGCCACGTGGAGTTGACTTGTGGGGCACTGAGTTAGTGGTACTTCTGGCGCTCAGCGTGTACGCAGCCTGCGATGATTTGTGGTCCGGGCCCGGGCGGTAGCAATGTCTCTTGCCTACTGGACATAGTCATCTAGACTAGATCTGTATTGTGAGCCCTGCTGTTCGCAGTGTAGATCGAAGACAGTATTCTGTACAGACATACCTCTGTGGTGCTGTGCTACTAGGTTCGAAGGAGGCCTGTGTCGAGGAGGCCGGCGGTCATTGCGGAGGCCTCATGGCAGCGTGAGGGCTGCCGCCTTTGCAGATGCTTTGGCCTTCCCACAAGTGAACCACGCTCAGAGCCCCAGCCTATTTATTCACACTCCTACGCTGAAGTGGTGTATGTTGGACCATCCCACTCCGCTTCCGCTTCCAGGGCGGACAACACAGATGACTACTGAGATCTTCCCCACTGCCTGAGGTAACATGGTTGCGTCTATTGTCCACAACACTACAAGTACCAGCAGTATATGTCCACATGGAGAGGTTTGTGCTCGGCATAGTGAGATCTGTCCAGCACATCACCGCTACACTTGGTATTGTGTGCATTATTATCGATGGGTGACATGCGTCCTTCACACATACTTGGTTGCCACAACTCCCAACATTCAGCTATTGTGTGGCTGAGGGACCATGCCGTTTTTGGAAGGTCCGCTGTCTTGTTCTGGGCTGACTCGGTGGTAGTAGGGAGGGGGGTGGTCCGGGGAGGAGGTCCTGATGGTGGTGGCAGTGTGTGTTGTGGCCTTTTTGGGTGTCAGATCTGCATGGTCAGTAACTCTATGACATGTGTTGGTCTTTAGATGTGATTCTGGGCTGGGCTCCCTTTCACACTGTAGGTAGTAGTCCTGCTTTACACCAGTAAAAGGCAGATGTTAAATTTCTACTGTTAACGCAGCTTATCGCCTGTTTTTGAATCGCACCCCAGAGTTGGCTGCTTGTTGAAAATATCGGGAAGTGGTGTTTTCGTGTTATTTCTGCACAGGAACACCTACTCTCCTATTATTAGCATTAGTTGTCGCTCTCATTTGTGGCGATTTTTTTTGCGGAAGCTATTGCTGGAAAACTGGCGATATCGACTGGTTTCACTAGGTTGAGAATGGAATAATGAATTAAAAATCACAGAAAAAAAACATAGGTTTAATGAACATTATATTTAGAAATTAGCATTTAAAAACGTTTGAAATTCACAGAAAAAACGATAGGTTTCAGGCACGTTAGAGTTAGAAATTAGCATTTAAAAAAACCTTAGAAATTCACTGAAAAAACCATAGGTTTCAGGGACGTTAAAGTTAGCTGGGCATTTCACTCGTACAAAACCATAGAAATTCCGCCGTTATAGTTAGTTGAGCTAATTATAACTCGCGCCTCCGCAATGCACTGCAGATGACTTCATATATTGCATCATTCATGACCTGGTCAGTGACATCACTGATTACATCATCCACGTGAAAATCTGATGCACCGCATCACACCTTAATAATAATACCTCTGATACACTCACTCTAAAATATAGACTACCATTTTTGAAACGATAGAGACACCAATGCCAGTTGCTACGTACTCACTCACTGATTCCTAGGTCTAGACACACATCCACTCATTCAGCCATACAGTCACTCATACATGCAGTGACTCATCAATACAACACTATCATAGGCACTCATACACCTATACAAACACTCACACACCGCCACTCATCCAGAGTTACTCACACATCTAGTCAGTCATGCAAAGAATCAATCACACTTCTATTTACTCACCTATACAGTTATACACACACAACCTCACTTATTCATACAGATACTAATATATACTTACTCTTATACAATCACTGATACAAGTACACACTCATTCATACAGCCACTCTCACGATCACTGACTCTCATGTATAGTCATTTATATACTCCAACTCTCTAAACACAGCTAAATCAAGAAGTAGTATGGTGGAAATTCTTGTCAAGTGTGCGCAAGTAGATTTAAACAGTGGAGAAGTGTGGCTCACTGGTTAGAAGCGGCGGACCCTGAAGCAGAGGTCGGCCCGGGACCAGGGTTCAATTCCAGACGCAGCAGGGTCTTGGGTCAATGTCCGCGGACTCGATAATTCTCGCCTGGGTGCCTACGCTAACCATGGGTCCCACTCTGCAACTCTGGGCAATAGCTTGTTTAATCTCCACAACGGCCCTTGCAGCGCCGGGGATGCCTGGCTTCACCTTGGGGGTGCCCTCTCACAGGGAAAGCCAGGACGGGTTCCCCAGCGGTATACAGCGCCAGGATGCCACGTGTTGGGGTAACAGTGCGCTTTACAAGTATACATACATTACATTACAAACCACATAATGAAATTAAGGATATGAAAAAAGATCTGGAAAAAGAAGTGGAACAGACTACATGTAAACAATTATATACTAAGATGATGAAAAGACTTTAGAAACATGAAGTTAAAATTAAGACAACAGCAGACATTTTAACTGGATTGAAGGAATTCTGCAGAAGGCAGGATCCTGACTTTCTCGAGAAAGTGTGATGTATATAGAAAGAAAGAGGCAAGAAGACATACGGCAATTGTCGCCACTAATCAAAGTTTTTTTTATAAAACTGAGATTTATGTCGACATTTTTCCCTCCCCATATATCAATAAATTGCCTGCTTACTGTACAAATAGCGGGGATTTTATCACAAAGATACTGAATGTGCAATGGCAAGGATCTTTTGTTATGATAACTATGGATGTAACATCCTTCATACATATATCGATCACCAATTTGGGATGCAGGCTTGCGAGCATTGCCTAACGAGACGATCAGTTAGTCTTTTAGAACATAATAAGGTGATCTTGAATATGATACAATATTGTCTTAAAGAGAACATTTTCTTACATGATGGAGTCAACTATAGACAAAAGATTGGAACTGCGATGGGCACCTGCTTCTCAAATCTTGTAATCGGCTGGTGGGGGGAGCAGGTGGCCCAGGCAGAAGAGAATCTCGAGTATTGAAGGACTGGGTTCTTTTGGACCCAGCGGTGCCAGGGCACAACACCTGAAACCTTCGTGGGTAACCTGTTCCGGCGTACAAGTCACAGAGACACGGGACACTTCCTTCGGCGTCAAAGAGTCAAGGTTTATTTACTGCAGGGAACACAGAAGTCACAGGAAGTACATCGAGTGTAGTTCGGGGAGACTGCTTCAAATTGGTTCTGTGGATCGCTCCTTTTATACAGTTTTTACCCATAGGCTAACATTGAACACAAAGGTTTACAACTCAGTTCCCACATCTAGCTCCCAGAGGGGTCGCTTTGGTCGCTTTGAAACACATAAGGTCCGGAACATAAGTGCGGAAACATTTGGCGGTTCCCAACTGTAAAAACCCATCTTCCCACCATTAGCAAATTCCAATCAGCAATCAAGTAGATCGAAACAGGAACGAAGACAGGTGCAGAGGAAGACGGAGACAGTGGGGAGATCGGAAAGGGTGTAAAAGGGGAGGTGTCGGGAAGCACGAGATACAGGCATCAAAGGGACGTGCCTAATGAGATGCACGGCTGAGACAATAAGTCCGTGCGGCAAGATGAGCCTCGAGCGGCACCACCTGCCTTACAGTAGCAACCCCCTCGTCATAAAGACACTTTCAAAGGACATGTGTCTTCCGCAAATATCTTGGGAGTCCCAGGGTCGCGAAGCGGACAGCGTCCGTTCGCTGGCTACTTGAGGGCAAGAGACAAAATGGATGCCGTATCTAAGATGGAACCCGTGGGTACAGATGAAAAGCCCACATAACAAACGAACGGTTTAAGTCAGCACAGCGAAACTGCGCACACTTACTAAACTCGTCATTTGCGGTTCATAGATACCAGACTCGACCATATTCGTACGAGTCGGAAACACCACTTACAATTGTCACGGAACCTCAGACGCTCCTTTTGCCCTCATGTAGGCAAGCACTAGTCGGAATCATATTCGATATTCATCAGACCATCAAGATGTCGTTGTAGCATAACTCTGTCCAACCGAGTCCCCTTGGTAACAGGTGGTTGTCTCATACACGTTGTAGCACAGAGGCCACATAAGGCAGGACCACACTGCACACAAAGGCAACACGTGAACAGGAACACTACCACAACTCCGATGATCATCAGAATCTTCCAACCCCAAGTCGACATCAGGCCCCAAAACCAACCAAGTAGCGTCCAATCCCCTACATCCACGTGTATGGATTCGGAGATCTTATGCAACTTCGAGATGGCTTGATAGACAGTAGGAGCATTATCTGGAATGAAAATGCAACAGCTCGAATGGATCACTTTACATACCCCACCGCGATCTGCCAAGACGACATCCAAAACCATACGGTTTTGCAACGTCATAAGTCTCTCCGCCTGAAGTTCTGTGGTGATATTACCAAGGGCACTGGCAGTAACATTAGCTGTCGATTCTACCACTCGAGTCAAATGTCTCAGGTTCCTACTATTAACCATAGGTCCCCAAAACGGGAGGAAACCCTTGAAAAAGTCTCCTGCCTCTTGACCGGCAGTATCCTCTTCGCTAATTACGCCTCGTACAACTCTAGTCTTATGGTAATCGGCATCTACAGTGAACGTCGGAGGCAACAAATTTGCAACAAAACATGAGCCCATGAAGTCTACGGGCAACCATGTGTATGCACGATCATGACAGATGAAGTACGTACCCTTGGCAGCCAGAAACACAGGGGTCGGGGACATTGGCAGAAGGTAACTTTCAGTGCAAGCACTTACTCCAAGTGAGGCTTGCGAACCACGACCCACGAGACAAAGATTACCAGTGTGGGGTACGACCCATATTGGAGGCGAGCTTTTAAGCTGCTTTTCATTGGTGAACATACTATATTCCCCTCTACTCAGGACCCTATAGGCTTGTACCTCTTCTTTAGGGATGAGAAAAGCATCATAGATCTCATCTTCCATATCCTCTATTGCCATCGACAGCACCCACTGATACGAGGTAGGACCAGAGTTGGGGGAACGTTGTTCTGGAGTGGGGTGGAAACCCAGTGCACTTCGAAGCATTGTTTGGAATGCTCGAGCTGACCCTTGGGAACTATACGGTAACACCAGATATGGAATTCCCTTACCCGTAGTATGTGGCATCAACCCACACACCCAACAATTAGTAGTGTTAACCACTAACTGATGCTGGTGGAGGAGCTGGATAAAGGAATTGTTGCGGAATTCTACACGTCTAGCCTGTTCGTGTTCCGGTAAAATATGAAAGGAATGGGGAGAAGCAGTAGTAGTAGTAAAAGTAAGGTTAGGGTAAGGAGTAGGAGTAGGGGTAGCAAGTAAGAAGTGAGACATAGTGTAATACACCCCACCCGCCAAAAATGCAGAAGCAGTTAAAAACAATACAAACAATTGGAATACAACACATTTAGCACGACTGAGTTTCTGCAGTTTGACTCTGTACGCCTGAGCTCCTTCCAAATCGTTCAGCTTCGAAAATGCCATTTCCCTACGACCGTCCGCAACGTTTCTTGACGCACTTCGTTCTGTGCAGCAATAGTCAATCCCCAGGAGTTCCTAGGAACCGACGGCCTTTAACCTAGCGTCAAGACCTACTGTCCAGAAGGAAGTACGCGCGCGGCCCTACGGCCCTCAATACACAATATGTATTTATTTAGCACAATAATTCTCTGCTGTGGAAGGAAAAAGATACAAGGAAGAAGCTTGATATATGTACAAAACAAGTTTCAACGATACGAATGTTCAAAGTTGATCAGGGGAAACGAAGATATTGCAGTTATCAATTTCAGCAAAGCAAGAAAAACTTTATTTGTCCTTAGTGTGAGAACGCAAGAAATATCGATGTTTCCCGGGACGTGTCTGCTCGTCAAACAAAGGATCTGTTGAAGAGACAGCGTCCTGCTGATCAGTTTGTTGATCTGGTCTTGAGTCTTTTGCTGACAATGTTTCAACAGTGGCTTTCTGCTGCGCTGAGGGTTCTCCAACAAGATGTGCGTCACTAAAAGGCACAAACGCCGGCAATGTTTCTGTTTCTGTTGACGCAATGCCTTTCCTTACCCACGGGTCTGCCGGCAAAGGAATAGGGACTCGCTTACAATGGGTAGCATGTACCCAATTCTTCCGCCCCTCAAGACGAACGGCAGTCCTCGTGGCCAGGAGCACCTGGAAAGGTCCAACAAAGCGGGGGTCCAGATTCTTCTTGCGTGAGAAGTTACGGGTAACTACCCAATCACCGGGCTGGAGCTGGTGGCCTGGACCCTCCGTCTGCGTCGGCAAGGCGTCGTAAACCTGTTGATGAATTAACCTCAGTTTAGCAGTCAAGTCATGTAAGTAGTCAATCAACATCGGATACTCAAGATCAACGAATATACCTGGCCTAGGAACCCCCCACACATTCGCAGGACGGCCGAACACTATTTCATAGGGGCTAAGCCCTATTCGGGAGTGTACAGTCGCCCTAGTTGACAGTAATGCTAGAGGCAAAGCGTCAGGCCACGAAAGTCCAGTCGTAGCCTGAATCTTCGCGAGCTTTAGTTTAAGGGTGCCATTGTACCCTTCAACCAATCCAGCTGACTGGGGATGATTGGCGCTATGGAATTTCTGATTAATTCCAAGGCCCTTACACACACTCTTCATCACACTTCCAACAAACTCACTTCCATTATCTGACCACACGACTCTAGGCATTCCATACCGAGGAAAGTATTCCTTCAGTAGGATTTTCGCAGTAGACAAAGCAGTATTGTCTTTGAGGGGATAGGCCTCAATCCATCGGGAGAATGCGCAAACCACAACCAAAACATATTTCAAGTTATTGCATCGCTCCATATGGATGAAGTCCAATTGAATCACCTCAAAGGGATACGAAGGAGGAGCAAAACTGCCAGGGGGAGTTGGGGTTCCTTTGCCAGGATTGTACATTATACACACCATACAATTCTTCACCAGACGTTCAGCACACTTCGTAATACCATCATTCTTCCACACATCAGCCAACAACTTGCAAATACCTTTCGCGCTAATATGTGCTAACCCATGTGCCATTGTCACAACGGCCAGCACATACGCATCAGGCAACATCCATCTTTTCTGATCTGACAAATCAATCCAGCAACCATTCGCATCCAACTTTCCCGTACTTTCTTTCCACTTCGTCTTTTCCGTATCGGTGGCCTCATTCTGAATTGCTTTCACGCTCTCTATAGTATTCTCACACATACTCGATTCTGTAGGCCACCTAACCGAACTCGTCACATACATTCGAGTGCTAAGGTTCCGGGCAGTCTCCTTAGCAATCTCATCTGCAAACGCGTTACCACGACCAACATCATCCGTCACTTTACGATGCGCACTACACTTAACAATCGCAACTTGAGCAGGCAAAGGCAATGCATCCAAAAGATCATTCACAAGCTGGCCATGCTGTATTTTCGTGCCGTGTGACGTGAAGAAACCACGCTCTCGCCACAATCGTCCAAAGCTATGCGCTACACCGAAAGCGTACTGGCTATCGGTGTACACATTCACACGTTTACCTTTCGCTAATACACATGCTCTAGTAAGAGCAATCAGTTCTGCAGCTTGGGCAGAATTCTGATTCAATCTCGCAGTCTCAACAACAGTATTCAACGTCACAACAGCATAAGCAGTAGTCACATCACCATTCGGCAATTTAAAACATGACCCATCCACATACAAAGTGCCATCAGGGTCTTCCAATGGGGTGTTTTTAAGGTCCACTCGACCTTTTGTTTCCTCTTCTGTACGCAAATAGCAGTCATGTTCTGCTACCTCATCTGACTCTGCACTAATTGGTAACAAAGTTGCCGGATTTAGGACATTACAACGTTTTATTTGAATGTGGCTTGCCAAGAGCGTCAATTCGTACCCAGACAACCTCGCACTCGTCAAGTGCTGAGTTTTCGTTCGATTCAAAAGAGTGTCGACTGCATGCGGAACCATCACCGTAAGCATATTATCCATGACCAATCCTGCTGATTGTCGGATGGAGACCGCAGCTGCCGCAGTTGCTCTCAAACAACTCGGCAATGCTCTAGCTACTGGGTCTAAGGTCGAGGAAAAATATGCACATGGACGTTGCTTACCACCAAAAGGTTGCGTTAAGACACTCAACGCACAACCTTCTCTCTCGTGAACATATAACGTGAACGGTTTGCTGTAATCAGGAGTACCTAACACAGGAGCCGAACACAATGAATCACGTAATTCAGAAAAACTTTTCTGACATTCTTCCGTCCATGGTAAAGGAGTTGAAACATCCTTGCACGTAAGAGCCACCAATGGTTTCGCTAGCAATGAAAAATTAGGAATCCACTGCCTACAGTACGACGTGATACCTAGAAAGGCACGCACATCTCTTTGGGTTTGTGGCACAGCCATTCGCGCAATCGCTGCAATTCTCTCTGGGGTCAATCTCCTTCCCTCCTTTGACAATAAGTGACCTAGATAGGTTACTTCTTGACAACAATATTGGAGTTTAGAAGGTGACACCTTGTGATTTAACTCACAGAGATGTTGTAGCAACGACACCGTGGCAATTTTGCAAATGTCCTGAGTATCAGCAGCCACCAATAAGTCGTCGACATATTGGATTAAGGCCGCACCAACCGGCAACCGAAACGCATCCAGTTGTCCCTTCAAGGCTTGACTGTAAATCGATGGACTTTCACAGTAGCCTTGAGGAGCGCATTTAAACCGGAAGCTACGTCCACCAAGAGAGAAACCGAAAAGGTCCCTGCTCTCCTCGGCGATCGGGATGCTGAAAAACGCATTTTTCAAGTCAATCACCGAAAACCATGATGCAGTAGCTGGAATCAGAGTCAGTAGCGCTGTGATGTCAGGCACAACAGGAAATTGAGGAACCACAATTTTATTTACCTCCCGTAAATCGATAACAAAACGATAAACAGGCGGTTTGGTAGGATCAGTACGTTTAAGAATGGGCAGTACAGGGCTATTGCACACGTTTCCCCGAGTCTCCTCAATAACATCTTTCTCGATCAAATCATAGATGATCGCTAACAAAGCTCGTTCACCATCAAGGGAGATACGGTATTGGGGAATACGTGGCAATCGCACATTCGATTTCAACTGAACAACATAAGGGGAGATATCAAGTAGGCCCACATCGTTTGGACCCGTTGCCCACAAAGACGCAGGAAGAGAATCCAATTCCGGTGGAAGCTTATCGAGAGACAAATACATGGGAGAGACTACTCTCTCTCCTAACGTAAGCTTTACACCCGCAGGAGAACAATACAAAGTCGCATACAAACGTTTAAGCAAATCCAGACCCAAAAGATTTTCGCCACAACCAGTGGTCAAAATCAGCGGAGCTTCAAGCTCACGAGGCCCAATTTTAAGGGGCAAAGGATGCGAAACTGGATTGCTAACGGGGGCGCCAGAGAATCCAACGGAAACATTTGTTAAGCCAGACAAAGGTGCGCCAGGGAGTTTCGAATGCATGATGGAACTTTTCGCTGCACCAGTGTCCAACAGAAAAGGCTCAACGACGCCCAATGTAGCAACTGCGACGTAAGGCCCTCTCTGATCAACCGGAACTGATACCACTCCCTCTCCTTGTCTTTGGCTGTCCTAGTAATTACTGTCGTCAGTCCCCTGATCGACGTAATAATCGTCTACATTGTACTGCGCAGATCGTCCTTGCGATGATCCACGTTGATCGAAACAATTATTAGAATTTGACGAGTTGTCAGAACGGTCGTTCTGAGCACCACGACCTCTACCACGTGATGCATTCTGTGAACCACCACGGCCTCCTCTAGACGAATTACCACTAATACGTTCGTTCAAAGCGGGACAATTGAATTTAATATGTCCCTCCTGTCTACAATAAGCACATTGATTGTACCCCAACGAAGATCTTTGAAAAGAGGAATCGTTACGCGACTGCGATCGATTCGATTGCGACTGTGATCTATTCTGCTGAGACGCATTCTGATTAGAACGCGGCGGATACGCTTGTTGTAACAACACTTTAGTTTTCAGCTCTTTTGTCTTTTTATCAGCTCGGTCATTTTCTTCTTTCTCTCTATTTTCATAGTATTGTGCCGTAGCCAGTATCTGAGCTGAGGTAGAAACGGCCCATGCACTTTCTGAATTCTTCAATTTATTGCACAAATCGGGCAATAAGTTCGATACAAATTTATCCACAAACAACTTCTGTCCACCCTCAGTACCCATATCCTGTCCACTATGATCGACAAATGCTTCCTCAAACCTCGTAAAGAAGTCTGATACACTCTCATCTTTCTTCTGCTTACAGGCTGACAACTTGTCCCAATTTACCCTCATAGCTGGCATAAGCGTTTTCATTAACGTAATGATTCGCTGGGGAAGAAGTTCAATCAACTGATCGGGTTTAGAAGCAGCCACTTGTCCAGCGTCTGCCGCTGTAATGGCAGCCCAATCACCACCTAATTCATTTGCGTGATCTTGGTGACGAATCTTAGCCCATACCGGCTGCGGTACGACGTTGCCAAACAACATGTCGATATCGGCAAGATTCATTACCGTAGCATCTACGAGCTGCGATAATTCCTTATAATACCCAGCAGGATTTTTACGAGGATCGGGCAAAGATTGTTTCACCTGAAGCACTTCCGATCGTTTCCATGGGAGATGTATCCACACTCTCTGAAAATGTGCTGCCACTGGAGCATTAACATTAGTATTATCAGCTGGTATCCAAACCGGCGGAACTTCACGCATAGGATATTGGCCAGACTCGGCTTGTTGGCGTTCAAGATCCTCAACAAACAGTGCGTGAGGAATAGGAGCGAGGCGAAAAGACAGCAACTGCTCAAGAGCACGTCGAACATTAGTATCGACTATCAGTCCAGTTGCGAACTGAAGCCGAAGATTAGACAGGGCGGTCAGCACCTCGTCAGGCGCTACGGCCGCTATCTGATCATGTAAGAGTTTACACATTTCGTCAAACACATATCTCTGAGTCGGTATGTTGAATTGACTAAATGTTTCAAGAACAACTCGGGGTGGATTTCTCTGCGGATTGTCCATCCAACCCATCGCCATATTGTATAGCGCAGCGCGTTCCCTATTACCAGGAAGCTGACTACGCCTCTGCGGTGGACCATCAGAACCAGCGGACCCAAAAACAGGTCCGAGCGACTGAAAGAAGCCAGCCGCAATGGGAGAATTACGGTTACGAGTAGAGGGACAAGAATAAGACACAGGACTAACAAGAGGAGGAGTAGAAACGTTAGCAACAACAGGGGTTAACAACACAGGAGCAGTAGCGTGAGTAGGAGTATGTGGAAGCGGAGGAGCAGTAGGAATAGAAACAGGCACAGGAGCAGGAACAGTCGGAAGAGCGGGTGCAGGTTGAGGAACGGGTGGAGGAATAACAAGTGGAGGAACAGGTGCGGCAGGGACCACAGGAGCTACGGTACCCTGTACGTACGGAGGTGGCGACTTCATAAGATAGGACATTAAAGGATCCTCAACTGCCTCTTCCGTCTTATCCGACTCCGTAGGCAAAGCAGGATAGCATTTATCTATGGTCATACGCTGTAATCTCTCAAACACTTCCTTATCCTTATCCTCCTTATCACGCTGAAACTGCTCAGCTTTCTTCACTATGGTAGCAACACTATTTCGCTCACTACGTTTATTCTGTCTGATCTCTTTCTGTCGGGCTTCTTTGCGCCACAACCGAAAGGCATCAAACATGGCCGGCCTAGATTTGCGTTCGAACAACTTTATTTCCAAATTATCTAAGATCGACGCTTCGAAGCTACCGTGAGGTGGCCAACGAAGATCGCCGTCTTTCTTTGTATATTTTATCCAATAATCGTTAAAAGCAATCGGGCCTAGCCCATGTTTGCTATATAAGTCATAAGTAGGAGTTCCAACCGGAGGTATCGGACACGAGTCCTCCAGCAGGGAATCCGCACCACAAGGTCTACAACAACTGAACAAAGTACTGCGACCAGGCATCTTGCACACTAGCCGAGTTTCACAAACTTCAAGGGTTACGGGATTTACCAAGTCCCAGCAAGAACAAAACCCTCGGTCTTTGGCGGCTGCAGTCGTCAAACAAATACAACAACAAAGTACGCTAGCAAAGTGTCACCGACAAAAACACTCACACAGCGTGTACAACAAAACCACTAGTGTTTACAACAAAGACACTCGCTAAAGTGTCTACAACCAAGACACTCGCTAAAGTGTCTACAACAAAGGATTCTGGGAGCGACCCACAAATACTTAACTCAAAGATCAATGGCGTCCTCAGGAAGGCCCGTCAATCGTCTCGCTATACCAAGGTCTACGCCAGGCGCCAAAACAGGTCTACAGTCAGGGCAGCAGTCCGTCGCAGCCGTCAGGAGGCGGGAATCTTCGCGGGAAAAGTCTTCGGGCCACTTATTTCGACAACAGGATCGATGAAGCGGGGTGCACCTTCCCTCGGAGATTTCACACGAAGTTCCTCACGATCGTCGGGCTTGGACCGGTACCACTGATGCAGCCCCACGTTGGGCGCCAACTGAAGGACTGGGTTCTTTTGGACCCAGCGGTGCCAGGGCACAACACCTGAAACCTTCGTGGGTAACCTGTTCCGGCGTACAAGTCACAGAGACACGGGACACTTCCTTCGGCGTCAAAGAGTCAAGGTTTATTTACTGCAGGGAACACAGAAGTCACAGGAAGTACATCGAGTGTAGTTCGGGGAGACTGCTTCAAATTGGTTCTGTGGATCGCTCCTTTTATACAGTTTTTACCCATAGGCTAACATTGAACACAAAGGTTTACAACTCAGTTCCCACATCTAGCTCCCAGAGGGGTCGCTTTGGTCGCTTTGAAACACATAAGGTCCGGAACATAAGTGCGGAAACATTTGGCGGTTCCCAACTGTAAAAACCCATCTTCCCACCATTAGCAAATTCCAATCAGCAATCAAGTAGATCGAAACAGGAACGAAGACAGGTGCAGAGGAAGACGGAGACAGTGGGGAGATCGGAAAGGGTGTAAAAGGGGAGGTGTCGGGAAGCACGAGATACAGGCATCAAAGGGACGTGCCTAATGAGATGCACGGCTGAGACAATAAGTCCGTGCGGCAAGATGAGCCTCGAGCGGCACCACCTGCCTTACAGTAGCAACCCCCTCGTCATAAAGACACTTTCAAAGGACATGTGTCTTCCGCAAATATCTTGGGAGTCCCAGGGTCGCGAAGCGGACAGCGTCCGTTCGCTGGCTACTTGAGGGCAAGAGACAAAATGGATGCCGTATCTAAGATGGAACCCGTGGGTACAGATGAAAAGCCCACATAACAAACGAACGGTTTAAGTCAGCACAGCGAAACTGCGCACACTTACTAAACTCGTCATTTGCGGTTCATAGATACCAGACTCGACCATATTCGTACGAGTCGGAAACACCACTTACAATTGTCACGGAACCTCAGTATATGGGCCATTCATTAATATTTACCTGAAACATTGACTATCTTTTTCTGTTCTGAAGAGAAGGCATGTGAATTCACAGATAGGTTGAATTATAGCCTTCTTAATTTAAGATTTACCACCACTATGAGCTCACAGTAAATTGAGTTCCTTGAGGTGAGATTGTGGGTAGAGAATGGAAAGGTCAATACTTACTTTAATTGCAAGGAAACTGCTAGGAGCAACATTTTGCATTTTATTAGTCATCATCCACAGAACCTCATCAACCGTATCCCCTACGGGGAGCTGTTGAGATTAAAAGAGGGTCTGTAGTTCAGATACGGAGTATAAAAGACAATCTGACAACATGAAGCTAAGATTTCAAAACCGAGGATACACCTCAAAGGTATTTAGTGCATCGGAGCAGCAAGCTGCCCTTTTGAGTAGAAATCCGCTTTTATACCCAAATTATAACCAAGACACTGTGAACCCGAAAATATGGTTTATCAGAACCTATAACTCCTGCTCAAATCAGAATAGAAAATTGATAGGCAAGCACTG
Source organism: Lissotriton vulgaris (assembly GCF_964263255.1). Classification (NCBI taxonomy): domain Eukaryota; kingdom Metazoa; phylum Chordata; class Amphibia; order Caudata; family Salamandridae; genus Lissotriton; species Lissotriton vulgaris. Next base: position 696,901,955 of record NC_141687.1, on the reverse strand, counting down.
GGACAGTTTGAGAAGGGATTCAGCAATAGGTATGGCTTTAACGCAGAGGCATTCCACAACTTATAAAAAAGGGAGAACCCTGGGGCAACACCTTAAACAAAGTTATTATAGCAGCAACCTTGTTCCATCACATGGCTAGCACGACCGAATGGTTTCTACAAGTGTAGTTATTGCAAAGCTTGTAAATATATATCTAACACTGAAAGCTTTGCAACTATAGATGGCCACAGAATAAATATTAGGAATTGTTTGAATAGCGCCACAGATTTTTGTGTCTGTCTTACAATGCTCCTGCTCTCTCATGTATGTGGGAAGCACACATTTTCCTCTCGAGAAATGAATGCTAGAACATCAACGAGCAGTGAGAAATGTATATTTCATTTACCCAGTGGCAAAGCATTTCGCACAATATCACAACAGTGATGTATCTCAATTGAGATTCTTTGCCATTGATCAAGTGGAGAAGCATATAAGAGGTGATATTTTTGAGAACGTTGGAATCATAACTTTTTGTGGATTTGCAGACCAAATTCCTGTTCAATAGAGATGAATGGTTGGAGGTTCATGTGAGATAGTAATATACTGCATGAGAAATAGTTTGGAAAATCATGAGGTATTCCCGTTTAATTTCCCATCATCTCATTAAAGATTTTCATACAAATTGTTGATACTTTTTTCTTTTTTCTTTTTTTTTTACATCTTTCTATATCTTCTTTATATTTTAATTGGGAATAATAAGTTACATGACAAGATGTCTTTTATCATATGAAAGTATACATATTATCAAGGTTCTGGTAAACAATGTTAATGATGTCAGTATGTGACATTTTACTAGATATCGTATTTATTTTCAGGTGGGTTAGCAGGGGAAGGAGCACCAAGTTGACAGTGATATGGGGTGCTTTTATGATTGTAGACTCCAAGGGGATTGTTGGAATAACTTTTTTAATAGGATATATTTTTCTCCTCCAAAGTAAGAAATAGATTTATTTAAGTGAATATATATTTAGGATTAGAAGAGATGGAGTAGAGGATTGATAATATCCCTGTAGCAAAAATGTATACGGGCACTGGGTGAAAGTAGAGTTTACCTCACCTAGGTGCTGTATAATGATGAATTCTCTGCAGGCTATTCCAGCATTTTGTAAATAATTGTTGAATAGAAATTATATTTGAATTTGCTGTCTCAGACTAAATGAAAAAGCTCTAAATTGTTGGGAGATTTTTACAATTTGAATGAAATTTTGTTTATGATGAGTTTTACTCATGACTTGAAATCTTTGATAATTGTATAGAGTATAAATATATATTATTGAATTATTGCATTTTTAAAAAATATTTTTATGGTCAATGAGCATAGAGAAATCACTGTTTACCGTTTGAAATCTGTAAATATTTGGGACATGAGACATATGATCAGTTAATCAATCATCCGTTTGTTAAGCGCGACTACTCACCTGTAAGGGTCTCATGGCACTGGGGCGGGGGCGGGGGGGGGGGGTACCAGTCCATCAAGGAGGGGGGTCTGTCGAAGATCCAAGTTTTGAGGTTTCTTGTGAAGATGGGTAGTGATGTCCGTCTGAGGTGGAGCAGTAGGGCGTTCCAAGCTCTGTCCGCGAGAAAGGAGAAGGAGCGGCCTCCCGATCTGGTCTTTCTGGCGTGGGGGACCTCGGCGCAGTAGAGCTGGGCTGATTGTAGGGTTCCTTGGGGTACGTGGAATTTGAGTTGGCTGTTCAGGTAGGATAGCATCCGGTGTTGTGCAGGGCTTTGTGTGCGTGGGTGATAATCTTGAAGGTGATTCTAGCCTCGATGGGGAGCTGTGTGGAGTGTGCGCAGATGCTGGGAGATATGGCAGTGTATTGGCAGGTTGAGGACCAGGCTTGCGGCGGTGTTCTGGATGTTTTGTAGCTTGCGGTGAGGTTTTTATTTATTCTGGCGTAGAGTGTGTTGCCATAGTAGAGTTTGCTGGTAACAGGGGCGTGAGTGACGGTCTTTCTGTGCTCAAGGGGTATCCATTTGAAGGTCCTACGTAGGAGGCGGAGTGTGTGGAAGCAGGAGGATGCAATGGAGTTGATCTGGCGGTCCATTTTGAGCTAGGAGTCCAGGATGATTCCAAGATTGCGTGCGAGGTCCGTGGGGGTGGGTGGGCTTTCGAAGGCAGGGGGCCACCAGGTGTTGTTCCAGGTGTCGGTGTGTGGGCCCATGATGAGTACTTCTGTTTTGTTGGTGTTGAGTTGTAGGAAGCGGCTTTTCATCCATTTGGGGATGGCTTCCATGCCTTCTTGAAAGTTGTGTTTAGCTGCATTGGGTTCGTTGGATAGGGAGAGGATGAGTTTGGCGTCGTCTGCGTATGAAACAATGTTGAGTCTGTGGGTTCTGACGATGGGGGCGTGCAGAGCCATGTAGACGTTGAAGAGCATGGGACTGAGGGAGGACCCCTGAGGGACTCCATAGGTGATTGGTGTAGAGTCCTAGAGGAAAGGAGGGAGTCTGACTCGCTGCATTCTGCCAGAGAGGAAAGAGTGGTTCCAGTTGAGGGCCTTGTCCCAGATTCCTGCGTTGAGGAGTCTGTGTGTTAAGGTGCGGTGGGGGACTGTGTTGAAGGCTGCTGAGAGGTCGAGTAGGATGAGGACTACTGTTTCTCCTCTATCCAGGAGGGAGCGGATGTTGTGTGTTGCAGCGAGGAGGGCAGTTTCTGTGCTGTGTTTTTTTCTGAAGCCTAATTAGGAGGAGTCGAGGATGTTGTGCTCTTCAATGACGGTGGCAAGTTGGCTGTTCATGGCTTTTTCAATGACTTTCGCTGGGAACAGGAGCAGGGAGATGGGTCTGTAGTTTTTGAGGTCGGTGGGGCCTGTGAGGGCTTCTTTAGGAGGAGGTTGATCTTGGCGTGTTTCCAGTCGTCGGAGAAGGAGGCGCTCGCCAGGGAGAGGTTGATGGTGTGGCAAAGCATGGGTGCGAGGGTGTCGGCAGCTCTTATGAAGATTTGGTGGGGGCAGGGGTCCGTGGGGGCCCTGGAGTGGATTGACTCCATCGCCTTCAGTGTGTCTTCGGGGGTGAGGGCTGTCCAGCTGTTGATCGTTGGCTTTAGGGTGTTGGGGTGGCTGGTGAAGAGTTCAGTGTGTTGGTTCTCTTCATCAAAGTTGTTGTAAATGTTCTTGATTTTGTGGTGGAAAAAGGTGCTGAGTTTGTTACAGAGGTCTTGTGAGGGAGGAATAACGGTAGACTCGCTGGTGGGTTGGGCGAACTCCTTGATGATGCTGAAGAGTTCTTTGCTGTTGTGTGTGTGTGTGAAGATTCTGTCTTTGATCGCTGTTTTTCTCGTATTTCTGATGAGTTGTTGGGCGTTGGTGGCAGCTCTGAAGTTGTTGTGGGCTTCTGTGGAGTTGGAGTTCCTCCAGGCCTTTTCAAAGCAGTGGCATGTGCGTCTGGACTCTCGAAGTTCGGTGGTAAACCTTCTGGCTTTCTTGACGTGTGTGTTGTTCTTGATGAGGGTAAGGGTGTTGGCGCTGTCGGAGATCCATCTGTGCAGAGTTCGGGCTGCGGTGTTGGGGCCGTCTTCTTCTGCGGTGGTTGGAATGGAGTTGCTGAGTGAGGAGGTGAGCTTGTTGTCGGTGATTTTGGTCTAGTTTCTTTGTGGAAGCAGGTGTTGGTGTCTGTGGGTGGTGGGTGTTCTGAAGGTGATGTGGATGCATCGATGGTCTGTCCACGTGAGTTCCGTGGTGTGGCTGAAAGTGATGGAGTTTCCTGTTGTGAAGAGGGGGTTGAGGGTGTGTCCTGCTGAGTGCGTGGTTTCAGTCACGATCTGGCGGAGTCCAATGTTGTGAAGGTTGTCCAGGAGGGCTGTGGTGTTGGGGTTTAGTTGGTTGTTGAGGTGGAAGTTGAGGTCTCCCAGCAGGGTGTAGTTGGTTGGTGCGATGGCTTGCGGCGAGATGATGTACTTGATGGAGTTGATGAAAGGTCTGCGGGTCGGTAGATGAGTTCCTCGGAGGGTGGTGGTAGAGCTGGCATGTATCTTGAAGTGTGGGCTCGTTGGGGACTGTGCTCAGCCCGGAGGATGGATTTGTGAACGATGGCGATTCCTCCTCGAAAGTGGGTGGTGCGGTCCTTCCAGGAGATCTTGCATCCTTGGGGAATGGCGATGTGGTGTTGCAGTGTTTCTTCAGTGTGCATGCCACAAAAGTATTTATTGTTGAAGGCTGATGGGGCTTGTTCATCTTGATAAAAGCTGTTTACAGCCTAAACGCATTGGAGGAGGGCGTGGTCCTTTTTTTCATGCAATAAAGCACCCTAATATCTACAACACTTTCTGGAGTACCTGTGTTCTTTTTGGCAGTTTCTGAATTTGTCTTGAACATATATATGTATGTATATATACGTGTGTGTATGTGTGTGTGTGTGTATATATTTATATATATGTACAATATATATGCTTCTCAGTCAAAGTTACCAGCACTCACTGGAGCAAATTAACCCAAATTTTATTGGGATTAAAAAGGGGACACAGACGCATTTCGGCAACCGCCTTTCTCAATAAATTTTCAGGCAATACTATAGACTACTATAAATGAGAGACTCACTAGTTTGATTAATGTCACTTTAGTAATATGAGGCCATTACGAATATATATTATCATAAGGGATGTGTTATACAATGTTCGCTAAAAGCGGTATGAGACACATTCGCATGGGATCAATACATTATTGAATTTGTATACTTACTTGTGATTGATTGCCTAATTCGGCCCTCAAAAGAATTTACAAGCCCATGCAGGGTAATATGGACACGTAAATCCTTGGGAATGGAAGTACAAAGAGAAATAGCTGATACAGGGCTCAATTAAGGTTTTGGTTGTATTATTTTGCCTGAACCGGGTATCCAACTACAGGCCCATATCACTCCTTCCAGCCCTCGCCAAAGTTTGCGAGAAGGCGGCATTCCGGCAACTTGAGAGATTCGTGGAATTCTCTGAAGCTCTTCATCCGGCCCAATCAGGGTTCCGCACCTCTTTCAGTACTGAAACTGCATTGGTGGAAATGGCTGAGGCCATTAGGGAATGCCTTGACGGAGGCGGCAGAGCGGCCCTTATTCTTTTGGACCTCTCTGCCGCGTTCGACACAGTGCCCCACCGCCAGCTTTTATCTAGGCTGGAGGACATTGGCATCTCGGGCACGGTTTTAGATTGGATCAGGTCTTTCCTATCTGACCGTTCCCAACAGATTTGGTTACCCCCATATCACTCCTCCAATAGAAGGGTAGAAACTGGAGTACCCCAGGGGTCGACCTTAAGTCCCCTTTTATTTAATATTTATTTAACTCCTCTGATCCGGCTGGCAGAGAGCTGGGGGGCTAAGATAATGGCCTACGCCGACGACACCCAGCTTCTCTTCACCTGGAAAAAGGAGAACTTGTGCACCTCTGGAGTACGCCAATGCCTATCCTCTGTATTTGCCTGGCTAGCTAAATCATGCCTCAAATGCAACGAGGAAAAAACAGAAATTCTGCTCTACGGCCAATTCCCCACTGACTTTAAGGAGTCTATTTGGCCCAGCGAATCAACATGCCCGACGGGAGAGAGTGGGATAGCCAAGAACCTGGGTATCTGGTTCGGAGCCGACTTATGTTTCCGCGACCAGATCTCGCGCTTGGCGGGGACGTGTTTTGGAACCCTGACCACTCTGCGCAAATTCTTTCCCCTCCTCCCACAAACGGCCAAAGAAACTGTAGCCAGAGCTCTGGTTCTCTCCCGTCTGGACTACTCAAACGCCCTTTATATAGGGGCTCCTGACTATATGATCAGAAAGTTACAGGTAGTCCAGAATGCTACGGTGAGACTCATTTTCAACATCCCCAGGAGACTCAGCGTTCGCAAACAGTTGAAGGAGCTTCACTGGCTTCCTGTGGCACAAAGAGTGCGCTTTAAATCTTTGGTCATCGTCTATAAGGCCCTCAATGGTCCGTGCCCTTCCTATCTAGCCAAAAGATTCACTCTCTACCTCCCGACCCGTCAGTTGCGATCTACCTCCAGAAAGCAGGTGGTCGTCCCCAGATTCAGAAGAGTCCGCCTGGGTGGACAATCTCTAATGGTAAAGGGAGCTCAAATGTGGAACGCCCTACCAGACGCTCTTAGACACGCTCCCAATCTGACCAATTTTAAAAAACTGCTTAAAACTCACCTCTTTCAAGTTCATGATTAGCATACTCCTTTTTTCCACTCTGATCCAGTTTCTTCCCCGCGCCAGGACAGTCTTGACTAACGGAGCGCGTTATAAATCCGCATATAACATAACATAACATATAATAATGCAGTATGACTTGTTATAATATGAATGGACTCATCTGTTCCCTTGCATGATGTATAAGTACATACAGGGCATAACATTCTTTAATCCCTGGGAGCAATGGCATGAAGGAAATGGGCCCATACAGGGCTTAATAATGGTTCTGAATCCTTTCTCTATTGTCTAATTTTGTACGTATAGAATGTGGTCAGACTCACTGTAACTTGAATACATCCAAAATGTTACAAGATGGCTGCGTTACGAAATTCTTGTGAGCAATGAGATCAGTGAGTCCTTCATTTATGCTAATGAATTATGTGAGCAACCAATGAATTGAATGTTATTTATGGGTGTCAGAAACCGGTGCCCGCTATCATTGATAAAGGCGGTAGCTGAAACGCGTCTGTGTGTGAACTTTTAGCCAAATAAAATTTTTATTACAATGGTCTTGTGAGTGCTGGTCATTTTTACAGAGAAGCGTTCATATCAGTTCGCGATTTCACCCTCACGTAAGGAAACACCTCGCGAGTGCAGGGACATGGGTGATACATTGAGCGTGTGTGTATATGTAAATATAAATATATATATATGTGTGTGTGTGTGTGTGTATGTGTATATATATATATATTACCTAATTTTGGCCAGCTCTGCTCCGCTCCTTCCCTGAAAGTTTCGGGGGGATTCATGAAGTGGGGGCTGAGAAAAAAGGGGGGTCACAAAACGTGTTTTCCCCATGTTAATTTCCATAGGACGGTCTGACAAGTCTACAGCCCGAACAGCTGAATGGAATTACTCCAAACTTGGCAAAATTGTAGGGACTGGTACGTAGATGTGCCTTTGCTATATTTGGTGGAAATTGCTCCAGTGGTTTATCAGAAAATTAACTTCAAAAACACATATATATATCTATAGGCGCGCTCCGGGCGCCCACCGGTACGCGTACCGTGGAGCGCACCCGGCGCGAGCGGAAAGGTGATTGGCTGTTGGTTGTCTTTCAACATTCTAAACAGTCTGGAGAGTCCACCATCTTGTGTCTCGGTAGAATCGAGACACAAGAGGTGAAAAAGAAAGGGGGAAATAATTAAAACGGGGCAGAGTAGACACCACCTGATCCCCTAGGTTTTCTGAGGGCGGCCTAGAAGGACCCTGAAGGGAAAAAAAACTATTTTTGTTGATATTTTCTCGGGGTAAGCGCTGGGTGCGTTCCCGGGTACGCTCTCCGGTACGCGCACCACGGGGAAAAACTCTGTTTCATTTTTTTAAGAATACAGCTCTTTGATGAGAATTGGAGGTAGTTTCTTTTTTTTTTAACAAAAAACAAAAACAGGGAATGGGAAACTGCTCAACAGGAGCAAAATAAAAAAATAAAAATTACGCCTGGGGATGGCAGTGGTGGTTCTCTATTGCTCGAACCATGAGCATAACACTTTGTTCCCCATAACAAAGTAGCTGATCACATTTGCTGCATTTAATTGTGGCTTCATTAAAAGCAGGCTGAATATTAGGGATCAGCTGGTCTGGTCGCCCCCTCACTGATGATGCAGTTGCTCCTCCAGTTGAGGTAGAAGCACTGTCCCCTGGAGCCTCTTGTGCAAGAGCCCTTACACTCTCTCTGGCATAGTTCTGAGGGTGCCTCCTCTCGACGTGCCGGATCATAGTTGAATTTCCAAAGGAATATTTTTTGGAAGGGTCACCCCGTGACAGGACAGTTTGACAAATTCGACACTCCACTTTTGGAGCATTTACTTTTTTTTGGTCTGCTGGTATTGAAAAAAATTTCCAGATAAAATGCTCCTTTTTTTAGGCTGTGGAACCTCTTCATCTAAAAATCTATCTGGGTCATCACTGCTGCTGGATTCTCTGGCAGCCATGATATTCAAACAAAGAATAAGCAGCAAAAAGACAGGTCTTGCCGTCACAAAAGTGAAAAAAGAAGGGAAGGAAATAGGTGGGGATTTCATTCTTTGTAAAAGCAACCAATTAAAAGTGTTATTTTAAGGTCATATGACTTGACGCGCTTACGCTGCGCGCTCCAGAGCGCTTCCGGGGCCGCTTACGCGGCGTGAACGTAGGCGCTTCCGGGGGCGCTTACGCGGCGCTAACGTAGGCGCTTCCAGGGGCGCTTATGCGGTGCGCTTGAGTGACGTTTTGCTAGCTGTACGGAAATGCAAAATCATTTTCATTTCGTAAATTAAAAATACTGCTTTTTTATGTATGGTACTGAATGTCTTGCATTATTATTTAGTTTTCATACATATTGTTTTTTTACGAAGGCAGAATTAGCGCTCTCGCTACGCTCTCGGAAGAGCTCGCCGGTGCGTGCACCGGGAGCGCTACAAGACAAAATGATACAGGTAAGCTCACCGGTGCGCGCACCCTGAGCGCACCAGGAAAATATGATTAAAAAAAATATATATACATTGAACAAATAATTTTTTTATATAAAAACAAATAGTTATAAAAAACAGCTTAAAAAAAAAAAGTAGGTTACAAAGTCGATATACAAAGGAATTAGCTTTTAAAAAAACTATGAAATTCACTGAAAAAACCATAGGTTTAACACTCGTTAAATTAGGAATTCGCATTTAAAAAAACCTTTGAAATTCACTGAAAAAAACATAGGTTTCACACCAGTTACAGTTAGCTGGACATTTTACTCATACAAAACCATTGAAATTCCCACGTTAGTTAGTTGGACTCACTATAACTCGCGCGCCCGCAAACCACTGCTGATGATGTCACATATTACATCATTCATGACATGGTCAGTGACATCACTGATTACATCTCAAATGACATCACTGATGACATCACTGATGACATCATCCATGTGATAATACAATAACCTCCTCACACTCTAATCTAACTTATGATACACCCAGTGTAAAATACAAACTACCATTCCTAAAACCATTGACACAGTAAAACCACTTACCACATACGCACTCACTGATTTCTAGGTCTACACACACACATCCACTCATTCACCCATACAATCTTTCATACATACAGTCACTCATCAATACAATACCAATATATGCACTCATACACCTATAGAGAGACTCACACACTGCCACTCATCCATGGAGTTACTCACACACCTAGTCAGTCAAGTAAAGAATCAATCACACTCCCATTTCCACAACTATACACACCTACTTAAGGAAATAATGACAACTGAAAAACGAAATCACACAGATTATGCATTTAAAACTTACGAAAGGAACACTGTTTCCCAACATGCACTATAATTAACATTGCTTCAAGCACACGCCCATAACAGGATGTAATGCAAATGAATAAAAACCGGAAATGCAGACATGAAAGTTTCCGATGCTTTGTGTGTTAAGCCCATGAGGAAGGGGTCAAGGAACCCTGAAACGCGTTGGCACTTTAATAATTAATGGAACATTAAGGCAGGCTGCATTTTCAAAAGCCGGAGGGCAGAGTGACTTCGAGTGTGTTCCTATGCTTCAGGGCATTTGCTTCAACATTTTCACACGCAGTCCTGGCCGTGGGGAGCTGCACCATCATCACCTGGGAGAGAACCTGCAACCAGATGGTGAGGCTGCCATTTTGAACTTTTCATTTTCGGATCAGCAAGTCACTCTATATGCTAAATCTGCCTGCCTGTGTGTGACATCACCTACTTAAGGAAATAATGACAACTGAAAAACGAAATCACACAGATTATGCATTTAAAACTTACGAAAGGAACACTGTTTCCCAACATGCACTATAATTAACATTGCTTCAAGCACACGCCCATAACAGGATGTAATGCAAATGAATGAAAACCGGAAATGCAGACATGAAAGTTTCCGATGCTTTGTGTGTTAAGCCCATGAGGAAGGGGTCAAGGAACCCTGAAACGCGTTGGCACTTTAATAATTAATGGAACATTAAGGCAGGCTGCATTTTCAAAAGCCGGAGGGCAGAGTGACTTCGAGTGTGTTCCTATGCTTCAGGGCATTTGCTTCAACATTTTCACACGCAGTCCTGGCCGTGGGGAGCCGCACCATCATCACCTGGGAGAGAACCTGCAACCAGATGGTGAGGCTGCCGTTTTGAACTTTTCATTTTCGGATCAGCAAGTCACTCTATATGCTAAATCTGCCTGCCTGTGTGTGACATCACCTACTTAAGGAAATAATGACAACTGAAAAACGAAATCACACAGATTATGCATTTAAAACTTACGAAAGGAACACTGTTTCCCAACATGCACTATAATTAACATTGCTTCAAGCACACGCCCATAACAGGATGTAATGCAAATGAATAAAAACCGGAAATGCAGGCATGAAAGTTTCCGATGCTTTGTGTGTTAAGCCCATGAGGAAGGGGGTCAAGGAACCCTGAAACGCGTTGGCACTTTAATAATAATGGAACATTAAGGCAGGCTGCATTTTCAAAAGCCGGAGGGCAGAGTGACTTCGAGTGTGTTCCTATGCTTCAGGACATTTGTGTATATATATATATATATATATATATATATATATATATATATATATATATATATATATATATATATATATATATAATTTTTTTTTTCTGCCTGAAACCTACAAGTGTGTGAGATCAACTATCTTGGAGGTGGAGTCAGACGCGACCCTATCGGTGTGCGGCAGGACATTGTTCTTAACCACCTTTTCGCCCACACCCTGCTCTTGAACTCCAGGCGCTGACGAAGGCTACCACGCCGAAATGCATCCGCTGTGAAAGAGTTCAGCTTCAATAAAGTGGTTCCTGAAATCCCCTACTTGGCCTCTGTTTCTTTCCTTCGGAAGGAGTTATATATATATATATATATGATTTATTGGTGCTTACACAATAACAGGTTCCTTTTTGATGGAAAAGTATATAGACAAAAACAGGGTGTGGCTATGGGGGCACGCTTCTCCCCCAGCTTTGCATGTTTACGTGTAGGCTGGTGGGAGGAGCATGTCCTCAGGGGGGAGCATAGAGCACTGTATGATGGACACATTATACAGCTATGGAGGTACATAGACAATATTTTTATCGTTTGGAAGGGTACAGACGCAGAAGCAGGGAGATGTGTTGATACCATCAATGTGAATACACTTAATCTGGAATTCACACATCACATAGACTCCACTTCCATTAGCTTCCTAGATATTCTGGTTACCATCAGGGCAAACGGTATTGAAACAAGCCTATTCCAAAAACCCACAGCAGCTAATACCCTGCTTCACGCCAGTAGCTTTCACCCCCATCATACTATAGCGAGCCTACCCTATGGCGAATTTCTTAGAATCAAGAGAGACTGCACCACTGAAACTGCCTGTGAGGGAGCGTTATCAATAGCAAAACACAGGCTATTAGAGCAAGGCTACAGCGAGAGAAATTTAAAAGCAGCTTTATGCAAGGCCAATAAACTGGAAAGAAGAACACTCCTACAGAAAAAGCAGAATACTATCACCCGAGCAGATACTCTTCCGCTCAATTAAACTGGTGATAAGGAGAGTTCGAGTAAAACATGTAGATTTATATCCACTTACAGCAGGCAATCACAGACTATCAGAAAAATAATGAATAAAGAGTGGCCAATAGTGATGACAGGCAGCGTTCTTAATGAAATCTATGTTCATAAACCCAACTTTACCTTTCGCAAAGCTCATTCCATGAGATCAGATCTAGTTAAAACTAGCCCAGAAACATTCAACAAAGGGAACTGGTTTCTCTCCCGGAACGTTTTTTTTAAATGCAGCTCATGTCGAGCTTGCAAATTTGGCACCAATACCGCAGTTTACACCAACGCATTTTCAGATCCTCCAATCAGAATAAAAGGGCACTTCACATGCAAAACTAAATATGCGGTGTACATTTTAACCTGTATATGGGGATTGAAATATGTCAGGAGTACGAAGCTCCCAGTACAGGCAAGAATACTACAACATTTAAGGGCCACAGTAAATTCTGACCCTACGTATCCTGTAGCCAGGCATGTTAAAGCAGAACACAGGAACAACTTGAACGTGCTCAGCTACTTTGTCATTGATAACGTTCCGAGCAACAAAAGGGGAGGTGACAGAGAAAAACAACTTTGTCGCCTAGAAACCAGTTACATAGTGGACCTGGATACTAAGATCCCGCGGGGCCTTAATATTTGTGAAGACCTGTACCATTTCTTATAATGAGCCAACAGAATACATATATTCAAAACAAGTCAATATACTATGACACTCACACCGTCATAGAATTATGATTGAAAGAAAGTATAGCCTGATGCACTAATTTTTAGCACTGTGGATTTTTAGTCAAATCATATATTCTGGATATTTTCTATATATAGTGAATGTTTTTATGTCAATTTATGTTTTTATGCGGTGTACCAGGCTAACTGGAAACTGTGTAAAGAATGGATGGGTTAAACACAACACTTCAATACAATGTAAAGCATGTCCAGCTCAATGAAAGTCCCTATGTAACTGATGTGTAGGCTAGAATATCTATTCAAGGAAATGTGGTAAACTGGTCTTAACTAAATGATGTCATAGGATCAATTACAAGTTGAGACATACAAAATGAACATAGTTTTGTGTACGTTAAGTCTAAGTTCCATGGGTTGGAATAAGTATTTGTACAGGTATTAATTAATAATAATGAAATTAGTTGTCTGCCCGAAATCCCTGATCCCTTTCCCTTTTATGTAAATATATCAATTCTGACTCAGTGTAAATCTGTTTTAAAACTCCCGGCTAGGAGATCAACTTTTTGCACTACGTGAGAAAATATTTACTGTTAGCACTTTCGAAATTGCACTTTGCACTGTTGATGGTGAGCGCCATTTGTTTAGTTTTAAAATAATATTTAAATGCTGAAACGATAACACTGTATCTTTGACTCATAAGACACACATGCATATTTGCACAGGAAATGAAATGGCTTAATTTATTGTAGCTTGATATTTATATAATTTAATATATACAAATGTATTTAATGTGTGGATTGTTCACAAAATATTTTAGAAACTGTAAGGCAGAGAGATGTATCCTTAGATCGGAGTCTGTCTTCTTCAAAGATACCCCTACATAGTTGATGCTATTTGTCGAGTATTTCATTTATGTTTACTATATGGACGCGACCAATCACTGGGTTATATGTAATTTAAATATGAGGAGGGTGTTTGAACACAAACTGCCAGCGAACAAGGTGACTGGGATCGCCGAAACGCGTTTGGTTATGAACACAGCAATGCACAAAAAATAAATAAATAAATAAATTTACCAGCGGCTGCTGGCTGAAACAGAGTCCGTTTCTCTCATCTTTGCGAGCGCTGAAGAAATGTGGCGTGGAGAGTGGAATCCTGAGATATATATATATATATATATATCAGCTCCGAATTTCTAGTATTACCCAGCCGGGTTCAGGAAACAGCACTCACGAGCACAGTAGTGTGTTAGCAGGGGGGTTTATTCAGAATAGATGCGTTTCGGGAGAACACTCCCTTCCTCGGTATTCACATCAGAGAGGCAGTATGTAGCGCCATTATCTGTGTTTGTCAAAACTGTTAAAACAAACAAAGGACTATACCATAAGCGCGACATTAAGCGCCATCTTTGAATGTGCAACTTAGACATAAGCTGAATGGGATTGCTAGCAAATCAATTACACCCAATATAAAGCCGTATATCGGCACATTTGTTATCTTAGAAATAAACCACATATTATACATATTCGGAAACATATTATATCTGAGCCTTGTGGCTAAGACAACAGTTCGTTGTTAAACACAACGCAGACGCCCAGACTGAGTAATTTAGGTTCAAAAAAATATATATATCTATGGCCGCGCCCCGGTACGCGCACCGGGGAGCGCAGCGGGCGCGACACGCGAGGTGCGCACGGAAAGCTGATTGGCTCTCGGGTGTCTGTAAACATTCGAAACAGTCCGGACCGGCCGCCATCTTGTGTCTCGGTAGGATAGAGACACAAGAGGTGGGAAAAAAAGGGGGAAATGACCATAAGGGGGCAGGGTAGACCCCCCCTGACCCCCTAGGTTTGATGTGGGGGCTATAAAAGAGCCCCGCGGTGCAAAATATATATATCTATATTTTTTTTGATTTGCGCGGGGGAGCGCCCGGTACGCGCACCGGGGAGCGGCCCATGGGGAAAGAAGAATGACAGAGTTTTTAAAAAATGTAGCCTTTTTTTATAAATTGGAGGTAGTTCTAAAAAGAAATTTTTTTTTCTTCTTTTTGTTGTTTTATATTTTTTTTGTGTTTTTGGAACATTTTGTACTTTTTTTGGCTTTTATGAACTATTTTATATTTTTTTGTTATTTTTATGGGGAGAAACGAAAAAACTGGGAATTGAAAATGGCTCAACTGGAGCAAAAAAAAAAGAAAAAATTAGGGTTTTTGGGGCATTTGTGGTTGTCCCCAGCAAGGACGATGAGCTTTATGCTCAGTTCATCATAGGAGATGGTCTTACCACAATGAATACATGTTATTCGGAAATCCGCAAACCGTGGCTGAATGCAAGGGATCGTCTCCCTTGCCTCTGGTCCCGATGGAGTGGGTTGCTTTCTTTTGGAGGTGGTGCTTGAAGATTGAGGAGGGTTACTGGCCAGTTCCCTCATCTCTGCAGCAGAATAGTTGATCGGATGCCTGCGCTGCATGTGGCGAATCATAGTGTTGTTTCACAAAGAGTATTTTTTATTAGGGTTCCCCCTTGAAAGTTCCATGCCACAGATTAGGCAAGTCACCTTGGCCGCATTGACTTTTTTCTTGCCCTCTGGGATCGAAAAAAACTCCCATACAATGTGTGGTCTTGGCTGGTATGGGGTATTGTGTTCTTGCAGCCACCTTCTCCTCCCCTCCTCCTCCTCCTCTTCCTCCTCTTCCTCCTCTTCCTCCTCCTCTTGTTGACCACCAATGTAATCTTGTGGTGGTCCTCTTGGTGGTTGTGGTGGTGGTGGTGGTGGTGCAGATGCTCCAGCTGCTGCTGCTACTGAAGCCATTTCAAAGTACAAAATATACCTCAAAGATTGCAAAACAGGTCTTCCTAAGTCAAAGGACAAAGTCAGAATAAGGAAAAAAGGTGGGGTCTTTCATCATTTGGAAAAAAAAAAGGCCTGAACCAATGAGAAGTATTATTTTCAGGTCACAAGACCAGGGATTTCATCATTATGAAACCAAAACTGTTCTGCGCCAATAAAAAGTGTTATTTTCAGGTCACATGACCGACACGCTTACGTGGCGCGCCCCGTCGCGTAAGCGCGTCGAATGTTTACGTTGCGCGATCGTATTCGCTCGAGTGCTTCCGAGTGCGCTTACGCCGTGCGTATCACGTGGACGCAGCTACGCGATACGTTACGATGATATTTTCGTTCACGGCAATAGCGCTAACGGGACGCTCTCCGGGGCGCTTCAAAAGACTACGCTTTCCAGGGCGCGCCCCGGGAGCGCTACAGGGTAAAAATATATATATATATATATATACATTCAAAAATTGTTTTAAATAGAAATAAAATATAGGATTCATTAATTTTCAAAAATATTACATTTCATAGCTATAGACATTTGCTATTAACAAAATTTTGAAATTCAAAGAAAAAAACATAGGTTTGGGGCCTTATATATAGTTAGGAATTAGCATTTAAAAAACCTATGAAATTCACTGAAAAAACCATAGGTTTCACACCAGTTATAGTTAGGAATTAGCATTTAAAAAACCTATGAAATTCACTGAAAAACCCATATGTTTCACATCCGTTATAGTTAGGAATTAGCATTTAAAAAACCTATTAAATTCACTGAAAAAGCCATAGGTTTTACACCAGTTATAGTTAGCTGGAAATTTTACTGACATAAAACTATTGAAATTCCCACGTTATAGTTAGTTGGACTCACTATAACTTGCGCGCCTGCAATGCACTGCTGATGACGTCACATATTACATCACTCATGACATGGTCAGTGACATCACTCTTGACATCACTGATGACACCATCCTGTGAATGTGTGTCTTTCTGAAAAATAAATATGTTTTATATATGTATATGAAAAAGAACGATGGAAGAATAAATGTGTAAGTAAGTGTCTTAATGGATGTTTTAAAAAAAAAATTGATTGGTTAACTGGCTTATTGTTCGCGAGTATTGTTTAAATATTTAAATGTTTGTATCAGTGTTTCACTTTGTTATAGTTAGCAGGACATTTCACTCGTACAAAACCATTGAAATTCCTCCGTTATAGTTAGTTCTACTAACTATAACTCACGTGCCCGCAATCCACTGCTGATGATGTCACATATTACATCATTCATGACATGGTCAGTGACATCACTGATGACATCATCCAGTGAATGTGGTTTGATTCAATATTTGTTAATGTTAATCTTATATGAACTTGTAACGCGCACGGCTGCCCCAGCCAAGGGGCGTCCTGGCGCTAGCTGCATGAAGTTGCACAGGCAGGGGGTGTTGGTACTGTCATAGTAGGGATATTGCACACTAACAGAAGATGTGGGTCTTTATGGCTTTCCTGAAGGGTAGTAGATCCTCTATTCCTCGGATTTGAATAGGAAGTTAATTCCAGAGTTTAGCAGCGAGGTATCTGAATGACCGGCCGCCCATTCTTGCTAATTTGGAGCGGGGCACTACGGCCAAGTTCTGTCCCTCTGAACGCAGCGTGCGTCTGGGAACATAGGATGTAAGAAGTGGACATAGCATGGGGAGGGGCAGTTTTGAGGATTTTAAATGCAAGGCAAAGGATTTTACAGTGGATCCTTTTTTCCACGGGGAGCCAGTGGAGTTTCTTGAGGACAGTGGACACTGACTTATGACGCGGGAGACCGGTCAGCGCTCTGGCGGCGGCGTCTGGACCCGCTGGAGTCTAGATTTCTCTGCTACGTTTGCCCCTAGCAAGAGGGAGCTGGCGTAGTCCAGCCTTGATAGGATTGCTGACTGCACCACTAGTTGGCGGGTTTGGTGGTCGAAATTTTTTTACATCGGTCTAAGATTGCGTAAAATACCAAAACAGGTAGCCGCCACTTTTTTGGTATGTGAGTAAAGTTCAGGGCAGCGTCCACCCAGACTCCCAGGTTTCTTACATGGTCTTTGCACTCAGGTGGTTGGCCGAGAGTCTCTGGCCACCAGCTGTTCCCCCGGCAGTTGTTTCTTTACCCACTAGTAACACCTCCATTTGCCAGCGTTTAGTTGGAGATAGTTCGCCTTTATCCAGCTATTTAAATATATATTATATATATATATATATATATATAGCAATCTGTATGGAAAACTGACTGGATGTATAAGTGTCTGGATGGAGGATTTAGTAGCACTGTCATTGACTGTCTAAGTGACTAATTTAAAGTGTCTCACTAAATATATGGGATAGTGACTAAACTGTGTGAATATATGTTTCACTGTATCTCTAGTTGTGTAAACTACTACATAAGTTGGTTAGTAGCTATGTAAAGTCTATTTTAGTATTAATTAATTAAGTGAGTTTGTATAGGATATCGCATGTGTGTGTGGTTCGATGGGAGGTGTGTGACTGTCCAAAGATGTATAAATAGTTGATTTAGTAGGTATATGAGTTAAGACTGCACGTGGAAACACTTGTTTGGGTGAGTGAATCTCTTTATGGATGTGGTGATGAGTAAATATATTTCTCAATGATACATGTCTAACAAAGTAGAAATATAAAAGGCAGTGTATGTGACAGTTGTTGTTTATAAATAAGTTTACTTAACACTCAGTGGTTGTATGAATGACTGTATCGAAAACTGTATACTTCTAATCGTGATTTTATAACACACTAAGTATGAGTTACTATCTATATGAATAAATGAAGTGGTGTTTGTATAAGTGTGTACCTTGGTAACTGAAAGTATGATTAATTGTTTGCATAAGTGAGTAGGAGGACTGCCTAATTGAATAGAATGTGTGCTGGTGTGTAATGCCGATGTAGGTGTATAAGTATATTTAATAATGTTCTATTGATCTTTGTTAGCATGTATGAGTGAATCTTTAGGTAAGTGTTTAGATGTGTGTGTAGATGTAGGAATCACTGAGTGGGTTTTTAGAAACTTGTATTGGTGTCAATGGTTTCAAATATGGTACTCCATATTTTAGAATGAGTGTTGAAAGGTTATACTAGTGTAAGATGAGTTGTATCAGATTGTCTCGTGAATGATGTCATCAGTGATGTCACTGACCAAGTCATGAATGATGTAATATGTGACATCATCAGCAGTGGATTGCGGGTGCGCGAGAACTAACTATAATGGAGGAATTTCAATGGTTTTGTATGAGTGAAATGTCCTGCTAACTATACCACCCCTGAAACTTATTGTTTTTTCAGTGTTCAGTGAATTTCTAAGGTTTTTTAAATGGTAATTCCTAACTATAACTTGTCTGAAACCTATGATTTTTTCAGTGACTTTCAAAGGTTTTTTAAATGCTAATTCCTAACTATAACGTGTGAAACCTATGGTTTTTTTCAGTGAATTTCAAAGGTTTTGTAAATGACAATTTTTAAATGTATTAATAGCTATTTTTATTTTTTGATACTGATTTACTACATTTTTTTTAAACAATTTATTTTGAGATATTTCATGTTCTTAATTACATTATAATTACATTATACATTACATTACAAAATATACTTTCTCAGAATGAATTACTTTAGTTTAAATACTTTGCAAATAGGCCATAGACTTTTAAGTACAGTAGTCACAGTTGTTGAAATGCGCAACACAATTTCAGACACAATGCAGCATTGAGCTCAATGTAAAATTCTAGGTAAATGCAATTAGTTACTTTTTGGATTACTTTTCTAACCACAGGACTGGATCCTAGATTCAGTCCTGGGACATCTCCTGTAAACAGTTGAATAAAAGCGTTTTGGTTACAGTAGTGATTTCTAAGGAATATTATTCTATTTTAAAAGATGACACTTTGAAACTTTTTCACATAGAATCACCAATGTTATCCTATGGGAGGAAATTCACTTATCAGGTAAGTAGTGTTAACGTTACTTTTTCTTACTCAGTGGTGGATGCTGGATCCAGCACGGGTGCATCTCTTGTAAACAGTCGCAAGAATGCATTTAAGTCATACAGGCAATTTTTAAGGAGTATTTTTAGTTTGTGAAAATAGAGACTTAAAAACTTTTCTAGTGAAAACCACACTATGGATTCCTATGGAAGGAAATACAAGTTCCTGGTTAGTACGGTTAGAATTACTTTTCAGGATCAGTACTGGTCTCAAAGAAGTAGCACTGAGGTAACTCCTGATAACTGGCGAGTAAATCGGAATTCGTAGTTCTGCTGATTTTATAGGAATTTTTTAAAGTTCAAAAACTCCACACACAGAAGAATTTCCAAGTGAAACCAATCAATGTTAGCCTACGGAAAGAAATTCAAGTAACTGGTAAGTACGGTTAGAATTACTTACCACGATCAGTACTGGGCTCAAAGATGCAGCACTGGGTTCTCTCCTGCTAACAGGTGAGTAAATCGGAATTGTAGTTCGGCTGATTTTAGAGGAATATTTTTACGTTTCAAAAATCGACACTTAGAAACATTTCTGCTGAAAACCACACAATGAATTCCTATGGAAGAAAATACAAGTTACTGGTAAGTACGCTTAGAATTACTTTTCAGGGTCAGTGCTGGGCTAAAAGATGCAGCACTGGGTTCTCACCTGATAACAGGTGAGTAAATCGGAATTCATAGTTCGGCTGATTTTAGAAGAATATTTGTACTTTTCAAAAATCGACACTCAGAAACTTTTCTGCTGAAAACCGCACAGTGGATTCCTATGGAAGGAAATACAAGTTACTGGTAAGTACGCTTAGAATTACTTTTCAGGGTCAATGCTGGGCTGAAAGATGCCGCACTGGGTTCTGGGTCACGTGGGCCCCCCTCCCTAGGCCATTTTCGTCCCCGGGACCTCATCCCCCGGGGCATGGCCACTTTATTTTTAGCAAGGAGGGGGGCTTCATGGCCCCCCTCCTGAGGCTTCTTTTAGCCCCAGGGACCCCATCCCCCGGGGCTCTGCCTATTTATTTTTATTTTTTTTACTTTTTCTGGGGAGGGGGCCGCGTGGCTCCCCTCCCGGAGCCCCAATGCCCCCAATGGTCCCGCCGGCTCCCCGCGTCTTTCGAAAGCTGGCATTGCTTTTGCATATGGGGAGCAGCTAACATGCTGCTCCCCATATGGAAAAGCAATCTGCTTTCCTATTTGGAAGAGAGAGCAGGTTTCCTGCTCTCTCTTCCAAATAGGAAAGCAATTTGCAATGGCAGGGTGGGAGCCGCGAGGCTCCCGCCCTGCCATTGCAAACACCAGTGTCCCGGGGGGCGGGCACCTCGGGACACTGCAGGAGCCGGGGGGTGGCGGTCCCGGGGGCTGGGGGCGCCTGAGAACCTCCCCACCCATTTCAAAGAAGCCCTGGGGAGTGGCGGTCCCCGGGCTGGGGCGGCCTCAGAGCCCCCACCCATTTTGAACCAGCCCCGGGGGTGGCGGTCCCCGGGGCTGCGGGGGGCCTCGTGAGCTCCCGCATATAATAACTAAGAGCCCGGGGTGGCGGTCCCCGGGGCAGTGTAGCGGGGATTATGTTCCCCTCACACTTTTTTTTTAATAATACCCCCGGGATTTGGCCCACCGAGGGCAAATTACCATTACCAATTACTCAGTACTACTGAGGCACAAAATGGCTGCCAACACTTCCTGATTTTGAGTGTTGACAGCCAATTAAAATTCAGCTCGTGCATGGCAGGGTGCTTGTAGGCTTCGCGTAGGGTACGCGATAGATTCGCAGATCCACTGCGCCCATAGACATATATGTACTTTTAAATGTCATTTTCTCAGGAACTACAGAACGGATTTACACCACATAAGCAAAAGGCACGAGTCTGAACCATCGTGAAACTTTCAGGATAGGGCTGGACCAGAGCTGGCCAAAAGTCTGAACCAGGGATTACCTCTTTGCCAAATTTGGTGTAATTCCGTTCAGCAGTTCAGGTTGTAGCTGCGGCTAAAGGTCCTATGGGAAATTGCATGGAGAAAATGCGTTTTGGGACCCTCCTTTTTTCTCGGCCCACGCTTGATGAATCATCGTGAAACATTCAGGATAGGGGCGGACCGGAGCTGGCCAAAAGTTCGGAAACTTTCGCGCAGATTAGTCAACCGGCGGCAAAGTTATTCAAAATAGAATGTTGCGGATTTCCTATGGATAATAGGTCCTAACTATAACTACCTACTGGCGACCGCCAATAGGTAATGTATAAATATAAATATCTATCCCTAAACCCTACCCACTGTCAAAATACCCTTGCAACCTAAAACTCTTAACCACCACAAACCCTAAAAATGCCCTTGCCATCCAAATACATTTCCCCCTAAACCCTAAAAATACCTTTGCCACCCACACTTACCCCTAAACCCTAAAAATACCCTTGCCACCCAAATACACTTACCCTCCCTAAATATGACCTTGGCACCCAAATAATCCTACCCATATTAAACCCTAATAATACCCTTGCCACCCAAATAGTCTTACCCACCATAAAAGTATCCTTGTCACCCAAATACCCTTACCTAATGAGGGCAGCTGAGATCCTAGACCTTCAGCCACCCACTTTGGCTGTCAAGACAAATGTTTTGGCTGAGGTGCTTCAGCCAGGAGTCACCACATCTGAATAGCTGTTCCCTTTTAACGAAGCCCTCATGGACGTACTGCTCAGGGCCTGGTCCAAGCCCTACACTTGAGCTCCTGTGAGTAGGTTGGTTGCCCTCCGCCCTCGCTCCTCTACAGGGGACCCCACTTTCCTCTCAACACACGTACCCTGGAGAGCTTGGTGGTCCAAGCTTTCATTTCCAAATTAAATCCTGGTGCATTCCCTACCCCTCCCCCAGAAAGGGAGTTCAAGAGGCTGGATACCTTGGAGAACAAGATGTTCTCTTCTTCCAGCCAGGCACAGCGGTTGGTGAACACTGCATGCTTTTTGGGCTAATAATCTCACTCGCTCTATGACTCTGTTGCACAGGTGCTGCCTATGGTCCTGGAGGAAGCCAGAGCCATACTCTCTCAAGCTTTAGCTGATGGTAGGGATGCAGCTTTTTTCTCCGTATACTGTGGAGTGGATCCTACCGACTCGCTTGACTGAGCAGTTTCATCCTTCATTGGACTTACATCACTGCTCCTAGTTTGTCTGGGGAAGTCCAGGCTTTTCTCATGGACATGACCTTTTATGGTTCCTGTCTCTTTGGAGACCATGTGGGCTCTGCGCTGGAGCACTTCAAGGACAGCAGAGCTACAGCCAGATCCTTGGGCCTTTCCATCACCTCTTGCCAGCCACTGTCCGGCTTCCGTTCATTTTGTGGCCTTGACCGCACAAGAGTTCCTGGTGGACAACCAACTCTTTGTGGGATATGTCTGAGCGGAGAAGAGAAAGGCTGTGCAGATGCGGACCATCTCCTGATGAATAGTGCTCTGCATTAAGATGTGCTATGCATTCGCGAAGAGGCAATCCCCTGAGGTTCTGCATGCTCATTCCACCAGAGCTAAGGCTGCGATCACTGCATTAGCACTCGGCTGGGGGCTCTAAGCCTTTGATGCTGGTGGCTCCGGCCTCGTCGCCACAGGGTCCCTTAGGATCTAGGCCTGCATCCGGATTGGTGCAGGTCGACCTCACGGTACCTTCCCTGGCGTTGATTCCTCTGACGACACCTCCGACGCCGGTTGCAGCCCCGGCCAGCGTTGACCCCAGCCTCCTTCTCGACTTGGACACGGAGCCAGACCGGTGCCAGAGGGTACTTTTGTACCGCTGTTCTTTCCTGGCGTTCCCTATCGCCCTGAGTGGCAGCCAGAGGAGGGTGAGGATATCTGGGAGGGGTCTGTTGAACCTCTGGAAGACAAGATTGAGGGGCCGCACTGGAGAGAGTAGTTGGGTGATACCTCCCCAGATGTTGGTATGCTTTCTCCCCCTACAATGGCTACGGAGGAGGGGGCATCCTACGCCGTGGTGTTGCGTAGGACGCCTGAAGTCATGGGGTTTGAGCTTCCTACGGTAGCAGTCAGGACTCCCCTCCTGACTGGGGTGCTTCAGCCGGCAGTAGCCTCTTCGGAGCCCTTGCTGCCTTTCAATGAGGCCCTTACTGACGTCCTTCTGGGCTCCTGGTCCAAGCCCAGAACAGGGGCTCCTGTCGATAGGATAATTGCCCGACACCACCGCCTGTCCCCGGGTTGACCAACTTTTCCTCTCTCAATACCCCACCCCTGAGAGCGTGGTAGTCCAAGCTTTATCCTCGAAAGGAGGTACTCCCGCCCCCCCCCCCAGCTCCTCAAGACAGGGAATCCAAGAAGCTGGACCATCTTGGGAAGATGTTTTCTTCTGCCAGCTTAGGACTGCGGTCAGTGAACACTGCATGTCTCTTGGGCCGTTATACACATTCTGTGTGGGACACAGTTGCGCAAGTGCTGGCACAGTGCCAGGAGGAGGCCCGGGCCGTCCTTGCTCGCGCTGTTGCTGAAGGTCAAGAAGCAGCCAAGTTCACCATCCGATGTGGGCTGGATTCCGCCGACTCGCTGGGTAGGACGATTTCCACGTCTGTAGCCCTGAGGCTCTATGCCTGGCTGGGAACCTCTAGCTTCTCTCGGGATGTCCAATCTACCCTTTTGGACATTCCCTTTGATGGCCGTTGCCTGTTTGGTGACAAGGGGGACAACGCACACGAGCGCTTCAAGGACTGTAGGGCTACCTCTAGGTCCTTGGGCCTTGCAGCAGTTTCTCGCCCAATGCTGTCTGACTTTTGCCTCTTTCAGGGACACAGAAGGGGTGCCTTACCTTGTTCCACCCGGAATCACTGGGCCACACAATCCACCCAGTCTCTGCATGGCTAGGGACGTCGACCCGTTGTTGTGGGTCCGGGGCCAGAGGGTGGGTCAGTCCACCAAAGCCTTCCTAGTTCAACTTATCAGGGCCATCAGTTGCCAGTGGGCGGCAGGATCCACCATCACCTCCCCCACTGGCACAACATCAAGTCGGACAGGTGAATTTTGCAGATAGTCCGAAGGGGCTACTCCTTCCCCTTCGTGACTACCCCTCCCGCCATCCTAACAACATTCCATCGCATGTCAGAGGATCACTTGGCCCTTCTCCGTCAGGAAGTTAGGGCTCTCTTGGCCAAAGGAGCCATCAAGTGAGTCCTGGTGCCGTTGACGTCCCTGAGATCCATGATAGGAAGCAGGCCTTTGTCCTTCTTGGGTACCAGGATGTAACAGGAATAACAACCATCACTTACGGTTGTTTTTCCTGTTACATCCTGGTACCCAAGAAGGATAAAGGCCTGATTCCTATCATGGATCTCAGGGACGTCAACCGCTTCCTCCGGAAGCAGAAGTTCAAAATGTTGACATTGTCTCAAGTCTTGTCTGCCCTCGACCCTGGAGACTGGATGGTAGCATTGGACTTGAAGGACGCTTATTTTCACATGCCAGTATTGCCTACCCACCGGCACTACCTGCGGTACATGGTAGGTCACAAGCATTTTCAGTTTACCATGCTCTCCTTTGGCCTTACCAGTGCCCCTTGGGTGTTAACGAAAGTGATGGTGGTGGTCGCAGCTCCTCTGCGCAGATCAGAGGTTCCAGTCTTCCCCTATCTCGAAGACTGGCTGTTGAAGGCAGGCTCAACCCAAGCTGTCGTCTCCCACCTCCAGACTACTGCCGACCTCCTGCACTCGCTGGGGTTCACCTTCAACGTACCAAAGTCACACCTGATTCCCTCCCAGAAGCGCCTTTTCATCAGAGTGGTTCTGGACACAGCGCAGTTTCGGGCCTATCTTCCTGAGCAGCAAGTCTGGGATATTCAGTCTATGAGACTGATGTTTCAGCCTCTATCTCGGATTTCAGTGAGAATGACCCTGAGGTTGCTGGGCCTTATGGCCTCATGCATCCGGGTGGTGGATTATGCCAGGTGGCATATGCGGGCTCTGCTGTGGGACCTGAAGTTCCAGTGGACTCAGCATATAGGGAATCTTCGCAATGTCGTCCAGATCCCGGAGAGCACTGCACACCAATTGCAGTGGTGGCTAACAAACCAGGATTGGATAAACGTCAGATCCCTTTCCCTTCCCCAACCAGAGTTCACAGTGGTGACAGAGGCGTCACTCCTGGGATGGGGCGGCCACAATGGAAAGGCAGCAATCGGATGCCTATGGTCTCCGGCGAAGTCCGGGATCCACATCAACCTCTTGGAGCTCCCAGTGATTCGTCTTGCATTGAAAGCATACCTTCCTTCCTTCTGTCAACGGAAGAGTAGTGCAGGTGTTTACGGAAAATGCTGCCGCCTTGTGTTACTGCATCAAAGAGGGCGGGGTGGGGTCATGGACCCTATGTCAAGAGGCTCTTCATCTTTGGACGTGGCTCAATGTCGTCCAGATCCCTTAGGGCACTGCACACCAATTGCAGTGGTGGCTAACAAACCAGGATTGGGTCAACGGCAGATCCGTCTCCCTTCCCCAACCAGAGTTCAGAGTGGTGACAGAAGCGTCACTTCTGGGATGGGGCGGCCACATGGGAGAGGCAGCGATCGGATGCCTCTGGTCTCCGGCGAAGTACGGGCTCCACATCAACCTCCTGGAGCTCCGAGCGATTTGTCTTGCACTGAGTTCAGGTGTTCACGGACAACATCACCGCCGTGTGTTACTGCAACAAACAGGGCGGGTGGGGTCAGGGACCCTATGTCAAGAGGCTCTTCGTCTTTGGACGTGGCTGGCACATCAGGGCATATACCTGGTGGTTCAACACCAGGCAGGTTCCCTGAACGCCAGGGCCTATTAACTCAACCGCTACTGCATGATTGATCACAAATGGCGTCTTCACTCTCATGTGGTGCATGATCAGCAGTGGGGAGAGCCTTGGTTAGATCTGTTCGCCACCGAAGAGAACGCACAATGTCAGCAGTTCTGTGCGTTGGAATTTCCAAGGCGGCACTCTCTCTGAGACACTTCATCGCGAGTGGAATTGAAGTCGTCTATACACCTTTCTGCCTACACAACTTCTGCCCAGAGTGCTGAAGGATATCAAGTGAGACTGGGCCAAAGTCATTTTTGTGGTTCCGGACTGGGCGCGAAGATTATGGTATCCTGAGCTCTTGAACAAGGCCAAGGATCCTCTGATCAGACTACCTCTTCAGGAGAATCTTCTGTTGCAGAAGCAGGGAACGGTCCCCCACCCAAACCTGTCCAGTATCCACCTCCTTGTGTGGAGATTGAGCGGCAACAGTTGACCGCTTTCAACCTTCCTCCCGAAGTCTGTAATGTCATCTTGGCATCCAGGCGTCCCTCTACTAAAACCGTATACTGCCTGTAGATGGAACAAATTAATGGCATGGTGCAAAGCAAAGGCTGTGGACCCCCTTTCTGCCCCTCTTTCTGAGGTTCTCCTCTTCATACTTTTTTTGACCCAACAGGTCTCTGCTCTGGGCACCCTTAAAGGCTATCTTTCAGCCATTTCGGCCTTTCTTCGCCTTCCTGATCAGCCTTCTCTATTCAAGTCCCCAATTGTAAATAGGTTTCTTAAGGGCATTATGCACCTTTTTCCTCCTATTCCTTTCATAATGCCCCAGGGGGACTTTAATCTTGTCTTAACTTACCTTGTGTGTGCTCCTTCGAGCCACAACAAAATGGTCCTCTCAGACTCTTGACTTTAAAAATGTAAATGTAAATGTGTTGTATTTGTGTAGCGCGAACAGTAACCCGTAAGTATCCCGGCGCGTGTACTCCTACCACAAGGGAACCCCTCCTGGCTTTTCCTTGTGAGGTGTCCACTCCTGGGCATCCCATGGTGAAACCAGGCATCCCTTGTGTATCGGGGGCCGTTGTGGAGACTAAGCAAGCTATTGCCCAGAGTTGCAGCGTGGGGCCCATGCTTAGATTCAGCACTGAGGCGAGAATATCCGGTCAGAGGAATTTAAGCCCGATCCCGCCGAGGCTGGAATCGAACCCTGGTCCCTGGCCAGCGCTCTGCATCAAGGTCTGCCGCTCTAACCATTGAGCCACACTTCTCCACTGCTTTTCAGGTTGTCATCACCTCTGCTCGCATGGTGAGTGAGCTTCAGGCTCTGTCTTGTAAACCTCCTTTCCTTGCTGTCTATCTGGACACAGTTGTCCTTCGAACTAGAACTTTCCTACCCAAAGTAGTTACCTCTTTCCACACAAGACAGACCATCACTTTGCCCACCTTCTTCCCGCCCCTGTATCCTACCAAGGAGGAGGAAAGAATCCACTGGCTTCATCCAAAACGTGAGTTATAATGTTATCTGGATTGCCCAAAACAAATCCGGGTGGACGAACAACTCTTTGTTGGCAATGTGGGCCCCAAGAAAGGTCAGGCAGTGCAAAAAGTGGCCATCTCTTGATGGATCATCCTTTGCATTAAGATCTGCTATTCCTTGGTGAAAAAGGAGCCTCCAGTAGGACTGTGCGTTCATTCCACCTGGGCGACGGCAGCAAGACTGATTTGGGATATGGAATCCCCCTCAGTGACATCTGTAAGGCAGTCATGTGGGCATCACTGCAATCGTTTACAAAACATTATTGCCTGGATAGTCTCGTCCTGAGAGACAGCTACTTTGGCCATTCAGTTCTCCAAGACTTCCTGGTGTGAACTTAGTTTGCAGACCCACCTACAGGGTTGGTATTGCTGGGGTATCTATTCTAAGGTAAGTAATCTATAAGTAATATATCGGTAAGAGACATATATTAGTTCTAGGTACCTTACCGCCCCACCCATCCTCCCCGTTCTGCAAACTGACTTCTAAAGTAAGGGACTCCCTTTCAGGGCCCTAGTTTTGTGCACCAGTGGTCGGGGTTATGCATGGCTGTGCGCTTCTGGGGTGGAATGTTATGTAAAAGAACTAATGTCAGCGCGCAGGGGCGGCATCTAAGTAGGTACCGCAACGTCATCCCAGCGATCACAACGCCGAACGCGGAGTTGACCGGCGCCACCTATTAACGCGCAAGGGTACTGCTGAGAAAAAATTCTCTGGGTCCAGTCTGACACCCGGGGGTAATTTTAAGGTAAGGACTCTATAACTAATATATGTCTCTTACAGATATATTGTTACCGAAAGTAAGTAACATGTTCATCAGGTCCAATGGTATGGTCACTTTGGTTGATTAGTCCCGCTTCACTTTCTATTATGAAACAGTTTCAAAGACCCAGCTCCAGGGAGGTATTTCTTGGGTATCTATTCTGAGGTAAAGAATCTGCAGCTAGAAGTCTCTCTCAGATGAACAAGTTGCCTACCTTCGGTAACACCTTATCTGGTAGAGAGACTATCTGCCGCAGAGTCCTTACTGACCCACTCATTCTCCCTGCTCTGCAAACAGATTTCTAGGGACGGGGCTGTTCCCTTTTCAGGGCCCTAATTTTCCTCACCACTGGTCGGTGTTTTTTGTGGCTTTGTGCTCCTGGCATGGAAAGTCGCAAAAAGGAAACTGACATCAGCGCCCTGGGGGGACCCCAATATAGGCACCACACACGTCACTTCCAGCGCAGACAATGCCACGTGGTACCGAACGACACCACCTAACAGCGGGCAGGGTTACCGCCCGTTGGAATGAATTCTGCATCCAGTCGGATGCCTGAGGATAATTTTGTGGTAAGGAATCTGTGGCTATATAGAGTCTCTACCAGATAAAGCATTACCAAAGGTAGGTAACTTGTTTGTTCACGTCAGAAGTTACATAGTGGTGTCCATATATGCACCACAGCAGTTCCTTTCTTTCCCTGCCAGAAGTGCAGATCCGGAAAGCTACCTCTGTTACTTCTCAGCGACTTTTTTCAACTTTTTGCCAACCTTTTTCTCTGCAATTGCTCACAGTGTGCTCGGGATATGTCCTCTAATAAACCTACATGTTTTATATCTTCTAGGGAATGTCACAGACACATGTCTGTGTCTGATCCCCACTTGGTCTGTCTCTAGTGCCTGGGGCTGGCCCAACTGCGATCCCTGACCAACTGAAAGACTATACGATGCTTTGCATGCCATCTTAGAGCCACCAATTTCCTTTGGAGCCCCATGGAGCTAAGAGGTGCCGCTGCTAGGTTACTAGTGGCGGGTTCTCCCAAGATGACAACTTGGCCCCTTAGAGCACCATCCCAGAAGACACATCTTTTGCACCACGATGCGTAGGGCTGTGAAGGTCCTTGACTTAAAACTACCAGTGTCGAGGTCCGGACCAACATCTTGACGAAGGTGCTTTATCCAGCGTTGAGCTATGCCAAGCCATTACACCCCAAAATGCATCGAACACCAACCGTGGCATGGAAATCATGTCCGAAAAACAATTCAAAGCAAAGAAGAGATATAGCGTGAGGAATTGAAATTTGCTGAGAATTTATCAACAGTTGGTGCCCTAAAAAATAAACCCAGAGGAAAACGTAGAGAGGGAGAGTGGTGATGAGGCAGGAGTCTGAAATATATTATCCCAGTGCAGTGAAAACTATAGGCGCTCAAACACATTTTTCTGGAGGCCTGGGCTAAACCTTGCAGAGAGGCTCCTCTGCATCATATGATTTCCCAGAGCCCCACGATACCTAGCCTTCCACTCCAAGCATCCTACCCCTGACAGCCTGGTGGTGCAGGCCTCAGCAGCTAAGGTCAACCCAAGCACATACCTTTCACCTCACCAGTTAGACTATCCAAGAAGCTCGATACTTTTGGGAAGCGAATCTTCTCTTCCACCATTGGTTGGTGAACATCACATCTCTTGGGCTGATATTCCCATGCTATGTGGGACTTGGTTGCACAGCTGTCCCCCATGCTCCTTGAAAATGGCTAAGCCATCCTGCACCTAGCATTGATGGAGGATTGGACGCAGGTAAAGTCCCCATCAGTAGTGGACTGGACACCACAAACTACCTACACCGGCCCATGGCCTTTACGGCACTTCACCCCATACCTTGTTGTGGTCCACTAGGTTTTAGGGGTTTGTCCAGTCATCCTTGATTAACATTCCTTTCGATGCCTTCTGCCTGTTTTGGCAACAAAGCTGACACAGAACGAGTATTTTCATGAAATCCAGTTCAACCCCTATGTCCCTGGGCCTATCTCTTGTTTCCTGACCACAGGAGCGGTCCTTTAGTCTCATCCGTGGTCATAGCCACGATTTCTACTAGCCTTGTTCCATCTAATCTTAGATTTGCGCCCGCTGAAGTTGCTGATACTTGCCCAGTTCCTGTCTGCATCAGACCCTGGAGAAGAGAGTTGTAATTAAGGGTGTTCGAATACACCAACCAAGGGGGAAAAAAACTCAATCCATCTAAGGGTATAGTATTACTAAGTGGCCAGAAATGCCACCATAATACGCGCCGCGGTCCAGCCCACCCCTTCTTCTGTAACTTCATAAGACAGTGAGTGAGGCCGAACCGGAGGGAACAGAAGTATTGGGTTTTAAAGACCCCACCTTAATTCATTATACAGGGCACCTGTGTTGGGGCTTGCCAGAGAGCCGAAGGTAGATGCGTTGTATTCAACACATCTACCTTGATGTTGAATACAACGCTAATGAAAAAAGATTGGCCGTATTGTAGGTGCAACAAATCACAGCCACGAGTATAAAAAGCAACCAGTCCAAATGGTCTCACAGAAAGAATAAAAGTATGACCAGAAGAAAATTATTTGTAAATGGTCCCATTTGAGTACCGAAAGTATGTGTACAAGTTTATTATTAGAATAAAGATCCAATGAAAAGAGCCCCTGACGTGAGCCTACGTAAAGCTTAGAACAGTGACCATATTAGACTGGTCTAAAGGGCTATGTCTACGGGGTAGCAAATAAATAATAATCAAGTCCAACTGTAGCAGAATATCATATCACAGGGGTAGCCGGTCGGCAATAGTCATGTCCAACTATAACAAAGTGCCACCAAATGGGATAGAGATAAATATCCATGGGGTAAAAAGCCTGTTGAACTAGTCCCTGTCCTAAGTCTATGTACAAGTTGAGAAGTGGCCATATTTAAGTGGTTTTTAGAACATACCACCAAACAAAGTTGAGCTACAGCAAAGTCCTTAGGCTTAAAACTACGCAAAGCAGGGAATAGAGGCCATATTGGAATGGTCTATGAAACTATGGAGATCATGCTATTAGAGCACTGTAAAACGTATTCTAGTTAGGTGGGAAGGCAAGCTCCTAATAAAATACCACACTAATATGTGCTACTAATAATTTGATGAATAAACTCACATAGATAGATTACTAAACCACAAATGAGTGGTACACCCAGAAACCAAAAAATTCCAACTTGTTTGAATATAAATGCAGTAAGGAAGTTGAACTGATAAAGTGGATCAAAAGTGATTTAACAGTTAACATAGGAGTTTCTGATTCATAATCATCCTCCTATAATCAGTTTAAAGAACCAAGTAATGAGCATGGGTTGATATTATCCCATACCTAGAGTGTAAGTCAGAGCAATCCTAAAGTATGAAAAGGTGTAAAGAAAGTGTAAATATTGACTTGGGAGTATCTAATCCATAACCATACCCCCTACGGGAAGTCCATGAGAATCACTTTGTGGGCACAGGAAATTGGTCCCATACCCAAAGTACAAGTCAGAAGAGTCGAATAGTAAACCACCAGCCCAAGGTGGATAGGAATAAAAATGGCCTGTAAGGCACAGCATCCCCATGGAGTTTAATGGGGGTGACAGAGAGTAATGACCCTAGACAGGGAGCAATCTTTGGGAGCATACATCATATGCATACATACACCAATTAAGATCAGCAAAGAGTAGCATGTATTTAGACAGGAACAGAGCAACATATGATCAAGTTCTATACAAAAAAAAATGAAGTTCTTCATCAAAGTTGTGACCATGTTCTACACTAGGTAGTTTACAGATCCAACCTGTCTTTGGGAAAGTTACCTATCTCTCTCTCTTTGTTTAGGAGTTACATGATCAACTCCCATGAACCATATATCATTGCAGTTGGCATGATTTTCCTGCATTGAAAGGTCAGGGGTACTTTAAATCCCCATTTTTTAATGCGCGGGTATGTTCCTGGATCTAATGGCGCTGCTCACATAGATCTTATCACAGGGACATCCCAAGATGTAGGTGACGAACATAGTCTTACAGTTTGTGATGTTTGATGTTATGTACTCTTGTGTTAAAACTGAATGACTTGGTCTTGTCTTTTCCCAACCTACATACATTATTATTATTATTATTATTATTAAAACTTTTATAGCGCGCTCTATTACCACGGGGTATCCTGGCGCGGTGAGTGATTTAACAGCAAGAGTGATAGATCAAGAACAGATCTGTTAGAATGGAGCATTAAACAGATAAGTCTTAAGTTCTTTCTTAAAAACAGTAATGGTTGGAGAGGCTCTAAGGAACAGGGGGAGGGCATTCCAAGCAGAAGCTGCCTTAAATGAAATAGATTGGCCACCCAATCGGGTGTATTTGTATTTGGGAATGGCCAATTGGCATTGGTTGGCCGATCGTAGGGCACGGTTGGGAGTATAAAATGAGAACCGTTTCTGCAAATACGTCGGTCCCTGGCCATGAGCGGCTCTGAATGCCAACACAAGAATTTTAAACAAGATTCGGTGTGGCACTGGGAGCCAATGCAGACTTCGTAAGTGGCTCCGCACGCTCGACCTCCTGGGAAGAGAGAAAAACAGACGTACTGCAGCGTTTTGTATCACCTGAAGGCGATGAACCATGTACGCAGGCAAGCCACTAAATAAGGCATTAGCGTAATCGAGCCGAGACAAAATCAGGGCTCGAAGAACAGTCTCCTTGGCTGCCCTGGGAAGAAGAGGGAAAAATCTTCTCAAGGCTCGCAAGGTACCAAAGCAGATGCCGGTCAATTTTTTAATATGGTCCGAGAACTTCAGGTCCTGACCGA
Source organism: Lissotriton vulgaris (assembly GCF_964263255.1). Lineage (NCBI taxonomy): Eukaryota > Metazoa > Chordata > Amphibia > Caudata > Salamandridae > Lissotriton > Lissotriton vulgaris. The sequence goes on along the minus strand of NC_141687.1, from coordinate 696,868,772 downwards.
ACCAGACCCCCAAGTTCTTAGCTGGGCCTCCCATCGCGCTAGGGCAGGGCAGGTCCGGGGGCCAAATCTGGTCCTTGACGTTGTCAGGGAAAGAGCCAAAGAACAGGACCTCGGACTTGTCTTCGTTGCACTTAAGTTGGACTTGTGCAAGCCACCGAAATACTTCCGACAAACAATGCTGGACTGCTGATGGATCGGACACACCCTTAGGCCAGGTGAATAGCAGCTGTGTGTCGTCTGCGTAGGCTATTATCTTGGCTCCCAGCTGTTCCGCCAGATAAAGTAAGGGGGTCATATAGACGTTAAACAATAAAGGGCTTAACGTAGAACCCTGCGGAACTCCAGTTGTCAGTCTCTTCGGGGCCGAAGAGTAGGGGGGCATCCAGACCTGTTGAGTTTTGTCGCTCAAAAACTATGACAACCAATCAAGGGCCAACCCTGAAATGCCGACGGCTCGCAGTCTTGCAATAAGCAAGGCATGGGGCACCGTATCGAAGGCGGCAGAGAGGTCCAGTAGAATCACAACATTGTAATCTCTGTAGGTGTAAAACCCCTTTATCGTGTTGGACAGTCATGTATCTGCTTTTTGTGTCACAATATAGCTGGAACAGAGCATGTTTCTATGTGTCTTGCCCCTTCTATATGTCACCTTTGGTGTTTTGGAGATAGTGTCCTTCAGTCCTTATATGTACATGAGTAGGTGCCAATGTCGTCTTAGGACACCATAAACCATACTGCTGTGTTATATTGTGTGTTAAATGACAAAAGACAAGATCTAGCTATTTTTTTCACCAGTCTCTTTGTGTGTCACCTCTAGATATTTTGGCAATTCTTTTCTCAGCCTTGTCCAGTAGTTTTTTGGGGACATAGCCCCTCTTCAAAAAGCGATTCTGACATTTTTAATGTTAGCAGCAAACTTTTTTTCTGAAATAAACATTTAGTTATAGATTCCTTACCTTGGAAATACCCCCAGGCGTCAGACTGGATCTGTAGAATGTTTCGCCAGCAGGGGGGACGCTAGGTGGCACACGTGCGGAATGGCCGCCACTAAGTGAGGCTCCCGCAGGCTGGCACCATTATCCGGTATTTATCCTGCTTTACCTGTGGCAACATGCCCGTAAAACTAGGATAAATGGTCCTCATATGAGTGACCTCTTCGCACCAGTGACAGAGGTGGGCAGTAAGCGCTTCAGGAGCGGTGCGGCGGAGGAGGAAACTGCGGCGGCCGGAGATGGAGAACATCGTGGGGGCAACACCCGGGAGTAGCAGACCCACGCGACAAAATTCGCCGGGGGGGGGGGGGCCTCTGTGATAACACCAAACTGCAGCGCACACAGCGGGAGAAGCCTCAGGAGCATGTATACGAGTGTTTTAACCATGCACTGTGAGATTGACAAAACGACCTACATCCCCATTAAAGATTAGAAGAAGGACATACTGGGCTCAGTGCATGCAGGAAAAGGCTGGCACTATAGAAAGTATATGTAGCTGTCCCAAAATCAGCAGAAAGGTGTAATTGACCTCCCAGAACCGAGGTGGGGGTGCAAAGGAGGTCCTATTAAACAACAGAGTGGCGGTACTGGACAAAAGACACCTAAGAACAGGGCCACAAAGCTATACCGCCATACTGGGCACAATACGCAGCAAACCTCTGCCCTTGCTAGTGAATTTCAGTTAACGGAGGGTTGCAGGAGGACACACTTGGGGATCGGAGTGCCAAGTGGTCTGTGATGTGGGCACCAAGACTTTTTCCAAGGGACGCAAGACAATAGACAACGCGGGGCGAATAAAAAGCTGTGAAGAGTCGGGCATTGAGGGAGACCACACTGAGGGCTGCACGTGGGCTGCGCAAACGCCTTTCCCTTTGGCAGGCCTTGTGAATAGTGCATTCAGAACCATAAGCGCAGGCACGGGAGGAAAGAAAAGAGCATTATAGAATTAGAAACAGGCAGTCGTGAATATTCGAGATTGGTATCGGGAGTTAGAGTTAAGCCTCTTGAAATTCCTGCACGGCGCTGGCGTTGAGCCCAGATTCAGCATAACACCGCAACTCGTTGGCAAAGAGGGAGCCAGGATGGGGAAGCCAGACACCCGTCAACTGAAGTTGACATTTGACGCCAAAAAATCCGCAAGGCAACAACAAATGGAGGAATCACCCCAACTGGAGCAACAGCCGACGTCAGGAGGCGACTTGAAATCAATCCTATTGGAGGTGTGGCAAGGTTTTGCGGTTATCGCAGATAAAATGGACACAATGTCAACACTGATGGATGCGATAGCCCGGAAAATTGAAGGACACGAAACACGCTTGAAAGAAGCAGAACGCCGCATCTCTACAGTCGAAGACACCACCAACCATGTGCAAAAAGCGACGGCACAGATTTACAAGTTGCTTAAAGTCATAGCAGCTAAAAAAGAGGACATAGAAGCGCGTGGCCGGAGAACCACGTACGCGTTTTGGGAATACCAGAGAGTACAAACACGGGCAAGATGGAAGAACATGTAGAGAAATTATTGGTTGCTGTGGTGGGCAAGGACCTGCTCTCCCCCCATCTTGTAGTAGAAAGAGCCCACAGATCCCTTGGGCCGAGACCACCTCCTGGAAGCACTCCCAGACCTATAATCGCCCACCTGTTTTAATGGGATAGAGATGTTGCTTTACGTGTGGCCAGGGAGAAAAAGCAACTGAGTTACGAGGGAGTAAATTTCACCATGTTCCCCGACTTCATGTTACATGTACAGGAGGAACGGCGCAAATTCTTGACAGTGAAACAAAAGCTGCGACAAGCCCAGATCGACTACGCCCTCCTATACCCAGCTCGTCTCCGTATCACTTACCTAGGAACCCAAACGTTCTTCACCAGACCCAACAAGTGGAGGAATTTCTGAAGGAACTATACACACAGAAAAGATTGGCGTCAGCACCGGACCACTCACCACGATCTCATTCACCAGGATTGGAATGAACACTGCTGCCAACTGGGATTGTAATTGTTGTGAATAGTTTTGTGCCACATGGACATAGTATTAGGAGATCTGGGTAACCCAATAGACCCTTGTAGGCTTGGGCAGTGAAGAATATAAAGTGAAAGTTGTCTACAAGGGATTTTATTTATAATCAAATTTTAAAGTTGTTTCCTAATATAAATCACTATGTTTGTCATATGATCAAACAAAAAAGTGTCCGTGGGACAACAGCAGTAAATGTGAATTTTGAGTCAGAAGATAAGAGGAAGAAGCACACGGAAAATCCTATTTATATGAAAATATATCCTGTATTTTGTCTGTCAGAAATTGATTCAAGGGAATACAACAAGTAATAATAACATAAGCAAAACAATGTCATGAAGAGATGTATAAATGAATTAAACAAATCAAATCACAACAGACATCAACTCCAAAATTTGAAAACAGAGCAACTCCGAACAGGAATTGACAAATGTCACTCTTAAGAACATAAATTCCTTGGGAGATGATGTTGAAGTCGACGTTTCGGTCTTTGAAGCAGTAGCCTATACGACCATCTACAGGGCAAGTGGATATTGCAGAGAAAGCCCCCTGTGTAGATACAATATAAATAAATTATCAATTTATTAAATAAAGAGTAAAAGAACTACATGTGATGACATCTCAAACATCATGAATAATGTTATAAAGAGGAGAACCGTGTGCGAAACACTCAATCCGTGTTTCTTGACATTCTTAGAAATCGTGACAAAGAAATAGTTCCATTCAAAACCTAATTGTGCATCTAAAAAGTGAGTGTATCACCACCATCGCCCATTAAACCATTTGAGTAGACTAGAGCTTACTTAGGTATCAAGATAGAAGCAGTGTTGCTATGTCGCAATAAGTTAAAATCAAATCACGTGACCGCAGCGCCTGTCAAAGGAAAATTGGATAGGGGGTCATTATGGATCTTAATTTTATGATTGCAACCTAAATAGTCATAACATCGACAGAGAGCATACCGGTCGGTTTCCCCGAGATACTTTGTATTAATTGAAAACAGCAACTCCAACATCAATGGAGAGAAGCTTGTGTGGCAGGGAGCTGTCCGTATTGCTAAAAGCAAAACGTGAAACAACTAAGGTTTCATCATGTAATTAATATATTAAAGTCAAATCATGCATGTAGATTAACTCGTTTCTAACGTACTGTCTCACATTTGAGTTGCTTACACTGCACAACTACTGGTGGCGATTCAGGGGTAGCTCTATCTATGAACGGTATTCGGTAAATACGGCAACACCGTTTAAAGTTAGAGAAAATGTATAGATTGTCATTACTTGCCGTATATACCTAATTGTGAGACTCGCTCGTCCAATTAAGTACATATTAAATCGCTCATGGTAACTGGTACTCCATTGCACCTGTGGTGCTAGACGATGGCGCTTGCTACTGCGCTAGCTACTACTGACTTATTGAGAGGAGAGAGTGGCGTAGGACATGCAACGCTACTCTGAGGCTGGTCAAAAGGCTCCAGCCCTGGTCCCATATTTACCGCTACTATTACCGATGTAATGTCGAGCGAGAAAAAAGAGGGCACTATGAGCCCATTCAGGTACTGATAAAAGATCTGTCTAGCAGAGCTTAATCGTAACAAGCTGGCGGAGGGCTAGAATGACGGAGACACAGAGGTGCATTAACTGGCCTCATGAGAAAATTACCCATACATACGCACAGCAGGAACAAGGCGCGGAAATTATGGGGGTCACTTACATTGACGGCTGAGTCTCTCATGTACCACGATCAAGCAAACAGCACAATTTTGGGGATAGGGAGGGCGTAGACGCCGTCTCGTATTTAAATACAGTGCCCTGGAAGTGAAACCAATGTATCAACACTGAGAATGGACTGAATCAACATCCGCATAGAAACCAACAAGAGGTAAATGTGCCGGCTAGCTTCCTATGGAACGTGTCAGCCATCTTGGAAGGTCTAATGCTCGAATTGGCTATAATAACCGGTACATATGCTTACATTGTGTTGCATGATGGTAATGGCAACAAATGGCAAGGTGTAATGTACGATGGTGGTGTCTACAAAGATGCATGTACATCACAAATCATGGTTAATACAGTTCGTTTTTTTTTATTGACAATTAGGCATAAAGGTGCATCACACAAGTTTTTCAAATCATTTAAAACATATAGACATTTATACTGGGACACATTATGTCACGCAAATAGATGTAGAATATTCGCAAAAGTCGTGACAGATGTACTTTTCCAGTTGGCATAACGCAAAAAATTATAAACAATGAGCACTCTTTTAGGCTGTATATTCTATGATAGGTCTAACACATTGATAAATATCCTAGGGGTATTGCTTCATCAATATAGCACATCAATAAATGTCCTAAGGGTATAGCACACAACAGTCTATTCCTATTACAGAGGATAGTGTGCAGATCAGATGCTCAAATCCCAGAAAACATATATGTAAACTGTATGTGGAAAATGCAGGTCAGTATAAAGCAAGGGGACATTTGATATCTCTAAACAGAGAATATAGTTCATGTCAAACAGGCTAGAGTATGCCACTCTGTTGATGAGTTAGGCCCATTTTTAACTGAGTCGTCATAACAGATCCAATGTTGTTCCCTAAGTGTTAGTATGTGGTTCACATTGGGCTGTCTGATGGTAGGTTTCACAGTCTCAACCACCCACCACAGCATTTCCTTTTCAGTATGTTTCTTCAGGGCAAAATGCTCCACAAAGGGGGCATTCTCAGTGTGGCAACGTATCCTAGATTGATGTTGCAGTATACGTTTCTTCACAATCTGAGTGGTTTTACCGAAGTATTTCAGTACACAAGGGCACTGGATGCAGTAAACTACATTAGAAGTGTTGCAGTTGGAAAAACACTTCAACGTAACATTCTTACCATTCCACTGGAAGCTTTTAAAATTTGTTGTGGTTTGACAGGCTATAGAATGGTTACATTTAAAATGTCCAATTACTGGACTAAGCTGTCGCATATTGTCTATCAAGTTGGACTCTTTGCTTTTGTATGCATGAACCAGACGGTCTCTCAAGTTGGGACCTCTTTTGAAAGAGAACATAGGTTTCTCCGCCAATTCAGGTATATTGGAGAGTATAGACCAATGTTTCTTCACCAACTTCTTAATTGTATTGGTAGCAGTGCCAAAAGTTGTGACACATACTAATTGTGATGATGATGTTTTTGGTTTAATTTGGAGTAACGCTTCACAATCGTTATACCAAGCACGTTTTAGGGAGCGCTTAAGAAGTTTGTTAGGATAGCCGCAAGCATGTAATTTGTCCTTAAGTTTTTTGGCCTCGAAGAAGTAGTCAGCCCACCTTGAACAATTCCTCTGGAGTCGAAGGAACTGGCCAAAGGGGAGGCCATCCCTCAAGGCTTAAGGATGGTGGCTGTTGTACTTAAGGAGCGTGTTTCTGGCTGTAGGCTTAGTAAACAGCGTGGTATAGAGAGTGTTTTCATCTCCGGCCTTGATGGAAATTCCAAGAAATCCATACTTTCTCTATCATGGACTATAGTGAAATGCAGGTTTGGATTTCTTGAGTCAATCCATTGATGGAATTCTAAGAGTAGCTCTAGGGTCCCCCTCCAGATGAAGAAAATGTCATCTATATATCACAGCCAACATTTCAAGTTCGCTGCAAATGGATTGACACTGTTGTGGACGAATTCACCTTCAAAATTGGACACGTAAATGTTTGCTATATCCGGGCCTAGACTGCACCCATTGCCACTCCTTTTCAGCTGCTGAAAAAACGTTTTCTCGCAGAGGAAGAAGTTCTCACATAGTGAGATCCGGGTGCATTCAAGTATGAAATATTTTGGAACTGTGTGTGGTCTCTGTCTACTTTCAAGTAAGTTCTCTAAGATCAGGAGGACATCAGTTTGGGGAATGTTAGTGTATAAACTCTCGATGTCCATTGACACCAAGAGTTCAGATGTTCCATCGAAAAGAAGGTTTTCCACTATGTTAATCACAGCTGTGGTGTCCCTGATGTAATTCTCTGCCTCAGTAGCAAAAGTTTGTATGAAAAAGTCTGCATACTGGGCTAGAGGTTTAAGGATAGAATTAGAAACTATCGGTCTGCCGGGTGGTGATGTTGACAGTCCAAGGCCGGGTTGGAGACTGCAACCCACAGCTTTGTTGGATGTAGCTTTCCAAGCGGAAATGGGTGAAGAAATCCAGGACTTTTTTGCCAGGAATAAGGGATCGGTCGTTAGTGTGTAATTATTATGGGAGGCTTTTAAAGTTACAAGAAGGGGATTCTGCATCTCAAAGAGTTGTGGGGTATTAATGGACATTCGACGCACATTACAAACCCTAGAACGAGACCTACGGGGTAGAGACAAATGAGCAGCGGAGGGGAGGGACAGGTTCACAGCGACTTCTGACAGAAATTATCTGAATATGAAGAAGCAGCACAGAGAGAGTCGAAATTTAGGGGATGCTACTGGGTAGCTCACAAATATGGGGAGGGGTAGAGCCGGGCAAGGTACTAGCAGAAATGACAAGACGCCCACGCTTCCATACTAATATATTAGAGATACAGGGACCCGGGGAAATACTACAACGAGACTAGTTAGGCATATTGAATACATTTGTCGGGCACTACGGCAAACTATACACTTCCCAGAGGCATGACTCACTTGACTTGGACAAATTCATGGGGGAGATAGTGCTCGGATGGCTCAGTGATACGCAATGACAATTCCTTTGTCTCCCGTTTGAGTTAGATGAAATAAGGGAAGCAATAATGCAGCTGAAGAATGGAAAGGCGCCTGGGTCAGATGGCCTACCGGACGAATTCTATAAAAGCTACATTAATATTATGGCACCAGTATTAAAAGAGGTGTATGAAGAATCCTTAGAGGTGGGTATACTTCCTCCCTCGATGAGAGAGGCCACAGTGACATTCCTACTGAAGCCTGGTAAATCCCCTGACTCTTGTGACTCATATCGGCCACTGTCACTAATGAATTGTGACACAAAGATCTTAGCAAAAGTATTGGCTAACCGACTGTCCCTACTAATGGACAAACTCATACTACCAGATTAATCAGGATTTGTTCTGGGTAGGGCCACGTCGCATAACCTAAGAACCTTGTTCTCCCTGATCCAGACAGTAGCGCCTGAATTCCCACTTGCTGCGGTGTTCCTAGATGCCACAAAGGCGTTTGACTCAGTGGAATGGGATTATCTATTTGGGGTCTTACAGAGGATGGGGTTCCCGCTTCTATAGATATCATGGCTCAAATTACTGTACCATCGGCCCATGGCTAGGATGTTGATTAATGGTCATTTGTCCCAGCAGCTTACAATATCCAGGGGCACCCGTCAGGGGTGTCCACTTTCCCCACTCCTATTCGCTATAGCTGCCGAGCCATTGGCCCCCAGACTACGTCAAGTGCATCAGGACAAAGCCTTCCGTTGTAGTTTACGTCAAATATTAATATCACTCTATGCAGATGACATAACACTTTATGTCAGAGATCCTCATACCAACATAAATCCCCTGTTGAGAGAGTTTATAAGATTTGATAGACTATCTGGAGTTAACATCATCTGGGGGAAATCCCAACTTTTTCCTCTCATGCCAGCAGTATCTCCTTTTCCACTAGACTTTCCGCTGGAGTGGTGTCAAACAGACTTGCGGTATGTCGGGGTACAGATTACCAGAGATAGGGAAGAGACCATTAGAGCGAATTACGGAACAGACATCACACGATTAGCTACCAATGTCACACGATGGATATCGCTACCCCTCTCGTTGGCGGGACGGGCATCTCGCATAAAAATGGTAATACTACCGCAATTCCTTTACCTATTTCTTAATGTTCCCTATCATCCTGGACGACATTTCTTCAACATGTTACGTTCCGAACTCATTAGATTACTCTGGGGAGGGAAACAACCGAGAATTAAATGGTCAACTCTGACTAGGCCATGTGCACAGGGGGGCTTTGATGTTCTTGATTTTGAGGATACTTTCTGTGTGCACAGGCACATTATGCTTACTACTGGATACACCCCCCTCGCTATATGCCGCAAGTGGCGGTGGACAACTGGCTTGCGGACCCGGTACCGCTGAATGGACTGATATATGGCCCTGCACGCACACGTGCAACACCACCCACTACCGTCACCGGTACAGTGGATGCATGGAACCGGATAACCTCACTTCTAGACTTGCCCCTTTTGTACTCCCCCCCCCCCCCCCATGCCCCCCCCCAGGTTGCCACTGACTCACCATCCTAGTCTATCCCTATTGCAGGAAAAGGGATTCCTGGACCTATGTCAGCGTGCTCATATCAATACATGGGGTGACCTTTTTCATGAAGGGACATTTCGTACATTAGAGCACTTTATGCAGGGAGTGCGATACACACCCTTAGATGTATTCCTGTATGTGCGCCTAAGGCAAGGAATGCGCTCGAGTCTACCTGAATTCCCTCATGAGCCGGAATGCCTGATGCCATTCCACCTACTGTTAGGTCCTACGGATGGAAAGCACCTAGTGTCCGGATTATATAGTACTATACGCACGCACAGAGCAGGAATTACCAGCCCAGCTAGACTACATTGGGGGGAGGATCTGGGTCGAGACATCAATGATGACCAGTGGCAATATTGCTGTATGCAGACAGCACAAATCTAGGCTAGTTGCAGGTTGGGAGTGATGCACTATAAGTATTTACATTGCCTATATTATACCCCGGTAAAGAAACTTAGATTCAGATTGACTGACAATGACAGATGTGAGCGATGTAAACAGCCAGGGGCGGGGTTCTTGCACCTGGCCTGGGAGTGTAGGAGAATACAAGAATATTGGGAACAGGTGTTTGTGGTGCTGGAGAAAATGGTTGATAATGAACTGGAGAGAGATCCACTTATTGCGCTTCTTGGATACACAGCACAGATACCAAAAGTGTACAGGAAGTTCATAGCTATATCACTGTTATTGGCAAAAAGGATAGTGGCCTGCAGGTGGGGGAGGGGCCGAGCCCTGAAATTCAAGGACTGGGTAGCAGACCTAATATATTGCAGAATACCACATATGTTGAACTATTACCACATGCCTCAAAACCTAAAGATATATGGGGACCGCTGCAAGGATACCTCCTCTCACAGGGCTCCGATAACACACCTATCATACCATCCCCGTCATGGGAGTAGAAGGAGGCATATCAGTGAGACTGAACAGCTTTCCTTGTTATGCTGCAGGCTCAAACTATTTGCTGGAACTATTGGATGGGAAGGAATCTAGTGTCAAATAAAAGGGAAAAAAGGTATCATAATGATTGTGCATAAACTATGTCTGTGTGGTAATCCAAGCATGTTGCTAAATCCATGCCTCTGGCCACTCTGGGTCGTCACTGTGTACCAAATTGTCTTACAATATGTAGGATATAGACGATGAAATATGCATAGAAAGAGAATATTGCTGTCCATTGCTGTTTCATTGTGCTTAAGTTGACAAGGTATCACTGTGTAATGACTTAAAATGAAAATAAGGTAATTTTTTTTTTTAAATCGACAGCAGTACCACAGCGCGTCGAAAAGTGGCGTCGGTCGGCTCCGCGTTCATCGTTGGCGTCGTGGTTGCCGGGATGACGTTGTGGTAGCTACTTAGTCGCCACCCTCACGCGCTTACCTGCATTCTTTCTTTTTCCGTGTCATGTATCATCATCATGTTCAGAGTGGAATAGATCTGTCACTATATTTAACAATGGTTGTAGTCTAATTGTGGATATATGTGTCATGATGATATATGACGGTATGCTATGTTTGTAGTCATGTTTTTTTATATAAGATTTATATTCATGTATGTGTATATATGCTACTTTACAGCCCTGAAGAAGTTCAATATATTGGACGAAACACGTTGGCTGTTCTTCCCTTTACTTGCTTTTCACATCTGAATCTATTTTGAATAAAAACGTAGATCTGAAAATGCATCTTTGAAATTGAATCTGTAGTTTTTGCTCATCTTCAATGTAAAGGTACTACTTGGTGCACCGGTTGACCTTTGTGCAGAATTGTAAGTACCCCCAATGTTATCTCAGTTTAGTTTTGACCCATACCTCTTGTGATTTCCCTTTGATCCCTTGCACAGTTGCCATCTGAGGCTGTTGTCAATTAAGACAGTTTTCCCAGTGGCCATTAAGTCGTCCAGGAGGCTCAGCGAATTTAAAGCTCTCTCGTTCCACCCTGTATAAATCAGCTTTTACCTGAACAAACTGGTTTTTCGGTCATGTGTCTCTTTTGACGTCAACAGGCCCCCATCCCTGTGAGGGCTGCATTTCCTAATGTGTTGCAAACTGCGACCTACCTCATTATTTATGAGGTATATCGATTTGCGACCCACTAGGAATCGCAAGTATGAAAGAAAAAGTTTCCTACATAAGGAATCGCATTCTATTCTTTATACATATAGTTCTAAATGAATAAGTTCCTGATGTCTTTATATGTGTTGGAGACATCTAGCCACAGATAACTTATCTTGGAATCCTCCCCAGGCGGCAGACTGGATCCAGCATTTTTTTCAGCAGTAGCTAGCGTGTTGGTAGACTGCCGACTCAAATAGTGGTGCCGTCGCACAAGTTACTACTTGTGTAACGATATATCTGTAAGAGACATTGGTTAGTGATAAACTCCTTACCTTAGAATATCCCCAGGCGTCAGACTGGATCCGGAAATTTTTGCGTAGCAATACCCCTGCGCGTCAGTAGGCGTCTCCCGCGTCAGTCGTCGGCGTCGTTAGCGCCGGAATGACGTCATCGGAGTACTTAGACGCCGCCCATGCGCGCTGACGTCCGTTCTGATACACAGCTTTTCCTCGCCAGATACGCAGAGCCATGATAGAACCAACACTGGTGCCAAGAAACTAGGGCCCTGAAAGGGGTTGACCTTAACCCTAGATATCGGTTTTAGCAGAACGGGGAGGATGGGTGGGTCGGTAAGGAATCTATCACTAACTAATGTCTCTTACAGATAGATCGTTACACAAGTAGTAACTTGTGCATCTGAAAGAGACAAGTTAGTGATAGATTCCTTAGAATAGATATCCCAACAATACCAACCCCGGTGGTGGGTCTACAAACCAATAATCACACCAGAAAGTCCTTGAGGACGGAACGGCCAAAGAAGCCATCCCTCCGGACTTGGCTGTCTCCGGATCAGGCGTGACCTGGCCCAAGTCATCCTTGTGGCTCCGGACTGGGCACAAAGGTACTGGTATCCCGAGCTACTCAGTATGTCAGTTGATCCCCCGGTTCGTCTGCCTCTTCAGGAGGACCTTCTGTCGCAGCAGCAGGGGACGGTCCTCCACCTGAACCTGTCCAGTCTCCACCTCCATGCTTGGAGATTGAGCGGCGACAGTTGAGGCCATTTGACTTGCCTCCTGAAGTCTGTAATGTCATTCTGGCAGCTGGGCGTCCCTCCACAAAGTCGGTATACGCCTGCAGGTGGAACAGATTTGTGGCATGGTGCACAGCAGAGGCTGTGGATCCTCTCAATGCCCCTCTTTCTGAGGTTCTCCTCTTCCTTCTTTCTCTTGCCCAGCAGGGCTCTGCTCTGGGCACTATCAGGGGCTACCTTTCTGCCCTTTCAGCCTTCTTGAGGCTTCCTGATCAGCCTTCTTTGTTCAAGTCCCCCATTGTAAACAGATTCTTAGAGGGCATCACTCATATGTTCCCTCCTGTTCCTTTCGTGATGCCCCAGCGGGACTTGAACATGGTTCTAACTTACTTGATGTGCGCTCCCTTTGAGCCACTTCATAACTGTCCTCTACGTCTTCTTACACTTAAGACTGCTTTCCTGGTTGCCATCACCTCTGCCAGGAGAGTGAGTGAGCTCCAGGCTCTTTCCTCTAAACCTCCTTGCCTTTCTGTCCATCCGGACAAGGTTGTGTTGCGTACAAAACCCTCTTTCCTGCCCAAGGTAGTCACAGCCTTCCACATCGGGCAGTCCATCACCTTGCCCACCTTCTTTCCGCCTCCGCATCCCTCGAAAGAGGAAGAGAGGCTCCACCGTCTGGACCCAAAACGTGCGCTCTCTTACTATCTGGATCACACACGCCAATTCCGGGTGGATGACCAACTCTTTGTTGATTACGTGGGCGCTAAGAAAGGACGGGCGATGCACAAGCGGACCATCTCTCGGTGGATCGTGTTGTGCATCCAAGGATGTTACTCCTTGGCTAAGAAGGAACCTCCTGTTGGGCTGAGGGCCCACTCCCCTCGAGCCACGGCGACTACTACTTCCCTGGGCCAGGGAGTCCCCTTGCAGGACATTTGTCAGGCAGCTACGTGGGCCTCGATGCACACGTTCGCGAGACACTACTGCCTGGACAGCCAAGTCCGGAGGGATGGCTTCTTTGGCCGTTCCGTCCTACAGGACTTTCTGGTGTGATTATTGGTTCGCAGACCCACCACCGGGGCTGGTATTGCTGGGGTATCTATTCTTAGATCAGGAATCTATCACTAACGTCGCTCTTTCAGATGCACAAGTTACTATTTGTGTAACGATATATCTGTAAGAGACATTAGTTAGTGATAGATTCCTTACCGACCCACCCATCCTCCCCGTTCTGCGAACCGATATCTAGGGTTAAGGTGATCCCCTTTCAGGGCCCTAGTTTCATGGCACCAGTGTTGGTTCTATCATGGCTCTGCGTATCTGGCACGGAAAAGCTGTGTAAAAGAACTGACGTCAGCGCGCGAGGGCGGCGTCTAAGTACTCCGACGTCATTCCGGGGCTAACGACGCCGACGACTGACGCGGAGCTGCGGACGACGCCTACCGACGTGCAGGGGTATTGCTAGGCAAAAGTTTCCGGATCCAGTCTGACGCCTGGGGGTATTCTAAGGTAAGGAATCTATCACTAACTAATGTCTCTTATACATATAGCGTTACTCAAGTAGTAACTTGTGCTTCAGGCTGCTTTAGCCACCCAAAATATTGATTTTCTCCCCCTTTCCCTCTAGAAAGAGAGGCCAGGTGTATTTTCCTTCTTCTAGCTCTGCCCTGCGCTCTCCGAACACTTATTTTGTCCTCTCCTGCTTCTTGCACGCCTTGTGAGACTTAGCGGAACTCCTCTTGCCCTTTCTTCCGGGAGTAGCCTAGAATGCTTTTGGTCCCCTTGTATGAGATGGGCAACAAGCTGCCACTGTTGGCATCTGCTGTAGTACGGATACCACCTATTCTGTTGGTCGAGTTGTGGCCTCTTCAATAGATCTATGTCGACGTGCATGGTTGCATACTTTGCAAACTACTTTAATTGACATGCCCTTTGATAGTGCCTTTCTCGACTCAGCTTTATGCCGGCTCAGAGATAGTCTCTGTGGTCCATAGTCTTAACTCTTTGTTGTACTCTGGTTGTCAGGAACAGTTTGTTTCCCCATGTTGTTTTGGCTTTTGTCCAGATCTATCGGGCAGAGACCGGATTACACGCTGTGTGGTGTTCCTGCTTTCTGAAAGTATTTTTCTTCTCTTTTATGCTGTCGTGACAGGTTTCGTTTCCACTCATTGGGAACACATCTTGCTTTGCGTTCTCTTGGGAGTTTGTTCTTATAGCTTCATTCTACTGCTTAATTTTTCTTACACAAATACTTACTCTTTGATGGATTTTCTGTTTGCTGTTTAAAGGGACCTTATTTTGTATGCCTTAGAGGCGGTGGTATCTTCATTTCTATGCCATGCATTCTCTCCTTAGCTTTATGTCCCTAGCTGCTCATTAAGTGTGAGTGTGAGGTAATAGAATGTTGCGTTGTGCCTGGGGGAGTGAATGTTAGTTGGAATACGGGAGCAGAGCAGCAAGGATGTTATTGAGTGCTATTCTTGTTTTCTTTTTTTTATACCTATTTATTTATACTGTGTGTAATTTTCTTTCTTTCAGAGTGATCTTTGCTAGTCTGCGTTTACTGTGTACTGCATCTACTCACTGTGTGTCTGAAAATTTGATTTAGTTGTGGTCTGAGTTTACCATTTTTACTTGGCAACTGAAAACTCTAAAAAAAAAAAAAAAAAAAAAAAAAACTACAACAACAAAGTAAATCTGTGTGTTGCTTGTGTGTTTCAACTTATGCCAATGTTAGTTGTTATTACTTTTGGTGAGGGTTATGTTTTATACCCATATGTTACTTACTTTTATTTGAGCTGGTATTTGTGTTGCATCCCAATCAGTTCTCACAGTTTCTGGTGATAGGGCAGGGATACTGCAACCAAAGCCATACTTGCTTTAACTTGTACTAGGGCATGTTTAGTTGCACCCAGACATTACATACTGTTGCTGGTAGTGAGCATTTGCGTTGCACCCAAACCATACTTAGATTTATGTTGGTGGTGTTGGGTATTTGCATTGTGCCCAAACCGTAATTACATCTATCTTGCTGTTGATGAGCTTTTGCGTTGCGCCCAATCCGTACATACATTCACATGTGATGGGGCATATTACTTGCACCCAAATATTGCTTTGTAATTGGGCTTGTGTGTTGCTACCCAAACAATATTTACATTACTACTACTTGCAATTGCTAATGATGAGGCATTTCCTTTGCGCCCAAACATTTTCTTTGGGCCATAAGTGTTGCACATATAGGGGGCATATGTTTTGCACTTTATTGTATGTACCTACATGGTTGGTTGAAGGGGCAGGTGTATGTCACCCGTTCAGGGGCATGTTTTGTACCCCTTTGGATGTACGTCAATATTTTACTGACTGCTGTGGGGGTGAAGTGTGGGTGGGTTTCAAATGTGATTTGTTCCCCTGTCCTTAATATTTCCGTTTAGGACTGTGTTTTTGTGATTTCTGACCTTGCATCATTTTTATGTTTCTTCACATCCTTTGCTAGTCCGATTAGTTTGTGTATTGTGTGCATGAATTTTTACTTCCATCATTTGTCTTCATTTTATGAAGATGAGTTTTACCATCTTATCCGCATTGTTATTTTGTATTATTTTCTTAAAGAAGGGAGGTGTGTTGTATCTTCATTTCTTTGAAGACAAGGAAACTGGAGTCACCGGGGCTTATGGCAGGTCCTACATACACGCTCCATGGTTAAATTAGTCAAACACAAGTGGGGTATGGAGGAGATCAAGGGGTGGGCAAAAAAGCTCTAGGTTGATGTAGAATGTGTGGCGGAGCTCCCATTAGGAGCCAGGACCTCACACACCCCAAGGGGTGTCATGCTTTATCATAGGGCAGCTCTTTGTTGGGCCGGCGTTGCAACGCCCAATGAGCCCCGCAAGTGGGCTTTTTGCTGGTGGTCTTTTCTTTTTTCCGATATGAGTCGAGAGGGGCGGTGTGACATGTGACGAAAACGTCAGAGTAGAAGTGGAGGGTGGGTGTGTTGATAAAAATAACTACAGGAATCCTCAAAAATATTTTATTTGTTGTGTGCCTGTGTTAAGGATAAAAGCAAAAAGTCGAGGTTGGAGCAGGATACAATGAACCTCTCAGTCCCTAATAAGTGTGTGGGCTGGGGGTCAACATTTTTTATGTTGATTATTCGCCGAAGGATAATGGCATTTCGTCAGGACTGGCGGACTCCTTATCTACTCGTGTAGGGCTGATGTGTGTTGGTGTAGTACCATACCCTAGAGAAATGTAAATTACGACCTAAAGTACCTTCCGGTGAACCAAATTCAGGTCTGTTGGCCCAAGTTGTTAGGGCTAGGATGAACGCTCATTGGTGTGGCGGCATTCTGTAAGTTCTCTATGTATTCTGTAAGCTCTCTATGCACTTAGTATCCCTTTTAGGGATTTCATCTTTGCTCTGCCCCCTCCATATGGTACCACAGGCAGGCACACTCTTGGCCTGGTTTACTTTTGTTCCGGTCTTCGGCCCTCTTCTGTGTGCACCTTGTCTTTGGTCTGTTTTACTCTGTGGGACACATTGATTTTCTCCTACTGCTATTGTGTTCCTCATGGTTCGGGCTGGGTTTCCATGTCTCCACCTCCCTAATACCCTTATGGTATCTGCCAAAACCCTTCTTGTGTAGACCCTTTTCTTCTTTATCATGCTCCTAATGCTGTTTACCTTCAGCAGTCTGATGTTCTTGTATGCGTTTTTACCCTTTTGTTGTTCTACCTACCCACTTGGTGTACGGACGCTGCTGTTGCCTCTTGTGGGTGGCTTTTATACATCTTATAAGCCTTACGAGAGGTAAGGACTATCCCTGGGCACTCTTGATGCACGGCAGTGCGTAAGTAGGTAAATGATCAAGTATATTTCAAGGATATTTCAAAAGTTATCAATGATTTGTTTATTGGTATACTCCAAATTAGTGATCAAAACAGTCTCATCTTAGCATATTTTCTTCATATATTAGTGACGATTTGATGTAAACAATGTCATTTCAATCAAATGCATATTCCAATTCATGATGCCATCATAGGTTAAAGCCCCGATGCATTTCGTGCTAAACAGAACTTCTTCAGGGGGAATATATATCTACAAAAAATGGATAACAAGAAACGATGTAGAACGCTGATAAATAGGAGCATAAAAGTTTAAAGTGAGAGGAATGAGTATGTGAGAATGAATCTGAGTCAGCAAGAAGATAAAAGTGCACCCGTGACTGCGAGGAAAACGTTAAGGTTAGAAACAACAGTGGGGATTAAGATGTGATTAGATGTGTTTGAAACTAAGACGTAATTTAGACAACCAAAAGTCCCCAGTTTGAAAGAAATTAAACAGAGGACAGTGAGGGAAATGGATTACGGGGGTGAAGTATGCGAGGTAAAAGACTGTGGTGCCTTAAAAACACAAATAAGGAGGAAAAGTGCAAATAATCGTGCAGACAGTGAGATGGGGCCGTAAGTTAGACTAGTAGTGCTGCTTACCCGTCACAGAGGTGAATCGGTCGCGGTATGAAAGGTAATCAGTCCGGTCTGACCAGACGGCGACCCGGAAGACGCCGAGCATGCGCACAAGCGCCTAATGAGAAAGTGAGGGCATAGTCATAGAAATGGGACTCCACAATGGAGTGGGAATCGGGGATGGATCGGGTGATGTAAGTAACCGTGGATAAAAGGCAAGTGGGAAAGTGCAAAAGAGTAAAACAAGAAAAAAGACAAACCTACAGAAAAAACACTTATAAGAGAAAAACGGGAAATTGAACACAAGGTTTACCACAGATAGTGTGAATGCAAAAAAGAAAAAGAGAGCATGGAAAGGAAAGAAGGAGCCAAAACATGACAGGCACTGTGACAATAAGTACAATTACATAAGGGGTATCAATGAGAAAAAGTAATCACAGGCATGAGAGAGATCAGGTACATATGGTATAATACACAGAATGTTATACAGTAATCATAAGTGACAGCTAAATTCTATTCTGTCATTCAGTCCCTTCGGTTGAAGCGCTTGTAAAAGGTATATCCAATGCAATTTGCGTTGTAATAGGTGTTTACTATTGTCTTTGTGGGGTAGTTTGCTCACCACTTCTAGAATTAGAAACCGAATTTGGCTGGGATTGTGGGATTGCACAACGAAGTGAGCGGCAATGCAGGACTTCAAATTCTTGGTGTGGATGTTACTACGGTGCTCAGTGAGTCTAGTTTTGATTTTTCGTTCTGTTTTTCCCACATATGGGAGTCCACATGGGCGCTTTAACATGCATACAACATTAGTTGAATCACAAGTCGCGTTCACTTGGAGATGAATTGGAGTGCCTTTTGTGGGATGAGATAGAATGTCACCAGGTATGATACTGCTGCAAGGTCCGCAGTTATGGCATGATATAGTTCCTTTGAAAACAGCTGAAGTAGATAATGTAGGTTGTTTTAAAAAGGATTGTATGTTTTTGGAACGCTGGTAGGCAAAAATTGGCGGATTCTCAAAAATCTTATTGAAGTCAGTTTCCAATTGTAGCATTGGCCAGTGTTTGCGAATCGCCTCCTTGATTTTTGTGGATTGGGTAGAAAATTTGGATAAAAAAACAAGACGTTTATCATCTTCTTGGCAGATATTTTTCGGTTTCAATAAGTCTTCCCTTGTACGAGCCAATGCTCGTTGTTCTGCAGTTTCCGTGAGTTTTATGGGGTAACCCCGATTATGAAATTTGGTGATGATTTTTTGACTGTCTTGAGTGTATAGTTCAGCAGTTGATGCAATCCTTTTGGCACACAGGAGTTGTGAATAAGGTAAATGGCATTTCAAGCTTGGTTGGTGAAAACTTTGGTAATGCAGGTAATTATTGCGATCTGTTTGTTTGGTATGTATAGCTGTGACAAATTGATTATTGATGAGTTTGATTTGTACATCTAGAAAAGATATTTCAGATCTGCTGGTAGTGTGAGTGAATTGGATGCGGTCATTGATTGAGTTGAGGGTTTTGATGGCACTGGTCAACTGAGTTTCGTTACCCTTCCAAACTAAGAAAATGTCATCAATGTACCGATGGTATGAACAAAGGAATGGTTCCCAGTTTTGGTGTTTCAAGATGTGTTGGTTTTCAAAGTGATACATAAACAAATTTGCGTAGGCTGGAGCAGCACAGTTGCCCATGGCTACTCCATTTAACTGTAAATAGTGTTGGTTGTTTGAGGATTTGAAGTAGCTGTGATGGAGGGTGAATTGCATGAGTTCCAAAATGAAGATCTGTAGGTCGGTTGGTTTGTTGGTTTGTACCAGAACAGATTCCAAAGCTTCAAGACCCAGGTTATGTGGGATTGAAGTGTATAGTGAACTGACGTCAATGGTAGTTAGGATGATGGGTTGATCTGGTAGAATCCTGATATTTTGGAGTTTTGTAAGAAAATCAGTGGTGTCTTGAATGTACGTAGACATGGCTTTGACACTGGCTGGAAGATGTTTGTCTATGTAGAGTCCAGTAGGTTCGTGGATAGAATCACAGGTGCTGACAATGGGTCTGAATGGGGGTTTTGTCGGATGTTTATGAATTTTCATTACGTCTTAGTTTCAAACACATCTAATCACATCTTAATCCCCACAGTTGTTTCTAACCTTAACGTTTTCCTCGCAGTCACTGGTGCACTTTTATCTTCTTGCTGACTCGGATTCATTCTCACATACTCATTCCTCTCACTTTAAACTTTTATGCTCCTATTTATCAGCGTTCTACAATATTCATCTATCCCTTGGAAATGAGGAAGCCCAACTTCTTTCCCCAAAGAGAACTCTGAGTCCCATGGTGAGGATAGACCCTCCCGGGAACCAATTGTCAAACTGGAAACCCCTAGACCTACAGTCATTTGCAGAAACACTTAACAGCATTAAATCTGGTTCCCCAAATGATCCCATTCCAGCTGAAATTTTTAAACAACTTGTCCCCGACATACTTAACATCATTAGAGTACTGCTAAATGCATCCCTAGAGGAAGCGATACTACCGGCAACATGGAAACATGCGATGGTAGTACCATTGTTGAAAAAAGCAAACAGCGACCCGGAGACATTGTCAAATTTCAGACCGGTTTCACTGCTTCCTTTGTTTTCTAAAGTCTTAGGGAAACATGTAAACAAGCAATTAGGGGAATTCACAACCACCAACAAGATATTACACCCTTCACAGTCAGGATTCCGAGCAGGGCACTCCACAGAATCCACCCTGCTAGGAGTTACAGAGGCTATCCGTCAAACGTTAGATCAGGGGGGCACGGCGGCACTCATTCTTCTTGATTTGAGTGCCGCATTTGACACGATATCCCATGCAACACTATTAGAAACCCTGGAGGGAATAGGTATAAAGGGTACAGCACTGAGATGGCTTGAAATTTTTTTAACTGACAGGTCTTACCAGGTATTTTCTAAAAACAACACCTCCGAGATTTTAACTTCCCCACATGGAGCTCCTCAAGGGTCAATCCTGAGTCCCCTGTTATTTAATATTTATATTGCCCCTCTTGCGTGTATTGCGGACAGATTTGGTCTGACAATCTTTTCGTACGCAGACGATACCCAACTGGTATTCTCCTTGTCATCAACTGATAAAAAGACTCCCTCCTCCCTTCACTCCGGATTACAGAGCATGGCGCAATGGATGCACTCCAAGAAATTAAAACTAAATGGAGATAAAACCGAATTACTCTTATTCGGCAACCAGAAAGATCTGTGGGGTCCAGCGCATTGGTCGGCGGAAATGGGACCTCACCCGAAAGCCGTTGCGTCAGCTCGTAATTTAGGAGTAATAATAGATGACAAACTGACAATGCGTACCCAGGTCACGAAAATGGCATCAGTTTGCTTTGCCATTCTTAAATGGTTGAGGAAAATTTTGTGGCAACTCCCGGAAGGGGCACAGAGAACTGTAGTGCAAGCATTGATTGGGTCAAGGCTGGACTACGGGAACATTTTGTTCCTAGGGGCCAACAAGGAAATTACACGTCGACTTCAGGTCGTACAAAATGCGGCAGCGAGGATACTTCTCCATCTACCTAGGCGAGCACATGTATCGGAACATCTAAGAAAACTACATTGGCTCAAGATAGGCAACAGAGTAAAATTTAAAGCGCTATGCTTCATGTATAGAATAAACACAGGAGAAGCACCAACTTATCTGTGTAAACTGGTCCATAAGTACATCCTGACCCGGAACCTCCGGTCTGTCCATCAGGAGAGATTTGAGGTCCCTAGATTCAGGTGGGCAAGATTAGGAGGACGCTCCTTCGGATATATGGCACCAGTATTATGGAACTCAATCCCGCTCACTCTTCGCCTGGAAACGAACTACATGAAATTTAGGAAAGGAGTTAAAGCATGGCTTTTTAACCAAGAATGACACCTGAACCTATGACCCTATGGAACAGTTATGATCCAAGGCGCCGGGAAACCCTCAGGGTAGCTGTTGCGCCATACAAATGGAATAAATAATAATACATCGTTTCTTGTTATCCATTTTTTGTAGATATATTTTCCCTCTGAAGAAGTGCTGTTTAGTACGAAATGCATCGGGGCTTTAACCTATGATGGCATCATGAATTGGAATATGCATTTGCTTGAAATGACATTGTTTACATCAAATCGTCACTAACATATGAAGAAAATATGCTAAGATGAGACTGTTTTGATCACTAATTTGGAGTATACCAATAAACAAATCATTGATAACTTTTGAAATATCCTTGAAATATACTTGATCATTTACCTACTTACGCACAGCCGTGCATCAAGAGTGCCCAGGGATAGTCCTTACCTCTCGTAAGGCTTTTTATGTTTTGACATTATTTTGCACCTTTCTTGAACAAGAAGGTGATCTCCCGGAGCACCTACAAAATTATCAACATCTGGCCTGCAGATTTACAGTTTTACTTTTGGAGTGCAGCGGTTATTATAACATTTTATACATCTTTGCCATTGCACCATGGGTTAGCTGTTGTGTCTGCTGTTCTTTCAGTTCTCTTCTCCTGGGACGCAGATCCCCTTGATTGTTTGGATTTGTATCTGGTAGGCTTCTTTTACAGGAGGCTGGGGTTCCCTTTCTTTCCTGACTCTTCCTCTCACCAATCCCACCTTTGTGGCATCTCGTTTTCTTTGGGAGAGGTTCAATTTAACCTTCTTTGGTGGGAATATTTCATTACTTTTTCGTGAAGCATATTCTATCTTTCCCCAAGTTCCAAGAAGCGTTGGTCAGGTTCTTACCTGTTTTTCCTGCTTCCATTAGTTGGACAATGTGTTGTCTTTAGCCTCAGCCAGCCCTTCGTTTTCCCTGGTAGTCTCCTCATTCTTCTTCTCTTTTATGGTAGACTTTCCACATGCTACTTATTGTTTACTTCTCATGCTGCTGCTTCCTGGCATCCTTCCTCAGTCAGTGGCATTGGTTCTTGGAAGGTTGCCCTTGTTTTCCTGTAGTGGGCGATGTCTTCCACTTCCTACTCCTATGTGGCATTGTTTTGTGGTTTCCTAACTATTTTTCTACCCCCACCTGTTACTGTTGTAACCTCTTCTTTTGACGGGAAGATCTATTATCTCTGTCCTTCCTTGGTTACTTCTGTTCTTGAAGTGCCCCTAATTCCTCCACTTCTCGTCCTCCCGCTCAGTGGCTGAGGACGTGGGTTACCCTCAGAGGAGTGGATGTACTTTTGTTGTACCCTCTATGACTTGTGTGTCTACAGGAATTCCTATGTTTTTATATGCATATTTATCCTTTTATTCATTTATCTTTGGCTGTATCTCCATGTAAATACCATTTCTTGAATAGCTCTCTTGTAGATGTCTTTTTTGCACATATGGTCGTTTGGCCTTCTATATGGTGTACATCACTGCATTGTACCTGCACCGTTCTTGGGACCGCCTTCTACCTTATTGGTTGTACTTGTCCGTTTCCTTCCTTCTCTTCCATGAACATCTCTGTTTCATATTTTGGAAGGATGCCCTGTATTTATCTTAAAGGTTCTGAATGTAATCCTTACCGTTGTTGTTGTTGTCCTAGCAGTGCTCTTCTGCATTCATTATTCTCTTTCGCTTACTCCATCATTCTATCATTGGAGGTATATTTTCTTTTAACTCCGTTTCTCAGGATAGTTTCCTTGTGGGTGCGCTTTACTCGTATTTGTTGCTGCAGCCAAGCACGCTGTGAATACTCCTTCCATTGTTTTGAGCCTGGACTCTGTGCACTAATATCCTTGGTCCCTTTGCATTCCCTGATCTTAGGTTACACCCCCCTCTCCACCCCCTTGGGGCGACCTTTTTTAATGGTTCTATACCGTGTTTCTCCTTATACCTTTGTACTCCCTTATGGGCTTTCCATAGTCCTCCTTGGAAATTGGTCCTTTTGGTGAGCATCTGATTCACCTAACATTTTCGGATGGTCTGGTCCCTTTCTGTCTTTGTACTTGCTTCTCTTATTTGGTAATCTTTGGTGAGGTCAGTTCGCCACCCCTCCTCCAAGGATGATATTGCTTGGGTATTTGATTCTAGGAAAAGAAATCTGCGGCTAGATGTCTCTGTCATATGAATAAGTTACTTACCTTTGGTAAAGCCTCATCTTGTAGAGACAGCACCTAGCCGTAAATTCCTTACCGACCCACCCACCTTCCACACACTGCGAACTGAGGGCCCTGTTGTCTCCAAGATCTGCTCTTAAGTTATTTCAATCTGTACTTGTTGCTTCAAGATTTTTCTCTCTTTGGCACACTGTTTCCAAAGATTGTTAAGTGGCTATGTGTTGTTGGTGTGAAATAGTTACAAAAGAAACTGATGTAATAGTGTTGAGGGGGGGGGGCTTATATGGACTCCATTGACTAACCATATGGGAGGCGATGTTGCTATGGAGTCACTTGACGCCCTCTACCGACACGCAGAGGTACTGCTCAAAACATGTCCTGACCCAGTCTGGAGCCTGGGGAGGATTCTAAGATAAGGAATCTGTGGCTAGATCCTGTCTCTACCAGATAAGGTGTTACCGAAGGTAAGTAACTGGCCCTTCTGTGGTACGTCTGTGTTGATAACCCATATGCCACTCTCTTGTTATTTCTGATATCATACACTGCCTTTTGCTATTTTTAAACAATAAAAAGTGCAGTCCCACCACTGCACTGTACTTACGTGTGCATCCATATTCACTATGTACAATAGGTCATGTAAAAATGCTTCAGCATCGTTGAGAAAGGGAATTCACAAAGGAATTCTGGAGTACCTTTTGTACCTATGTCTGTCTCTTGTTCCCAGATTTATTTTTGTACTCCTTTGGAGGAAATGTTGCACTGTTTGGAATTCACAAGCCTAGCAGGAGTCCTGCAGAGAGGAAAATTCAGCTATTTTTGTGAATCGTGCGCATGGCTTATTGTTAGAACGCCATTCATTTGCCCAATCTAGAAAAGGCTCTTCTCTGACTAACGGAAATTATCTACAACTTCTCCAAATGCATCAAGGTGACCAGATTTAGAGGAGCTGGGTCACAAACACTTAATTATCCTTTTTAAGTTGTGGTTCTATTTTCTCTATCACAACTAATGTTAGCAAACAGTCTAATGTTTTAAATCTACTTAAGCATTTCCATTTTCGATAAGACTCAACAATGAAAAATATTTTGAAATCTTTTCATAATATCTTCTTATTTGTTTACAGCTCCAGGAAATAAGTGGGATTCCGTTGGAAAATATAGAATTTGCAAAGGTAGGTTTTGAACTTTTGTTCTTTCTATGCGGTTTAATACTTGATCTTTCTGTAGGTATACGGTTTTCAGCATTTCCTCTTATTTATTTTTACTCCAGGGTAGAGGAACTTTTCCTTGTGATATTTCACTGCTTGAGATTCATCAAGATTTGGATTGGAATCCGAAGGTTTCTACATTGAATGTCTGGCCGCTCTACATCTGTGATGATGGAGCCGTGATATATTACAGGTCTGTAACAATTCCACTATTGCAGATTAATTTCTTGTTAGTCTTTGTGAAAGCGGCACAATCCATGGAATTGTCACTTTTATTCTTATCGAACCAACAGGACTGGATCCCTTTGTAAGTCAGTTATGAAAGGTTCTCGATTTTCATGCCTAATTCCTTTCATCTTAGACATTTGCCAAAACACGAATGGGTTGTTAATCGTAATTGGACTGGATTGCGTTGACAGCTAAGATATATGGCACCAATAGGTCTGGATTTTGACTGCGCATTTGTCAAACAGACTTATTGCAAACAATATTCATAGATTTACCTTTGGGCCCATACCTTTCAACCGTGGGCTTTTTTTGGCCTGCATCTTTCAGACTGTCGGTCAAGCCTTGACTCAGCCTCATGGAGTATTTATTTCTTACCTTATACTATCGGCTTTCTTGGCATATTCCTCGGAATGCAGACCAGTGCTTGCATTGAACTTCATGAGGAACAAATGCATGTCAATAGCACCGTCTTCCACTCCTGCTGGAATCTCCCATTTGTCTCACACTCATGTTCAAGCTGCTTGAGATTTCTCAAGCGGAGTGAAACCTTCTCATCATAACACGATACACAAATAGGAACGGCCGGGGAGAATGCCCTCTCTAATTGTTTCAGTCTATTATGCCTTGAAAATGCCACAGGTGAATTGGGAGACTAGGGTGGCAAAGCATGTGTTGACTGATGCTTACGTGAAAAACTATTGTAAAGCTAAAGCAATAAACTGAATATATGCATCAACAAGATGTGCTTCTGAAAACCTCACGATCATACTAAAGAATAAACTGATTTTTCCCAGTGTATTTGGTATTCTTCATATGAATATTAAGCCTCATGAAATATTATTCAGGTTTGAGCTAGATATGACACTGTGGAAAAAAAATGTTGCAGACTGAAAATCCCACCACTGTGGCCTATGGACTCATTACACCAGAGCCAACACTACCACAGCAGTGTTGGGAAGAGGTGTTCAAGTGCTACGCATCTGTGCCAGAGTGCTTCATGGGCGTCTATGCATAGATTCATCAAGCACTGCTGGGTCAACAGTCAGATCCTCAGAGAGGGCCGTTCTCCCAACTCTGTTCTGCAGTATTTCTTGATGTAAGTACACTCCTCCGACCCACTTTTGGCGGCGTGGGAGTAATGCTTTGGTATTGTAAGGAAATGCCTTGTTCGAGGCATGTGTGCTGTATTATACACATGCTTTGCATACTCCAGTCATCTAGTGTTGGGTCTGGTATTTGCAAGTTGGTTTTCTTCATTTGTAATTGGATCCTGAAGCATATGTGCTAAAATAATGACGTACATTTTGATAAAAACTTTCCCCTCTCCCCCTTTTTTATTGCACGCTCAATTGTTTCTGTATATATATATATATATATTGTACTGTCTTTATCACCAATCACCACATGTCAGTCTTTCACCACAGTCACGTATTTCATATTGCAATTGAAATTGTAAATTGCGACAGCCATGATTATTTGATTTTCTCCGAATACATTTTTTCTAATATTGGTGTGTGTTAAGTCTTTATTTTATTTTTTTCCGAATCATTGATATGTGTTATAAGTAAGCTGTTGCTACTTGCCCTAAGTAATTGAAAACCCTGACAGAACCATTTTTGACTTTAAACACGTACACCCAGGTTCTGAGGGACACTGGGTTGCCCCATTACGTTTACCACTGTACCAGTATGGAATCTTAACATGGTTCTCACAAGGCTCATAGGGCCACCTTTTGAACCATTGCACAAGTACCCTTTGCAACTTCTCTCATGGAAGGTTGACTTTCCTCATTGCCATTGTAGTGTAGTTCCTATATTCCCAATAGGCTCTGCGCATTGGAATAATATATCCTATAGATTTGACGTAGGACTGAGGTGAACTAGGTCTCTATCGAATATACTAAACTTAATTATGTGTGTCCCTGCTAACTCAGAGGTCACTAGAAACTTTCTCAAATACACAAGAAGGGATTAGTTTCTGACAACCACATAAACATGACCACTTTGTTTCCCAAGAATAAGAATATATCTCTAAGTCGCAGAAAAAATAGATAAGTATTTCACATTTAGTCAATTGTGCATGCTTCGTTTTTACAGAGTTGCAGAGAAATAGTGAGACGGGCGTTTTCAATAAAAAGGGTTTATTGAACAGTCTTCTTTCTCATGCAAGAGAGGTGAACTGCTACAATCGTTATGCAGACTCCAAAGTATATTGCGTACAGCGTAAACAGTAATATGAAATACTGTAAGAGCATTGTATGGTTTCTAAGCCATATTAAAATACATACATAAATAACATTGACTAAAATACCCAACTGGTGCTTCGAAAATACGCCTACCCCAATGTACCTAACCTAAGTCTAGTACGAGGGAAGAAGTAAGTATTGTGTAGCATAGGTTTTGTTTTTGCCAAGAATCTACCAGAGGTTTCTCTAGGTTCTAATCCGCTCCATACCTTGTTAGAATGAAGGAGGTCTGGTATCTCTGTCTCAGGACTCCATTTCCCCACACCCCGCAAGGGGAGCCGGAAACACTGGAGCTGGATTCTCGGCAGGAGAAGGTCAGTTTCCTGATCAGTGCGTCAGCTGGAGAGTCGGCTTCCATCTGCACTTGCTGTAGCGAGATGCGTCCGGCAAGTAGGTCTTCGAACTGCATATTTATACCTTGAAGGTGTTTAGGAATGCCATAGTTTGACATAAAGTCGGGCATATGAACGTCAGGAAAGAACCCCTAGGGAATAGTTGTTCTTTGTAAAGTAACTTTGTTCTTGGACAAATCACGTGTCGGCTGAACCTGTACCAATGTTGTAATCTAAGAACATCTGTAACAGAGATTGATTGCGGGACAGAATACACTTTATGAAGAGTCTGCATTAAATACGTTTGCTGGTTGGGCTCAATCAGCTATTTACTTGGTTGTCCGCTGTGCTCTGTCTATGTTTCTTAATTATGAATTGTACCTATATAAGGGCATGAATCGGGGAAAATTCCCTCGGAGCTTAAAACGCAACAAAACACCATGACATCACTGAGGAGAGTTGGTGAGTTACAGGGGTTAACCTTAGAAGAACCCTTCTTTCAGCTACACAAAGACAGGATAGTTCTCTGCACCAACGCTAAATTCGTTCCCAAAGTAGTTTCTGCTTTTCATATAAACGAATTGGTTGAATTACCAGTGTTCTTCCCACAACCTGATTCTGTAGCAGAACGCGCTCTTCATACGCTTGACGTTAAGAGTTTTACTGTACTACATAGATGGGACAAAAGACTTTCGCAAAACAAAACAACTGGTTCGAGGCATATGAGCTGCAGATCTTACACTGTGCATTAGATCGCCACCTGGTGTTTGGCTCGGATGATTGCATGTTGTTGTCTTGGAAGAAGTCTTTATAGTCGCGAGATTGGTGACTCCTCCCTAGGACGATAGTTCGCATGGGCATCGGCTCCATCCTTAGATTGTTTTTTTCCGCCACTGGGTTCAGATGAAAATTTTCCGCTCCGGTTCGAAATCTACTTCTCAAGTACTTCGACGCGAAAAAACGTATTCAAACTTCACCAAACTACTTTCGATATCGACAAACCTTGTCTCGACTCAATCAGCTCGATTCCGGTCGTCAACGCGGGCAGTTGGGCCTATCCACGCCGTGAGGCCTACACCTCATGTAAAGGACGCCATTCAAAAGATGCCCCACTGTGGAGCAAAGTTCCCACACAGTGACCATCACGAGGTGTGTAACCTGTGCTTATCGCCAGAACACGACGAATCCAGCTGGACAGCCTGTGCTTCCTTTCGATCCAAGAAAACCATTCCAGATCGGAGGGCCCGTCGACATGACCTGCAGAGATCCGCCCTGGAACCGGTGATTATCTTCGACGAAGAAGTTCCGCTCGTTCACGAAGAAGATTCAGACGATCTCCAAATCGTATCAAAGGCAGACGATTCAGATGGCTCCATACCATCGGATCAGCGCGTGAGTACTACTGCCCCGGCCCCATACGCACCACCCAAATCGAAGGCAAAAGTCAACACTCCGCCTCCGGGGCCCAGTCGTGACCGAAAACACACTTCAAAAGCCCCGCCATCGAGCCCGGCTCCGAAGAAAATACTCAAGCCTTCCCGAAAGCTCCTTACAGAGGAAGCCGCACGTGCCGATCTCACCAGCTCCCTTGGCACCGAAACCGAAAGAAGTCTTGGCTCCGAAACAGTCGACTTCTAAAGACAAAAATATGAAGCCAGCGTCTCACGCCTCGAAGCCGACGAGACCAGCTTCCACCCCGAAGCCAATATCTTCGGTACCAAAACTTACAAGGCCTGATTCCGATGCGCTCCAGCCCTCAAAACAGCCTACGACTACGAAAACAACACATTCGTGCCGAAATCTACGTTAAAGGACACAGTTACAACTCCTAAGGCTAAGACAAGCAGCAACCATGCCCGGAACCGAAAAAATCGGCACCGGCAAAGGTTCCGCAAGGAGAAGAACTTTTCCAACCTGATCCTTTACAAAAGAAGATCTACATTGACCCAAAGACAGGTCCTGTATCCACTACACCACACAGGAAAAGAAAATTAGACACAGCACCTACACCTGCAGTGTCAAGAAGGACTCTGCCACATCTCCTATGCACCCTTCTTCTCCTATACTTCCTTCTCCTTCATCTTCTGTTCCTCCTAACAATTCACCTCAAAATTCTCCTGAACACTCTCCTCCTCATTTTTCAGCACATACACCTCAACATGATGATGAGTATAGCATAGGGGGAGGGGTAGACCCAGATGAGCCTTTTCCCTACCCTGTTGATGATCCAGATTGGGAGTTCACAAACCCACAGGACTAGCCAGATATTCCTGACCCACAGGCATACCCATCAAAACCTTCTCCCCCAGAAGACAATATTGGTTTTGGGCATTTAATGAATAGGGCTGCCATTTATCATGGGGTCACCATGCATTCAGACGAGGCAGAGGAAGATTTTTTATTAGATACGTTTCAACAATCACAAAGGTCTGTTCAAATTCTTCCTATGATCAAAGGGGTAATCAAACATGCTCCAGAGGTATTTAAAGATCCGGTACGTTCTAGGATCCTAAACCCTAGAAATTGAGAAATTGATCCAGCCTACATTAAAGGACAGCTACCCTTGGATTCTCCAGTTGTCTCAAATGCTAGAAAAAGAGCAAACTCACAAACATCAGGTGAAGCACCACCCCCTGATAAAGAATCTTAGGTGATAGATGCTTCAGGCAAAAGAATAGCTGCACAAGCTACTAATACATGGCGTATAGCGAACACGCAGGCCCTCCTTGCAAGATATGACAGGGCTCATTATGATCAGTTAGAAAAAGTAATGCAACATCTACCTGACCAATATAAGGTGCATGCAAACGACCTTACACAAGAAGGCAAGTTAATTTCAAATGCCTCAATAAAGCGTGCACTTGATGTAGCAGACAATGCATCTAGAGCTGTAAACACTAGTGTCCTACTTAGATGCCATGCGTGGCTACGCATTTCAGGATTTAAGCAGGAAGTGCAAACTACCATCTTAAATCAGCCATTTAACCAACATCAATTGTTTGGACCAGAGGTAGACACAGCACTTGAGAAAATGAAAAAAGATACAGATACAGCCAAATCTATGGGAGCATTGCAATCCACACAAGCTAGATGCTCCTTTCGTCGCTCCTTCTATAGAGGAGGCTCCAAACAAACAGGAGCAGACAATACAGCTTCCTTCAAATCCAATACACAGGCATCCCCCAGTAAAGGATATTTTAGAAGAGGCTATAGAGGCAACAACAATAAAGGATGAGGTCGAGGTAAAAACAATAATCAAACCTCTTCCACCACATAAAAGTGACTTCCTTCTGCTCCCCCAACAGCACTCCACTCCTGTGGGGGGCAGATTAACACAGTTCCTACCTGTTTGGAATACCATCACAACAGACAGGTGGGTAAGACAAATTATCCAGTATGGCTACTGCCTCGAATTTACAGCTACCCCTCCACGCATACCACCCAGGCAGGGTCCAATGTCCGCTGCTCAAACAAGAAGTCCTATCACTTCTTCCAAAGAACGCAATAGAAATAGTTCCTTTACAACATCCAGGAACAGGGGTTTACTCGCTTTATTTTCTAATACCCAAAAAGGATGGGACACTAAGACCAATTCTCGACCTCAGGCCCCTCAATCACTACATACACTCAGATCATTTTCATATGATCACTTCACAACAAGTGCTCCCATTGCTGCAACAAGGCGACTTCCTTCAACACTAGATTTAAAAGACGCCTACTTCCACATTCCTATACATCCTTCTCACAGGAAGTATCTAAGGTTTGTACTGGAAGGACAGCATTATCTATTCAAAGTCCTTCCATTCGGGGTAACAACTGCACCAAGAGTGTTCACAAAGTGCCTAGCAGTAGTAGCAGCACATCTCAGAAGACAACAGATACATGTCTTCCCTTATCTAGACGATTGGCTCATAAAAACCAAGTCATTCAATCAGTGTGTCCAACACACACCAGACAATTCAAACCTTGCACGACTTAGGGTTCACAATCAACTTCATCAAGTCGCACTTACAGCCCTCTCATGTACATCAATATTTAGGGGCTACAATAAACACGTCTATAGTTCTAGCGTATCCCAATCCAGCAAGGATACAGAGCATTCAAGCCTTAGTCACAAAGCTCCAACATCAACACTCTCTCCCAGCCTGAGTGTTCATGAGACTAATAGGCATGATGGCATCTTGCATCTTCATTGTACCATATGCAAGACTGCAAATGCGTCCATCACAGTAATGTCTTGCACAACAGTGGAATCAGGCTCAAGGACAACTAACAGACTGGGTGTTGGTAGACAGCCGCACACATCGCTCTCTGCAGTGGTGGAACATCAAAAAATTGACAAAAGGGCGGCCGCTCCTCGAACCTATTCCACAAATAGTCCTTACAGCAGACCCATCTCTCACAGGATGGGGAGCCCATCTTCTACATCATACAACTCCGGGGCAATGGACCAATCAACAAAAATCTTTCCAGATAAATTACCTAGGGCCCAATGTAGGTGCCCTAATGCCGGTCGGAAACGGCCGAATTCGGCCGTTTCTGACCGGTATTACGGTTTTCAGATGCAGGGCATGCATTTACAGAATCGGTAAAATACCGATTCTGTATTTACAGATAAGGTAAAATTACCGAATCGGTAAATACAGACTCGGTAAAATACCGATTCGGTAAATGCAGTGCCACAGGGCTTTAAGAATTGGTATTTTACCACCCAATCCTATTGGGTGGTAAAATACTGAATACAGTTGTGCATGCACATCTGTGCATGCACACTGTGCAATGTGACACACAGACAGGCCCTTAGGGCATGTCTGTGTGCCACATGGCACACAAGTCCGGAATTGGGGTGCTAGAGGGTGTCAAAGTGGCACCCCCTGCACCCTTGCAACAATCGGAATTTACAGAATCGGTAAATACCGATTCGGTATTCCACATTGATTCCTATGGGCTTCAAGGCCCATAGGAATCAATGGGGGATACCGATTCGGTATTTACAGAATCGGTAAATACCGAATCTTACCGATTCGGTATTTACTGATTCTGAATTACCTACATTTCCTCCCCTCTAATTTACCACTTCTTAAATACCGAATTGGTATGATTCGGTATTATAGAAGTGGTAAATTAGAATTACCTACATCGGGCCCCTAGAGCTGCTAGCAACATTCTTAGCACTCAAAACATTACAAGTACAAGTACAAAACAAAGCTGTCTTAATCCGGACGGACAACATGACAGCTATGTACTATATACAAAAACAGGGGGGGACACACTCTCTACAGCTGTCCCAGCTTGCACAGAACATTTGGATATGGGCCATTCCACAAAACATATATCGGTTAGCAGAACACCTTCCAGGCGTTCACAATCAGATAGCAGATCTGTTAAGTCGACAGACACAACAGATTCACGAATGGGAACTACATCCGCAGGTTTTTCAACCATTCTTTCACAAGTGGGGTCATCCAGACATAGATCTGGTCACCACACACGAAAACGCAAAATGCCCAACCTTCGCCGCCAGGTTTCCACACCCGCTGTTCAAGGGCAATGCGATATGGATGGACTGGTCAGGCAGATTTGCGTACGCTTTTCCGCCACTACCACTAATACCACTAATAGTGCGCAAGCTAAGACTACAGTTGCTCAAACTGATTTTAGTAGCTCCCACATGGGCACGATAACCGTGGTATACAACTCTGCTAGAACTATCCGTAGTTCCACACCAAAAGCTATGTCTGACACCATCCCTGCTAACGCAGAACTATGGAGACATCTGACATCCAGACCCAAGTCAACTGAATCTGGCTCCTGAGGACGTAGAGTTTTGGTTATCTTAACCTACCACCAGACTGTATGAATATCATTAAAGAAGCCAGGAGACTTACTACTAGCGCTTGCTATGCTGCTAAATGGAAAAGATTTGCCATTTACTGAAACAATAACCAAATTGATCCCCTGGATGCTTCCATCCAAAATATAATGCGTTACCTTCTACATTTACAAAGATGTAATTTGGCATATTCATCTATACGTCTACATCTGGCAGCGATTGCAACATCTGTCTCTATTCAGAGTGCCTGCTATTAAAGCATTTATGGAAGGATTAAAAAGAATCATTCCTCCCAGGTTACCACCCTCTCCAGTGTGGAACCTAAACATTGTTCTTACAAGGGGGACCATCTTTTGAACCTCTACACAAATGTGAACTGCAATTCCTCACATGGAAAACATCTTTTCTAGTAGCTATTACCTCTTGTAGGAAGGTGGATACCTGACTATGGCTGCCCCCAACTTTTTGCCTGGTGTTTTGCTGGTTTTCCGACTTAGTTGACCTGGGACCCTGCTATTCAGGGCCCCAGACCTACTGCTCTCTCTCTAAAATGGATTCCATGTACCCTAGGTGCATTTACCAATTGGTACTGGGCCACCTTATCAGACCCTGTAACTCAGGGCATAGGTGTACCCAGGGCCTACCAGGGGCTGCAGCATGTATTATGCCACCCCTGGCTGGCCATCTAAATCTGACACAACTGACTGCACGACAGCTGGGGCAAGATGGTGTAATCACCCTTTGCTTTAGATATAGTATACCTATATCTAACCCTAAAATGGACACACAGATTCCTATCAGTCACTCCTATGGCAGGCCTTGACAATCCTGAAGGCAGAGTGCTTGGAATCGTGTGAGATGGTGCTCTGGCATGAGCTGAGCCCGTTTGCAGCTTGCGGAACCAAGTCCTAATAGCTGTTCCATGATAACGCATACCATATACCTCGCGGTTAAATGCTATCTTTGGTATCGCTTTATCAAAACATGTCGAGTAAGGTGTCATACGAATTGGAATACTAACCCCTCGCCAATTCTGGCGACGGGGTTAGCATTCCACCCTTCTAGAGGGACACGACATGTAGGTAACTGTGAACCCTGGTTAAAGTTAACTCAAGCCTCAGCATCACAAAATGGATGCTACCACCACAGACACAAGTCTGACCCCCTGCAGCTGGGAGTCCTTCCAGCGAGGGGAGCTTGGACAAAGGATTTCCTGTCAGGGGCGGTGCTAGCACCATCCCAGACAGGATTTTGTGTATCCTGGGTAGGCAGGGCTTTAAAGGAAGGTGACTGCAAGTGGCTCACTACGCATCTGCCGACTAGAACCAGTTCCAGGGGCACACCAGCCCCTGAGCTGGGGAAAGTCCGGCACGGGAGAGGGGTGTAACCACCCCCCTTCCTGGTCCCACCCCTAGGGCAGGACCTAGTCGCGTACCCACCCCTTTCTTTAGGATAAAGGCAGGAGCGGGGGCCCTTCCAAATTAGATCATCTTTGAATCAAGAAACTACTTTCTACGAAAGGAACTCTCGACTTCTTCTCAAGATTTCTCCCTTGTGGCTAAGGAGTAGTTACCCTGCATCCGCAGGCACCATCTAAGAACTCTGCGGTTTGATGCACGTCCTTCCTCCGGAATCCGATTGACCAGCTCGACGAGACCCGGCTTCCCTGGCACCTCTGACCTCTACCGACCTCTACCTACCTCTACAGCTAAGCTGAGAACCGTAGGTGCGACGAGACCTCGAGGGACTGGCCATCATCAGAACTGCACGACTTCTATCCAGCACGACCGCCGAGGGATCCTCTGGTGAGTGCTTTGGGGTCCGAGAAGCCCCGACCCTGAGCAGCTCCAGCATCCACGAGATCTGCGTGGGGCCCTTCTGCTTTTTAGCTGCTCACCGTGTTGTCTGGCTACTAGCCCGCCGGCTTGTGGCCTTCCCGACGACGACCGACGACATCACCACTGCTAGTCTGGTTGCTCCAGACTGGCCCTTGCTCCCTTCCAAAAGAGGAGCACCCCGGACCCTCCTGGTCCACCCCAGACGCCATTTTAGGTCCACCGCGTGGGCTTGAATTTGCCAAGACTTGTTTCCCCAATCCTGGGTCCAGCGACGTCGACAGCATCAACCATCGTGGGACAGCTCGCACCTCCATCCTGGTCGCCGACAACGCCTCCTGGTCCGTGAGACTGCAGAGCCCAGCGTCGCCCACTCACCTGGTCGAGGTGACTCCATCCGGTGCCATCCTGGTGCCCATCCGATCACTTACTAGTGATTCAGGACTTGGTCCCCTCTGCTTACAGGTGTCTTCGATCCAGGCTTGGATCCATCGAACAATCTTCCCTGGTCGCCTGCCAGCAACTCCTTCTTTCAGGCTCCTGGTTTGTCAACGAGGATTCCCGACGTCTTTTCAGACCTATGCAGCCGCAGCCCCTGGGCTAGGTAACTTCGGCATTTCGGTGCCCCAGCATAGCCTCACTATCCAAGGGTCCAGATCCACTGTCGTTTTCAACCTACCTTATCGGGTTCGCCCGAGAACACTAACTTTGCTTTTACTAGCCTCCATAGACTTTGTCCCGCATCCCTCATGAGAGGGCACACTCTGTCCCCTAGGCCTCCTACTAGTAATCTGAAGGTTCAGTAACGTAGTCCTGGCGATTCCAAAGCCTATTAGTCCAGTACTTACCTGCTAGTAATTTCGCATTCCACTTCCAGAGTATATGGTTTTTCGTGCCCCTCGGGCATTTGTGTAAATTGTGCAACTTAAAGTATTTTCGTAAGAGTTTTGTTGTGTGCTTATTACCCTGTCCTCATAAAGAGTACAGGGTTGTTGTGATCTAAATAAATACACTGTTTATTTTCATAACACTTGCGTGGTGTCCTTTCACTTGGTGTTCAAGAGGTATATGTGATGGTATAACAGCTGGCTTAACACGCCCTCTAGAGTTTAGCCCGAAGACTGCTCTTGTCCATGCTACTAGGATAGCTGGTCTATCGGTTGACTTACAACCAATCACCATAAGGGTTGTTTGGACTGATACATAGTGATCACTAGAATAGTGAACACTGAATATCAGGCCAACTTCTTCTCACACCTCTCTTAGGAGATCAAGTGAGATTCAAGCTTTCACTATACAAGAACCATTTTTACAATTACACCGTAATAAAGTGGTTCTCAGGACAAATCCAAAATTCCTTCCAAAAGTCATTACTCCATTTCATTTAAACCAATCTGTAGAGTTACCAGTTTTTTTCCAAAACCCAGACTCTGTAGCAGAAAGAGCTCTACACACACTAGATGTTAAAAGAGCTCTCCTCTATTATATAGATAGAACTAAATCCTTTCGCAAAACAAAGCAATTGTTTGTAGCTTTCTCTCCACCACATAAAGGCAACCCCATCTGTAAAGCTGGAATTGCAAGGTGGATTGTAAAATGTATACAAATATGCAATCTAAAGGCAAAACGTACATTAACAGTTCCTCCTAGGGTGCACTCCACACGCAAACTAGGAGCCTCCATGGCTTTCTTAGGGAACATTCCACCAGAAGACATTTACAAGGCAGCAACATGGTCTACAACACACACCTTCACTAAACACTATTGTGTTGATGTGCAAGCTAAGCAGCAAGGTGCAGTAGGCCAAGCTGTCCTCAAAACCCTCTTTTAAACTACTGCAACAGATACAGGTGACCACCGCTAAGGGGAGACACTGCTGTACAATCTACACACAGTGTAAGATCTGCAGCTCATATGCCTCGAACGGAAAATGCTACTTACCAGTATGCATCTGTTCTTGGCATGTAGAGCTGCAGATTCTTACACGCCCTCCTGCCTCCCCGGGGCCTGTATCTGTTCCAGTTCTATCTTAATTAGATATACATACATGGACATCCTTTCTTCTTTCTACAAACGCCATCATTTCCCATCATGGCGAAAAAAAATCTAAAGGATGGAGCCGATGCCCATGCGCAC
Source organism: Lissotriton vulgaris (assembly GCF_964263255.1). Taxonomy (NCBI): domain Eukaryota; kingdom Metazoa; phylum Chordata; class Amphibia; order Caudata; family Salamandridae; genus Lissotriton; species Lissotriton vulgaris. The sequence continues at coordinate 696,831,042 of NC_141687.1, read as the reverse complement.
TATTGTCCTAGGGAGGAGTCACCTATCTCGTGACTACAAAGACTTCTTCCTAGACGACAACAACATGCAATCATCCGAGCCCAACACCAGGTGGCGATCTAATGCATAGTGTAAGAATCTGCAGCTCTACATGCCAAGAACAGATGCATACAGTTAAGTAGCATTTTCCTTTGTCGCATTTGCTCGACCTCACAAACGCAATCCTATCTCAGCATCTGGTATTGCCAAATGGATTGTTAAATGCATTCAAACATGCTGTGCTAAAGCTAAAAGAACTTTAAACTCACCCCCTAGAGCACATTCCACTCGCAAAATAGGGGCTTCCGTAACTTTTTTAGGTAACATTCCTCTAGCTAACGTATGTAAGGCAGCTACATGCTCTACACCACACACATTTACTAAACACTGTTGTGTAGATGTGTTAGAATATCAACCAGCTAATGTAGGCCCAGCAGTACTTAACACACTGTTCCAAACAACTGCAATATCTACAGGTTAGCAACTGCTTTGGGGTTATACTGCTTTATTGGCTATGCAAAGACTGTGTATCTACAGCACACATGCATCGAACGGATAATGTTACTTACCCAGTAAGCATCTGTTCTTGGCATGTAGAGCTGTAGAGTCACATGCACCCACCCGCCTCCCTATAGTTGTTGCAGTTAAACATTGTACATTTATACACATGGACATCTCTATACTACACTTAAACACTCCATTCTCATCCTTTTGCTGGAAAACAATCTAACAATGGAATCTATGACCATGCACACTATCTGCTTTTCGCACACTGTTCCCATGCTTCGACAGTTTTTTGTCTTGTAGTTCCGCGTTGTGGTGCGGCAAAGTTCTCCTAAGAAAACTGATGTAGGCGCGCTGGGGCGGGTCTTATGTGACCTGGACGTCACGTGTGCGGATGACGCCTGGGCGGAGTCGCGTGATGTCGTCCTGTCCCCAGCGCGCGGGGATGCTGTGGCAAAAAGTTTTCCGGATCAGTCTCACACCTAGGGATGATTCTACGTGAAGGAATCTGCGTCTAGAATAGTCTCTACCAGATACATCGTTACCAAAGGTAAGTAACTCGTACTTGAATACCTTGTGCTTTTTATCTTTCTCATTTCTGTGATTCTGCAGTAAGTCTATTTTTACATTGAGACAAGACTGCGATCTACAAGCGTACCTCCAAGGAGACAAACTGGTTTGAGCTCTGAATCTATACTTACTGGATTCTGCTGCCAAATGTCATGCAGGGAGTGTAGGAAGGTGGATATCTGACTATGGTTACCCCTAAACTTTTTGCCTGGTGTTTAGCTGGTTTTTGACTTAGTTGGCCTGGGATCCTGCTATTCAGGGCCCCAGGTTGATTGCTCTCTCCTTAAAATGGACTCCATGTACCTTAGGTGCATAACACAATTGGAATTGGTTCACCTTGTTGGCCCCTGTAACAGTGTACCCTAGGTACCCAGGGCATAGGTGCACCCAAGGCCTACCAGGGGCTGCAGCATGTATTGTGCCACCCCTGGCCTGGCCTCCATATTTGACACAACTGGCTGATCACTCAGCTAGGGCAAGTCGGTGGAACCACCTCTTGCTAAGGTACAGTATGCCTGTGCCTAACCCTAAACTGGACACATATGTTCCTATCAGCCACTCCTATGGAAGGCCTCAATCAATCCTGGAGGCAGAGTGCTTGGAAATATGTGAGATGGTGCTCTAGCATGAGCTGAGCCTGTCTGCAGCTGTCGGGAACCACTCCCTAAGCTGTTCCGGGATATTGCCATACCATATACTCTTAAGTGCATTATAATCCTCGCGGTTAAATGCTATCTTTGGTTTGGCTTTATCAAAACATGTCGAGTAAGGTGTCATACGAATTGGAATACTACAGTTCTGTCGACGGGGATAGCATTCCACCCTTCTAGAGGGACACGACATGTGTGTAACCTTAACCCCGGTTAAAGTTAACCAGAGCCTCAGCATCACAAAATGGATGCTGCCACCACAGACACGAGTCTGACCTCCTGCTGCTGGGAGTCCTTCCAGCGAGGGAGGCTTGGACAAAGGGTTTCCTGCCTTGGGAGGTGCGAGCACCACCCCAGACAGGGTTTTGTGTATTGGGTAGGACAGGGCTGAATAGAATCAGACATGCCCGGGGCACACAAGGTGTCCCCGTGCATAAGCCAGTCCAAACCGGTCCTGGGACTTTCCAGACCCAGGCCTGGCGAGGAGCTGGACAAAGGAAAGGGGGTGTAACCGCCCTCCTTCCTGGTTCCTCCCAGAGGAGGGACCTAGTAGGTGATCCACCCCTCAGATTGGGAATAGGAGTGGGAGCAGTGCCATTGCACAGTAGATCATCCTGAATCAACTTGAAATACAGAAGAAGACTGGACTTCGACATTCTGCTGCTCAGAAGACTGAAGAGAATCTCCCTTGTGGCCTAGGAGTGGCCACCCTGTGAACACAGGCACCAACCAGCAACTCGATGTCTGCTTTGCCGCCGCCTCCCGCCGGAGCCCGAGCCCAGAGCCTGACAAGAACCAGACTCCCAGACCTCTCACAGCCCGACCCACAGTCCCTGCAAAGAAGGGACCCGTGGAGGCACCGAGTGACGTGGGACCAGACCTCTTGGAAGACACTCGAAAAGCTGACTGCGCAGCAACCGAGGCATCCTCGACGTTGTGCTTTGGGGACTGAGAACCCCCAACACCGAGCAGCCCTTGCACCGAAGATCAGCCCCCCAGCATCTCCACGATCTGCGTGGGGCCCTTTTGCATTGTGCCACTCGACGCGCTATCCCGGCCACTAGCCACGTGGTCAGCGGCCATCTTGGCAACGAAACTGAAGAACTACACCGCGGGTCTGGTTGCTCCAGACTTGCCCAAACTCCTGTGAAAAGGAGCACTCGCTCTGACCTTGCTGGTCCGAGTGGTAAGCATCTTTCGATTCCTGCGTGGCTTGCATTAGCCAAGGCCTGTTTGCTCCGATCAGGTCGCCGACACCGCCAACAGCGAGAAGCCTGCGTGGGACAGCTCGTGACCGACTCCTGGACGTCCTCGACCCCCGGTGTCCACGTGGCTGCAGAGAGAAGCTACACCTCAACGCCTGTTTGCACCCGACATCGCCTGGTTCCAATCTGGTTCCACGGTAGTCACTGGCTAGTGACTTTGAACATTGTCCCCTCTGCTTTCAGGTCTTCACAACTTCAGATCCACCCTTGGATCCACCGGAACTCTTCACATCGAGCCGCCTGCAGCATCTTCAGCTCCAATCACCATCGACCAGCGTGACGAAACCCGACACTACTTCGACCCTGTGCACCCGCTTCCTGTGGGTGAGGTAACTCAGCTCCGCCGGTGTTCCTACACTGGTACACATCTCAAGGGCCTGTGTCTTAGGTTTCAGCGTTCTAGGTCACTCGGAAGGTTCCGAACTAACTAACTTTGTACTTTTTACGCACCATAGACTTTACATTGGAAAGTGCGTGCACTTTAGACACTGCACCCGAGTCCCGCGGGCCTTTCCCGACTTAGTCACTGCTAGTCTCGAATAGCTCCAGCGATTCCCAAGGCCCTAGGCCTGTTCCTGTTCTGATTGGTATCTCTTATACCACTTTCTTAGTATATGGTTTAGGTGGCCCCTAGGGCTCATCCATATTGTGCAACTTTTGTGTATTTTAAACTGTCTTGTGATTTAACGCTTGTGCTTCTGTGCTCATAAAGAGTCCATGGGATTTTATAGTTAATAAATCAATATATATTTTCAATATATATCTGTGTGGTGTCCCTTTCATTTGGTATTCAAGGGGGTTGTGTATGGTAATACAGCTGGCTTCACATGCCTTTCAGAGTTTAGCCTAAGACTGCTTTGTCCACGTTACCACTAGGATAACTGGTCTACAAGGTTGAATTACAACCAATCATCATAAGGGTTGCTTGGCATGGTACAAAGTGATCACTAGAATTAGTGAGCATTATATACCAGGCCAACTTCTCACAGGGAGAACTAGAGAGAAATGGGCACACCCATCTGTAAGCATGTGACCTTTCAACGGGTAACGTGTCCTGGGTTAGTGCACATAAATCTGCTATTTCATTTTCTACAAACACGTAAAACGCCTCATTGTGCGCAGCATATGTTCATTCATAGCGTCTCTGGTGTTTATTCAATCACAGACAACATAGAGGGCGCTTGCTAATGGAAAGTCAGGAGGTAGCTGTGCAGAGCGACGCTTGGCAAGGACCGCTGGCTCCATGACGCGGAGTGACTGAATTGCGCCAAATCGCAGCGATTTCCTGCAGCAAACAATCCAATAAAAACATCGATCAGGGATAACCTCAAACAAGCCTAAGCAATGCAACAAAGGTGACTCATTAAGGGGGGTTGTGGCATGCTGTTTGCAAGCGCAAGATAAGCCACGGCAAGCAAGGGGGATGAAGACCTATTCCCCAGCCGTTCCGAAGGATGCCTGACTCAGCTGGCATGGAATCCCTAATTTAGCTGCTGGGATGTGCGTAGATGTCAGAGCAACCCAAGTCATTTTCAAGTGCACAAGCATATAATTATGGCTTTATAAAACAAAGAAGAAAATGGACCATATGGTTATCAGACATGATTAAGAGGCTTGCCTCTCGTCCCATTCCCTCATCATCTCACATGCGAGCACACTGTACTGTTAAGTTAGCATAGGCTTATTAGAAGTTTAAACACCATTTTTTCCTTTTTGCTGCTTTTGCACGCAACACTGCATATAACTGTTGTAAGTTAGGCTGCGTGAAATGCGTCACATGAGACTGGCTTGTTTTCAGCATCCCTAGACTTACATTGTGACTCTAGTCTGCACACTGAGTGTTAAAGCCTCCAAGGTTATCATAACAAGGTAGCTGATTGGCTCACGTTCTAGCCATAACTTATATGCAGCTGCAAGCCAACGTGATTCTGTCACCTTTAATATCACACTATAGGCATGATTTCAGGCACTTGGAAGAATTTCCGTTTCCAGAGAGAAAGAACGTTTGCAGATCCTGATTTGATTCATCCCTGCTGATCTTAGAGGTATGGGGTCCCCCAAACAAGCCTAAGAGACAACCTATATTTTATAAAACATAGTTCCTATCTAGGGAGGGCGATTTACTAAGCGCTATAATACCTACTTTCACCATCATTGTAATTTGATTTCTCCTTTTGTGTTTTATGGAATTGTAACAATGCTGATCATATTATTTCTAATCATATGGCTGCTTATGTTAGCAAAGATACTGCATCTTAGAGCATGAGGTTAAAATAATTATTTTAACCTTTCCGTGTCTCTTTTTACTCTAAGGTGAGTTCTTTGGTACACCACAATTCACTGAGGTCCTGGGTCTCTGTGCACAGTTCTGTGTAGTAACAGAATCCCTGCGACATGGCGCACCTAACGTTGTGGTCTTATTGTGAGACTCTCAAGTAGTGCTTATATCAGTCTACGACCCCCTCACTATTGTTTCCAGTTGACAGTGGTGATGGATAAACCTACCTATAGTTAGATAGGTCTTTTCAAGCTTGATATTTTAAAACGGTTTTCTATTGAATTGCTATTTTCATTGCATCGTTCTTTTTCTTTCTGTGTCATTATGGCTGTTGACATCCCGCAGCATGGTAGGATGGCGGTCCGTAATCATTTACAAGGCTATAACGTCGCCTTGGAAGGCATGGCAGCCGTTTTTGTTGTAAGTGCAGACGCAGCTAACCTATTTGAGCTTTTCTACTCATGGGTTACGTTTCCTGCGGTCAATGCAGATACCATTATGTTTCATACTTACACTCCCACTGCCCTGCCTAAGGAGTAAACTCCTTACAGGATACAGGAAGTTCTGATTTCTGCTTGGCAGCACCGTGTATGGTTTGATGGCGCCCTTCCCCGCCCTCTAACAGCAATTAGATTAGGTCCTTTGTCCATGCTAGGAGCTTCATGGCCTGTTTTGGCTGGATTTACCCCGCACCTGCGTGCTGTGGTATGTCCCTTACTTGAATTGAGGCCCCTTTTTACCTCTGCAGTAGAGGTTATTAGGGCTTTGGTTCATTACATTTCCCGCAACATGCCAGGTGGGGGCCCTGGTTTTGCTGCGCACCCAATTGGGCCGAACGGTTTGAAGCTTAGTTCCATTATGGTTAATGCGGTTATGGGCAAGCGTCCCTAAGATAAGGATGAAATGTCTTTTTGGCTTGCCAAGAAATTTGACCAACTGGAGGCAGTATTTCCTAATACGACTCCTGTGGAGACACACAGGATTCTTAAAATTAGTTTGCAGAAAGACTTAGTGCCTGAAGTGACGGATTGTACCACATTGGGTATGATTTTTGTGGCAGTCTATACGAGATGCTTCGGCATCCTGTCAATGTCTGTCCTACCCTCGGTCATTAAACGTGTTCAGGATGAGCACGGACCAGAGGCAGCTGTTGAATTGGGAGTGAGCGTGGTTGAAGTGTTTGACGTAGTTTCCGATCTTGTCCTTGTTAACGTTAAGGGAGATGCTGTAAGCTTCCAGGTGTCGAATGCTTTGCGCGATGTCCCCGATGCAGAGAAACCCAGTCAGTTACCGAGAATTATCACGGCGGCTTATAAGACCGTTGGCCGTAATAGTTTAGGTGTTAAGCCTTTTGCCAAGGCTGCGCAAAAGCAAACACAGGCTGCGAAGTCTTACAAAGCTGATCGCCCAACAGGTCCAAAACAGACTTGGACTAAAAATAAAAAACAGGGGAAAAAGCAACAGAAACGGAGGTCCCGTTCTGCCTCACCAGTACCTGTGTCTACTGAACGCACTTATGAATTGTGCGACCGCGCTACGATTAAGTCACCTGATCGCTTTCAGGTTTCTGAACAACGTTCTCCTCGCAGGATTCATCGGTCTCACCCACCAGTGGAGGAGAAGGCAGGCGGGGGAGGGGTGCGAAGCAAGACCCACCCCACAAGACTGACGGTAAAGGCAAGCAGGACGACTCTTCACGTCGGAGACCCCAGTTTCAGAAGAAGAATGTTGCTGCTATAACAGCAAGATATGCCACAGATAGTGAGCCACAGCTTCTGAATCTGACATGGGCGCTGACGCTGTTGGACAGCCCAGCGGAGATTACCATAGTTCGAGAAGCCCTGCGTCCACTACTGAAGGGGACAGCGACAGACACATTTGTTGTAGTTGAGACAGCTGCCACTAGAGTGGCTCCCCCTGAAAGACTTTTTGAAATTGTCCTTTTCATTTAAGGTGACATACAACGTACCATAAAAGGGGTATTTTGGAAAAATCTAACTACTACCTATGACATTTTTTTGGTGGAGGTCAAGTGGCCCCTACCATTTGTTTTAGCAGCTCAGCAAGGGGAGGAGGTGATCCTCTCTAGTTTCGCGCACACAGTGCAGAAGGAGCAGGCTTTGCATTTTGCAGAAGATTGGGCTAAGGCGCTTGCGCGGGCTTTGTACCCTACTCACTGTGGGTGGGACAAATTTTCCCCTAGGCATGAGATTCCCTTACGGTCTATGCCACAACCTCAACCCCAATACCCCATGCGTCGTGAAGCGAAAGCTCCTGGTGCAGAGATCCTTGAACAATTGGAATATCAAGGTGTGATTCAAACGTGTGTGTCTCCGATGTATAACCCTCTTTTTACTGTGACTAAGCCTGATGGCTTGTACCGTTTGGTACTGCATTACCGCCACTTAAACTCACACTGTCGTACGTGTGCGGTACAGAATACTCACAGTTCTGCTCTTGTGGATAGTCTTGTGCGCAAAAGGTTTAAAACTACACTTGACATATCCAATAGCTTCTTTGCTAACAATCTTTCCCCTATTAGTAGTCAATGTGCAGCTTTTACCAGTGGTGCCAAACAACACCAATTCCGATGTTTGGCTAAGTGCTATAAAAACAGTCCAGGCTTATTTGCCGCCCGCATAGTCTATCTTTTAGAAGGACTCCACCCAGATGCATGTTCGTATGTGGATGACATTTATCTCACAGACGACTAATTATGGCTGCATCTGTGTCGTGTAGACTGCATTATTTGCCGTTTTGTGGACTTCGGCTATAAATTCATCTTTGCTAAATCTCACATTGCAGAGTACACAGTGTTGTTCCTGGGCTATGAGCTCAACAATGAAGGTCGAGGTTTGGCTCCTCACTTCCTGGAGAAATGCGCATAGTTGCGCGCTCCAACAAAACTGAAAAATCTTTGCTGGGCTTTTAGAACTTCTGGCATACTTACATTCCCGATTATGCCCAGCGTATCCAGCCTCTTTACGCCTTGATACTAACAACTTTCTCCAAATCGTGCTGGCTGCCCGAACATTCAGCCATCTTGCAATCTTTGCAGGCAGATCTTCTAGAATCTAAATTCTTGTTAACTCGTGATAACCACACCAACCTGGTGATAAGAATCGTACCAGAAACAGTGGGTGTCACGTACCTCACTTTTAATGAGGGTGACACAGTTCCTATCACTTACAAGTCACACTTGTACACTTCGGCTGAGTTGCAGTTTCCACTGTGGAAAAAGTTTTGAAAGCAGTGCAAATGGCGATTCTTTTTAAAAAAACAAAAAACTTTTTATTAACAAAACCACAAAGAAAAAACATCAGGTGACATACACCGCTCCCACATTTGTCATATATACATTTCCGTACTACCAAATAATACATATTGAATAACATTAAGGGATTATAGGGACTCATGTGTTGCCTCTTCATCCTGACCAATTGGAGGAACACAGATATCTCCACGATAACTATTCCAGGCTCCCCAAACCTTCCCCCACTTCGCAGGACAGCCCCTAGCAACGTAGACCAACCTCTCCCTGTACATGCAACAGTCCAGGTCCTCCATCCACCTCTCGACCCGGGGCGGTTGGCTGGCACCCCACAGCTGAGCAATGTTGCGCTTAGCTATCATACACGCTAGGGTCGCCCACTGTCTCCCATACGCACTCAAATCCGTAGGCTCCCAAACATTCAGGAGACATCTTTGAGCCTCCAGTGTTACCTCCACCCCCAGCACCTCTCGCATCGTGTCATGAATATTTACCCAATATTCCTTTATCTCTGCACAATGCCACAAAATATGCATGAAGGTTCCAAGCTTCCCACACCCCCTCCGGCACTCCCCACGTGACCCATGTGTACCAGTCGGGGCCCCGTGATATATGACCTGTGAGGAATCATTAATTGTAGCCTGAGTGTCATTTGAATAGCCACTACCTTTGGAGAGGAGACTGCCTCCCTCCAGTCCTCATCATCTAATTCCAACCCATCGGCACCCCACTGTGTCCTTATGGTTGCCATTTGTCAAATCCCTTTGATTTCCACATGCTGCCCAATCTCTCAGAGTTCAACAATGAGATGGCAAGTGTGAGTTTCCTGTCCCACTTAAGATGTCGATTAGCCGTGTGCCACACCTGCACTGCATGGGTCGACGGTCCAGCGAGGGGAAATCAGCTGGTTCCGGCACATAATGCCCTTGTGAAGTCGCCCCCGGGACCTGCCCGCGGTCCATCGCATACCCAGGGTCTCCGGGAGATCCGTATATGGCGTGGTTCACCGCCGCTAACTGGGAGGCCCAGTATTATTTTCCGCAGATCTGGCAAGCCAATCCCACCATCATACCAGGGTAGAGAAAGCTTAGAGAAGGCAATGTGGGGCTTGCCATCCCAAAGGAGCTGCTGTTGAAGGGCCCCAATTTCCCAAAAGTAGGGCGACGGCACCGGGTCCATCGCGTTCTGTAGCACGTACAGGAATCGGGGAAGGGCCATCATCTTGAAGAGCACCGTTCTACCCAAAAGGGAGTGTTGTAGCATCTTCCACCGCGCCACATCCCCCTTAAATCGGGTCAGCGGGGGACCTGTTTTTGGCGTATCGCAACTTTGGGTCTAACGTCACAGATCAGGGAATCCAAGGGAGTTGTGAGGTAAAGCAGGATATCGTCAGCGTACAGCGAGATTTTGTCCTCCCATTCCAGCATCCTACGCAGCCCTCTAATCGAACGGTCCCACCGGACCCACGCCGCCAGTGGCTCAAGAGCCAAGGCAAAAAGAAGCAGGGACAAGGGACACCCCTGTCTCGTGCTTCTGCCCAAATCAGCAGACTTTCAATTGTTAACCACAACCCTGGCGAGGGGATCTGCATACAAGAGACAGATACAGTTAATGAACTCTGGGTCAAAGCCCATCTTCCCCAAAACTGCGAATAAGTAGGGCCACTCAACCCTGTCAAAGGCCATGGTGGCATCCAAGGACACCAGTAACGCCTGCTCCTGTATCACCGGGACACTGCCCAATATACCGTGCAGCCTCCGTAGGTTAAGGGCCGTATTTCTACGCGGCATGAAGCTAGATTGATCCGGGTGAACCAGGGTGGTGATGACTTTTGCTAGCCTTATAGCCAGGAGCTTCGCCAGAACTTTAGGCTCAGTATTAAGCAGCGAAATGGGCCATTGCGTCCTGGGCTTTATGAATAACAACAATATTCGCTACCCGCTGGTCATAGAGGAGCTGACCCCTCTCTTTACTCTCTACAAACATGTCCTGAAGAAACGTAGCAAGCCTATTTTCGCTCAGTTTATACAGCTCTATAGGGATGCCGTTCGGACCAGTGGCCTTCCCAGAATGCACTTCCCTGATGGCCTGCGCCACTGCATCATTCGTGATAGGAGAATCTAAGTATTTCTGATCATCTTCCGATAGCCTGGGCATACGAATGTCATGTATCATAGCCGCGTTCTCTTCCTCTGTGTATACCCCAGCGGACGTATACACTTCACCGTAATATTCTGAGAACTCATTGGCTATAATTTGTGGGTCAGTTATCCTATTGGAATCACATTTCTGCAACTCTGGTACTAGCCTCGACGCCCACTCTCCATTCTCCAGCCACACTATCAGTTTACCTGAATTGTCATGTTCATCAGGGCCGGACTGGGAACCACAACCGGCCCTGGCAAAGTGCTCGGCCGGCCCCACCTCCCCACTCAGGGGGGTTGGAGGTGCCGCCGAGCTCTTTGCCGGGCCCGGTTTTCGGCCGATTTTGGTACAGGGACGATTTTGCAGCGATGCTGCAAAAACGGCCCTGTAACAAAAACGGCCCCCAGGGACCCAAAACCGGCCCCCACCAGTGCGGCGCACCGGGGAATTGCCCGTTGCCCGCTATGGCCAGTCCGGCCCTGATGTTCATATATCCTGCTCGGAGTGTCCGCGTGTTGTGATCTGGCCCTATCTCTAGCTAGGCCCCTATATTCATCCTGAAGGAGTTTTAACCGGTGTGTGCCCTCAGGGGTCACTTCCTTGGATACTTCCGTCTCCATCCTGATCACCTCCGCCTCCGCATGGTCTACCTCGGCCTGACTTTTCCTCTTTTTCCCTGCGACCAGTGATAAAACCTCCCCTCGAATAACAGTCTTATACGCCTCCCACAGGGTCAGTGCTGAGTCTACTGAGCCTGCATTCTCATGAAAGTACGTTTCCGTACTCGTAACGATTTCCTTCTTGGTGGCGGGGTCTTTTAGATGCCATGCATTTATGGGAGCTATTCTACCTACGTCTAATTGGCCAACGTCTAACCTGAGCCAAACCGACGAATGATCAGATATTCCCCTACCCAAGTGCCGCACCTCTCGGACCATCCACGCCTGAGCCACCGGTATCAGTACATAATCTATTCTGGATAGTGCGTGGTGAGCAGCAGACGTGTGTGTTTGATGTACCCCGCTTGGGTTCCTCAACCTCCAACCATCAGTCAGCCCTGTTGTTTCTACGAAATTGGGAAGCCACCTCTGGGATGGCCTCAGAGTTCAGACTGGGTGTCTATCGACCTCACCATCCATCACTGCATTGAAGTCCCCGCCCATCACCAGTAGACTCACGGACAGTCAGGAAGATTGCACCCAGGACTCGGAAAGTGTCAGTTTGCAGGCCTGGTGGAACATAAACAGACATAAAAGTAACAGTTCTCCCTTCCCACTGTATCTGCCTCGTTGATCAGCCCATGTGGCCTGTATGGCCAGGGGAAAGGAGTTTTTTACTAAATTACCTGTCCCCCTAGACCCCTTAGTGAATCCTGCATGTGTCACCAACTTATATCCCCCCTTGTGTAAGGCCATGCAACGATTACCAACTAGATGTGTCTCCTGCAGTAGCACTACATCTGCGGAATGTCGCCTAATCAACTGGTTCACCATTCCCCTCTTAATTTTATCCCGAGACCATTCACATTACAACTGAGCACATGCATATGGCTGTCGCCCATACCCAACTAGCAGTGTGCCCGTCGCCCAAATACTAACCTACAAACTAACTAAAAGTAGTAAAAGGAAAGAGAGACAATACCCCCCCAGCCTCCCCAAACACATCTTCGAGTCCTGGGCAATCCACAGCAATTGTCAGTTAAGCGAGTCTAGTCACATTGGCTGTGGAACCACCCCACCCGCTTACTTTACCACACTGCACATTGGTTTCCACGGCCCTATATATGCTTATTTCTGTTGTTCATCTTCTCCACCTCTGTCCCGGTCCTCCAGCTCGCTCGGGTGTCTGCAATCCAACCAGTCCGACGCCACCTCAGGGTTATCAAAGAACCAGCCCTTCCCGTTGAGTTCCACCCGCAGGCGGGCCGGGAACATCATAGCGTATTTCAGTCCCTTGTCCCTGAGTTACTTCTTCACCGGCAAGAAACTCTGTTGTTGATTCTGTCCCATCTGAGTAAAATCCGGAAAAAAGGAGAGCGTCGCATTTTCATACCGTGAACGGTGTTGCTTGTGCCGCCTGCAAGATCACATCTGTCTCAAAAATGTAGGACCCTCGCAATCATCGGGAGCGAGGGTGGGCCTAGGGCCTGGACCTACCCCCAGCACTCTGTGCGCACGCTCGACTGTGAAAAGGTTACTCAGTCCTTTGGGCTTGAGGTGGTTTAGGACAATGTCTTCGACAAACAGATCCGGGGCTCGGCCCTCTGATTTCTCAGCCACTCCAAGAATACGAATGTTGTTCCGCCTAGCCCTCCCCTCATATTCATCAAGTTTGCGATCCGTAAGGGTTCTTGAGGTCTTCAGGTCTCTTACTTCTTGCTGCAGCAATGCCACGTCATCGATCAGGCTGGCATCCTTGATTTCAAGCGACTTGACTTTCTCACTCGCCTTCGTTAGATCCGCCCATATCAAGTTTACCTCAATTGTGACCTTGTCCAATTTGTTATCTGAAGCTTCCATTTTCTGGCCCTGAGACTCCTGGACCCCATTTATGGCTGCCATGATATCCGTCAGAGTTGGTTCAGTGGGAGGGCCTGTGCCGTCTCCCCCCACTGACTGGACCCTCTTTATTTCTGTGGGGGACCCTTTAGGCATGGTATATCAGTCTAACTTATTGGTTTGAATGTTTCTAGACCCCTTGGAGGATCTGGGCAAGGACCTTTTGGCTGCCGGCTTGGTTGCCATCTAAGCGGCGTTACTTCGTCGCTGTCGGTCACTGTACAGAAGATTACACCCAAGGGCCAGAGTCTTAGGGCTCTCCGCGTGCCTTCCGGTCACTCTGCGTCTAGTCGCCGCGCCCCCAGGAGTCTCGGCAAGTCAATGCCCCGGTCTCCCAGCCAACCAGCAGGTGGGGCGAACTTCACTACCACTGGTCATCCAACCACACAATGGACAAATCACCAAACTCCAGCTCCTTCACCTCCGCCCGCAAAGCAAGTAGTTTGAGTCACCCGTCCAGCTGCGGGGCTCAGAAACTGTAAATGCGGCAGGGCCACTCTGTTCCAGGCGCTCCTCCGTCCCCACAGCAGCTCGACCCCGCACTCGAGACCAACAACTAGTATGTAGAACTAAAGGGTCTGCTGGGGGCTTCACTCCCATCGAGGTGCTAAGCAAATTTTCACAGCACCCTGTACCAGTATATGCAGGAGGGTTTCACCGCACCAGGGCAGAGCACGCCCGGTCAGGACACTTCCGGGGCGCTCCACCCCCACTCTCCGTAGATCTCCCCTCCTAAACAAAGCGTCCTCATGGCCACTGCCGCTCATCATGCAGTGAGGATAATGGGCATCCCCCCAGACCACCGGCTCTCATTGTCGGCTCCTCCGCATATGCGGGCAGTTCAGGGCAGGTATAGGAGCCTCAAGGGGGCCAGCATCATCAATCCACTGCCCACCGGGGCCTCAGTGTTTAGATCAGATTCCCCAGATGCGCCACGGTCAATCTCTGCCGGCCTCGAGCCGCCGCCCCGTAGTGCAGCGCCTTGTTTTTGCGCAGGGTGGCTCTGCACTCCAGCTCCACTGGGCAGTCCAGGCGAATCACTCAGTGCCAAGGCCTTTCCGCAACCGCACGGCCCCCTATGCGCATTATGCTGGGCCTGCTACAGTCCCAGACAGGCGTCGGATAGGTTACGTGGCCGAACCGGTAACTTCCGGTGCACGGCCCCGATGTTTGTGCATTCGGCGGCGGGTTCTCCACTCACTCGAGTCCCCGGCTCCAGGTGAAGGTAGGCTTCCGATTGTCGGACGGCATAACTCCGGGGCCAAACACCGCAGGCGGCCTGGAGACACGGCCGGAGATGTCGCTTCCTCTGTGTGGGGAGTGGGGTGTGGGGTTGTGCTGCAGGATTTCGGCCAGGATATCGAGGCTGGAAAATGAGGGTGGCGGAGCCGAGCTCTCACGCAGCCATCTTGGTCTCGCTCGTGGCTTCTCCCCGCAAATGCCGATTTTTAAGGAACGTGCACTGTCGCAGGGATAAAGCATTTTGGTTGTTACCCCGTATCCTGCCTTGGAGGCAGTGACGAAAGCCAGTGTAGCAAATTCAATGGCTTTGCACCCACGGTGGATACAATGGGCCACTTCCTTGACCTCTCCGGATGTCACATTCATTTTTCATTCCTCTCTGCAGACTCAGGAGTTTTTGCAGTATGAATTCGTTCATCCTGCTCATCCTGACTTTGCGGCCATTCGAGGATTTCCATTGTATCATTTACACTGACGGTTCCGCGCAAACGGCTACCAGTTCAAAGTATTCATATTCTTCGGCCTGCGCCATAGTGGTTGGTACTATGGTGGATGGTGAATTCAAGTCCAATGTCGTGCATACACAGACATTAGGGGACGGTACCGCCCAATTGACAGAGCTTTGTGCTCTGATGCTTGCATTGGAGTACGCAGATCTTGGTGTGACTACTCATCTTAAGTGACTCCTACTACTGTGTTCAATAATACAATGACAATTTATCCTTTTGGACTCAAAATGACTATCGTGACTCCAAAGGTCGCACTATAAAACATAAAATGATCTTTGTTCGAGTGGCTGAGCTTAAAAAACGGCTCCCACTTGTCTTTGTAATTCATACTCTTGGTCACCAGCGATCTGGAGTTCACGCTGTTGGCAATAGTCTTGCCGATGAAGATGCCAAGACAGCAGTTGCAGAATACTCAGTAGCAGCAGTTACACTTTCCAACAATAAGGTTGATGATGACAAATACTCTTATCATTTAAGTCCCGATAAAGTTCCTTATGTGAGAATTAATGACGTTGGTGACCGGTTGATTCCCAACGCGGACCGCAGACAAGTTTGATTACAGCAGCTCACGAGGGCAGTGTTTCTGGTGGTGCGGATTGTACAAACAGACGCATGATTATGTCCTTCATTGTGACACTTGCCAGCAGCTTAAACCTTCTATTGCTGCACGCCCACCCCAGTCACAGTTGTATATATCTAATAAACCTCTTACGTGTGTTTATTTAGATCACTGCGGTTCTTTCCCCTCTGATACTGCGTATAAGTACATCTTAGTTGCAGTTGATTCGTGCACACGCTTTGTGTGGTTGTGGCCGCAACTGAGTGCTGATTCTCGAACTGTCGTAATGGATTTGTGTGTCTCTGTGGGAATTTTTGCATGTGGTACCTTCCATTTGGACCAGAGTCCATGTTTGCCTCTAAGGCATAGAAAGGATGCCATGTGTTCATTGGGGGTCCAAGTCAAATTTTCGTCTCCATATCGACATGAGGGCAATGGTGTTGTGGAGCGTATGAACCGTGACTTAAAGCAATCCTCGACAGCTAGGGTATTCGGTACAGGCCGTAACTGGCTCCCCCACCTCAATAGCGTTCAGCGTGCACTTAATAATCTCCCTAGAAGGTCTCTAGGTGGGCAGACCCCGTACGAAATGCTCTTCTGCATCAAAAATGTTTGTTCCGGACCTTGAGGGTCTAGACATGGCGGCGGCGGCCGCATCCTTTGACGTAGATGAACATTCTACTGTTTTACAGAACCTACAAAAGACCAGAGACAGCATTGCGAAGGAACATTTGCCCTCTACATCAGATGCTGCTTTGCAGATTCCGGTAGTTGGATGGTTACCCCAAGTTGGTGAACTGGTCCGTGAGAAGATTGAGAACAAGAAGGAATTCGGCCCTTAAAATCGTGCTCCAGTTCCTGTGCTTGGCGTGAAAGGTACATGAACAGTCATTTTACTTCCACTTCCTGGTTGAAAGGAAAACAGGTACATCTCTATTTACAATGTCAAACTACACAGAGTGGCCGACTCTCCTTAGTATGACACCTGCGGTCTCTTGTCCAGCTATGGTGTGAAACTCTGTTTTGGCTCAGACACCTGCTGCCGGACCTGATGTTGCCATTAAGATGACTACAGTTACAAATCCGTTACTGAATCCTCCTACTGATGATCCTCTTGATGTTACTGAGTACGCTTATCCCACAGACGGATCTATGCCCAATTTAGAAACTTGTGTGGCTAATCAATCACGTTTTTCATTTGACACTAACTCTAACCACATCAAAGTCCCCTTCAAAAGTTTCGATTGTTGCTGTTTGGTTTAAAAGACATTTTTTAATTCCCCCCTGGACTTACATTTGGCTGGTGCTTTTTTCCACGTTTTTTATTCATGTCCATTGGATTCGTGGTGTATTTTGTCCGTTTTCTAATTTGAAATATTATGCTGCCTTTGATGCTGAAGATTTGTACTTAGATTCTGCTAATTATACTGATTTGTACTGTTACCAACACTATGGCAATCACTTTCTGCACAAAGCAAACACATTTAGAAATGTGGTTAATTAGGCACAGTGGGAACTTTGTCCTGCTCCTGTTGAAGGCAGTTCAACAACTCTTTTGAAAAAGTTTTCTTACTTTACTGATTTTAATCAATCAAATCTTTTTATTTTATTTTAAGATGACTGAGAAGTCCTTTTCCAAAGTTAGACTTACCCACCAAAAACAATTGTATTCGAAGTCCTTTATCGAGAATTTGGCTGTAAGGGGCTATGAGCTGTGGAGAGATACTATTGATCTTAAATCTGTTTGGGGTTCTAAAATTTGGCAAGTGCAAGGCACTGAGGCTTTGTGCATGTCTCATCCCGAACCATATGTTGTTTCTGAATTCGACTATTTCACAAACCACCTGCTTTGGATTGGCTACATTAAAAAAATTAAATGCTCCCTCTGTTCCTGATTTAGGAGACTACTCTAATTGGAATAATCAGACCAGTAGGTCCCTTAGTGATTTACAGACTCGGTTACATAATTCATCCTTTTGGATCCCAAAGGCTGGCTATTATGGCAAAATAGTGCAGATTCATGCCAGCATCGTTTTCTGGGTTTGTCACCTGGCTATACACCAGTTCGGGTTGACCCCCGTTTTGCAAATGACCAATCTGTCACTACCTACTCTGTAGGCACGCTATGTCAGTCCTGGCTCAAACATTCCACCCTAGCGTCAGTTAAACTCCATTTATCAAAATTGACTGACGCAGTTGACTTGAATGACTTTGTGAAATGTCCTGCAAAAGGCAGGTCCAAAAGATGAATTTATGCAGTTTACAACGAAGTTTGGAAGCTGTCCCAAATTGCAGCTGCTTCTAGGTTACGTGCTACTGATCAAGCTAATTTAGAAAAAGTGCTTGCAGTTGTATATAATAGCATTAACACACTTTCTTCCCGAATTTATACAATAGAAAATAGTGTTTCTTCTGTTGTTGATATTGTGCAAAATGAAATCTCAGTTTTGTACCATGTTCAAAATCAATTGCGTTCTATTATGCAGTTTGCATGGACTTTACAAACGTTAAAGGCCGGGAAGGTGCCTTGGGACTATATGAACACTTCGCTATTTTTACCATTTAATCTGACTATTAAACAACAATTTATGTCAATGAAAGATGCCACGTTTTCACGTTTTCACTTTTGCATATTGAAAAGTTAGTACCCTTACCATTTTCTGTGACCGAGACAAATTCTGCAGTTTGGCTTATTCATGGGTTAATAACGCTTCCTTTCCCGCTGTTTAAATTTGAAGCATGCATGAAACACTAGGCCATAAGGAACATCATTTTCAATCCAAAGGCTATTATCTATTGAGGGTCATTGCTGCTACTCACCCTGTTAACTGCTGGAAGGGGTCCAGCCGCTCACCGCGCTATACCGCCAATTCTGTCAATGGGGAACCGCTGCTGCGGGTCAACACGCCGGGACCAGCACAAGGGACTACATCCCGCAGTATCCTTGGCGGGGGCAGTGTCACCAATCAGCGACAGGAGGCGCTTAAATTGAACTGAGCCCTCCTGCAGCGCGGGACATCATTTTCAATCCAAAGACGTTTCTCTATTGAGGGTCATTGCTGCTACTCACCCTGTTAACTGCTGGAAGGGGTCCAGCCGCTCACCGCGCTATACCGTCAATTCTGTCACTGGGGAACCGCTGTTGCGGGTCAGCACGCCGGGACCAGCACAAGGGACTACATCCCTCAGTATCCTTGGCGGGGGCAGCGTCACCAATCAGCGCCAGGAGGCGCTTAAATTGAACTGAGCCCTCCCGCAGCGCGGGACGTGCGCGGCGGGCCCGTCAGAGCCCAGAAGAGACCGGACCGGGCCACATCTCTTAAAACCCCTTGCAAACCAGCTAAGATTATAAGACTGATTTATTGTTGTTGGGTTCCCTTTGTTAATTGTATTGAATATTTGTGGTATCCAGCTTAGACGCCGCGGGGACCTCCACGTGGTAAACAATCTATTAGGAATGAGTAAGAGGAAGATTGGCAATAAGATGGTGGGGATCCTTGACGATTACCTGACTCGGGCCAAGACGGCATTGAATCAAAAGATCCAGGCTGTAGAGCGTAGGCTCTCCTTGGAACTGGCCCTTTCATTGCCTTGTGCACAGCCTCTTGTTGCACAGGCTTGCACAGAGGGATTCCTTTCAGGAGATCGTTCCCTGTCCGGCCCCCTTTGTATAACCCCTAGGTCAGGGACTTCGATCCATCTCTACTTGTAAGTAGCCCTCAAAGTCCAGCTAGGGTAACTTCGAGGGGGAGAAAGGCCCACGAAGGGAACGAGAGAGAACCACCTAATAAGAAAAAGAAAGGGCGCGGTCTTAGTAAGCAAAATGCTTCCACGGTTGTATCTGGTCCTATAGGGGTCCAAGTACATGGGAATACCACTGCCCTTAAGGGCAAACTGCCAATGCAATCTATAGCCCAGCCTAATTTTGAGACGCTGTGTACAGCCCTTAGGGATCAGTTAGTAGCACTCATACAACCAGTTTTGAAAAACCTTGATTTAGTGGTGGAGAGGCTTAACCGCATCAAAGCTAATTTTAATAGTAGCAAACAATCTCTAGATGTGTTGTTATTTCAGACGAATGGAGAATTGGTTGGTAGCCACACCACTGAGGAGGCCAATATCAGACGCAATGCCCCACGTGCCCCAGCAGGTAACTTACAGTGCCATGTAGTGACGAGTGATCATCCAAAACAGAATGTGGTACCTTCTAACACTGGTAATAGGGCCTTACCACAGCAGCAGATAATGGGAAATAGGTTAAGGTCAGATGGGGAGGTAGTAGGGGATCATGATATGTTACCAAGCTTACACCTCCCCCCGGAAGCCACCCATACACGGTAATTTTAGCAAATGTTCCCCCACTACCAGATGGGTCGACTGAGCACTGGTCCAATCTTAAAAATAAAGCCCTGCACTGTCTTGGGAAAAGATTTGGGAACAGTAAAGTATTGTTTGAGGAATTCAAAATGGTTAGGCGCATTAATTGGATTGGTCACTCCCATAAATCTCTGGCAGGGGACTGTGTAGTGCTGAGCTTTAGGTCTCCGATATTGGTAGAACACATTGTAGATATAGCCTCTCATCAGGTCCCTATATCCAGTGAGATTAAGATCCTATCCCTGGGGTTTTTTATACAAACCAGGAAGGGCTATGTACAACAGGGAGCACTGGGTCCCACCTAGAGTCCACACCCCGGTTGTCCGACCTATTATAACTTCCAATCGATTTGCCCCTCTATCCACTCTCGAGGATAACGACTGACTGAGGGATGGTAATGTTTCCCCTCAGCCAGAGGTAATCGGGGATTTGGCAGCATTATGGCGGGAGGCACCAGACCATGCTGTACCACAGGTCCAAGGAAATGATTGCGCACATATATTATCATCTATAAATGAAGGTCCAGTTAATCACTCCAACATGGCCAACCAAGTGGCAAATTTAAGCTCTAGTAGCCACTCTGTCATGGTTTCGTCATGGAACATATCGGGTTTAGAGCCCAAATTACACATACCTGACTGGGCGAATTTTATTGACCAGGCAGATAGTTGGTCCTCCTAAGAAACTAGGCAGTGGATCCTATATTCCGCATGGGCTATCTGAACTTTTTTTAAACCTGCGGTTAAGGGCCACAGGGGCAGACCGATGGGAGGCTTGACCGCTTGGGTACGCCAGTGTGAGGGTGTCTCTGTGGTTGAGGTTCGGATCGATAGCCCTGACATTTTGGCTATTAGGATTAGCTCCACGAAGGGCCTTAATATCCTCATTGTCAATATCTATACAAGGGATCTCCTGGGAGGGAAGTGTTCTCCAACAGATTTACTTCTTGAGAACCTCCTTAGTATAGAGATGAATGATGACCACAGGGTGGTGGCAGGTGATTTCAATATTTGTTTTGAGCCCCTGGATGAGGATGATGGAAAGTTAACTCAGGTTGAGGATTCATTGTGGGTAGTTCCCCAGTTGTAATTAAAACCCATAAGGAAATGGACACAAGCAGCCATGTATATGGAGAGATTGTGTCTCGATAAGGGTATGAGAGCAGACAACGGCAGAACGAAGTCTGATCGGTTAGGGAAGATGACCTTTGACAATGGTAGACTTGGGAGTCAAATTGATTATATTTTGGTTAACATGGAGATATGGCCGGCTATTGTAGATATGGTGGTAATGAATAGACCAGAAAGCGACCATAATCCCTTGATGCTGTCTCTAACAGACATCAGTTTTATCGGCTCCCCATTGATGAAGATGCCATTGTGCAGGCAAAAGTAACATTAGCCAATGACCAGAGAAGGGTTCGGTGGCCAAAGATAGCCTCAAAAGAAAAATCTTGGGCTGCCATTAGGAACTTGGTTAGTAATACTATGGATAAACTAACTAGTATCTGAAAGAGACACGTTAGTGATAGATTCCTCACCTTAGAATATCCCCAGGCGTCAGACTGGATCCGGAAAGTTTTGCGTAGCAGTACCCTTGCGCGTCGGTAGGCGTCGTCTGTGGCTCTGCGTCCGTCGTCGGCGTCGTGGGCGCCGTAATGACGTCGTCGGAGTACTTAGACGCCGCCTCCGCGTGCTGACGTCAGTTCTTCTTTTTTCCGCGCCAGCCAGCGCAGATCTTGAGAGCAGTTCCCTAGTCACTTTTTGACTAAACTTTTGTGATCTTTTGATCCATTTCGAAGTCTTAACGACTCCGACGGTGCCGTTAGGGATGCCCGGATTCAAGCATTGCGACGAGTGCGGCCGTACCATGTCGGTCACGGATCCCCACCGTTTGTGCCTGATGTGTTTGGGCGTCGACCATGACGACGAGGCCTGCTCCGACTGTCGGGCCCTTTCGAGGAAGGCCAGGCGACTCAAAATCGGAAATCACAGCTCCGGGAGTCGGCGCCACTCCTCTGGGTCCAAGTCGTCAGGTAAGAAGCATAAGAAGTCGAAGAGACATCATCGCTCTTCCGACTCCCCCCGACAATCGGCCCCATACCCCCCGGTCCCTGGGCTGAACGCGACGCCGGAGGAGGTCGAGCGTTTCCTCATGGCCATGAGGTCCCTTTCTCCTCCGACGGGTTCCGCGGCGCCTTCGGGCCCAGTGAACCCGTCTGGGGGCCCTAGTGGGTCGGGGGCTTCGACCCCGACGCCGTCGGGTGCTTCGGCCTCGACGCCGCCAGCGCCTTCGGGCCCGGCGCCGCAGGGCTCCACGATCCCGACACCGCCGGTGCCCTCGGGCCCGGCGCCGCAGGGTACAGCGGCCCAGGCGTCGTCGGCGCCTTTGGGTCCGGCGCCGCGGGGCGCCGCTGGACCCTCCTCGGGCAATGGATCGTCACCGGTGGACCTTACGACCCCCCCCCGGCGTCGGTCCGTGTGGTGTCCCCTCCGGCGTCATCCTCGGGCGGTGCCGTCCCCGATGCCTCCTCTCAATCGGTTCCGACGTCGGGACGACGCCTATCGGCGCCGCTCTCGCCGCCGCTTGGGGAATTTATGTTCTATGAACCGACCTCATTCGCTTACGACCCTGAATCTCAGGAGATGGGGGAAGAGGAGAATTGGGAGGGGTCTGAGGACCCTCTGACCAGGGAGTGTCAGTCTAACATGGACTGGACAGGAGACCTTGGGGAGGCCAGTGGCCTGCACACCTCTCCAGACACTGGATTCGTCTCTCCTCCTACCGTGGCTTCGGAGGAGGGTGCTACTTATAGTGTGGTGTTGATGAGGGCTGCTAAGGCCTTGGGCCTTGAGCTCCCCGTCGCGGCCGTGAGGACTAACCTCCTCACTGAGTTCCTTAAGCCGCAGTCATGCTCCATGGAGCCTCTGCTGCCGTTTAATGAGGCCTTGACGGACGTTCTTTTGGGCACTTGGTCCAGGCCCGCTACAGGTTCGCCTGTAGATAGGAACGTGGCCAGACGCCACCGCCCTGCCCCGGGCGACCCATGTTTCCTGTCCACCCACCCCACCCCAAGAGTCTGGTTATCCAGGCCTCTAACTCCCAGACCGCCTTCCCGACGGCCCCGCCGGACAGGGAGTCCAAGAGGTACGAGGCCTATGGCAAGAAGGTATTCTCGTCCCTTAGCTTGGGACTGCGGTCGTCCAACACCGCATGCCTCTTGGGCCGTTACACCCACTCTCTGTGGGAAACGGTGGCGGAAGTGCTGCCAGAGTGTCCGTTGGAGGTACGGGCCAAACTCGGCCAAGCCCTAGTGGAGGGCCGGGATGCAGCAAAGTATTCAATCAGGTGCGGACTGGATACTACTGACTCGCTGGGCAGAGCGATGGCTAAGACGGTGGCGATACGACGCCACGCCTGGCTGAGATCCGCCAACTTCTCGGCAGATGTCCAAAATACACTCATGGACATGCCGTTCGATGGCCGTCGCCTCTTTGGCGACAAGGCAGACCACGCGCTTGAGCGCTTTAAGGACTCCAGGGCTACGGCCAAGTCCTTGGGCCTCTCGGCCCCGCACCAGCAAATGGGTGCCTTTCGCTCCTTTCGTGGCCAAGGAAGGGGCGCCCCCACACGTGCCGCCAGCCACTCGCCGCAAACTGTCGTCCAGCGCGGCGGCGGCCGTGGAAACCGCCGTGGAGGCGGTCGGGGAAACAAGCGGAGCCAGTCCACACCTGCCCCCGCAGCATCCGCCTCTAAACCCTCCTAGTCCGTGCTTTTCGGCCCATGTGACGCCAGTGGGAGGCAGGGTTCGCCATCAGCACTCTCACTGGCGCACAGTCACTTCGGACAGGTGGGTGCTGCAGATCGTCCAAAGGGGCTACTCCCTCACCTTTGAGACGACCCCTCAAGCCATGCCACCGCAACACCACCGCGTATCGGGAGATCACTTGCGGCTCCTGCAGGAGGAAGTTTCGGCCCTCTTGGCCAAGGGGGCCATCGAGCGCGTTCCTGGGCCAGAAGTAGGACGTGGTTGCTACTCCCACTACTTCCTGGTACCCAAGAAGGGCAAAGGGGGCCTACGCCCTATCTTGGATCTGAGGAACGTCAACGGCTTCCTCCGGAAGGAGAAGTTCAAAATGCTCAGGTCTTGGCTGCCCTAGACCCAGGAGACTGGATGGTAGCGTTGGACTTGCAGGACGCGTATTTCCACATCCCCGTCCTGCCGGCCCACCGGCGTTACCTGCGGTTCACGGTAGGCCTCAAGCACTTTCAGTTTACCGTGCTCCCCTTCTGCCTTACCAGCGCCCCACGGGTGTTCACGAAGGTGATGGCGGTGGTCGCAGCTCATCTGCGCAGGTTAGGGATTTAAGTCTTCCCTTACCTCGACGACTGGTTGTTGAAGGCGGGCTTGCCCCAGACAGTCGTCAGCCACCTCCAGACGACGGCAGACCTCTTGCACCAGCTGGGGTTCTCCATCAATGTGCCGAAGTCACACCTGTGCCCCTCTCAGAAGCTCCTTTTCATCGGAGCGGTTCTTGACTCGGCGCAGTTTCGGGTTTAACCACCCGAACAGCGGGTTCGGGATATACAGGCTCCGATTCCGATCTTCGGGCAGTTATCCCGGGTTTCGGTCAGGTTGACGCTGCGGCTTCTGGGGCTGATGGCCTCCTGCATCCTTCTGGTGCATCACGCACGGTGGCGGATGCGGGCTCTGCAGTGGGACCTGAAGTTTCAGTGGGCCCAGCACCGGGGCAACCTATCCGACCATGTCCTGATCTCGGAGGGCACTGCGAGACAGCTGCAGTGGTGGCTCACGGACCGCGATTGGGTCAATGGCAGATCCCTCTCCCTTCCCCAACCTGAGCACGTGGTTGTGACGGACGCGTCCCTCCAGGGCTGGGGAGGCCACTTGGGAGATGCGGAGATCAGAGGACTCTGGTCTCCGGCGGAGTCCCGGCTCCATATCAATCTGTTGGAGCTGCGGGCGATTCGTCTGGCACTGAAAGCATTCCTCCCGTCTGTCTGAGTGCAGTGCAGGTGTTAACGGACAACACCACCACCATGTGGTACTGCAACAAACAGGGCGGAGTGGGGTCGTGGACCCTTTGCCAGGAGGCTCTGCGTCTCTGGCAATGGCTGGAACATCAGGGCGTGACTCTGGTGGTTCAACACCTGGCAGGTTCTCTGAACGCCAGGGCGGACGAACTTAGCTGGATCACGAATGGCGTCTGAACTCGGACGTGGCGCAAGGCCTCTTTCTGCGATGGGGAGAGCCTTGGTTAGATCTATTCGCCACCGAAGAGAACGCGCAATGTCATCAGTTCTGCGCGTTGGAATTTCCAAGGCGGCACTCGCTCGGAGACGCTTTTCGTCGCGAGTGGAGCTGCGGTCTGTTGTACGCCTTTCTGCCTATACCTCTTCTGCCCAGAGTGCTGAAGAAGATCAAGCGCGACCGGGCACAAGTCATCCTTGTGGCTCCGGACTGGGCACGAAGGTACTGGTATCCCGAGCTACTCAGTATGTCAGTCGATCCCCCGGTTCGTCTGCCTCTTCAGGAGGACCTTCTGTCGCAGCAGCAGGGGACGGTCCTCCACCCGAACCTGTCCAGTCTCCACCTCCATGCTTGGAGATTGAGCGGCGACAGTTGAGGCCATTTGACTTGCCTCCTGAGGTTTGCAACATCATTCTGGCAGCCAGGCGTCCCTCCACAAAGACGGTATACGTCTGCAGGTGGAACAGATTTGTGGCATGGTGCACAGCAAAGGCTGTGGATCCCCTCAATGCCCCTCTCTCTGAGGTTCTTCTCTTCCTTCTTTCTCTTGCCCAGCAGAGCTTTGCTCTGGGCACTATCAAGGGCTATCTTTCGGCTCTTTCAGCCTTTCTGAGGCTGCCTGACCAGCCTTCTTTGTTCAAGTCCCCTATCGTAAACAGATTCCTGAAGGGCATCACTCATACCTTTCCTCCTGTTCCCTTTGTGATGCCTCAGTGGGACTTGAACCTGGTTCTAACATTTCTGATGTGCGCTCCCTTTGAGCCACTTCACAACTGTCCTCTTCACCTTCTTTCTTTGAAGACTGCCTTCCTGGTAGCCATCACCTCTGCCAGGAGAGTGAGTGAGCTCCAGGCTCTCTCTTGTAAGCCTCCTTTCCTTTCAGTCCATCCAGACAAGGTTGTTTTGAGGACTAGGCCCTCCTTCTTGCCTAAGGTGGTCACGGCCTTCCACATCGGGCAGTCCATCACATTGCCCACCTTCTTTCCGCCTCCGCACCCCTCGAGAGAGAAGGAGAGGCTCCACCGTCTGGACCCAAAACGTGCGCTCTCGTTCTATCTGGATCGCACACGCCAGTTCCGGGTGGATGATCAACTCTTTGTTGGGTACGCGTGCGCTAAGAAAGGGAAAGCGGTGCACAAGAGGACCATTTCTCGATGGATTATCATGTGCATCCAGGCGTGTTACTCCTTGGCTAAGAAGGAACCCCCTGTTGGGCTGAGGGCTCATTCCACTCGAGCCACGGCCACTACAACTGCCTTGGGCCGTGGTGTGCCCTTGCAGGACATTTGCCAGGCAGCTACGTGGGCCTCGTTGCACACGTTTGCAAGGCACTACTGCCTGGACAGTCAAGTCCGGAGGGACGGCTACTTCGGCCGTTCCGTTCTCCAGGACTTTCTGGTGTGAATATTGGTTCGCAGACCCACCACCACGGGGATGGTATTGCTGGGGTATCTATTCTAAGGTAAGGAATCTATCACTAACGTGTCTCTTTCAGATGCACAGGTTACTACTTGTTCCTTACCGACCCACCCATCCTCCCCGTTCTGCGAACCGATATCTAGGGTTAAGGTCACCCCCTTTCAGGGCCCTAGTTTCTTGGCACCAGTGTCGGTTTTTGTCATGGCTCTGCGCTTCTGGCGCGGAAAAGCTGTAGCTAAGAACTGACGTCAGCACGCGGAGGCGGCGTCTTAAGTACTCCGACGACGTCATTACGGCGCCGACGACGGACGCGGAGCCGCAGACGACGCCTACCGACGCGCAAGGGTACTGCTACGCAAAACTTTCCGGATCCAGTCTGACGCCTGGGGATATACTAAGGTAAGGAATTTATCACTAATGTCTCTTACAGATATATCGTTACACAAGTAGTAACTTGTGCTGCGAGTCCGAAGAGGAGATTAAGGATAGAATCCCGAGTATCCATAGTGAAATATTTCTGGTGCTTAAAATTCTCTGTATTAAAAGCATACCAAATTCCGACAAAAACAAAGTGCAGAGACAAGGTTCCTGGTATGATAAAAGCTGTAGACAGGCCCAAAAAGCACTGCTTATAGTAAATCCAGATTACCAGATGCCATCCAAAGCTGAAGGGCCTTATATAAATCTGCCCAAATAAAAGCAAAGAAAAACTGGGATGAAGATCGGTAGAGGGAGCTATTTGAGGCTTGTGAGGGCAGGAATATGACCCATTTCTGGCACCTCCTTAAATGGGGTAACTGCCCACAGGACATGAACCCCACTACCCATGTTGAGCCCCAGCAGTGGGTAAGTTATTTTGAAAATCAGTTTAAGACTAGGGTTAGGCCTATAGCAGTAATACCGACCCTTAATTGTGAAGAACCCCTTATATTTGTCCCCAGTGAGGTGAAGTCTGTTTTGAAATCAATCCCGAGTGGCAAAGCCCCGGGACCTGACTGCATCCCCGCTGATTTGTTTAAGCAAGAGCAAGACCTGTTGGTCCCGTATATAATTATTCTAGCCAACGCCCTTGCTAGTGGAGCATCGGTTCCCGATTCTTGGTTCGGGCAGAGATAGTGCCGATCTACAAGAAAGGTGATCGCTCTGTCCTGGCCAACTATCGGCCGATTAGTCTTATAGACGCAGTTCAAAAAATCATAGCCCGTCTAGTATTGGGACGTATCCAGTGCTGGATGACCGAAGCCAATATCCTAACACCTCTACAGGTGGGTTTCGGATGCATATTGGGACCCTTGATCAAGCTTTCAGGTTTGTGCTCTTGTATTGGAAGGAAGTATTCCTTGGGGGTGGTATGCTTTTTGCAGCCTTCGTGGACCTACGGTCCGTGATCGATCTTGTGCCAAGGGCCAAATTATGGGAAGTTCTCCTGGAGATAGGTATGCCTAAAGAACTGGTGAGGTTCTTCGTCAACATTCATGAACACACCTATGCCCAGGTTCGCTGGGGCAAACCAGGGGAGGTGACAGCAAGATTTGAGGTGTCCAAAGGGGTTAGAGAAGGGTGTGTATTGGCCCCCACCCTGTTTTCTTTGTTCATTATTGGGGTTATAAATTATTTTTCTAATTACCCGACAGATGCACCCACCATAGCTGGCATGAAAGTCCCCTTGCTCATGTTCGCGGACGACACTCTTTTAATTTCTAAGACGAGACCGGGGTTACAGTTAGCACTGTCTAGTTTTGAGTTGTTTTGCCGCGAACATGAGCTGGAGGTCAACGTGGGGAAGACCAAGTTTATGGTTCTTCGTGGCTCAAGACCAGTTAAAACAAGGGTCCACATGGGAGGAGCCATCTTGGAACAGACACCTATCTTTACCTATCTGGGGGTCACCTTCAGTGATATCCTAAGCTGGAAGCCCCAGATAGACCTACTTACCCTAAAACATGCCCAATTAGGTGGTGCCTTGCTTGAAGAACACAGGTATTCTTTAACTAAACCGATGGCTCCACTGGTCAAAATTTACGGCTCTAAAATTCTCCCAGCCGTAATGTACGGAGCAGAATTGTGGGGCTTTAGTAACCTGGACACCTTAAAGGTCGCACAAAACAAATTTTTTAGGTGTGCTGTAGGGTTACCACAATCATCCCCACGTATACCCTTATTATACGACTTAGGTTTTCAGCCTGTTGAGGACATGGCGCGGTATAGACCACTGGCGTTTTGGCGACGTCTGTGGACTACACCGGAATTGTCCCTATATGCCAAGGCCCTACTAGAAGTTAAAGGGCTAGGGGGCTCACATAGGATTACCTGGCTGTCTGAAATCAAAACTATTCTGACAGATATGGGGATGGGGGAGCTATGGACTAACCCTGATACAGCTGTTTTTCCCTCGAAAAAGCTCTTTAGGGATGCATATTGGAATAGGATCATAGCTAAGAGACACACTTCCTTGATTGGCAGCTCTGTGACTGCAACATTCCTTGTTATCAAGGATGATCCCTTCCTTGAAGAATACTGGGATACAATAACGAAGTCACAGGATCGTAAATTGTACCACCAGTTTAGAGTAGGCTCCCTACCGTTGCGAGGGTTAACGAAATGTTGGAATACATCTGGCAGTGGAAAATGTCCTTTTTGTGTGGATCAGACTGAAACAGTTGATCATTTTCTTTTTGTTTGGCCGGAGTATCTACAACCTAGACGGCTGTGGCTACGACCTGTATATCTGATAATGGGAACAAGATCCGCGCTGGTAGCGAGTAGAATTCTGAAAACTGATACCTCAAAACTTGTGGTTAAAGGTGTAGCTAAATTTATCAGCTGGGCCTGGATACTTTGGATCCGGAAGATTAGTTCTTAATCACTTGGTCCACAGGATAATGCTGGTGATTACTGAGATAGCGGCTATTCTTCAAGGTTTTAAGGATTAGCTGAGGATGGTCCCACTTGTTTTAATTGTTTCTATCTAGCCGTCAAGTCTTTTGCTAAATTGTATATTTAATATCGTTTTAAAACTGGTTTTAGCTTTGCTATTTATCATATGTCGGCACTTTAACATACTATGGATAATTAATTTTTTGTTGTATAATCTAGATTAATTGTATAAATTATGAATTGGATAGTATGTCTTTTATGATGAAATATTCGCAATATAGACTTTTTGACTGACTGACTGACTATGCCATAGGTAGATATGAACCATTAATTAGTGCATATCTCCATGAAGTTTGGTCTCTCCCGTTCACCTATAGGTGTCTGAGGGAGGGAAAAGAAGTTTATTTAAAAGGTGAAGATTGCATATCCACACCCGATCACTCATTGGTCTGTAGGAATATACAATTGTACAGATCTTGCAACCAGTAAGCTCCGAATTTGGTCTGATTTTTTAAAAGGTGCACCCGCTCCGGCTATTACACCTTCTTTCACGTTATTACCAAACGGTAGTTATTTATTATTAATGAATGAAAATTGCTGTGGTATGCTGGCAGGAATCCCGTACAGTGTGACTGTTTCCCAATGTGTAGTCTGCTGTAAGAATGTACTGGTTCCTCCTCCACATGGGAAGCTCAATGTATCCATCTGGCCTTCTATTCCGACCTTGATAGCAGAGTTCAACAAGATGAGTCAAATAAGAGCGCTTTTGTCTCAAAAGGAAGTCACCCTTACATCTGCCCGTGAAACATTTGTTCTTCACGAGGCTAATACTCGTACTGAGGCACACGCTTTATTAAACACAGATCTTCCCCTGCTTTTTGGGGCGTTTGATTCACACAATCTTTAATGCCTCTTCGACTGAAGGCTTGGCACACATTTTTAAAGTAGTAAGTTCTGACCTTGTCACTGCTTCGAGACTATATTTGGTATATTACTGGCATTTTTCATTCTATTGTTTCCAGCGCCTATGGTGGTTTCCTGTTAATTCTCGCCTTAGCTGCCGGCGTACTGCTGTTAATTTGCTCACTGCAAAATGGTAGCACATTCTGTGCCCCACGACTGTCTGCCCCGGCTGCTCCTGCTTCGTAACCGGATCTTGAATACTATGGATCGCTACCTCTGTCGACTGAGTGTATGGTTTATCTTTCCGGTTTTCGTATCTTACATGCGTGCAGCCAGTTTTCCACTGTCTGCTTTGCAGATTTGAATGGGCTCTGGATATGTGACTCTGCAACACGGTGTCTCCTAACCCGGATTATGATCTACTAATGAGTCCCTTAGTTTCTCATGAATTAGATTGCTCTGTAGTCGGGATTATGGCCTGCGCAGCGGCTCATGGGGTCCTGGGCAATTAGAACATATGGACTGCAGCCCATGACTTTCTGGCACGCAGTTATCTCGAACGACACCCGAGTTGTCCTGGTTCTAGAGGCTCCAGCTGTTGAGGAACATGTGTGTTCTTTTCCATTGCTGAATTGGATGGCTGAAATGTTCACTGATGAAATCAACGACTTCCTGTTGGAGGCGGTTGCAACGTACTGTGCCTATACGCTGTTGGATTTAAGTTGCTCCTCTTTTAAGCTTCTAAGGGCTAGATGTAGGTGTCCATTTACCGACCCCGACTGGTAAACGGACATTCCTGATGTAGGTGACCTATTTTACCGATTCGGTAAATTTACCGAATCAGTAAAATACTGAATCGGTATTTATACCGATTCGGTAACTTCCTAATGTAGGTGGGACTCTTCTGAGTCCCACGGGCCTCACAGAATCGGTATTTTACCACCCAATCCAATTGGGTGGTAAAATACTGAATCCAGGTGTGCATGCATATGTGTGCATGCACACCTGTGCCATGTGAGAGACAGACATGCCCTTAGGGCATGTCTGTGTGCCACATGGCACACATGCCTGAATTCGGGGTGCTAGATGGTGTCAAAGTGACACCCCCTGCACCCTTGCAAAAATCAGTATTTACCGAATCGGTAAATACCGATTCGGTAATGACCATTGATTCCTATGGGCTGCAATGCCCATAGGAATGAATGGGCTTTACCGATTCGGTATTTACAGAATCGGTAAATACCGAATCTTAACGATTCGATATTTACCGAATCTGAAATACCTACATTTCACCCCTTCTAATTTACCACTTCTTAAATACTGAATCGGTATGATTCGGTATTTTAGAAGTGGTAAATTAGAATTACCTACATCGGGCCCATAGACACGTATTGGTATGATGGCCTGTTTGCCCCTCAATTTTGAACTTTTATTTACTCTACAAGTTTCATGTGTTTTGACAAATGTACATCCCTGTTGGTTTTTACAAAACGATTTTTGGTTACTAATTCGGATTTTACTCCCAATTATCCACTTTGGCGAACTTTTGAACTTGGTTCTATCTTATTCGAACTTGAACTCTGCGTTCTAAAAATTGCCTGCGCAATTGTCTGTTCTCCTATCAAGGGAGGGTGTAGTGTGGGCTGGGCCTTGTTATTCACACTGTTAAGTTAGCATAGGCTTATTAGAAGTTTAAACGCCATTTTTTCCTTTTTGATGCTTTTGCACACAACACTGCATACAACTGTTGTTGTAAGTTAGGCTGCTTGAAATGCTTCACATGAGACTGGCTTGTCTTCAGCATCCCTAGACTTACATTGTGACTCTAGTCTGCACACTGAGTGCTAAAGCCTCCAAGGTTATCATAACAAGGTAGCTGTTGTTCGAGCTGATCGGCTCACGTTCTAGCCATAACATATATGCGGCTGCAAGCCAACGTGATTATGGCGCGAGATAAGCCACGGCAAGCAAGGGGGGATAAAAACCTATTCCCCAGCCGTTCCGAAGGATGCCTGACTCAGCTGGCATGGAATCCCTAATTTAGCTGCTGGGATGTGCGTAGATGTCAGAGCAACCCAAGACATTTTCAAGTGCACAAGCACATCATTATGGCTTTATAAAACAAAGAAGAAAATGACCATATCAGACATGATTAAGAGGCTTGCCTCTCGTCTCATCGTCTCACATGCGAGCACACTGTAATGTGGGCTGGGCCTTGTTATTTACACTGTTAAGTTGGCATTGGCTTATTAGAAGTTTAAACGCCATTTTTTCCTTTTTGCTGCTTTTGCACGCTCACTGCATGTAACTGTTGTTAGTTGGGCTGCTTGAAATGCTTCACATGAGATTGGCTTGTTTTCAGCATCCCTAGACTTACATTGTGAATCTAGTCTGCACACTGAGTGTTAAAGCCTCCAAGGTTATCATACAAGGTAGCTGATCACCTCACGTTCTGGCCATAACATATATGCAGCTGCAGGCCAACGTGATTCTGGCGCCTTTAATATCACACTGTAGCCATGATTTCAGGCACTTGGAAGAATTTCAGTTTCCAGAGAGAGAGCTTTTGCAGATCCTGATGTTATTCATCCCTGCTAATCTTAGAGGTATGGGGTCACCCAAACAAGCCTAATAGACCTTCTATATTTAATAAAACATATTTCCTAGCTAGGCAGTGTGATTTACAAGGCGCTATAATACCTATTTTCACCATCATTGTAATATGATTTCTCCTTTTGTGTTTTATGGAATTGTAACAATGCTGATCATATTATTTCTAATCATATGTCTGCTTATGTTAGCAAAGATGCTGCATCTTAGAGCATGTCGTCAAAATAAATATTTTAACCTTTCTGTGTCTCTTTATTACTCCTGTTGTGGACTGGTATGAGGGTATAACGAAAGAGTGTTCTTGCTTCCCGCCATTCCTGAGTAGAAGCTAAGTCGCATGTTCTGGGTTGTCTAATCATTGGTTCCTGTGCTATAGGACGAAGAGCTAATGTGACACTGATGCTAACTGGTTAGGGTGTCTAGGCACTAAGGTGAGTTTTTTGGTACACCTCAATTCACTGTGGTCCTGGGTCTCTGTGCACAGTTCTGTGTAGGAGCAGAGTCCCTGCGACAACACAAGCCAAGTTCATGCTTGAAATCGGATAATCCTTTAAAATACACATGTTTGTGTGATGAAGAAGGTACGGAATACTTGCGCTGTTAAGTGTGAGGACGGAAGCATTTTTTGCTGCTGTTGGACCGACAAAGCATTAAATAGTCCCGCTGTGAATAGCGCAGGGTTCGCGCTAGCTATACTTTTAAATAAAATTGTATTAAGGGGATTATGTTTTTATTGTAAATAATGGCACTTACTTGCACGATAAAAAATCTAAAACCACACGCTGCTTTGGAGACTATCACCTTTGATCTCAGGGCCATAGAGAGGGTAGTTTGGGCAGCCATCTTGGTTGACAGTCTAGTTGCTGACGAGCTACACTAGACGGCCTATTTAAAACGGCTATTGCAGGCGCGCGGCATATGTCGAGATTTAGATCCCGACATGATTTTTTAAACAGAAACTTGGACCAATGTTAATTCCTCATTTGAACTAGGCCTGGCGTGTCCACCTGGTTATAAATCATTACATAACCCCAGAGTGACGTGCAGCGGTGAAGGTGTGGGGATGATCTTCAAGGAGAAATGGAATTGCATTCCCTTAGCTCTAGATGAAATTAGAGGAATCGAACTTTTGGGATTCACAATACAGGTAACTAAGGGAAATTTATTCTCAGGAGTAGTGTGTTATAGGCCTCCGGGACAAGCTACACACTATCAGAATTTTTATGAGACTATTACAAATCTTGCCCTGACTCATGCTAGATCAATTATACTGGGGGACTTTAATCTCTGGGAGAATGGGAATTTGGGGAAACACCAGAGAGACTTACAACAGACCTGTGCGAATTTGAATATGCAACAGTTGGTACATCAGAGCACCCATCAAGGGGGCATATATTAGACTTAGTATTTGCCAATGAGGCTGGAACATCAATACAAGACATCTTGCCCCAAACATGAACTGATCATTACCTGGTCCTTTTTACTACTAGTGTAGGTGCTCAACAGGAAGGAGAAAGGGCTGCGAACACATATAGACTAGATAGGAAGTGGCCCAGATAGGACAATAATATGGTGCAAGCTATGGTCGAAGAGCATGACCATTCGACCTCCATTGAGTCGGTGGAGGAGAGCTATCAAAAGTACTGCAGCTTCATGGTTAGGAATCTAGACCGCCTACTAGCAAAGGGTAAAATTAAAAATAAGGAAAAGCTCTCATCCCCCTGGTTTAATGCAGACATAAAGGAACTCTGTCTCCTTCGCTGAAGGGCAGAAAGGAATTAGAGAAGACAGTATGAAGATTCAGACAAAAAACATTTTAAGTTACTCCAAATTAATTATAAAACAGCCATTGCTAAAGCAAAAACCAACTTCTATGCTACCACAATCCTGAACTCTACGAATAGTACAAAAACTCTTTTTAAGATTTTTAAGGATGTCACTCTGCCCCCTAGTCAATGTAATAAGATAACCGCCTCACAACAGCTTTGTGATGATATTGCATGTTATTTTCAGGAAAAGATTAATAGCATTGTTGGGAACTTAGTCTCCCATAACACCCAGCCCATAGATACTGAATTGGGTGAGCCAAGAATTGAGCTAAGCTTCAACTCTTTGCTAACTTCCTTTCAATTATTTACGGAGGAAAAAAATTACAGAGGATTCTTTTGCTAGCAGGGCTCATAGCATTACCTCAGGCTCCCCGTTAGACCCTGTTCCCCACAGAATTTGGAAACCATTTGGAAAAATTCTGTTTCCACAGCTTCATAAAATTTGCAATCAGTCTCTGGAAGAAGGAGTGATTCCAGCTGTGTGGAAGCAAGCAACGGTTTTTCCGCTGCTAAAAAAACCATCGCTTGACTCCACACTACCAGACAGTTTTAGGCAAATTTCTCTCCTCCCCTTTCCAATAAAGATTCTGGAAAAGACAGTTAGCAGAACCCTATCAAAACATCTTGAGGATAACCAGCTGTTGGACGCATTCCAGTTTGGTTTTCGACCAGCGCATGGTACTGAAACGGAATTGACCACAGTGATGGACAATCTTCGACTGTGCGTCGACAGAGGGGACGCGTCGATTCTCGTCCTTCTAGACATGTCACCGGCTGTCGATACTGTGAGTCATACCGTGCTGCTGCAAAGACTGTGGAACAACGGAGTGAGAGGAAGAGCTTGTGAATGGTTGCAATCCTACCTCCTGGAACGCCAACAGACGGTGACTCTAGGACAGTTTTCATCAGAAGTTTCCCCCGTCCATTATGGAGTCCCACAGGGATCATCAGTTAGTCTCATTCTATTTAACGTGTATTTGAAACCCTTGCTGTCCATCATTAAGTCTTTTGGTATCAGCGTCATATATTACGCGGATGATACTCAACTGATTTTTTTCTCTAGAGGGCAAGCAGGAGACATCGCTAGAAGCTTTCCAGGAGTGCATGAAGAAAACGGCCAGCTGGCTTAGGGCTAACTCACTTCAACTAAACGGGGGAAAATGGAGGAGATGTACTGTTCAGCTGCAAAAATTCCAAAGTACCCTACGACTGAGTTCAGGCTCACTCCAGAGAAAGACCCTCTAAGCCCGGCTAATACCGTACGAAACTTCGGAGTGCAAATGGGCTAATCTTCAAATGGTGTCGCAGGCTAATAAAACCATTCAAGTCGGCTTTGCGCTAATCCGTATGCTGCGAAAGACCCTCCTGTTACTACCAGATGACTCTCGAGCCATGGTAGTGAGGAGTATAATGTTAAGCAGGTTGGATTATTGCAATTCCCTGTATTTGGGGGCACCTCAGTATATTATTCAAGGGCTGCAAAGGGTGCAGTCGGCAGCAGCTAAGGTGGCTTTGAATAGACCATGGAGCTCCCCCACAACTTTGGCACTGAGGGATCTCCATTGGTTACCAATAAAAGAACGAATTAGCTTTAAGTCACTATGCATCGTTTTAGGGCGGTTCATGGACATTGATCACTACCTCTGCAGAATAAATTTAATTGGTATGAGCCCCCTAGACATCTACGGTCTGCAAACACCGGCCTAATTTTGGTTCCCAGATTTAAACGGTCCAGAATGGGTGGCAGGGCCTTTAGTGTGGCAGCTGGACAACTATGGAACGGGCTGCCACAGAATCTTAGGGTAGCCGACTGCCTGCTGGGCTTGAAGACCTTACTGTTTCCTAGGAGCTAGCCTATCTGTTATCAACCTTGAGCCGCAGTTATAGCTGTTACATCTTTGTCTGAGCGCCAGGATGCCCGTAGGGCGATAGCAGCGCTATATAAAAACGCATTACATTACATTACATTTTTTGAGCATGCTTTCCGCTTTCTCAGCAGAACCCGGCCCCTGAGATGAAGACACTGCTACTTCAACAGCTTCCTGGTACCCAGATGGCGCGTACGAAGCCAGTTCTCGAGGAGTCGTGAAACAGCGAGTGCTTTCACTACAACACACAGCTGCAAGCCAGGGAACAACTTCACAAGCTCCTCCACGTGCCTTAGCACGCCCGTGGTCAACTCAGCATCTGCAGACATGATGAACTTAAAAAAATAATTGAAGGCAAGCGGCCCCTTCTCAAACAGGATACTTAAACAAGCAGCAGCTGAGCTCACCCCTGAGTGCTGCCTCTGCCAGCAGCACTACGCCTTTAAGGGGCCAGAGAGAACAAGGAGAGTTTGCCGACGCTCCACTCGGGATTGTGCTTGACGGCGGCCCATGCCTGCGGTGCAGCGCGTGAGCAAGGTGGGCAGGGCCTAATGAATAGGGCGAACACAACAAACGCCGAGAATGCTTCATGAAATGCCCGAGCAAGGCTCACAAAATTTGCAGTCAGAGTGGGCGGGGCCTAATGCTGACAGGGCGGACACCAACCCCGCTTCCAGAGAAGCCGGATAGAAAAGCAACGACAATAGTTCTGGCCAAGGCGATGCAGCGCATGCGCTGCACCGTAGGCGAGAACAAAAAATGTGGGAATCTGCATTTAGATTATTCGTCAGAAAGAGCATTACCAAAGAAAAGTTACTTGTTTGTCAATTCCCTTGGCTGTCCTGGTGGGTCGTGCATGGGTTCCCCTGTCTAGAGCAGCATTATTGAGTAAATGCAGATGTGTAAAAAGTTATTCTGTAATGCATTCATGATTATAAAAAAAAATTCAAAAGTACATTAAGATGACTCTATAAAATAGCCTCTGCGCAAACCTGAGTAGCCTCAAGTACATTTGCAATTCGGCGGTGACTTCCTTGTTAATTGAGCTGAAACTGTTTGCCCTGCATAATTATTCGGTATCCCTGTACGTCTATACAGGCATGTTTAATGGTATCTCCTCTGCTTAATCTTCATAGTGTGTATCAACAAATGTCAGATGGTTTTACATAGCATTACTCACATATTCACCTTTATTCTTACAGGGACAAAACAGAAGAATTAATAGAACTTACAGATGAGCAAAGAAATGAACTTGTGAAAAAGGAAGGGAGTCGTCTCCAGAAAACTGCACACCGAGTCACATACTCCCCTCGTAAAGAAAAAGCACTCAAAATATACCTGGATGGAGCACCAAATAAGGATTTGTCTCAAGACTGACATCACTTGTAGCATTTTCAAGGGATTTTTAAATTTTAAATTAAAGAGGTTTACTACTACTGTGTGTAGTGACCCTTAATGCAGGACACTTATTAGGTGTGAAGCTGAAACACCAGCACTGATTGGCGCGCAGTTTACCAATCAAACATTCAGCGACCAGTGGAGTCACTGCTTGACTTGGAATCATGTTGTGCACTATAGTCACATGTACTGTAAAGCTTAAAGGGATTCGCAATTAAGAATAAATAGACAATGAACGACGAGGAGTTAAGAGGTGGACAGATATGCACATAGTAGCTTTGCAAGCTAGTCTCAAAAAGGATATGCTCCTATCAATAGTAAATGCTGCGTGAAGGTGAGAAATCCTTGTTTGTTTCACTGATACACACATAACCTCATGATCAATTTTGAAGACATGTATTGGCTTTGTGAATAAAGCAACAAACCGGGGATGATTACAAAAAAGGCTCATCAGAACCCAAGAAGAAAGCAAAATATACAAAAATAATAAGAAAATGCGTATTATTACATCCGGTTTTAAATTAATTATTCAGAAAGGTTGTTTCACCTCTCAGGCTTTGGTGGCTCATTTTGCAGATTTTTCTGAAGTATTGTGTACATGGATGATTATGTTAAATTGTTAGCAAATATGGCAGAGTAATTTTACGCACCTTTATACATGTGAAAGGAAAATTGCCCTTTTAAACTATTCTAACTGCAGCTTACTTTTCCCACGGTATTTCTTTAAACATATCAGAAATTGTGTAAATTTTGAGTATAGTTGCACATTTACGTTTTCATTTCCTCCGTTTGATTAGGCTGGTACTTTTGAGTTCTATTTTCCATCATCGAAATTGTCATGGTTCAGCTGCTTATTTGTGTACATTTCGTTTTGAAAAAAACTATATTTTAAGTTTGGATAATGTTATTGCCTTCGGCGAGACAGTTTTAAACATTTGGTATAGTTAATTCTTGGGTATATGCAGTTAATTCTTTTGAGCGATTTTTAATACCAAGTAATATGATGTTGCTGGTTGGTCAGGTTCGATTTGTTCATTAATTGATCCAGTGAATTTAATCAATAAGACTATTGGAAACCACCCTATTTGTTTCCACTTTGCTATAAAATGATCTATTGAACATAATTCTGCATAATTTTTGGAAACCATCTAATTTATAACGATCAATAAAAGATTTTTGGTATTTTTTTTCATGCCAGATGCTGTTTACAACAATGAACATGCCAATAAAACATTTGTTCATTATGTGATTATTTTCATCTTGAAAAACGTGTGAACCTTGGATCTAAATGCACGTTTGTTTTGAATTATGTTTTATCGCAACCCTACCCTATTACTTTCAACACTTGTCTTTATCGCTGGATCTGTGAATGTTTTCATTAGAACCAAGATGCCAATGAACACGATAAGATTTTTATTTGATCTCCGTTAATAGACATAATTGACATTATCTCTCTCACCCTGCTTTTTAAATCTATAAGCTTTGTATTATTATAATTTATTGCCCTGTAGGTTTTTTATGCAGTTCTGTTTGCTTTACAAATGTGCAAGACTGTCTGGCAGATCAGTTCAGGGGTGCGCTCTTGTCCACTAAGCAGCTCCTCCACTAAGGCAGGGGAGCAGCGCCCCACTGCCTTTCAGTGTGGCAAAAAAGGAAAAATAAAATGATAAAGCACTGTTATTATCATTCTATTTTTCTGTGCTGGGGCAGTTTTGTGGAGCGGGCAAGGATGCGTATGGGGGAAGAGTTGTTGCACCCTCATAAGTGCGCATGAATGCGCACTTTGCATGTTATTCACCCAGGCTGCATTACAACCTGGGTGGAGAACGTGCCCAGGCTCCCATTCCCCATCTGAGTGCTGAACCACGGCGCTCAGACCTATCGCAACACTACATTGCAGAGTTGTGATTGACTTAGGGGAGCATATCCTGCTTTGTATTCGAACAGAAGCCAGGAAGAGAACGAATGAGAGGCGGCAGCTGGCAGGTAAGTGTTCTTTATTTTAAGGGAGGGGATCAGAACCTTTGGGACAGTGGAAGCCACATATAAAGCCAACAAATAGTGCCAAATGAGGCGCCAGGGGAGGGTTATGCTGATTTCAAATCCAAAGAATCTATTTGTCCAATGAGCACCTGATCACTTTAGATATTTGGGGGTAGACCTGACAGGAAGATTGAGAGCCATGTGACTCCTGAGGAAAGAAACTCATGCCCACCAGGTGTGGTGTTGAGAGATTATTAGAAGATTTCCACTCTGAGACCTAAGTTTTAAAAGTTCTCTTGAGAGCCCGAAAACAAAAACTTTGCATAGGTGCCGGCAATTCAACTCTGAAAGAAAAACAACAAGCATTTACAATGCAATGGTTTCGCGTTTGGAAAAGTTAGAGCTATTGGCATTGCTCATGACATTTCCTTTTTTTTTTTTTACTTATAAATAAATGGCATTGTTATTTACATTGCAATAGGTCTCACATTTGTTGGAGTTGGAGCTACTGGCATTGTAAATGGCAATGTTTTTTATTCATGCTTTTTTGTTTGCAGTGGAGTGATTTTTTTTTAATTGCACACTATACCATATTATAAGCTTTTATAGCAACTATACAGTAAAGCTATAGCTATTTTAACGTAAAAGGATGTAAATGGATGAATACAAATACAAAAAAGAATCTTAAACTGTATGGTGGAATGTATAGCAGGTGACAGAGACTACCGATCACAACATACGTACTTGAAGTGATTGTGGGTACCATATGTAACGAGATGCATCCATAAGATTTGAACACTTTTAAGAGGCACAGTCAAGTATTTTGGAATAACGACAAAGAGAAGAGCAGCAGTTAAAGCGATATAGAAATAAAGAAGAAAGAAGAAACTGTGTAGAAAATAAGAAAGAAATATCTTAATCTCGCATATATTAGCATCAGCCCTAATAAATCATCCAAGCTCCCTCTTCATTGATCTGGCCTGTTGAATTTGGGACTTTTAAGCTGCAGGGAGTGCCACTGTCCTGGGAAAAAGTGGCTTTGGTACTTGATGTTAGGCTGGAACATATTGAACAGGAGAGCAGCAATAAGAGAAACCACAGGAAAGCACATGCAGCAGGTATTATCCACGACCAATGCAATACAAAGAGGAATCAAATGCTTTCTTAAAAAGAACCCGGAGCTCACCCTTTACTTGACGTCTACCTCGTGTGTATCGTTAAGAAGAGATGCTAACAACAATATGATGTTTGGATAGTCAAGTCCAAGGATGACTAGCCTCCACCAGGGCTTTATAATTTAGGCTCCATGTGATCGCCCTCCTCAAACTATTAATGGGTCTGCATCCTATGGAGAAGTGTCTTTGCAATTGCTTACAGTATACAGGTCTCAGCAAGAGCAAGACACAAGCATACCCTTCATGCTCAAAGTCTGCCTTGGAGCCAGCAATGATGAAAACTATGCGTTTAATCCCATGGCACCTGGTCATCAGGAGGTTCGGGCTCTCTCTCTCAAGCAGCAGCACATTTTGTTAGTTCTTCTATTGTCCGGGCATCTGGTGTATATGTTGCACTTTATAAAATCACTAACATAAGAGAAATGTTCTTGAGTTCTATGTAAATGTTAGGGCCTTGTCATATTCCTACAATATGGCCTGCAGGATGACTGTGCAAATGTAAATGCCCAAGTCTTATGTTAAAGAGTTGAAAAGAAAAATCTTTTGACGCCTACAGCTGTGTCATTTGGTAGACATGTGCGCATAACAATTGCAAGCGCACCCTTACAAATTACATAGGCTTTTTTTTGTTACACACAGAGTTGGATCAGTAACTACAAAAAAAAATGCAAGGGTTGAGAGCAGAAGCAAAACAGAGAACGGGGGATACGGGCGGAGAAGCGTGGCGCGAAAAGGCTGGTGGATGACAGGTATCCTGGCCTTTGATAAGGGGACATTTATTGCCCATTACTTTTCTTGGCATCTTACCCCAGTTCTGCAACAACGCCTACACATTAATTCTACAACACAATACAAAATACCCGTGTGTTTGTGCACTCTTCACCATCGTACTGTACAATTATGGAATTCCAATTCCCACAAAAGTCCAAGTCAAGTATTGTTGGGTCAAAATGAAAGTCTTTTAATGGTGACTTTCTGCAGCTGCCAGCAGGGCCGGCCTTAGGCATATGCAAGCTGTGCACCTGCACATGGGCCGCCAAACCCCAGGGGCCGCCACGCCAATATATATCCTTAATATAATAATCCTCTGATAATGGATACATATTTGCGTGGCGGCCCCAGTGGCAGGGATTTGGCGGCCTCCGGCTCTGTTCCACTTCCAAACCCCCCTTTCACTTCCAAACACCCTGACCCCCTTCCTGAGGTCCGGGAGGCTCCGCCCCGCCCGGACCCCCTCTTTGGGGCCCCCTACCTACGCTCCCTGCCCAGGGCCGCCATGAGCCTAGAGCCGCCCCTGCTGCCAGCAGCGCAAGCAGGGCGCACTCCTAAGAGGGCAGCCCCTTAATGCCACATCCATGTATCAATCCAGGACTGGCAGTAAGGGATTTAAAAATGGTGACGCCAAATGGGTTGGCCAAGGCATTGTTTGGCTCATCAGGCGGGTGGGCACTTTAGGTTACTCACCGCTGCCTGCCCTTGTTTCACCCGTAAGTTAACGCACCACGTTGGCATATTTCACTTAAGAATTAAATGAAACAAACATGCAGCAAACTGTTTTTCCACCAAATCATGTGTTGTCTGATTTATTTAATTTCTTGTGTGCTGAGTAGTTATTAACCTGGTGAGCGGGGGAGGGTTCGATATCGGCGCTAAGTGTCTGGACAAATGCAAGCCTGTCTCCAGCACGAAGATCTGCAGAACGTTGTGGTACAAATTCATACATTTTCAATATGCATTTTGACTCAATCGATGGTCTAGTGGGCTGAGTGAGGGTGGAAGGTGGATTCTAGCATAAACCCAGGAGACCAAGCTTCCATTTCTAGTGTAAAAATGTTATATTCTATTCCAGATATTACTCACTCAGATCACTCCTTTAAATCATTCCCTACACAGGGATTCCATGGGCCAGGATGAGGACAGTGGCTTTACATTTGATGCACAAATCCGCAATTTCACATCACTCTCTCCTGAGCTTACAGATGTTGTTTATGTCTCGGAAACCCAAACCGATTTGTTACTTTACGAATCCACAGGTGCTAAGATGGATAACATGACATACCCAAGTGAAGTGCCTTACAAAGGAGCAAGGGTCACTTCATTGGAGTTTGGTGACAGTTGCACTCTTACCAAAATATATAGGAAATAAACTGTGTCCCTATTCCTAACCCAATATGACATTTGTTTCGCTGTAATATTGCAGGATTAGTCCAAAGTTTAAGGAACATAAATGCCAATTTCTTCAGTAAGGCTAATATAATATAACTTACACAAAATTAGCAAGTTACATATCTCTTCCTAGAAGATGTTACACTAATCTCAGACCTGGAAATTCTGGCACTGAGAGGTCACATAGCAGAGGGTCAGCAATTCTTTTTGCGTGTAGTCGTAGCTGGTGCTGTGATCCTAATAAAATCTTTAGCCAGAGTGATTTTTATCAGGACGGGCCACACTAGATAGAACACATGCAGACAACTCTTCCAGGTGTTCACAGCAGAGGAGTTCCGCCTCAATCAAACCCTTCACTAGGCAAACACACAAACTGCTAAAGAAAAGGCTAGCAGGGCGAGGTCTGGCAGCTGCTGTGGATGCGGGTGGTAGAAACGTACATCTGTCTACAACACAAAGCTAACTCCTATGAAATACTCACTAGATGGCACTTCACCCAAGTACAAATACACTCCATGATTGGGGCTTCTGACTTTTGCTGGAGGCGCTGTGGGAATCGAGGCACATATTTTCAGATGTGGTGAAGCGGTTCTGGAGTGAGGTGCTCCAACATCCGCCTGATTTGCTCAGTGACTCTGCAGATGGACCCGTTGGTTCTCATATCGGGTGGGTCTGTGGAGAACTTGGTTTATCCCTATACGACTCCCAGGGGCAGTTAACTCATCTTCCTTTTAGCAAAACGCGCAAAGATTTACCGTGCCCAATAGAACCCTCTTCCTGCGGACCTCACATTGTGGTGGACC
This sequence comes from Lissotriton vulgaris, assembly GCF_964263255.1. NCBI lineage: Eukaryota > Metazoa > Chordata > Amphibia > Caudata > Salamandridae > Lissotriton > Lissotriton vulgaris. The sequence continues at coordinate 696,786,793 of NC_141687.1, read as the reverse complement.
AAGGTGAGGCAAATGTATGCCATCAATCATTTGACCGCATTAATTAAGAACAGGATATACAAGTTAGAAAGGATCTGGCTACCATTTAGATCCTATGTTTATAGAGACAGACTACAACCAGCCCCGGTCACAACCATGCCAGATGTCCTACAACGCACGCGACTAAGAGGACTCTTGTCTTCGGATAGCGCGGCTGACCTCTTATGACCTCTTATGATTTGCGTTCGATAACATGCCTATGCAACCTGTTGACTTGTTTGTCTGTGCTTATCTTTCGAGATGCTACATTCGGTGTATGTTGATGGCGTACCAATCCTGTCACCTCTGGAAGCCGTAATCATGCTGGAAGCCCGACAAAATTCCAAAATTAGTGTTTTTAAAAAAATCTTAAGCCAGGAATTTATGGCAGTGAAAATATATTAGACATTCGAATTGTGCATCTTAATCTCATCTGCCCGATGTGTATGTTCCCACAAGTACCCGGTAGGAAAAGTTATTTGTAAAAATGGTGGCAATGATATAGGAGAATCTACTAGATAATACCTCGTGGTGGAGTTCACGGCACATATAGAATTTGCAGATTAACATGGCACATACTTACTGTCTACAAATGTACTCTACACCAATTATTATTCCTATGAGCGCAAATTGAAAAACAGCTACAATGACACTACTGTAGTAGAGTGAATGCAATACTTGAACATTTTAAATGGCACACTATTAGTAGATACACTGGTTGTTTCAACTTGAGAAAGGAGTACTTATTATTCCACTGTTGTAAATCCATCCCAAGTATGACCTTTTGAATATTCAGTAGATTTGAAGGGGGCATTGATCCCAATCCTGTACTTTCTTTGTCAATCCTGTAAGGAGAGAACTGTATCTGAAAGACTGCAACAAACATCATTTTCATTTACTTGTACAAAAGGAAATGTGATCAGATTGAATTCTTGTCCCTCTATTGCATTAGATGAACACTTGCAAACTGTGTTAGAGGGTCTGCCTTTGGGGCTGATCTACAGTGTTGTTTGTTTGGTTTACGGTATTTCTAATGAAACAGTGATTAACTCCAAGGACCTTGGTCCACAATCTTGTCTAATGCTAGGTTGGAATATTTTCATCCAAAACAAGAAAAAGAGGTAAGGCAGAAGGGTGGGATATTTTTTGTTTTGGTACTTCTACTTCAATAAAAGGATCACCCGAGCGAGGCAAGGCACTGTAGACCAATTCCTCTGTTGGACTCAGCTGGTAAAATATTTGCCTTCTTCAGAACCAGGCAAATGCGAACCATGCAATATCTATGGAACTGTAAGTACTCTTCATAAGACCTGATCCACTACAGCCGAAGGAAGAAACTGAACTCCCACTGAGCGCACAGGTGTGCATAATATACCAAGGCTGGCTTAGCAGCGCTTACGACTTCTTGCTCCACAACTGCAGCCTATCTTTGATCCTCACTAACTGTATCTATGTTTTAACTTCTTACTTGCTATCACTGCACACACACTTATCATTAGTGTCACCACTGCTTCACTAAACCATGTAGAACCCACACATCTTCTTTAAGTCTTTTCCCTGCATTATGTGTGTCGACCCTGTAGGGTACACACTGAAGCACTCGCCCAGAA